>NC_083321.1:8827592-9427592 GCF_963455315.2 Globicephala melas
CCGCGGGTCCCTCTTCCACCGTCCTGTGAATGTTGCCAGTTCTCAGGGCTCCAGCCTCCCCTTTCTGCCCTTCTCACCCCGCACACTCACCACCACATCATTCACACCCACCATAGGTACCCCCACCTCTACCACTCTGCTGAGCTGTAGACCCTCCTCCGCTGGAAACCTCCACCTGCAAGTCCAAGGGCACCTAAACCCAGCACATGTGCATGGAGTTGATCACCTTCCCACCCACAGCTGCTTCTCTTCCTGACTCCCCCGCTTAGCTCCATGGCCCCAGCCTGCTCCTCCAGTCTCCTAAGCTAGAAACTCAGGAGTCACCACACAGCAACCTTCTCCCCTCACGTCAAGTCTGTCCCTCCTAGGCTATCATGAAATCCTGGAGCTTCTTCTCTCGAAACATCTGTCCAAGCCATCCCCTCCTCTGCAACCCCACAGCCTCTGCCTCTCTCTTCCAAAGCTTCCACCAGCCTCCTAAACGGCACCCTGTCCTGACCACCCTCAGCTTCTTCCAGCAGCCGAGCCAGAGTGAGCTTCCCAGAATTCAGTCCTGACCGTGTCACTCCCTACAAGCACATCTCAGGGGTTTCCTTTCTCATTCTTATCTGAGCTTCTTATAGACTCTCGTGTTTTATCCCAGACCTTCTGAAACAGAATATTCAGGAGAAAAACCAGGACTTTTCTTTCTAATCATCATCCTTGGGCATAACTAAGCAAGGCAAACGTTGTACTAGCAATTCCCAAACTGCTGTGGGAATCATTTCAGAAAGTTAATTTAAAATAGACTCCCAGGGCTTCCCTGGTGACGCAGTGGTTGAGAGTCCGCCTGCCGATGCAGGGGATACGGGTTCGTGCCCCGGTCCGGGAAGATCCCACACGCCGTGGAGCGGCTGGGCCTGTGAGTCATGGCTGCTGAGCCTGCGCGTCCAGAGCCTGTGCTCTGCAACGGGAGAGGCCGCAACAGTGAGAGGCCCGCGTACCGCAAAAAAAAAAAAAAAAAAAGACTCCCAGGCTCACTCCCTTGGAGATTCCAACTCAGTGAATGTTGAATGGGAGAGAGTTTTCCAGAGGATTCTGCATAACCAGGGTGGGAACCACTAATCTACAAACAGGCAAAGTACAGCTAATTTGAGCATGGCTGTTAAAGCCCTTAGTGCTTCAGTTGGCTGTCACCACTCTCCCAGGCTAGTGTGGTCCAAAACCACACTCACCAGGGCGTCTCAACTGAGTGGCTATACGTAATGTCCCCTCTAGCCAGGTGGCCCTGTCCTCTACGGGCGTCACATGAATGCCTGCCTGCTTGTGCCTCAGTCCCAACTCAGACGAAGGCTCCAGGAGGCTTTCCCTGATCTCTCCTTGGTTAAACGCTTTGTCTGTGCTCCACGGGGCCCAGTTTACAGCTGACCCACAGCCTTCACCTCAGAACTGTGATTATTTGCACATCTGCTTCCACTCCAATCAGTGAAGCCCAGAACAGTGGCAGTCTTTTAGTGCCCTTTATGTCCCAACACATAGCACATGGATTGGGACTAAGAGCAATGGAAAATGTCAGTTCCCTCCCCGACCCGCAGGTAACTGGCTAGAGGCCCTGGGGAAAGACCGAGTCTGGTGGCTTGACTATGGGGTTAAGGCCTGGGTCTACATGGCAGCTCCACTGCTGTGTCCAAGAGCAGAGGTCCCTTACCCTATAAATAAGGTCCCCACAATCCTCATAGATGTATCACAATGACTCAGAAAGGGAAAAAAAAAGTGAAATCTTATTTAACCGATTATCTCATTTAAACACAAGTGTGCTTAACCCTTAAGAGGTGGCTGCAGTGCTCAGGAGGCCAAGCATGTGGTCCTCTGGAGACTGGAAACCGTATTCAGGCAGGGTCTTGTTCACCCTGAATCTGGAAATGAGGATGGTACCAGGAACAGAGCAGTAACTCAAAAACTGTTTGTTGAGTGAATGAATCGCAGAGGTGCCTTTCTGTGGAAGCCACCTGCCCTTGGCCCTCTGCCCCCATTTCAGGTGAGTCTTGCTGTCAGCTCCGACTGCCCTGGGGAGAGGCATTCTGGCCACTTTCCTCATCTGTGATAATAAGGGTGAGAATTCCTTCGTCATAGGGTAGCCGCAAGGCTGACGAGACAGCTTCTATGACTGCATCTGGCTCTATTTCCTTCCGTCCTTAGCGTGGGCAGTCAGGGAGAGACACGTAATGGTGCAGTTCTTGCAGCTCTCAGAGGGCCTGCAAGTTCATGTTCTCACTTGCTTCTCCACAGCACAGAGGTCAGAGTACTACCAGGATTACTCAGCACCGCTGGAAATTCGAATGTCTTCATTTAATTTTTGGTTTATTCATTTTATTTATTTATTTTTTTAAGCCACTACTTTTTTTTTTTTTTTTTGGCTGTGTTGGGTCTTCGTTTCTGTGTGAGGGCTTTCTCTAGTTGCGGCGAACAGGGGCCACTCTTCATCACGGTGCGCGGGTCTCTCACTATCGCTGCCTCTCTTGTTGCGGAAGCACAGGCTCCAGATGCGCAGGCTCAGTAGTTGTGGCTCACGGGCCCAGCTGCTCCGCGTCATGTGGGATCTTCCCGGACCGGGGCACGCACCCGTGTCCCCTGCATCGGCAGGCGGACTCTCAACCACTGCGCCACCACGGAAGCCCCATTCTAGTTAATAAAAAAGAATATGGGAGGAGTTACTGTTTAACGGACAGTCTCAGTTTGGCGTGATGAAAAAGTTCTGTAGATGGAAGGTGGCCATGGTTGCACAACACTGTGAAGTACTTTACGCCACTGAACTGTATGCCTAAAAATGGTTAAAATGGTAAATTTCATGCTATGTATATTTTACCACAATTTTTTTGAAGTGTTAAGCCCACAGTAAGTTGCAAAGCACACAGTCACGATGAGGCCCCATCTGTAGCGACCCCATGATGCAAACTGTGGATCAGAGGGGAGGCCAGGAGGCCGAGGGAGAGGGGGAAAGGGAGGGCTGGAGCTGGGACCCTGGGAAAGGACCAAGGAGGGAAGAGGTGGGGAGCCTCGGGAAGAGGAGAGGCCCAGATTAGACGTGGGCCAGAAGGGGGAGGGGCCGTGAGGAGAGGAAGGCAAATCCCAGGCAGAAGAGCGCTCAGGTCCAACTGGCAGGTTGCAGAGTGTGTCTTCTCAGGAACTGAAGTCTCGGAGTCCATGCCCTGTGCATGCCTTGCCTCACAGCCCTCAGGCCAAGGGTCAGCAGACAAGGACTCGACGTTAATTTGGGGCATCTAATCCTTTTGATCTGTCCCTTACATCAAGACACCCTTAAGACACCCAGTCCCGACCCAAGCCCCATCCTACAGGAACGAGTGTTCTTTTCCCTAAGAGGGCCAAGCTCAACCTGAGGCTGTGAGGCCAACCTAAAACTCATTATGACTGCAAATCCTGTGGCTCTGCCTGCAAAATAAATACAGGATTCCAACACTTCTTACCACCACCAAAGTCTGGCCTTTGCCCTGTTACTGGGAGGTGATATCTAGGTCCCTGGAATGTCCTGCCTGATAGGAGTGTCTTTGTTAGTCTGGGGCCTTCAGACATCAGTCTAATGATGTGATTTATTATTATTTTTTTAATAAATTTATTTATTTTGGCTGCGTCAGGTCTTTGTTGCTGCACGCGGGCTTTCTCTAGTTGCGGTGAGCATGGGTTACTCTTCATCACGGCTCGCGGTCTTATTGCAGTAGCTTCTCTTGTTGCGGAGCACGGGCTCTAGGCACGAGGGCTCTAGAGCTCAGGCTCAGTAGTTGTGGCGCACGGGCTTAGCTGCTCCGCGGCACATGGGATCTTCCTGCACCAGGGCTCGAACCCATGTCCCCTGAATTGGCAGGCAGACTCTTAACCACTGCCACCAGGGAAGTCCCTAGTGATGTGATTTATGATGAGGGCGTTGGGACACGGGGCATCTGGAGGGGCTGGAGACTAAAGCTATTAGCCAGAACCTCCGGGAGGGGCTGGAGAATAAACGTTAGCCACGTGGGCATATGTGATTAAGCCCCAAGAAAAACTCTGGACACCAAAGTCTTAGGCAAGCTTCCCAGCTTGGCCACACTCCGTGGGTTACAGTCAGGAGGTCTGTGACAGGACTCCACTCCACTGGGAAAGGACCATCAGACGCTTCACGCTGGGACCCCTCCCAATCCCAGATGGGTCCTGTGCTTCCGTCCTTGGTTTTTGAATGTGTATCCTTTCTCTATAATAAAACCATAATCTTAGTGCTTTCCTGCATTCTGTGAGCCTCTCTAGCAAATAACCCACTGATGGTCATGGGGACCAAGAACTTGCAGCTGGTGTCTGAAATGAGGGCAGTCTTTTGGGGACCATGCCCTCCAACGGTGCAGTTTGCCAACTGTTTGTTCCCCACCCCCGTCCTCCCACTACGTGCCTTACTATACCCTTCACCACCTGCCCACCCCTTGCCAACCAGACCTCATCCCTGGGCCTCTCCACCTCGCCCCCACCTCATTCCTCACAAGAGTCAGGTGTGCTCCCACCCAGGGCCCTGGAGAGCTCCTTCCCAGACATCTAGCAAGTTAACACCCTCCCTTCTTTCAGACCTTTTATTCAAATGTCACCTCCTTGGTGAGGCCTCATCTAGCCCTCACCCCAAACTCCCCCCACACCACACACCTACCTCTTTCCCTGCTCTACCTTTTCCTCTTTGAACACTACCACCGTGTCCACCATACGCTTAATTTTATACATCTTCTTTCTTCTCCATCTCCTCACGAGAATATAAGCCCCAAGGAGATAAGGATCTTTGTACTGTGTTCCTTCCTGTGACCCCAGGCATGTGCTAAGCACACAATAAATTCTTGTTGAATGAAGAACCTGCAGCATCTTTTAGAAGTACCTTTTAGAAAACAGGCCACCCCACTCCCACTTTTTCTCCCAGAAAGGTGAAGTCTGCAAAACAGGAAAAGTGACCACGCTTGGCTGGAGACCACTGCTGAGGAGGTGGTCAGGAAGAGTCAGCAGGAGCTGAGACCTCCGGGCCGGGTGGGAGCCGGGATGCTAGTTCGTCCTGACACCACCTTGCTGTTGTGACCTCGACAGGCCCCTTCCTCCCTGGTCCTGGTCACTTGGCGGGGGGTCCAGTGGGGGAGAGGGGAAGAAGGGGAGAGAATTTCCTGCCGTTGACAGCGGGTAGAGGGAAGAGGAGGCCATACCAGGTAGGGGTGACTTTTATTTGAAACCAGAAAACACCCTATTTTGGGGTTCATCTGTAACAGTTAAAAAAAAAAAAGAAGAGAGAGAGAGAGAGAGAGAGAGAAACCAGAACTCAAAGGGCCTGCGGAGGGGAGGGGAAGGGTAGTGGGCCCAGGTCAGGCCAGGTAGGGGAAGCGGAGCAGCAGCCCCTCGTGGGGCTCCAGGTTCAGGTGCTCCAGCTCAAGAGAGGCGCCCTCCTTGCGGCCTGGCTGTGTGCTGAGCAGCAGATCCACACTGGCTGGCAGGCTGGCGCCGGCAGGCAGGCTGGAGGCCCCCAGCCTAGCAGGCTGGCGCACATCCCCAAAGTTGAGCACTATGAGGAAACGCTCGCTCTGGTCCCACTGCCGGATATAGGCGAAGAGGTCGGGCCCTGAGGTGAGTGCGTGGAAATCTCCGTGCAGCAGGGAGCGCTCCTTACCCCGCTGATCACTCAGCCATCGGAACAGGGAGAGGAGGGAGCCAGGGTCTTCGCTCTGGCCCTGCAAACGGTAAAGTGGTAAAGATACAGCAGAAAGGGGTGGAGGGCTCCCCGGGGCGCGAACTCCCACCGGCCACCTGCCCTCACCCCTTGCCGATCAGGCCCCGCCCATCTAAAACCCTTACCTTCACAGTCATGGTGGTGTTTACAGGTCCTGAAGTGTTGGGAAAGCTGGATTCATCCCACAGCATAACCGGGGCCTTCACAGGCTAAGAGGCAGGGAGAACAGGACTTGGAAAGACCTGGGCCGCTCTCCAACTCCTCCTCCCGCTTCCAGCCCCACAGAAGTATAACGTCCCCCACCTCAGGGCCTCACCCCCTGTCCCCTAGCCTAGAGGGCGCTTCTCCCGGACAGCCACAAGCTAGCCCCTCACTGCCCGCCGGTCCCTGCTCAGGTGCCTCCATCGGGTTTCCTGTGGCCATTTGATATAAAACCACCCACGTCCCCGCTCTCTAGGCCCCTTACCCTGCTTTCTTGCACATATCAGCACCTGGCACCTTTATCAACATGTGCTTACTATCTAATTTCACCACCTCCAGCTCTTTTGTGCACCGCTGTATTTTTGTTTCCTCCACGCATAGCCTACAGGAATTACTGCATAAAGCTTTGTGGAGTAAGTGAATGACAGGTTCTATAAATAGCAGCTTAGGTGTCAACCTCCAACCCTGTGGCTAAAGCTAACTGGGTGCCTTCATGGTCTTACCCCACCAAGGCCCACCAAGGCTGCATGTACTTCTCTTACTCATCTGGTTTCCCCACGCAACTCTGAGTTCCTGGAGAGCAGAGCCTGACACCGAGTACCCGCTGCCCAGTGAATGAACGAATTACCGAGTGATGGCTACCATACTGAACTCCTACCAGGAGCCAGGTACTGCATTTTAAAACACGCCCTTAGGGCTTCCCTGGTGGCGCAGTGGTTGAGAGTCCGCCTGCCGATGCAGGGGACACGGGTTCGTGCCCCGGTCCGGGAGGATCCCACATGCCACGGAGCGGCTGGGCCTGTGAGCCATGGCCGCTGAGCCTGCGCGTCCGGAGCCTGTGCTCCGCGACGGGAGAGGCCACAACAGTGAGAGGCCCGCGTACCGCAAAAACAAAACAAAACAAAACAAAAAAATAAATAAAAATAAAATACGCCCTCATTCAGTCCTAACTACCCTTATAAAAAAAGTAGTATCATGGCAGAGATGACCAAGAGTCAGAGAAGTGAAATATCCTGTCAAGGCCACACAGCAACTGCCCAGGTGGCTGACTAGCAATCCAACGCAGGTTCCTCCCCAAGTCTCTTGCCCGTGCACTGCCAGCCACAGAACCACCGTGACGGATGAATGCAGCCTCCCCCACTGTGCTGGGCAGGCAGCAAGCGATACCTGTCCAGGAAGGCCAGCTTCCTCTAGGCCAATCTCGTCTCCATAGCTGAAAACTGGGGTCCCTGGCAGGGTGAAGAGCAGCAGCTGGTAGAGTCGGAGGAGCTGAGGTGGCACGAAGGAGGTCAGGAGCCCCGACTGAGACAACTGCAGGAATGGAAGCACCGGTGAGCCCCAAGGCCCGCCTCTGCCTCCACCTTCCAACACTCCTTTCTTCCAAAAGGCCTCCTGCCCCCTCTCCTACCACTGTGGTTACTCACACTCCAGCTGCACCAGCGGCTGCCAAAGGCGTCCAAATACTGGGTGACCAGGAAATTTGTATGCTTCCCAGTGAAACTGGAGGTTGACAGGTAAGAGCTGGTCAACAACAGGTCCTCGGCGGATTCGAGCAGGCTGAGGATCTGCTGAAGGTCGGAGGAGTCTGTGCCTGCGATCAAGAGCCTGCACAGAGCAGAGCAGGAGTCAAGGGTAGTACAGGACAAGAAAGGAAGAAGGTTTTCTGGACTAGGACCTCTGCTTCCTGGGGCTAACACTCCACTGAGGGGTTCCCACAAAGGAGCTGAGTTAGGGGAGCCAGGGTCTGGTACCCACCTATCTTCACTGAAGCTCTTAGTGATATTCTGCCACTCCGCCAAGAGTGAAGACGCATCCTAGAAGGAAAAGAGCAGAGGCAAGAAGCAGGGCACACTACCAGGCCCTGGCGGGTGCTTCTGTTCTCACCCAGGCTCTGCTTCTCGCGTGGAAAGGGTACTCACTGTCAGATTCCCCACATCCCGAACCTGGAACCCATCCACACCAGCCTGCAGCCAAAACCTCAGCGCTTCCTACAGGAGGGAGGCAAAAGAACAGAGGAAAGATATCAACACTCATGCAAGGGCTCAGCCCACACGAGATCTTGCCTACCATGCACTCTCCCGTGGCCTCTGGAGTCACTTGCCGTGAACGGTCTCACTTTCTTGCCTCTATTATAAACCTGGAGGTAGCCTTTAGTTCCCTTCCATTCTAACCTATCATTGATTCTCTTAGTGATATAACGCTTTACTTCTCTACTCCTCCTCATGGTGAATCACAAAGCTTTACCTTTTTTTTTTTTTAAGCTTTACGTTTGACCCCTACAGAAAAGACCTATGAGAAAAGTGTGTTCATACATGTAACTTCATCTAACACTTAGCATGTGTGGAATGCTGGTATACTCATTTTACAGATAAGGAAACAATGTCAGAGACGCAAGGAGGCGCGCCCAAGGCCACAATCAGAGAGCAGCAGAGATGGGAGCGAAAATGCTAACCAAGATCCCAAGAAGAGTATACTTACTCCTCTCCCAGTTTCCTGGAGCCTGGGGAGGGTGTAAGTAAAACAGCTAGTCAGAGCCAAGACCAAGGATAAAAAAGTGAAATTCAAAGCACAGCCCCAGGGCAGTTTAGCCAAAGATTTGAAAAGAGAAGCCAGCTCTGCAGAACAGGCCCAGGCCTGAAGCCCTGGCATTCATGGGGCACATGACATGGAACCCCACTCCTGCTGCCCCTCTCTTCCTCTTTCTCTCTCTGATCCATGTGCTCTCTCTGATCCATGTGCTCTCTCCTCTAGTCTCCATCTTCATCTGAGGCTACAACACCTCATGCCACACCATCTGAAAACATTCCCTTCTCAGTAACTTTTAAAGGGTCTTCCAGCAAGTAGCAAGGAATGAACCGAATGACCCCAAGAGTCAACTGAAATCAGTCAACTGGGACGACAGAATTCTACCTCAGAATCACGGCTGCCAGCAAAGTGTCAGAGTCTGCCTCCATTTTTGTTCTACCCTTCCTGAACTGGTCAGTGTCCTGGAACCCAGGCATTAGGAGCTGGGATGACATTCAAAGCCCCACTCCCAGCCTGCAGGGTACAGAGTTCGAGCCTAGGCCTTCAGAGTAGGCAGATTAGAGAGATAAGACTAGTTGGAACATCAAATCCCAGGGCACATTAAAGACCTGTGAACCTTAGCTTCCTCATTTACAGATTAGGGACACTGACAGGGACCTTGTTTGGTTATACAGGCGATTAAAGAAGGTATATAAAGTACTCAGCAAACTCCCAGACACATAGGAAGACCCCAATGCTTACAATTTCAGACTGGGCTCCACTCCAAAACACATCAAATAAGAAAAGGGAAACCAGACAGGACAGAATTCCCATAGAGAAAGGGCTTCCTCTCCCAAAAGGAAGAAAATTCACATCTGAGAAATTCCCTTCCTGGCACTGTCACCCTCAGAGTCAGGGAAACAAGGAAAATGAGTGGTCAGAAAAGGAACAAACAAAAATAGGGGTGCAATGTTTGCCTATCCTGCCTGTGGGAGGAGCACGCCTGCTTGGCTCCAAGGAGCAAGGGGCCCCTTGGCTGGCACCGGGCTACGTTTATAGAACTCACTGTGAAAGGACCGAACAGCCCCAGCGTCCCGCTCCCACATGCCACAGGCACCAACACACTCACCTTCACTTTGGTGGCCACAGTGTCAATCTGAGTGGAGTGGAACCACAGGTTCTGGCCCTTGTAGTTGGGAGTGAGGTCTAGGATGACCCGGATGCCTAGAACAATGGAGGGGGAGGCAGTTGATAGAAAGACTCTGGGGGGAGGGGAAAGGAGGAAATCAACAAATATAAGTCGGCAGAGTATTTCCTACGTATTGGTACAAAAGCTTAGACTTGAACCCTGGCAAAACTCATTCCTTTGAAACAGAGATATGAGCAAGTGGCAGGGCGGGAGGCGGGGGGAGGGTAGTGTAACAGAGAAGGCTGAGCTTATGAGGCCCTGGGCCCCTCACCCCCAAGGCAAACCCTGTAAAATGTAAGAAAAGATTTTACTTGGATTTTTTTTCAAAAGGATCCACTCTTTTACCAGTTTTAAAACCACTGATTTAGCAAAAACCTACATTTTGCAAATAAGGGCACTGAAGCCCAGAAGTTAAATAACTGCACATCCAAGTATAGAAAGTCTCTGAACCACCTGACAAGTCCATTTTAGGCTGAAGCCTAACAAACCTCCCGTGTACCTGCCTTAGGAAAACTCTGAGCCACTCAGCAATACACCAGACAGTAAAGCTATCCGGCCTTTCCTCTGGCCAGAAGGCCAAGCCCTTCCTAGCTGCTCGCGAGCTCTAGGACACCCACTCTTTTTCTTGGCCGATTGCAGGAGACTGTCAAAATCTTCCTTGGAGCCGAAAGTGGGGGCGATCTGTTCCAAGTTGGTCCCTGTGAGGTCATCCTTCTGGTTCTGGTGAATTGGGCCCAACACAAAACCTTTTACCTTCAGGGTGCTCAAGTAATCAAGCCGCCCCTTCAGGCCTGAAATGGAGAAGCAGAGTTTAAAGTGACGCCTCCCTGAGGCCCCTGATCGCCCCTATTCTCCCCGAGACGAAGTTGGGGGGGGGCGGTTTGGCTGGATCACGAGAGAAGCTGTTGTAAGGAGACTAGAACATTGCTTCAGAAACCGGCAGCGATAGGCTACTGCCGCCGGGAGCGGGGGAAGGGAGCATGCTGAGTCAGCCACCCTCAGGAAAGAGGGAGTGGGGGGCGGTTTCCTTCGAAGAAAGAAGGAGGGGCTACGTCCCGGGGGTCGGTCACCAGTACCAGGAAGGGTGGAGAACCACCTGGGTCAATCTGGGCACAGGGGTCGAAGCCGGTGACCAGTTAAACCAGGGGAACGCGGGGTGGGGGTGGGGGAGCCCCGGACTCACCCACTAGGTCGCCTGCGTCGCGGCCCTGGAAGGCCTGAAGGTCGCCAATGCGGTAGAGGGCGCCCTTGTGCCACCAGCTCATAGCGGGCAGCTCGCGGCAGCGCGGCGCCCGAACGATGATGACCACGGCGCCCGCCAGCATGCCCAGCCAGCCGAGCCAGAAGAGCAGCAGCAGCGCCCAGCGGGTGCGTACCCAGCCAGGCCTGCCTGCCACCTTCAGCAGCTCCTCTTTAGACAGGCCTGTGAACTTGGCCGCGGCCGCCGCGGCCGCCTCGTCGTCGGCCACCTTGATCTTCACCAGACCATTCTTCTCGGTGCCGCCCGCCACGGCCACGGCCACAGCCGCCCCCGACGCCGCGTTCATCGGCTGCTTCTCGGGTTCCAGCTCGTTCAGCTCCACTTCCTTCATGTCCACCTCGGCGTCCTGGCTCATGGTGCCTGCGAAACCGGCAACACGACGCAGCCTGCGGTCAGCTGGTGGCTGGATAGCTGCCCGGACCTCCCGGCCCCAGAACAGTCTCCCAGGTTTCCGTGACTCCGCTCAGCTTCCACGACCGCGTCTGCGGCCGGGCGGGCGCGGTCTCTGGGACTGGGCACGGGAGCCCCGCCCCGGCCCGCCCCTTAAAGTGGAACATCCTGGATTGCTCTTCCAGGGACTGAAAGGGTGGGCGGCGGCCGAGGGAATAATATTGGGAACTCGCTTCCGACGGCCGTGTGGTCGAATTCCTCACCTCGAACAGTCTAGCCGTAAGGTTCGGACACAAAGAAGGCTGAGCACGGAGCCACCTTTAGGTGGGCGGGGTCTGTGCTTTGTCCTGCCTCAGGTCCCCGCTGGTCCCTCGCGCTGCCGGAAAGTGGGCCAAAGGGGATATCCAGAACTGCGGGGGTGTCCCGAGGCCCTTCTTTGCCCACACCGAAGGTTTGTGACTTCCCTGGACACCACCCTCCATTTGCCCCTGGCCCAGGGCTCAGGCCACCGCCTGGTCTTCCCAACTTCGCATGGCCACTTGTACTCTCAGAGCCAATCAAACTCAACTCAGCCCTTTCCCCCACCAGACCTTGTCTTCTCAGGCCTCTGGGACTTGGCGCTAGACCTCCGATTCCCCGCAGGGCTACTCCCACTCTTTCAAGATATCTTGAATTTAGTTCAATTAATTCATCATGCGGCAACTATTTACTGAGTGCCCACTACAGTACTGTGCTTTATTAACTTTAGTGAATTAACCCTAATCTAGCCTTCCCCATGATATTTTATGATAAATCTGTTTGGACAGCACAGTTGCTGACACTCCCCATCTTACCCTACCCCACCCCCACTTTCTGGCCCCAGGATGTCGGGCAGCTAGGAACCTGACATCCAAAAGAGATGGATGGACAGCCTCGGGGCTAACAACATTCTGGGGCTGGGCCTCAGTTAGAGGCCCCCACCTTCTCCTTACACCAGATCAGAAGATTGCCATGGCCAGAATCTTCCCCTCCTTGCAGGGCCTCCCACACATTAGCCCAATCTCCCCACGGTGCCATGGTTCCCTTACCTCCCTTACCCCTTCACTATGCTAGGCCTTGGAGGCAGCTGGTACTGCAGAGGCCTTGAAAACCACCCAACTTCTCCCCACAGAGGTCCTTGGATTGAGAATGAGACAATTCACAGCAGGGACTGCCGGACATCAACACCATGAGGTGCCAACACTCTCAGGAACTTCTTGTTCCTGCGCACTGCCAGCTGGGTTATTTTCAGAGAGGCGCTGAAGGAAATAAGTTCTTTCTCCCTCTCCCACCTGGGCTGGAAGCCAAGATAGCTGTGTATTTGGAAGAAAGCAGAAGCCAAGATCTGAAGAAATAGAAAAGGTACCAAAGGAGAACCAAGAGAGTGAAAAGGCTCATCCCGTGCCATTCCCCTTCCTTCTTCGTACCAGAGCCCATCCCCATCCCTCACCCCAGGCAAGCGGGTAGAGGTTGGAGTTCAGACCTGTGCTCAATGATGATAAGGAGTCCAGGGTGCCCTGGGCATGCCAACCAGGGGCTGTGAACAGACTTTATCACCAGCATGAAAGCTCAAAGTTAAGAACTGTGGGGTCAGACACTCTCCTTGAGATAGTCCAACATAACACCCCCATACATACACATAGTATCTTACTCACAGCCCCCCATGGCTCCAGAAAGATGAAACAAATCCCTCCTGCATGCGGTAAATAAGCTAACAACTTACCTTCCCAAGTTTATCACCCACCACACCTGCCACAGGGACCACCCTCCAGCAACATCAGCCTTCAAACACCCGTTAGTCCCACAACACACCCAGCTTTGTCAGGCCTCTGCATCTTTGTACATGCCATTCCCTCTGTGTTCTGCCCTTCCTGTTCTGCCACCCTGCCTCATAAGCTCCAATTCCTTCCAGACCTAGCTCAAATGATAGCTTTTCTCAACTCCCCCGAAAGGATTACTTTCCATCCACTGTGCACCTCTCTCTTCTACAATTCACGTCTCATTTGTTCATTACATTTCCTTGTCTGAGTGTCGGCGCTTCAAGACGAGTGGCAGGGGCCTCGTGCTATTTGTTCATGGACGTGCCTGCTCAGGGGTAGCACACAGTAGGCACTTTGTAAGTGTTTGGTAAACGAGTGGATGAACTATTATCAATCAAACCCAAATTGCTCCCTTCTTAGAAATAATTCAACAGAAGTAGCATGTATTTGAAAAGAAATGTGCACCTCAGTGTTCATAGCAGCATTATTTACAATTGCAAAGATATGGAGGCAACCTAAGTGTCATCAACAGATAAATGGATAAAGAAGATGTGATATATACATATATACACACATATACATGTATACACACATAATGGAATACTACTCAGCCATAAGAAAGAAGGAAATTTTGCCATTTGCAGCAATGTGGAAGGAACTTGGAGGGCATTATGCTACGTGAAATAAGTCAGAAAAAGAAAAATACTGTATGATATCACTTATATGTGGAATCTAAAATATACAACAAACTAGTAAATATTATACAACAAAAAAGAAGCAGACTCACAGATAGAGAAAACAAACGTGGTTACCAGTGGCGGGGAGGGGCAATATAGGGGTGAGGGAGCAGGAGATACAAACTACTGGGTATAAGATTGGCTCCAGGATGTACTATACGACATGGGGAATATAGCCAATATTTTTTAATAGCTGAAATGGAAAGTAACCTTTAAAATTGTATTAAAAATTTTTAATTAAAAAAATAAAATGCAGGGCTTCCCTGGTGGCGCAGTGGTTGAGTCCGCCTGCCGATGCAGAGGACGCGGGTTCATGCCCCGGTCCGGGAAGATCCCACATGCCGCGGAGCGGCTGGGCCCGTGAGCCATGGCCGCTGAGCCTGCGCGTCCAGAGCCTGTGTTCTGCAACGGGAGAGGCCGCAACCGTGAGAGGCCCGCGTACCGCAAAATAAATAAATGAATAAATAAATAATAAAATGCAAAAACAAAAGTAGCATGTGAAGGTAAAGGGATAAAAGTGAAAAGGAATTTAAACAACACTGTATGGTATCAAGATGAAGCTGTTTATGTAGGAAAACAAACCAAAACTTGTAACTGTTCAATCAAATAAAACAAAGAATAAATCTGGGTGAAGGAGAGGACAGAAAAGCAACAGGGCAAGACTGCAGAGAAGAGGACTGAAGGTGACTCGAGATCCTCAGATCCTACAATGCATGTTGCTAAATACAAAACTTAGTATTTACTATAGAATTCAAAGTATATAATGTGTTCAAGAAGAATTTAGCCTTCAAGAAAAGGCTGGGACAAAGCAAAGAAAAAAGCAGTTCAAGAGTCCAGAGGCCAATAAGGACGAAATAATGAGGCCACAAGCCTTCAGGACTTTACACTCACTCAGAAGATGGGGGTGGGGCCCTGAAGTTCAGAGGGCCAAGTGCACAGAGAAAGTTCCTTTCTAATCCCCTGTTGAAAAAATTCATGTCACCTGTTTCCCAACAAGTGAGGATTACTTGATCTTAGCCAAAAGATATGGAAGTTTTTTCCCCCTCAGTGTGTAAAAAAAAAATTCCAAAGACAGAGCAAAGATGGGAGGATAGTTAGAAGCTTAGGAGACTGTCCAACAGACACGGCAACGCTGCCAAAGCTGAAGACATAATTCCAAAACACCCAGAAAAAAAGCATTCAGGCTCTGCCTCTAAACTACCCATCAGCCTTGAGTTTAGCCATTTGAAAAATGGATGACGGCTGAAGTTAAGGAACCAAGCATTTGGAAGCCAAAGTGCAGCTGAGATGAAAGCAGAGGAGGAGGCTGACCCCAACCACAGGGGCCCACTTGGCCGCTGTTATTAGAAGAAGCGATGTTGAAATATTACTTTACTACAAATCCTGCAGAAGGGGCACTGGCTGCTGAAGAGAACTGTCAGAGCTGTCTTAGTGAAGGGTGAGGAACGTGAGGGGGAATAAAAGCCAGAAAGAGTAAAGGAAACGCCAACCAAAGCCTTCTCTTAGAAGAAGAGAAATGAAAACATCTGAAAAGTATCTCATACTCACAATGGACAAATGAATAACACTGCAGCAAGCCATTCTCTCTAATGCAACCAAGTATTAAAAGAGAAACACCAGAGATACAGCAGATCAAGTTATGGAAGAGTTAGAGAAGTACTTTTAACATATTACCCTTGGATAGATGACATCATATATTCAATTGATCAGGACTTCCCTGATCAGTTTCTTAACCACTGGTGGCACAGTGGTTAAGAATCTGCCTGACAATGCAGGGGACACAGGTTCCAGCCGTGGTCCAGGAAGATCCCACATGCCGTGGAGCAACTAAGCCCGGCACCACAACTACTGAGCCTGCGCTCTAGAGCCCACGAGCCACGACTACTGAAGCCCGCGCTCCTAGAGCCCGTACTCCGCAACAAGAGAAGCCACCACAATGAGAAGCCCGTGCACCGCAACAAAGAGTAGCCCCCGCCCGCCGCAACTAGAGAAAGCCCACACGCAGCAACAAAGACCCAACGCAGCCAAAAAACAAACAAAAAAACAAATTCAACTTTAAAAAAAAATAAATCTCAACTTTAAAAACAAAAGATATTCAACTGATCAGAGACAGAATACTGATCTCATCAAAAGGCTAATTGGTAATAAGAGATTAAATGATTCCTTAAATGATCACCAAAGTACTCCAACGTCAGCTCCTTCTGCAGTTCTAGTCACACAATACTGTTGGGTATTGTCATCTTCCCCATCTCCACTGCTCCTCAAAACTTTCTATCATCACATTCTTTAGAAGAAAGTCACTAAGTGTAGCCACACTCAAGAGGTATGAGGTTAAGCTCTGCCTCCCAGAGCTGGGAGTATCTTCATAAATTATTTGGGATTTTTCTGTATGGAAGATTTGTCTCTTTTCCCTTATTTATTTATTTATCTATTCATTTATTTATATCAGTATAAGTCAACATATGTATGTATTCTTGGATACTTATTTTATACTTTGGGTTAGAATCCAACACTATATTGCTTTGCTGCTCAAATTATTCCAGCTTTGGCCACTGTGAGCTCTTTCAGTCTGGCCACTGTGTCCTTTTAATACATTCCCCCTCCCCCCCCCCCCGCCCTTTTTGTAACACTACTCTGCTTTCTGGCACTGCAAGATGCCCCAGGTTCATCTTGTGTATTCTCTAGGGCCCCAGCCCTAGAATCAGCCATTTCTCCAAGGAGCCCTGGTCCCTTTTATTGGAGAATGGTATTAGAAATCAAGATATGGGCACTCAGGTGTCTTTTTTTTTTTTTAATAAATTTATTTGTTTATTGGCTGGGTTGGGTCTTCGTTGCTGCACACGGGCTTTCTCTAGTTGCGGTGAGCGGGGGCTACTCTTCGTTGCGGTGCGCGGGCTTCTCATTGGGTGGCTTCCCCTATCGCAGAGCACAGGCTCTAGGCACACGGGCTTCAGTAGTTGTGAAATGTGGGCTCAGTAGTTGTGGCTCGCGGTCTCCAGAGCGCAGGTTCAGTAGCTGTGTTGCCCGGGCTTAGTTGCTCCGCAGCATGTGGGATGTTCCGGGACCAGGGCTCAAACCGTATCCCCTGCATTGCAGGCAGATTCTTAACCACTGCGCCACCACGGAAGTCCCTCAGGTGTCCTTTGATGAACGAAAGTTATCCATCAAAAATATATCAGTCTCGGTAATCTGCCTGCCAATGCAGGGGACACAGGTTCGAGCCCTGGTCCCAGAAGATCCCACATGCCACGGAACAACTAAGTTTGTGCGCCACAACTACTGAGCCTGCACTCTAGAGCCTGCGAGCCACAACTGCTGAGCCCACAAGACACAATTACCAAAGCCCACACACCTAGACCCCGTGCTCCACAACAAGAGAGGCCACTACAATGAGAAGCCCCTGCACCGCAACGAAGAGTAGCCCCCACTCGCCGCAACCAGAGAAAGCCCATGTGTAGCAACGAAGACCCAACACAGCCAAAAATAAATCAACAAAATAAAATAAATTTAAAATATATATATATATATCAGTCTCGGGACTTCCCTGGTGATCCAGTGGTTAAGACTCCACATTCCCAATGCAAGGGGCCCAGGTTCGATCCCTGCTCAGTGAACTAGATCCTGCGTGCCACAACTAAAGATCCTGCATGCTGCAACTAAAGATCCCGCATGCCACAACTAAAAGATCCCACATGCCACAACTAAAGATCCCACATGCCGCAACTAAAGATCCCGCATGCCGCAACTAAAAGATCCCACATGCCACAACTAAGACCCAGAGCAGCCAAATAAATAAATAAATAAAATATTAAAAAAGCAAATAAATAAAGGGCCTGTATTATTTAATATATATATGTATATATTAAATATATATATCAGTTATATATTTATATATTATTAAATATATACATGTATATCAGTCTTGGGAATTCCCTGGCAGTTCAGTGGTTAGGACTCTGCACTTTCACTGCTGACGGCGTGAGTGCAATCCCTAGTCAAGGAACTAAGACCCCACAAGATATGCGATATATATATATCAGTCTTTATATATATATAAGATATATATATATCAGTCTTTTCTTGTATACTCTGGTTTTGGGGGTTTTTAGTGTCCTATTTTTTTTTCAACATCTTTATTGGAGTAAATTGCTTTACATTGTTGTGTTAGTTTCTGCTGTATAACCAAGTGAATCAGCTATAAGTATACTTATATCCCCATATCCTCTCCCTCTTGCATCTCCCTCCCACCCTCCCTACCCCACCCCTCTAGGTGGTCACAAAGCACCGAGCTGATCTCCCTGTGCTATGCGGCTGCTTCCCACTAGCTATATTACATTTGGTAGTGTATATATATCAATGCCACACTCTCACTTCATCCCAGCTTGCCCCCTCCCCTTGTTCTTAAGTCCATTCTCTACATCTGCGTCTTTATTCCTGTCCTCCCCCTAGGTTCTTCAGAACCATTTTTTTTTTTTAGATTCCATATATATGTGTTAGCATATGGTATTTGTTTTTCTCTTTCTGACTTACTTCACTCTGTATGACAGATTCTAGGTCCAGCCACCTCACTACAAATAACTCAATTTTGTTTCTTTTTATGGCTGAGTAATATTCTATTGTATATATGTGCCACATCTTCTTTATCCATTCATCTGTCGATGGACTTTAATGTCCTATTTTTTAAATCTTTCCTTACTTCAAGGCCTGAAAGATACTCATCTGTATTTTCTACACAAAAAAAGGAAGGTTTTATTTTTGACATTGCAATCCTTAATCAATCTTTAGCTTATGTTTACTTATGGCATAAGGTAGAGAGCCTATCTCATTTTTTTTCCACATGGGTAACTGTAACACAATTAAAATACATATATATATTCGGTCTTTGTCCCTAGTTCCTGACAGAGAGCTCCTAACTCCCTTAGAATCTCGTGGGTGATAGGAATGTCTTTTGTTTTAATGAGGCCACTCTTGGTGGACTTCTAGAAAGCTTGAAGATGGGGGCTGGTTATCAGAAAGTCATGATTGGAAGGTTGGAACTTTCAGTCCCACCCCCCAACCTCTGGGAAGGGGAGAGGGGCTAGAGACTGGGTTAATCACCAATGGCAATGATTTAATCATTCATACCTACATAATGAAACCTCCATTAAAAACCCCTAAATGATAGGGTTCACAGTTTCCGAGTTGGTGAACACATCAGGGTGCGGGTGAGGCGGCACAAACACCCCCACTCCTTGCCCTATGCATTCTTCCATTTGGCTGTTCCTGAGTTGCATCCTTTATAATAAACTGGTAATAGTAAAACGCTGTACACGTACTCAGTCCCTCAAGGACCCATTTATTCTCAAATCTACTAAAGGACCCCCAAATCTTTGTTCATCTTTAGTTAGTTCTATATTTCTACTTATTCAAAATTAATCTTATCTTGCCATTCCCACAATCCCCTATAGCCTCTCCTCCTCAATCCCCCTGCTCAATATCACAGTTCAGTGAGTGACACTGGCATTCTTCCAGTTTTCTAGGCCAGAAGCACTTGGGCAATTTTCTTAGCTCTTACATCTCCCTATCCTCCTTGTCCAGCTAGATGCTGGTATAAACTCTGTAGCCTGGTTAATATAATTACAGTATCTCCACTTAAAGAACAACAGAAACTTCTCCTGCCTGCTATCACACAGTTCTCTAAACAAGTTGGAAATGGTTCCAAGTCTCCATCCAGACTTAAAATGTGCCAGCTCTTTTTTTTTTTTTTTTTGCGGTACGCGGGCCTCTCACTGTTGTGGCCTCTCCCGTTGCAGAGCACAGGCTCCGGACGCGCAGGCTCAGCG
Organism: Globicephala melas; assembly: GCF_963455315.2. Lineage (NCBI taxonomy): Eukaryota > Metazoa > Chordata > Mammalia > Artiodactyla > Delphinidae > Globicephala > Globicephala melas. The sequence continues at coordinate 8,847,192 of NC_083321.1, forward strand.
GCCATGGCTCACGGGCCCAGCAGCTCCGCGGCATGTGGGATCTTCCCGGACTGGGGCACGAACCCGTGTCCCCTGCATCGGCAGGCGGACTCTCAACCACTGCGCCACCAGGGAAGCCCCAAAATGTGCCAGTTCTTGATCCTGCATTCAGTATTTCAAATCCTGTCTTATAAATGTATTTATACAAATATATTTGTATTTAATATAAGACAATGTATTAATATATTTGCATAAGCAAATGTATTAATAAACGAAGCTCTCAAGCACTTTTGATTTTCACAGGCATTCAAAATGGCTAAATGTTACCAGAGCCCTAAAGACACATAATGAGACGTTGGGATCTTAGATTTCAATATGCACTTCCTGAACAGAAACTCTTCCTTCATTCCCTCAAGGCAAGTGACTCGGTATTTGAATAGCTCCACCCACATCTGCCCCTGCTCCTGCCTGTGCTCCCTTTTGGGTCAATTATAGGAAAAATCCTCTTAGGGCTCCATGCAGGGAAATAGATGCCTGACTACATTTTTCAAAAAAAATTTTATATTCAGTAAGGTGAAAAGGGGGTATATAGTGTTGAGAAGTAGACATTTAGGGACAAGTATGGAATATAACAGAAACCTGAATTTGAAATAACCACTCACTCTGGACCTAAAGTGGTTAATTTCAACAACTCTCTGTAAAATAATTTGGACTACAGATAAACTAAAGACAAATTAAAAAAAAAAAAGTAAAATACATCACTAAGAAGGGAAACCCTCTTTTCTATTTCAAAATAGAAACTGTTACACTAATGAAATGCTAACTAGAATGTAACCAATCTGAGAAAGGAAATAAACTTTTTCCTTACAATCAGTGATTACCACAGCCTGATTTTCACAGCTTCTTTTGAACCATTATAAGTCCCCAATAACACATGTTCCCAGAGGTGCTGCAATACCAGGCTGTGATACTGCGATATAAGAAATATGTATTTGGGACTTCCCGGGTGGTCCAGTGGTTATGACTCCGCACTTCCCCTGCAGGGAGCACGGGTTCAATCCCCTAGTCAGGGAACTAAGAACCCATATGCGGTGCGGCCAACAGAAGGAAGGAAGGAATTTGGTCTTCATTCCACTTTCCTGGAACAAGAGCTTCTAAAACCTTTGGAATCTCTAGAGTAAAGAGTGTCATTTTGTATGTTAACAAGGTGACCGGGTGGGGGTGGGTGGGTTCCAGGATGAAGACTTGTTGCCAGAAGAACCTGAGTAATTAGGAGTTTGGAACTTTCAGCGCCACCCCTCGGCCTCCAGAGGGGAGAGGAGCTGAAGCCTGAGTAATCACCAATGGCCAGTGATCATGCCTATCTAATGGAAACACCATACAAATCCTAATCAACAGGGTTTGGAGAGCTTCCAGGCTGATGAACACATCCATTTGCCAAGCAGATGTCACACCTCAAGTCCACAGGGTCATAAGACTCTGCACTTGGAACCTCACCCTATGTACCTCTTCATCTGGCTGTTCATTTGTATGCTTTATAATATCCTTTATAATGAACTGATAATAGTATGTAAAGTATTTCCCTGAGTTCTATGAGCTGTTATAGCAAATTCAAACCTGAGGAGGGGGTTGTGGGAACCCCTAATCTTTAGCCAACTCAAAAGTGTGGTAACTTGCAGATCCACTACTTGAGATTGTTGTGTGAAGTGGGGAACAGTCTGTGAGACTGAGCCCTTACTTAACCTGTGGGGTCTGTGCAACCCCAGGTAGTTTTAGAACTGAATGAAATTGTAGGACATCCAGTTGGTGTCCCCACAGCATTGGAGAATTGCTTGGTGGAAAACCCACACATTAAGTGTCAGAAGTACTCTGTGCAGAAAACATCATGGTAGTTAGCAGTAAACAGGCCATTAAAGCAGATTCTTCTCACAGACCCTCGCACTCAAATCTGGAAATGTTATTTAAGGAAGCTTTTTTCTTACTCATTTCACTCAACAGAAAAGGTACAAAATATCTACGGAAATGTAGACATTTAGAGAGATATTTTTAAATAGCAGAAATCTAGATTCTGGTTATCACACTTCCATGAAAAGAGTAAATGATCTCAAACAAAAATTTGTACTATTGGGCTTCCCTGGTGGCGCAGTGGTTGAGAGTCCGCTTGCCGATGCAAGGCACGCGGGTTCGTGCCCCGGTCCGGGAAGATCCCACATGCCGCGGAGCGGCTGGGCACGTGAGCCATGGCCGCTGAGCCTGAGCGTCCGGAGCCTGTGCTCCGCAACGGGAGAGGCCACAACGGTGAGAGGCCCGCGTACCGCAAAAAAAAAAAAAAGAAAGAAAAAAATTTGTACAGTTAAAGGTGCTGACTAGAGACAAAATTAAAACTCAAAAGTCTAAGAAAAATGGGTCTTATAGCAAGTTTGGAAAGGGGAGTCCTTTTTCATCCTCAAATTAGAAAGCAGCATTAGAACTGAGTTACCATAGAGCAAGTTTCTTTTTTTTTTTTTAACACTAAAGAGGCGTTTAATTATGTAGCGTTATTTCTAAGTACAAAGACTTTCCCAATCACATCACTTAGAGATCATTTTCTCCACTGCTCTGTTTGGCCGCCAGTCTCTTGTCTCTCTCCTCAGCAATGGTAAGGCGGACACCCTTTCCACAAGGAAGAGAGATCCATGGTTTTTTGCCTTTGCCGATAACGAAAATGTTGGAGAGCCGGGTGACAAAGCTATTGCCGTTGGCATCTTTCACATGAACTACATCAAAAGCACCAGGATGTCTCTCCCGGTGAGTGATCACACCAATTCTTCCCAGGTTAGCACCTCCAGTCACCATGCACAGGTTACCAGTGTCAAATTTGATGAAATCAGTAATCTTGCCAGTCTCCAAATCAATCTGAATGGTGTCATTCACCTTGATGAGGGGATCAGGGTAGCGGATGGTGCGAGCATCATGGGTCACCAGATGAGGGATTCCTTTTGTCCCCACAAAGATCTTTCTCACTTTACATAACTTATACTCGGCCTCCTCAGGTGTAATACGATGAACAGCAAAGCGACCCTTGGTGTCATAGATCAGACGAAAATTCTCTCCAGTCTTGTCAATGCTGATGACATCCATAAAACCAACAGGGTAGGTTATATCAGTGCGGACCTTGCCATCAATCTTAAGGAAACGCTGCATGCAGATCTTCTTTACTTCATCTCCTGTTAGGGCATATTTAAGTCTGTTCCTTAGGAAAATAATTAGGGGGAGACATTCCCTCAGCTTGTGGGGACTGGTAGATGGACGAGGAGCAAACACACCAGTCAGTTTATCCAGCATCCAATGCTTTGGAGCTGCTACGCGCTTCAGGTGCTTTTTGGGACCACGAGCCATGGCTGCACTAGGCACGGAAAGAGGGAGCAAGTTTCTTTAAAACAGTAATATCAATAATTTACAAAACACTTGTATAGGTAACTAAAATTTGATTTGGGGAATAAAACTGATACCTAAATGTTTTTCTTACTTATAGAAAATAAAATTCTGTATAGAAAAATCAAACTGAATCTAGACAAATTATTAGAATAAGAGTTCAATAAAATACTAGACATAAAATAATATACAAAACCAATTCTGTTCTGTACACCAGTAGCAAACAACTAGAAAATGTCTTTTTTTTTAAAGTTGCCATATATACTAGCAATGAAAACTAAGAGCTAAGATAAAAATCTAACAGTAAATAGATAACTTCTTTATGAAGGAAAAGATAATATCCTACAGAAACTCATTCACACAAAAAACACTGAGTACCTAGTATGTGCCAGGCACTCTTCTATGAGCTGGGGTGGTAGCGAGGAAAGAGACCCTGCTTTCATGAAGCTTAATTCCACTGAGGGAAAGAAAGACAATTAAAAAATACTCAACCATACACAGTATGTCAAATGATTACAAGTGCTTTGAAAAGATAGAGGAGGGTGAGAAGGAGACTACTTTATTCAAGGAAATCATCTCTGATGAGGTGACATTTGAGCAAAGACCCAAGGAGGTAAACGAACAAAGGAGCTTTCTAAAAGAAAGTTTTCTAGGTGAGGGAATAGCAAGTGTAAAGACCAAAAGGAGAAGTGTCACATATTCATGAATAGAAAGATTTGATGTCATAAAGAAATTAATGCTCCCTGATGAAATAAAATTAAGTCAAGATAAGAAAAATTTAACATAAAGTTTTTCTCAGCAGTTTGAGCCACTCCACTGCCCTTCCAGTGTGCATTGTGCATCTGCATTATGCGTTAACTAGATCCCCTTAGAACACACAGCAATGCCTACTTGCAAAAAGAAACAACAAACAAACAAACAAAGCAATTTCCTCCTGGCACCAGGAAGGTAACTCCTCAGAAGATAAGATAACATTCCTTTCTCAATTCTGTAAGGGGTCACAATAACTCATAACTCGCCTTGTTGGACTATGTTACTTTGATGTATGACCCTTTGTCTCAAAAACTTATAAAACTGTGCTTTGACCTCTAACAGAGGAATAGTCCTCAGAGCTTTCTGAAAGACTGTCTCCTGGGTTATAATCCTCAGGTTGGCTTAAATAAAATTTTCCAGTTCTTTCTTAGATTGACTATTGGTGGTTAATTTTTTCATTGACATCCCTGAACAATCTGTCTATCCACTGCAATTCCAATACAAATCTGAATATCTATTCTTGGGAACTTTATGATTCTATAACACGTGTAAGAGAAAAGGGCCAAAAACAGTAAAGATATTTTTTTTAAAAAGTAATATTTTTGAAGACAAATCCTACCATATACCAAGCATGTTATATTCTTAAGTAATAATAATAGCATGCTAAAGTAATAATAATAGCATGCTATAGCCACAGGGATGGACAAACGGACCAATAGAACAGAATATGAAATCTAAAAGAAACTCATGCATATTTGAAACCTTAATATATGCAGAGATAATATTACAACCACTGGAGGAAGGAATAGCTATTCACCAAATGGTGCTGAAAAAAATAAAATTAGGTCATTATTTAAAAGTAAACACAATAATATATTCCAAGTGATTAAAAGACCTAAGTATGAAAAGCAAATATTTAAAATTTTTAGAAAAAAAATTAGAATATCTTTCTGACTTCAAGGTAAGGAAGGAGTTCTTAAACAAGACACAAAAGCACAAAACATTAAGAAAAGAACTGATAAATTCTGCAAGAAAAATCTGTGCATCACGAGACCATAACAAACTGAAAAGACAAGCCACAAACGGGAGAAGACATAGTATCTGAAACTAATAAAACAACAGAGTCTTGCATAAAACATATAACTCACTGAAAACCAGTAAGGAAAAGGCCAACAACCTGGTAGGAAAAAAAAAAATTTACAGACTACGAACAGTCATTTCACAAAATTGGATACACAAAAGAATGGCCAGTGAACTCTTGACACATTACATAACCTTAGTAGTAACCAAGAAAATGCAAATTAAAATCACAACAAAATATAATTTTATGTCCATCAGATTGGCAATATCAAAACATCTGACTGAACCAAGTGATGACAAGAACATGAAATTGCATAAGTGACAACATTAACTGGTACAATCTCTCTAGGTGAGCAATTTGCAAAAGCCTGTAGAATTGAAAATACTCATAGCTATTACCCAGAAATGTCATTCCTGGATTCATAACCCAGAGAAACTCTCATCCACATGCACAAAGCAATATACAAAGGATTTCACTGCAGCACTGGTTAAGTAGTAAAAACTTGGAAATCTTAAAAAGGGTTTATCACTAGGGGACAAAATAATTTGTAGAAAACGTCTAACTAGAGTACTATAACTAAATCTTAAAGAGCTAGGGCACAAAAAGACAGAAAAAATGCATCAAAACTATAATGTTAAAGAAAAAGGGGGGGCTTCCCTGGTGGCGCAGTTGTTGGGAGTCCGCCTGCCGATGCAGGGGACACGGGTTCGTGCCCCGGTCCGGGAGGATCCCACGTGCCGCGGAGCGACTGGGCCCGGGAGCCATGGCCGCTGAGCCTGCGCGTCCGGAGCCTGTGCTCCGCAACGGGAGAGGCCACAACTGTGAGAGGCCCGCGTACCGCAAAAAAAAAAAAAAAAAAGAAAAAGGGGGAAATAGCAGGTTTCACCTTAAAATTTTTTCCAAAAACTAAATGATACACAGAACACCAGCAGTCTGCATTCTCTTTTTAATAAATTTATTTATTTATTTATTTACTTTTGGCTGTGTTGGGTCTTCGTTGCTGTGCGGCCTTTCTCTAGCTGTGGCAAGAGGGGGCTACTCTTTGTTGCAGTGCGTGGGCTTCGCAGTGCGTGGGCTTCTCATTGCGGTGCCTTCTCTTATTGCGAAGCACGGGTCTCTAGGCGTGTGGCTTTCAGCAGTTGTTGCACACAGGCTCAGTAGTTGTGGCTCACGGGCTCTAGAGCGCAGGCTCAGAGTTGCGGTGCACGGGCTTAGCTGCTCCGTGGCATGTGGGATCTTCCTGGACCAGGGCTCAAACCCGTGTCCCTTGCACTGGCAGGCAGATTCTTAACCACTGTGCCACCAGGGAAGTCCAACAGTCTGCACTTTAATTGACATCTATCCCAAAAGGGAGAACCACACCATTCATGGAGGAACTGAGACAGCAGACTGATTTGTGGAATGGAAGGAACAAGCCTCTGGTTCATCTCCCTGTTCCAAAATTCCACTTAATAAAGTATCCTCAGGGCTTCCCTGGTGGTGTATTGGTTAAGAATCTGCCTGCCAACACAGGGGACACGGGTTCGAGCCCTGGTTTGGGAAGATCCCACATGCCACAGAGCAACTAAGCCCATGTGCCGTAACTACTGAGCCTGCGCTCTAGAGCCCACGAGCCACAACTACTGAAGCCCGGGCGCCTAGAGCCCGTGCTCCACAACAAAAGAAGACACTGCAATGAGGAGCCCACGCACCGCAATGAAGAGTAGCCCTCGCTCGCCGCAACTAGAGAAAGCCCGCGCACAGCAACGAACACCCAACCTAGCCAAAAATAAAATAAATATAATAAATTATTTTTTTAATAAAATAAAATAAATAAAGTATCCTCAGGTAGAGGATTTATGAGATGTTAAATGATAAGAACAGATACTAACCTTGATCTTGGGCCAAAAACCAAAGAAACAACCTATAATTAAGATTCCCTAACCAACAAGGACCTACTGTATAGCACAGGAAACTATATTCAATATTTCGTAATAACCTATAAGGGAAAAAATCTGAAAAGAATGTATCTATGCATATGTGTGTGTGTGATATGTGTGTGTGTGTGTGTGTATATATATATAGGTGTGTGTGTGTATACATGTAGCTGAATCACTGTGCTGTACACCTGAAACTGACACAACATTGTAAATCAACTACACTTCAATTAAAAAAGAGAAAAGTTCTCATCAGGCTTTGCTTCCCAAACTTTCACGCAAGGCCATAGAAGCAGCCTTAAAGTTGTTCCTTTTAAAATTCCACATGTTTGGCTCTTCCAAAAACCAGTCTAATCCTTCCCTGGGAGAGCTTCCCACTGTCACACTCCTCCACGGTTCAGGAAATAAGGAAATTCTGTTCTCAGATTGAATTTTTGCCCTACAGGTGAACATCCTATCCTGCTCCTTGCAGAGCACTGCTCATTTGCTTATTCCTACTCCTCTACTAGTAGAGGCAGTGCCTCTTGCTGCCAGGAGAGGGCAGACCAATTCCCTGGAGCAGCTGCCATCCTCCCAGAAAGATTCCTGTTAGAGGAACCTGTTTATAGTTCAAAAGTATTTCTTCTAACAACCTCTTCAGGAGCTTACTTCATAGCATAGAGCAGGTAATCAATGAATTCTAGTGACATGCCTTGTTATACATGATGGGGATAAAGTAATAAATTATTCAGACAAGATTTCTGACCTCAGGGAATATATGCCAGCAAGGGGTCAGGTAGAGCGACGGGGAGGGAAGGAGTGGTGTTATTGAAACTGAAAAGGGAAACTGGGCCTTGCTGGCTCTGTTGGTAGTGAGACAGGAAGACAAGAGTACAGCCATTTCGGAAAAGAACCGAGGAACGGCCTTGGGCAAAACAGGCCTTCAAGCTAAAGAACAAAGGCCCTGGGGGCCTGAGTCCCAGAGACAAAAACCAGGCTCACATGAATAAAAGATTAACTTTATCTCTGTTACACTAACCTAGCTGCCACAAGACAAGAAGCTCAACTATAAATTTTAACCTTATCTGTTCCTGTGCTTTCTTGCAGAAAATTCTCATGCATTTCTTTCCCCTCACAGAAGCACTCCCTATTCCTGACAGCCAACCTGGGGCCACCTGCTGCTGATCAAAGAGCTTTGATGATTTCTGGAAATTATCATTCATCATGAGACAAACCCTCCCTTTTGTTATAAAAGCAACTCGCCCCTTCTACTCAGGGAGCTGGCTCTTTTTTTTTTTTCCTGCCTTCTCCCTTGTGCACAAGCTATCTCTTTTAATAAAAAGCTTTGCTTGCCTGAGAGCCTTGTAGAAGCGATATTCATTTCTACAGTATTGCTGTCCAAGAGTCTGGAAAGGGCCTGGTAACAGTAGGAACATACTTTAAGAGCAAAGGAGGAGGATTCTGAGCTGAGATCAGCTTTTTTATTTGGAAAGATCACTCTGGCTATCCTGGGGAGAATGGATTAGAAGGGGGTAGAGTCAGAGCCAGGGAACCTGGTTAGGAATCTCTAGCAGAAATCCAGGGGTGAAGAGCTTGAACTAGGGTACTGAGAAAGAGAAAAGTAGCTGCTAATGTCCAGAAGCTGGCCTGGCCCTCACTGCTAGGCCTTGGTGTTCTCATGTTGAACATAACATCAGACAAGTCTACTCTGTGGTCATGGTGGATGAAGAAAAAAACCAGAACAAGATCATTCACATAATCACGTCTAAACACAAACGAAAACGTGAACAAAAGTCCAAACATCTCTCCATCCTGGCTAATACGAGTGACTGCTGCTACTTCACCAATTACAGATTCAGCCTCATTGTAGTCTCCCCTCTTTCTAGATAAGACTTATTAAGATATCCAATAACAAAATGATCCCACTTCCTGAAAACACCCAGAGTAAAGCCCCACGAGCTTAAACCCTCACCCAAATCACCTAACGCCAGCCCAAATCCTGTAAGTTTTTCTAACACTCTCCCCCCCATGGTGTGTGTTCTTCCTCCTGTAACAAGTAATAAATCCAACCTGCTCTGATACAAGTACGTTCCTGACAGTCTTCAGCTGGAGGGCATTTACAGTATGGAGGCAGTGGGGATAATGTCTGTCTTGGACAACTGAGTAAAAGAGGGCATGCTGGAGAAGGAACAGATTTGTGGAGAAAGATGATGAATTCAGTTTTGGACAAGTTGAGCCAGATGTTGATGAACCATCCCAGTGAACACGTCTGGCAGTCAGATACAAGGGTCTGCAGTTCAGGAGATCCTGGATTGAGATGAAGTTTGGGAGACGGCGGAATATGTATAGTTAATGAAGTCATGGTCATGGATAAATTGGTCTAGCCAGACTGAGAAAACAAGTGGATCCAGGACAGAACGCTGAGTGCAATGGGTTGAAGAGAGAATGGGAAGTTAGAAAGTCGCTGGAGTGGGGACCCAGCAGTTTCAAAGATTTCTACTTTGTCTTTCCCAGGCCAAAGACTCAATGTGGGGGTTACTCCAGGTCCAAGTATATCAATCCCATTAAGCACTTGGGGACCAGGGATATGATCACTGGTTAAGAATCCAAGGACTTCAGGGAGCTTTCTTGGGACCCAGGACTCAACCCCTGGCAAGGATTCCAGTGGGTGGGGCAAAATCACTGCTATGGTGGCTCGTAGAAGCTTTGAGAAAGCAATGGCCTATGCTGAGTGAAACAGATATGCCTGACTTGCCCTAGTAGGTGGTAGAGGAAGGAATACAGAGGTTGAAGAAAGCAGGCATGCCAGAATGGATATATTAGGTGAGGTCAGAAGACCCACCAGAGAATTGTGTTCCAAGAAAGGGCCCAGAGGACACAATATTCACCAAGGCCATCTATTGAGGGGTATCAGCATCACTAAGAAGTTCAGGGGTGGTTCTCCTCTATGGTGGAGGAGAGGAAGTCACAGAGCTGAGCTACTTAACATGAGATGTATGGGGATGGTACTCCTTGCCAATCCCCATCAAGTAAAACAGAAGAGGTTTAACAGAAGCACTGCTTAACTGCCAGAAGCCAGAAAGCTGTAATTACCATAAGAACGGCAAGATTGGAGGGTTAGCCTTGGGGCCTTGACCCATCAGAGACAGTTGTAGATATAATAAACAATGGTATTCCTAGCGGTAAAATAGATGGGAAGCCAAGGAAGCCAAGAATGCTGCTGAACATCTACAATCTGAAGAAAGAAAGAAGAAAGGAGCAGAAGGCTAAATACAGTCACCACAATAAACAGTAGCCAAGAGGAAGCTTGCACAAGCCTCTTAGCCTCATCCACCAGCAAGAAGAACTACAGTTCTGCAGCCTGTGGAAGGAAAACCACATTCACAGAAAGATAGACAAAATGGAAAGGCAGAGGACTCTGTACCAGATGAAGGAACACGATAAAACTCCAGAAAAACAACTAAATGAAGTGGAGATAGGCAACCTTCCAGAAAAACAATTCAGAATAATGATAGTGAAGATGATCCAGGACCTAGGAAAAAGAATGGAGGCAAAGATCAAGAAGAAGCAAGAAATGTTTAAAGAAGACCTAGAAGAATTAAAGAACAAACAAAAAAAGATGAACAATACAATAACTGAAATGAAAAATATACTAGAAGGAATCAATAGCAGAATAACTGAGGCAGAAGAACGGATAAGTGACCTGGAAGACAGAATGGTGGAATTCACTGCCGCAGAACAGAATAAAGAAAAAAGAATGAAAAGAAATGAAGACAGCCTAAGAGACCTCTGGGACAACATTAAATGCAACAACATTCGCATTATAGGGGTCCCAGAAGGAGAAGGAGAGAGAAAGGACCCGAGAAAATATTTGAAGAGATTATAGTTGAAAACTTCCCTAACATGGGAAAGGAAAGAGCCACCCAAGTCCAAGAAGTGCAGAGAGTCCCAGGCAGGATAAACCCAAGGAGAAACACGCCAAGACACACAGTAATCAAACTGACAAAAATTAAGTGTAAGGCCAACTGGCCCGAGGCAGGGGAACGCAATCAGACTCACAGGTTGCATCAGACCGAAACTTTCCGGACCACCCAGTTCCAGGAACTGACCTGGGGACTTTCCACCCGGCCCAGCCTTCCCGCCTTTCGAGGGGCGGGACTAACGGTCCCCCAGGATACCCGAAAAGCCCACCAAGTAAGGAATACCCTGCGCCCTCCCGGATTCACCACACCCCTTTCCCTCCGTCCCCTATAAATTCTGCCCAAACCCTCGCCCGGGCGCGACTTCTCTGGCCCCTTTCTCTCGGACCAGTGCACCTCGCCCGGGAGCGCTCCCTAATAAAGCTCACTTGAAGCTTTCCTCTGTTTCGCGATGCCATTTGTTAAGATCCGACCTTACATTAAGGACAAAGAAAAATTATTGAAAGCAACAAGGGAAAAACGACAAATAACATACAAGGGAACTCCCATGTTAACAGCTGATTTCTCAGCAGAAACTCTACAAGCCAGAAAGGAGTGGCATGATATATTTAAAGTGATGAAAGGGAAGAACCTACAACCAAGATTACTCTACCAGGCAAGGATCTCATTCAGATTCGATGGAGAAATCAAAAGCTTTACAGACAAGCAAAAGCTAAGAGAATTCAGCACCACCAAACCAGCTCTACAACAAACGCTAAAGGAACTTCTCTAAGTGGGAACACAAAAGAAAAGGACCTACAAAAACAAACCCATAACACTTAAGAAAATGGTAATAGGAACATACATATCAATAATTACCTTAAACGTGAATGGATTAAATGCTCCAACCAAAAGACACAGGCTCACTGAATGGATACAAAACAAGACCCATATATATGCTGTGTACAAGAGACCCACTTCAGGGCTTCCCTGGTGGCGCAGTGGTTGGGAGTCCACCTGCCAATGCGGGGGGCACAGGTTTGTGCCCCGGTCCAGGAGGATCCCACATGCCCGTGAGCCATGGCCGCTGAGCCTGTGCGTCCGGAGCCTGTGCTCCGCAACTGGAGAGGCCACCGCAGTGAGAGGCCCGCATACCGCAAAAAAAAAAGAGACCCACTTCAGACCTAGGGACACATACAGACTGAAAGTGAGGGGATGGAAAAAGATATCCCATGCAAATGGAAATCAAAAGAAAGCTGGAGTAGCAATACTCATATCAGATAAAATAGACTAAAATAAAGAATGTTACAAGAGACAAGGAAGGGCACTACATAATGATCAACGGACCAATCCAAGAAGAAGATATAACAATTATATATATATATGCACTCAACATAGGAGCACCTCAATACATAAGGCAACTGCTAACAGTCATAAAAGAGGAAATCAACAGTAACACAATAATAGAGGAGGACAATAAAACCTCACTTACACCAGTGGACAGATCTTCCAGACAGAAAATTAATAAGAAAACACAAGCTTTAAATGACACAAGAGACCAGAGAGATTTAATTGATATTTATAGGACATTCCACCCAAAAACAGCAGATTACACTTTCTTCTCAAGTGCACATGGAACATTTTCCAGGACAGATCACATCTTGGGTCACAAATCAAGCCTTGGTAAATTTAAGAAAATTGAAATCATATCAAGCATCTTTTCTGACCACAACACTATGAGATTAGAAATCAATTAAAGGGAAAAAAATGTAAAAGACACAAACACATGGAGGCTAAACAATATGTTACTAAACAACCAAGAGATCACTGAAGAAATCAAAGAGGAAATCAAAAAATACCTAGAGACAAATGACAACGAAAACACAACAATCCCAAACCTACGGGATGCAGCAAAAGCAGTTCTAAGAGGAAGTTTATAGCCATACAAGCCTACCTCAAGAAACAAGAAAAATCTCAAATAAACAATCTAACCTTACACCTAAAAGAACTAGAGAAAGAACAAACAAAACCCAAAGTTAGAAGAAGGAAAGAAATCATAAAGATCAGACCAGAAATAAATGAAATAGAAACAAAGAAAACAGCAAAGATGAAGAAAACTAAAAGCTGGTTCTTTGAGAAGATAAACAAAATTGATAAGCCATTAGCCAGATTCATCAAGAAAGAGAGGTAGAGGACTCAAATCAATAAAATTAGAAATGAAAAAGGAGAAGTTACAACAGACACTGCAGAAATACAAAGCATCCTAAGAGACTACTACAAGCAACTCTATGCCAATAAAATGAACAACCTGAAAGAAATGGACAAATTCTTAAAAAGGTATAACCTTCCAAGACTGAAGTAGGAAGAAATAGAAAATATGAACAGACCAATCACAAGTAATGAAATTGAAACTGAAACTGTGATTAAAAATCTTCCAACAAACAAAAGTCCAGGACCAGATGGCTTCACAGGTGAATTCTATCAAACATTTAGAGAAGAGCTAACACCCATCTGTCTCAAACTCGTCCAAAAAATTGCAGAGGAAGGAACACTCCCAAACTCATTCTATGAGGCCACCATCACCCTGATACCAAAACCAAAGATACTACAAAAAAAGAAAATTATAAACCAATATCACTGATGAATATAGATGCAAAAATCCTCAACAAAATACTAGCAAACAGAATCCAACAACACATTAAAAGGATCAAGTGGGGTTTTATCCCAGGGATGCAAGGATTCTTCAATATACGCAAATCAATCAATGTGATGCACCATATTAACAAAGTGAAGAATAAAAGCCACATGACCATCTCAATAGATGCAGAAAAAGCTTTTGACAAAATTCAACACCCATTTATGATGAAAACTCTCCAGGTCTTCCCTGGTGGCGCAGTGGTTGAGAGTCCGCCTGCCGATGCAGGGGACACGGGTTCGTGCCCTGGTCCGGGAAGATCCCACATGCCGCGGAAAGGCTGGGCCCGTGAAACATGGCCACTGAGCCTGCGCGTCCAGAGTCTATGCTCCACAACGGGAGAGGCCACAACAGTGAGAGGCCCATGTACCGCAAAAAAAAAAAAAAAAAAAAAAAAATTTCTCCAGAAAGTGGACATAGAGGGAACCTACCTCAACATAATAAAGGCCATATACGACAAACCCACAGCAAACATCATTCTCAATGGTGAAAAACTGAAAGCATTTCCTCTAAGATCAGGAACAAGACAAGGATGTCCACTCTCACCGCTATTATTCAACATAGTTTTGGAAGTCCTAGCCACGGCAATCAGAGAAGAAAAAGAAATAAAAAGAATACAAATTGGAAAAGAAGAAGTAAAACTCACTATTTGTACATAACATGATACTATACATAGAGAATCCTAAAGATGCCACCAGAAAACTACTAGAGCTAATCAATGAATTTGGTAAAGTTGCAGGATACAAAATTAATGCACAGACATCTTTTGCATTCCTATACACTAACAACGAAAAATCAGAAAGAGAAATTAAGGAAACAATCCCATTCACCATTGCAACAAAAACAATAAAATACCTAGGAATAAACCTAGTAAGGAGGTAAAAGACCTGTACTCAGAACATTTTAAGATACTGATGAAAGAAATCAAAGATGACACAAACAGGTGGAGAGATATACCATGTTTTTGGATTGGAAGAATCAATATTGTGAAAATGACCATACTACCCAAAGCAATCTACAGATTCAATGCAATCCCTATCAAATTACCAGTGGCATATTTTTACAGAACTAGAACAAAAAAATCTTAAAATTTGTATGGAGACACAAAAGACCCCGAATAGCTAAAGCAGTCTTGAGGGAAAAAAACGGAGCTGGAGGAATCAGACTCCCTGACTTTAGACTATACTACAAAGCTACAATAATCAAGACAATGTGGTACTGGCACAAAAACAGAAATATAGATCAACGGAACAGTATAGAAAGCCCAGAGATAAACCCACACACCTATGGTCAACTAATCTATGACAAAGGAGGCAAGGATATACACTGGAGAAAAGACAGTCTCTTCAATAAGTGGTGCTGGGAAAACTGGACAACTACATGTAAAAGAATGAAATTAGAGCACTCCCTAACACCATAAACAAAAATAAACTCAAAATGGATTAGAGACCTAATGGACTGGAGACTGGACACTATAAAACCTTTACAGGAAAACATAGAAAGAACACTGTTTGACATAAATCACAGCAAGATCTTTTCTGATCCACCTCCTAGAGTAATGGAAATAAAAACAAAAATAAACAAATTGGGGGGCTTCCCTGGTGGCGCAGTGGTTGAGAGTCCGCCGGCCGATGCAGGGGACGCGGGTTTGTGCCCCGGTCCGGGAAGATCCCGCATGCCGCAGAGCTGCTGGGCCCGTGAGCCATGGCTGCTGAGCCTGCGCGTCCAGAGCCTGTGCTCCGCAACGGGAGAGGCTGCAGCAGTGAGAGGCCCACATACCGAAAAAAATAAATAAATAAAAATAATAAACAAATGGGACCTAATGAAACTTCAAAGCTTTTCACAGCAAAGGAAACTACAAACAAGACAAAAAGACAACCCTCAGAATGGGAGAAAATATTCGCAAATGAATCAATGGACAAAGGATTAATCTCCAAAATATATAAACAGCTCATGCAGTTCAATATTAAAAAAACAACCCAATCAAAAAATGGGCAGAAGACCTAATAGACATTTCTCCAAAGAAGACATACAGATGGCCAAAAAACACATGAAATCTGCTCAACATCACTAATTATTAGAGAAATGCAAATCAAAACTACAATGATGTATCACCTCACACCAGTTAGAATGGGCATCATCAGAAAATCTACAAACAACAAATTCTGGAGAGGGTGTGGAGAAATTGGAACCCTCTTGTACTGTTGGTGGGAATGTAAATTGATACAGCCACTATGGAGAACAGTATGGAGGTTCCTTAAAAAACTAAAAATAGAATTACCATATGACCCAGCAATCCCACTACTGGGCATATACCCAGAGAAAACCATAATTCAAAAAGACACATGCACCCCAGTGTTCACTGCAGCACTATTCACAATAGCCAGGTCACGGAAGCAACGTAAATGCCCATCGACAGACGATTGGAGAAAGATGTGGTACGTATGGAATATTAATGGAATATTACTCAGCCATAGAAAGGAACGAAATTGGGTCATTTGTAGAGATGTGGATGGATCTAGAGACTGTCATACAGAGTGAAGTAAGTCAGAAGGAGAAGAACAAATATCATATATTGACGCATATGTGTGGAACCTAGAAAAACGGTACAGATGAACCAGTTTGCAGGGCAGAAGTTTTGACACAGATGTAGAGAACAAACGTATGGACACGTATGGAAACGTATGGACACCAAGGGGGGAAAGTGGTGTGGGGAGTGGTGGTGGTTGGATGAATTGGGAGATTGGGATTGACTTATACACACTAATATGTATAAAATAGATAACTATAAGAACCTGCTGTGTAAATAAATAAATAAAATTTAAAAATTTAAATAAATGGTGCCAAAATCTCTTCCTTAGTTCCTGGATCTGAGCCAATTTTCACATCCAAAACCAAGTCCCTAGAGGAAGGATCATGAAACTATAATGACTCTCCCAGTTCTTCCCAAAAGGGAACTCATCATCTATTCAGATGACTATACATTTGGAAAAGGAGAATATGCAAATATTTTCAGCATTTTAGACACAGGATCTGAGCTGACACTGATGCCTAGAGACCCAAAGCATCATCATGATTCCCATCAGAAGAGGTAATTTCTTCAGTCCCCAAGTGTTTAGTGGAACTAATATACTCATGAGTTGGTATAACCTCTACTTTGGGTCCTTAGTGTAAGAGAGAAGAGCTATCATAGTGGGAAAGGCAATGTAGAAATCTCTGAAACTCCCCCACTCTTCAGCCATGATAGTAAATAAAAAGAAATGACCATATCCTAGGGAGTAAGGGGAGAGGGACAGAGATTAGTGCCACCATAAAAGACAGAAAGGATGTGTGGATGGTGCCTATCTTATCCACTCCTAGAAATAAAGCTCCCACCTATACACCAGATGACATGGTAAGTTGCCAACTTTGAGTGCAACCCAGAGTAGGAAAGGGCTCTGCAGCAGGTCCAAGCTGCAATGCACGAAGCCCTGCCATTTAGGACATAACATCCAAGAGACCTAAGAGGGTGGAAAATCATGCAGTGTGGAGCCTATGGCAAGCCCCAATGGGCAAAGCAGGGGCTTGAAATTCTAGAGCAAGGCCAGGCTGTCCACAGCAGACAAATACATGCCTTTCGAGAAAAAACTCTCAGCCTGTTATTGCAATACTTCATTATGAAACACTAAGTAACCATGAAATGCTCCCATTATGAGTTGGTTGTCAGACTTGCTCCCATTACGAGTTATGAGTTATGTCAGAACTGCTGCCATTATAAGTTGGACCTGTTAAGTCAAAGAGTCAGACCAGACCAGCAGCAGTCTTTCAAAAGATAGAAATGGTACCTTCAGAATCAAGACTAAGCAGAACCAGAGGACACAAGCAAACTGCATGAGCAGGTAGCCCAGACCTCTTGCTATCCACCATACATCTAAAAGCATCCCCACCCCTTGTGCAAAAGAACCCATAGTCATAAGGAATGTCTTGTATAACCTGCTAAGGGAGGAAGTAAAAGCCCAAGCATGATTTACAGATGGGTTAACTTATGAGTGCCAACTGAAAATGGATGACAGTCACATTCAGAAGTGGTCTTGAAAGACAGTGGAGACAGAAAATCTGCCAGTTATACACCTGATGATCCACCTTGTATAGAAGGAGAAATAGCCCAAGGTGAGAATATATACACATTCTAGGTCAATGGCCAATGGCCTGGCCATCTGATTTGAGGACTGGAAGGAAAAGGACTAGAAGATCAAAGGCAATGAGGTCTGGGGCAGAGAATGGTGATGGACATATGGGAGAGTGCACAAAGCCAAAGATTTCTGCATCACACATTAATGTCCACCAAAAAGAATCCACCATGAAAGAAGCACTAAACCACCAAACAGACAAAATGACTTGGCCTTCATCAGAAAGCATAAGATGAACCCAGGATTCTAATTTCAGGCATCCTCGTAGCCAATACAATGATTTACAAACAAAACATGTGAATTTCTATTTATATTTCATCCTTTGAAAAATTTTCTACCTTTTCAAATAATTGATAATGTACATAAAATATAATTTACCCTAAAAAATCGTCACATATTAGGGTGTTCGAGTTTCTTTTGTTTTTTGGGGGGTTTTTTTGGCTGCGCTGTGCAGCTTGCGGGATCCTAGCTGTCGGAGCAGGGATTGAACCCAGGCCCTCAGCAGCGAAAGCGCAGAGTCCCAACCACTGGACAGCCAGGGAATTCCCTCTAGCTTTTTTCTTAACTGATAGGGAGCAATCAAAAAAGTTTGGTGACCACTGCTATATTCTGCCATTACATAAAGTAATTACTGGTTGTTGAATTAACAGATATACTTGTTAGCCTAATTCTGGACTACTTCATATGGTTTATAGTACCTCTTACAAGTCCATAACCAAATCCTTTACTAATGAATCCAGTTGCCATAGTTTATCATGCTTATTCTTTCTAAGGGAAACATAATTTCACCAAAGTTATAGCTAACAAATCTCTTGTTTAACAACTAAATATCCCCAAAGGGGTACACTACTCCTAGAAGTACTGCAATGCCGGGTTGATGCATGGAGCTGACAAAACAAGCTCCTATTCTATCTCCTTGTTCCAAAACTCAATGTAATACATTGTCCTCAGGTAAAGGACATAGATACTAAACTGATAAGAACAGATACCACACTTCATCTTAGTCAAAAGGCCTAGAATTGATATTATCTGTATTAACTCCCCATCATCTCTTCCTGTCCCAAACTTTCCTCACTCAGGTCCACAAACACAGCTTGTAAGCATGTCCTTACAACCATCAACATCCTCATCTTCCCCAGAGACCAGGAAATTCTGTTATCAAATAACTTAAGTTACTGTCTTATCTCCCAGTTCCTGGCAAAGAACTAGTTATGTGCATACCTCCTCATCCATTAAGTGAGGCAGTGCCTCTTGCTGCCAGGTGGGGGCAGCGTTGCTCTCTGGGCAAAATCACCAGACCTCTCTAAGCACCTCATTTGATAAGAAGGGTTATCAACGAATTGGGGCTAGAAAAAGATCATTCAAAAATTTATAGGGATAAATTAGTATATATTGGGTCCTACTTTGTGTCCTCTACTCTGCTAGGCAATAGGGATACAATGATGATTTACACAGACATGATCTCTAAACTCAGGGAGTTTATGGTGGGCAGGCAGAGCGGATCTGTCTTGGGGAGGGAGTGGCAGTAAGGAAAGGGGCAAAGGGGTCTCAATGGCCATAATGATGATCTGGACGATAACCTAAAGACTATGGAGGGGCACTGAAGAGTTATGAACTGAGACATGAGACTGGACCAAATATTTTATATAGAAAGATCACTCCAGCTTCAAGATGGAGAATGGACTAAAGAAAGGAAACCAGGGTCAGGGAGTCAGATTAAGTCTGTTGTAAAAACCTTGGGGTCAAAGGCCTCAATTAGGGTAGTGGCAGTGGGGGAGCTTGGACAATTGAGTGAAACAGGAGAAGCAGGTTGAATTCAATCTGGAAAAGTTAAGAAGTTTGTGGACCACGTGACAATGTTCAACCAGAAGGCAACTGGATGCACAGCTCTGAAGCTCAGGAGAAAGATCGTGGGCTGGAGCTACAGGCATAACGGTGGTCATTAAAATCACGGGAGTGGATAAGGTGGCCCAGGCAGAGTAAGTAAAAAGTTGGGCCTAATACATAACTGGAGGAACATTAATGTTTGAGGAATGGGCCAGAAGATGTACCTCAAAGGATCAGGAAGAAGTTAGCAGAAACGTAAGAGGAAGGCTAGGAGAGGGCAGTGTCCCAAGCACTGTGGAAACAGTGTTTTAAGAAATAGGAAATGGGTCAATAGGGTAAGGTGCTGCTGAGAGATCAAGTAGGATGACTGAAGTGTCTTAAGAAGTGGGCAGCAACTGTGTGAACAAGTGCTTCTTAAGCCTTAGCTTGCATACAGATCACCTGGGGATCTTGTGTAAATGCAAATGCTAATTCATTCGGCCTGTGAAAAGACCTGAGATTAGCACTTCTAACAGGCTCCCAGGTAACGCAGGTGTAGCCAGCTCTTTAAAGGTAAAGACAGTTGCTGGAAAGAGGAAGCAAGATACGATGCTAGCCAGAGGGAGGCATGGTGTTAGAGCCACACTAGCACACTGTCTAAAGCTCCAATTCGGGAGTCAGACCTCCTGAATTTAAATTCTGACTCTCAGTAAATATTTTCTGAATAAATAAATAAATAGATCAACAAAAGACAGTGTACCACAGGGGTTGTTAAAGTATAATTTTTAAAAATGAAAACATGACTCATAAAAATATAAAGTAAACACATGTCAAAGATTTTATTCAACCTATTAATTAATAAGAGAATGAATAAGATTTAAAACTGGTTCAATAGAGAATTCTAGAAAAAGAGTATCATCAGTCAAGAGTCCAGGCAAGGGCTTCCCTGGTGGCGCAGTTGTTGACAGTCCGCCTGCCGATGCAGGGGACACGGGTTCGTGCCCCGGTCCGGGAAGATCCCACATGCCGCGGAGCGGCTGGGCCCAGTGAGCCGTGGCCGCTGAGCCTGCGCGTCCGGAGCCTGTGCTCCGCAACGGGAGGGGCCACGACGGTGACAGGCCCGCGTACCGCAAAAAAACAAACAAACAAACAAAAAATCACCTAATGTCTTACAAGGCAAACTTATCAAATTGTAAAATATCCAAAGCGATAGTAAAAAGGACATCAGGGGCTTCCCTGGTGGCGCAGTGGTTGAGAGTCCGCCTGCCGATGCAGGGAACACGGGTTCATGCCCCAGTCTGGGAAGATCCCACATGCCGCGAAATGGCTGGGCCTGTGAGCCATGGCCGCTGGGCCTGCGTGTCCGGAGCCTGTGCTCCGCAACGGGAGAGGCCACAACAGTGAGAGGCCCGCGTACCGCAAAAAAAAAAAAAGAGTCCAGGCAAGAATGATATGAATTTGCATTCTAATACATAGATATAAAATCACCTAATGTCTTACAAGGCAAACTTATCAAATTGTAAAATATCCAAAGCAATAGTAAAAAGGACATCAAACAAAGGTACACACCCCCTGGAAAACCAGATAATCCCCAAGCTAGGTGGGCCTGCTCTCCGTCAAAAGGACACCTAGTAATAACTTTTGCCTATTTCCAAGTTTTGGATAATTTTTCTTAACAGGGTCAAAAGTAGAGACTGGATTTGAATAACAGCTCTGCCACACTAGCTATACTATCCTTGGATAAGTAACTTATATAAAACTCAGTTTTCTTTTTTCACAGAACTAGAACAAAAAATTTCACAATTTGTATGGAAACACAAAAGACCCCGAATAGCCAAAGCAATCTTGAGAACGAAAAACGGAGCTGGAGGAATCAGGCTCCCTGACTTCAGACTATACTACAAAGCTACAGTAATCAAGACAGTATGGTACTGGCACAAAAACAGAAAGATAGATCAATGGAACAGGATAGAAGGCCCAGAGATAAACCCACGCACATATGGACACCTTATCTTTGATAAAGGTGGCAGGAATGTACAGTGGAGAAAGGACAGCCTCTTCAATAAGTGGTTCTGGGAAAACTGGACAGGTACATGTAAAAGTATGAGATTAGATCACTCCCTAACACCATACACAAAAATAAGCTCAAAATGGATTAAAGTCCTAAATGTAAGGCCAGAAACTATCAAACTCTTAGAGGAAAACATAGGCAGAACACTCTATGACATAAATCACAGCAAGATCCTTTCTGACCCACCTCCTAGAGAAAAGGAAATAAAAACAAAAATAAACAAATGGGACCTAATGAAACTTCAAAGCTTTTGTACAGCAAAGGAAACCATAAACAAGACCAAAAGACAACCCTCAGAATGGGAGAAAATATTTGCAAATGAAGCAACTGACAAAGGATTAATCTCCAAAATTTACAAGCAGCTCATGCAGCTCAATAACAAAAAAACAAACAACCCAATCCAAAAATGGGCAGAAGACCTAAACAGACATTTCTCCAAAGAAGATATACAGACTGCCAACAAACACATGAAAGAATGTTCAACATTATTAATCATTAGAGAAATGCAAACCAGAACTACAATGAGATATCATCTCACACCAGTCAGAATGGCCATCATCAAAAAATCTAGAAACAATAAATGCTGGAGAGGGTGTGAAGAAAAGGGAACACTCTTGTACTGCTGGTGGGAATGTGAATTGGTTCAGCCACTATGGAGAACAGTATGGAGGTTCCTTAAAGAACTACAAATAGAACTACCATATGACCCAGCAATCCCACTACTGGGCATATACCCTAAGAAAACCAAAATTCAAAAAGAGTCATGTACCAAAATGTTCATTGCAGCTCTATTTACAATAGCCAGGACATGGAAGCAACCTAAGTGCCCATCATCGGATGAATGGATAAAGAAGATGTGGCACATATATACAATGGAATATTACTCAGCCATAAAAAGAAACGAAATTGAGCTATTTGTAATGAGGTGGATAGACCTAGAGTCTGTCATACAGAGTGAAGTAAGTCAGAAAGAGAAAGACAAAATACCGTATGCTAACACATATATATGGAATTTAAGGGAAAAAATGTCATGAAGAACCTAGGGGTAAGACAGGAATAAAGACACAGACCTACTGGAGAACGGACTTGAGGATATGGGGAGGGGGAAGGGTGAGCTGTGACAGGGCGAGAGAGAGGCATGGACATATATACACTACCAAACGTAAGGTAGGTAGCTAGTGGGAAGCAGCCGCAGGGCACAGGGATATCGGCTCGGTGCTGTGTGACCGCCTGGAGGGGTGGGATAGGGAGGGTGGGAGGGAGGGAGACGCAAGAGGGAAGAGATATGGGATCATATGTATATGTATAACTGATTCGCTCTGTTATAAAGCAGAAACTAACACACCATTGTAAAGCAATCATACCCCAATAAAGATGTTATAAAAACAACAGCAACAACAACTCAGTTTTCTTATCTGTAAAAAGGGGATGGTAACCATAAAAACTACTATTTTTTGAATTGAGGTAATATATATAAAGCACTTAGTACAGCGCCTGGAAGGTGTCATGGAAAGCACTTAATAGATGTTAACACCCCCCACCAATTGTTTCACCTTGTTTATCTCATTCCCATTACTTGACACCCCAGCCTTTTTGCACCATTCTAGCAAATGTGTTTACACACACACGCACACATTTCACTTAATTTGACTACTACATTCTTCACTTGTGCAACATCCTCTTTTAACCTTATTATTCAAAGGAAAAAATGTCCAGCATTCACTTATTTCATGGGTAATGAAACTTGCATTATTTCCACCAAACTTCACCTTGACGTATATAATACCTCCCCAGTTATGTTTTAAAAATCCTAACCACAACCTATAAATCAGTAAGCACAGTCCAGTGCTGCAGTCCTACTTGGAGCATTCTACCTCATATGGCTCTCTCCTCCATTTCTTTCAGAGTTCTGCACAAATGTCCCTCTCTGAGTGAAATGACAATTCCTCCCCCTCTGCCCCAGCACTCCCTCTCTCCTTCCCTACTTAATTTTCACCATAGCTTTGTTTTTTTGTTTTGTTTTGTTTTTTGTTTTTGGCCGCACCTCACGGCATGCAGGATCTTATTTCCCCAACCAGGGATCGAACCTGTGCCCCGTGCAGTGGAAGTGCTGAGTTTTAACCACTGGACCACCAGGGAAGTCCAATTTTCACCACAGCATTTAACTGCACTTGACATATTATTTGTCTGTGTTTTCCACCAGAATATAAGCTCCAAGGGAGCATAAGGGGACTGTCTGCTTTGTTCCCTGTTGTATCTCCTGTGCCTTGTAGATGCTCAACAGATAAGTAATATTGGTAGACTAAACGTTAAGCGAAGGTTGCACCCGTGATCTCCAACTCCCAAGAACATTGGTTTTTTTTTTTTTTTTGGTGCTTAAGCCCCTCAACCCACTTACAGCTTCCAAAAAGAATATCCAGTTTTTGACATCCCCCCCTTTCTAGTGGATTCTATATCACTACAAAAGATGCTGAAAATTCGCACTCTTGTGCACAGGCATATTTTGATTGGCTCATAGAAAATGCTTAAAATTTTTAAGTTAGATGCCAACATTTTATTATTTTTTTTGTTTTTTGGGGTTTTTTTGGCCGCATCACATGGCACGTGGCATCTTAGTTCCCCAACTAGGGATCAAACCCACGCCCCCTGCATTGGAAGTGCAGAGTCTTAACCACTGGACCGCCAGGGAAGTCCCGATGATGCCAACTTTGTCAATGGGCAAATTAATAAACAATTCTGGATTTCTGGATTCTCTTGATCAGATTTTTCAGAGAACAGTATTCTAGGAAGGCAACAATCTGCTGGAGCTAAGACAGAGCTATCTAGATCGCCAGAGTCCCCACCCGGTTCCTACGGCTTACTGCATTACCTATATTCCTGTAGGTATGAGTTGAAGACTTCTGATGGAAATCCTCTCCTATTTCCCTTTCATTACACTTGTTAGTACAGAATCCACTTACCTGCTGCTTAAACTACTGTGACAATCTAATTAATGTCCTTATCTCATCTTAGCCCTCAATTTCTAATCACCTCCCTACTCAAAAACTTTCACTGTTTATTTTTATCTATAGTTCAAATTATTTAGCTTTGCATTCCAGGCCCCCCTCATCCGGTCTTCCCCAGGAAATCTTTTCCAATTTTATATTCTGATTCCCCTTCAGCCCATCTTTCATGAACTATATTCATACACTTCCTTTTCCAGCTCCAATCCTGTTGCTCAAATTGTTTCTTTAACTTGAATTCCCTCCCTGGTTCTGTTTATCTAACCTTCAAGGCCCAGGCACTCCATAAAGCATCCCCCAATTCCCATGCCCACACACAACCTCCCTAGACCTATCTGCCTGCTCTGGACCTTCTGAATTCTCCATAACTTATCTGTTCCATTTTCTATACATTTTGTTACAACTTTCCAATCATGTACTTGCACAAGCACTTAATAGTTATTGAATAAATGAATTTATTCCATCTATAATAACTTTGTTCATACTGGAATTCTTTCAACACTTGTTTTGTCACTTGTGTTACGCTGGGACATGCGTGAGGACAACACTGCCCCCAAAGGAGTGAAAATGGATTCCTGCAGAGTAGGGAGAGGGCAAAAAACCCTAGATATTAAAAAAAAAAAAGGTTTCTGGCCCTCCAAAGGTCCGTGGAACATAAACAGACATACAGTGTATCAGTGTTATTGCAACTTCATGGTTGGGATTAGAGGAGAAAATGTCTTTTTAAGGCTCCTGGAGAGGGGAAGACAACAATGAAAACAATTGAGAAACAGTATCCAGGGACCATGCTATTTGTTTCCTGTGTATTTGCTTGCCCCCCAAATTCCCAGAGAAGAGCGAGGACAGCAGTAAAGCAGAGTGATCAAAAGTGCAGGCTCTCGGGCTTCCCTGGTGGCGCAGTGGTTAAGAATCCGCCTGCCAACCCAGGGGACATGGGTTCGAGCCCTGGCCCGGGAAGATTCCACATGCTACGGAGCAACTAAGCCTGTGCGCTACAATTACTGAGCCTGCTCTCTAGAGCCTGCGAGCCACAACTACTGAGCCAATGTGCCTAGAGCCTGTGCTCCTCAACAAGAGAAACCACCGCAATGACACCACCACAAACGATTAATAAATTGATGCTGGTTGGCCTCAATAACAAGTGTATACAGGTGACTGGAACTGCCTCGCCAATCAGGCGGGAGCTGTAGGCTGCTCTGCAAGAGGTCTTTACACCTAGATTCCCTCATCTATAAAATGCGTGTACTGTACCAACCTCTCTTTTGGGATCTGGAGAACTGAAATATAATCAATTCACGTAATGTGCTTAAAGCGGCACTTTAAATATCAGCTAATATTAGCCCTACTGCAAGCCAAGCTCCTAGTAAAATCGGACTGGACAGCAGGACAGAGGTGGCCAGTTAGAGAAAACATCCTAAGGCTGTTATAAAATTCCAAAAGCACCTACGGCCTGATTCACTTTCCCGAAACGGCTCCACGCAAGGGCCCTCCACTCGAGCTCGGCCCGGGGCCCAGTAGTACCTGAGTCGCCCCCCATGCTGGGACCCTGAGGACCAGACCCAGAATGCTGGCTGGGCGGCTGGCGTGGAACCGAGACGACGCCGGCCGAGGGTTCATGAGGTTCGCGGTCCATCATGTCGGACCCTACACGCGGGTTTAAGGTGTGTGTGCGCAAGAGGGGGGGGGGCTCTCAGGGAAGGGAGAGGGGGCAGGCAGCTGTGACCGAGACGGGGCGTCAGTCCAGGATCCGCGGGAAACCGGGAACTAGTCGCCTCAGTCCCACAGTTATCCGCAGTACAATCCCCGCCGCGGCACGTTAGGCGTGCCTGCACAACCCCTAAGGCGCATGCGCACCGCTTTCGCGCCGCCGCGTCAGGGAACGCACAGCCTCCCCCTCCCACCCGACCCGGGCTTCCTCTGGAAACCTTTACCCAAGAGCCACCAGGCTCGCACGCCCTCTCTTTCTGCGCTTGCGCCTGTCATAGTCCCGCCCCCAAATCCCGTGGACCTCTGCGAGATGCTATTTAAGTGTCTCTCGGTAGGCTTTCGGTCTCATTCTTCCACAGATTTCGGTAAGTGTGTGTGTTTGACTACACTTTAAAAAAAAAAAATGACCACGAGAACGTGTCCGCGCCTTGGCCTCTCTCAGTTGCATGTATTGGGTTCGTGGAGCAGGGGAGAGAAAAACATGGCCATGGCATTGAGGCCTTGAAGCGACAGGGGCTTTGTGAAGGACAACATGGCGATGGGGGGCGGTGCCGACGGGCCTCTCTGTGATGAGAGTCTTTTCACAGACCTGTACTGAGCTCCGTGAGGATAAGAAACTCTGAGGAGACAGGCCTTGCACGGCCGACGCAGTCTTAGCTCCGGAAAACAAAGCGTTTACGAGATAGCCTAGTGCTGACCTGATGTTCTTTTGTCTTCAGGGTTCGGGCGCGCGTCGAGCACTAAAGGATAGCAAAGAGTTCTCGTTACAGTAAGTGCTCGTGGCGTGCCTTTACCACCTTTATTTTTTTGGTTTAATTGTTGGGATATACGGAAGTCTACCGGGATGTGCTACGGGGATGATCTCAAAAGTTGAACTCTCTCTTTCTGATGAATTAGTGGAGAAAACATAAAAATTCTGAGTAGCACTGTTTGTGGCCAATGTTTGGGCTCTTTAGCCCTGAGGTGTTAAGGGACTGACGTGGGACAGTTAGGCTACGAGACGTAAAAGTGAAGGGTGTTCTTTTTTTTTTCCCCAGATGTGGTTTAAATCAAAAGACCTTATGGGTGGGACGATGGGACAAGACCCGTCCCTGTGTGGACCAAGCATTATGGCGATGCTCCAGGTGGGTATACGATGCTTTATGCAATTACGGGTAGGGGCACAGAATCTGGATGGGACTTGCTGCTTCAGATTGCGCTGGCCACTCCATGATGAACGTAAAATGACAAGCATATGCCTGAACTCAAAAGTGATGTCATCTTACTTCTGAGAAGTGGGCCCCAAATACTCAAGGGCCTTGAATGGCTATTCTTAGGTACATATAATGCCTCCCTTTTCTGTCTCCAGCATCTCATCGCCAATCCTAAGGAATTCAGCTGCCTCCCAGGGTGAATGCAGGTAATTTTGCAAATGGGGGGGTTAGGGTGTAGTCTGTCTGGTGTTCCCTACAACCAGGAGAGCAAATGGTCAGTGGAGCAGTGTTGCCTTTTTGCTCCTTCCAGCTTGTTCCTCTTGGAATGATTTTCCTGGGGAGGGAGATGGCAGCCCAGCAAGCAGCACAGTTGGTTCTTGTGATGGTGTGCTCTTCCCTCACCCACATGTCACTGTCAGATGATTTGAGTGGTAATGCTGATTCTCCATGAGGTGCGACATTTAATAGCATGTTAGAGTTCTGATGGCAGTTCCTGTTAATGAAGACATTTTATTCCATCCTAGTGTTTTGAAATAACCATTTGCTGCCCTTTTGCAGGTTGTCCTCATGGTGATGTATACATCTGTCTTACAGTAAGTTACTTTTTCCAATGTTGTAAGTTAGGTTATATGTGAGCCTTGATAACTCTCGGGGGGGGGGTTGTTGTAAAAGCCCTGATTGATCCGTGTAACTTTTTGGTTTCTTTTGTTCCTTATAGTGATGTTTCTTGATCTTTTATCTTTCCTTTTTTTTAATATTTACTTCTTTATTTGGCTGTGTCAGGTCCTAGTTGTGGCACGCAGGCTCTAGAGCCCTCGGGCTTAGTTGCCCCGCGGCATGTGGGATCTCAGTTCCCCTACCAGGGATCAAACCATTGTCCCCTGCATTGGAAGGCAGATTCTCAACACTGGACCACCAGGGAAGTCCCTTATTTTATCTTTCTTGATTTCCTAGATGCCTCTTGATCTGCTCAGGGTCAAACTCCTGGAGAGAGTTGAGAATCGTGAGTACTGGTAACCTTTCTGGTTGTAGCTTGTTTCCAGTGCCAGTGAGGAGAGCAAGCATTCTGTCTTACTCCTGTTCTAGCCCCAGAGCCAGTAATGGTGAACCCACTGGGGCTAACGGGGAGAGGGGATGAAAGCTTGTTCCATAAGGAAGTGTCTGAGGTGCAGCAAATGCCTGCGGATATCACTTGCTTAGCTTTTCTTGGTTTATCCATTAACCCTAGCTAGAATAATTCTGGCTATGTTGCTAATTACATGACATTCTCATTCAGGAGCAGCTTGTTCCTTGTTCCTGTATTACTCCTGGAAAGCCTCCCGCGTTGAAAGGTTAGTTGATTAATGTCTGTATGGCATATATCACCAAGTAAGCAGTTTCTATGATGAATCAGACTAGCTCACTATGACTTAAATAATGAGAAGACCTGAACATCTGAGAAACTGGAGAAGACAGCAGTGGGATACTGTCTGTAAGGAACTTGTATCACTCACAGCTTCATCCTTCCCTAGGTACCATTGCCAGTTACCTGCTTGTTTGCTCAAAGGTGAGTGTTTTTCATATGCGTTGGTGCACACAGCGTATTGAGTAGAAAGAAATGCCTTTTTCGGCATGTCTGTATGATGACTTACCTGGAATCTCGTTCGGCTGACGATTTGCTGTTGAGACTCGGAAATCTGATTTTCTAGGAACCATAGCTTAGGTGGGAACAACTTTTAATGCAGGAATTAAGCTTACTGATTCAGTCTTGTTTTTGTTTTAGGTCCAACTCCTTGTCTGGAGCCTGAGAATGAATTGAGGTAAATCTGTCATCTGTGGCTACTATATAGAATTTGCCAGGGTTTCTTGTGGCACTTTGGATAGCTGTGCAGACATTACTTGTTTAATCCAAAGTTTGTCTTTGGCCATTTGTGAACCACCTGTGACAGATTTCCACTCACCAGTGATGAGTTCAGTACCGCCCCAGTCTGATCACTATGACTGAAAGGTATTTTCTGAGCTGTGAGTTTGCCTTGGAGTGAAAGGTGACAATAGTGGGAAGTTGGGTGGGCTTTATAGCCAATAGGAAGCTTTGTGGACTAGGTGGTGGTTTCTATCAAAATGTCTGTTGAGACCTACATAGATGTGCCTTTTGTCTCGGGGTGGTTTAGAGACTTAGTTCCCAATCGTTCTTTCGCAGGGGAAAGGAGTAAGCCATATTTCTGTTCAACTCCAGTCTGAAGTTAAGAGGTGAGTAAATGTAAGCACAAGGTGGGTCAAGTTAAAATTTCCCAGTGAAGAAATACTCACATGTCTTACTTCCTGTCCTAGTCCCAGAGCCTGTAAAGGTGAACCCACTGGGGCTGGCTGGGGGAGAAGAGGAAAGCTTGTTCCAGAAGGAACTGTCTGAGGGATCATAAGAATTTCTAAACAAGGCAAAGGAGGGAATAAATTACTGGTTGAAAATCGGTTGTGTTTTTTTTTTCCTTCAGGTCTGAAGAAAGAACAAAGCACACATAATGGTAAGTATCTATTCATGTACTTAACGTTACATATTTAATAGACTAACCATGATAAATAGAAAAGTATCTGGAAGCAGTCCTTTTAATGTTAGCTGGTTTAAAGGATAGCCCTTCTAAACCCATGTGGTATATACTTTTCCATATGGTAAGAAAACTCAACTTTTTTTATTTTTCTCTACAGGAGTCCAACTCTCAAAGGATATCAAAAATGGAATTTTCTTATACAACCTACCTGTTCAAATTAGCATACAATCATTTTAGCCTTTCTAAATAAAACTTTTTGTTTTTTTAAACCTTCACTGATTGCTGTGTTTGAGTGGGTCTAGCTGGACAGAAGGAAATAATCCCAGAAAGATTGTTACTGGCTTTACCCTGTTTAAGCTTGGCAGTTTGCCTGATGCTGAATTGTCTAACCCAGGGAACCATTCAGGGAGCCTCCTTACACCTTTAAGGAGTTTTTCCTTTTCTCTGTACTTAGCTGAGGAGTTCTATATGAATGTTTGCTGGGTTTGGGTGACCCTTTAACCTTTAGCTGTGCCCTAAAACTTTATACTAGACTTTTCTCAATAAAATACGTTTTGTGTCAGAAGTATAGTAAAGTAAAAGGCAATTTAACTGAAAGAAAATGCATTTTTGCTAATTCAGTCGTAGCCATACAGTAATAAGAATGGTGAACGTAGTAATTATAGCCACAAGAATGAAAGGGTTGGTCCAAGTAAGAGAAGGCACACCGAGGAAGCCTGGGGAAGCACCTGTATTTAAAGGTGGGAGGAACAGCAGAGGACAGACCCAGAATGAGGCACTGCAAGCAGTAAGAGAGCCTGCAGTGCTGACCTGTAAACCTGAGGGAAGAGAGCACCATGAGAGGTGTTTGGTAGATAATGAAGCCTTCCTCAAGCAATGTTTTCACTGTGTGGCAAATAGGAATTCAAATTAAGGCCCGGCTACTTAAGAGATGAAAGAAATGAGTCTGGGACAATCTGGAGAAATGGGGGAGAGCTCCAAAATGAGGGGGACCCTCATAGTCCTTCCATACAGTGATGACTCAGTCTATGATATTTCTAGCCTGGACTTCTGCAACCTGCTCCTGAACTGATAACCAGTCAGACATTCAGACCTTGATTCCATGTTGTTCCTCTCCAGTCTCCCCACTTCAGTAAGTGTCAGCAGTGCCAACGTGTTGCTCCATCCCAAACCTAGCAGTGTATTTGCTGGGAGAGCCAAGGCCCTGCTCTTGGCTTTTGCTGACTGATGTTTGGTTACATTCTAGAGGAAGAGGAGGAGGCAGAATGAGAGCCAACAAACAAGGTTATTTGAAATAGCAGAGTGGTTCTCAACCAGGGGTGATTTTGCCCCCTGGGGAACATTAAAAAATGTCTGGAGACACTTCTGGTTGTCACAGTGTTTTGTGGGGGGTGGTGGGTAGGCTATACTACTACCTAGTGGGTAGAGGCCAAGGATGCTGCTAAACACCCTACAATTAATAGGACAGCTCCCCAACTCCCCAAACAAAATGTCAATAGTGCTGAGTTTTCAGGCACCCTGAGATAAACGCCGGAAAGAATAGGAGTCGGGCTTCCCTGGTGGCGCAGTGGTTTTAAGAATCCTGCCAATGCAGGGGACACGGGTTCAAGTCCTGGTCCGGGATGCCACGGAGCAAGTAAGCCCGTGAGCCTAGAGCCCGTGCTCTGCAACAAGAGAAGCCACCACAATGAGAAGCCCGAGCACGGCAACGGCAACGAAAAGTAGCCCCTGCTCGCCGCAACTAGAGAAAGCCCGTGCGCCGAAACGAAGACCCAACGCAGCCAAAAAAAAAAGCTTGATCCCTGGTTGGGGAGCTATAATCTCACATGCCTCGCGGCCAAAAAACCAAAACATAAAACAAGCAATATTGTAACAAATTCAATAAAGACTTAAAAAAATGGTCCACATGGGCTTCCCATGGTGGCGCAGTGGTTGAGAGTCCACCTGCTGATGCAGGGGACACGGGTTCGTACCCCGGTCCGGGAAGATCCCACATGCCGCGGAGCGGCTGGGCCCGTGAGCCATGGCCGCTGAGCCTGCGTGTCCGGAGCCTGTGCTCCGCAACGGGAGAGGCCACAACAGTGAGAGGCCCGCGTACCGAAAAAAATAAAAAATAAAAAAATGAAAAATGGTCCACGTCAAAAATCTTTCTTTTTAAAATTTATTTATTTTTGGCTGCGTTGGGTTTTAATTGCTGCGTGTGGGCCTTCTCTAGTTGCGGCGAGCGGGGCTACTCTTCATTGTGGTGCGTGGGCTCCTCATGCAGTGGCTTCTCGTTGTGGAGCACGGGCTCTAGGCACGCGGGCTTCAGTAGTTGTGTCTCGGGCTCTAGAGCTCAGGCTCAGTAGTTGTGGCTCATGGGCTTAGTTGCTCCGCAGCATGTGGGATCTTCCCAGACCGGGGCTCGAACCTGTGTCCCCTGCATTGGCAGGCGGATTCTTAACCACTGCGCCACCAGGGAAGTCCACGTCAAAAAAAATCTTTAAAAAAAAATTACATCACCTAACCTGCTGTGCCTCAGTTTCTCCATCTGTAAAAGAGGGAAGATTATAGTACTACTTATTCAATTAATGTTGTTAATACATATAAAGCACCTGGAATCGTGCATGAAACCATAGACTAGTCAGGCTGGGAATCAGTCATCACCAGGTGACGGATGGGAGGGAAAGCCAGGGCACCGGATAAGATCATTTCAGCAGAGAGTGTAAATAGGAGCAGACATTTTGAATTCTTAGGAGCCAGGGAGCTAATACTAATCAGCAAAGAGGGTAGGGTTGGTGATCAAGAGGTCAGCTGGGCCCTCTTTTCTGGCCCGACTCCAACCCAGAGTTGCCACACGGGGATGCAGGCCCAGAGGAGCCAGTCTTTAAGTCCGGGAGCCGAGGCTATCTCTCTGTGGGCCTGCCTACAGGGCCTTCCAGGACCTCCAGATCCTGTTCCTCCAGTTGATGTGGCCTCTTTTTAGGTGTTTGGATGCCTTCAGACAGGTCCTCCTATCTTTTCGGGGCTGTGGTTGTTAACTTGTAGGTTAGTGAACAGGCTTTAGGGGGCTCTAAGAATCTCCTCGGAAATTGTATGCAAAATTGTATAAGGCAACTATGCATTTATTTGGGAAAAGCTTCAACAGATTCTCAGAAGGGTTGGGTGATACAATAAAAATTAAACACCTCTTCAGACTGACCAAGCATTTCTTCAACCTGCTTCATATTATGTTGGTTTTTAAGTTTATAACATCTTCCTCTCAAGAGCACCAAAAAAAAGTCTAAAATTGTTCAATTAATTTACAAATATGGGGGACTTCCCTGGCGGTCCAGTGGTTAAGACTACAAGCTTCCACTGTAGATGCGGCCAAAAAAAAAAAGAGTTAAAAGGGGGTTGTAAATTGGGAAGAGTTGTTGTTATAAACCTTTGAACACTACTTGACAATTTATACCATTTTCATGAAAATAAAACATTAACTTACAAAAGTTAAATGCACCCACATGGAAAGAATATTCCCTTGGCCTTGCTTTGCTTGTTATCAAAGCCAGTGACTTTTTGTGACTTCTTCCACTTCTCTCCATCTCTGCCACCACAGCCACCCCAACCCCACCCCCTAAGCCAGTTTCATCTCTTGCCTGGAGGATCACAGGAGCCTTCTCTCACTTTTCCCCAGTAAACCTTAAACATCATGAAGGCAAGGTCCATGTCTGATTTTGCTCATCATTGTAGGGTATCTGCTCAAAAAGCATAAACAAATGGACAAATGGCCTCCCAGTGAATAAATAGATCTCCAAGTTCCTGTGGAGTCCTCACTATCAGCCTCCTGTACCCACGCAGCAAGAGGCGGGAGTCACAGTAGAAGAGAGTGACAGAGCTCTCCCCACTTGCCTTTGCTTCACAGGAGGACCTGACAGCTGAGACCCGACAGGGAAAAGCCCGCCAAGAGATCTGTGCACTCAGGATGCTTGGCTGCAGCCTGCCTGGACAGACTGAAGCCTGCTCCACCAGGGGGCTGTGGCCTGCCCCAGGTTGGGTCTTGCAGAGTTTAGAGAAGGTTAGAATTGAAAGAAACTGAATTTTGCTTTTGTTTTTGCTTCTGTATTAGTTGTTTGTTTGTTTTGTTTTGTTTTTTATTGCTTGGTGGCTTAAAACAAAAAAATATATTATCTTACAGTTTTGGAGGTCAGAAGTCCTAAATGGGTCTCAATGGGCTAAAATCAAGGTGTGTTAACAGAGCTGCATTTCTTTCTAGAGGCTCCTGCCTTTTCTAGCTTCTAGAGGCCACCTCCATTCCTTGACTGATGACTCCCTTCCATCTTCAAAGCCAGTGACGGCTCATCAGATCATCACTCTGACACTGAGTCTCCTGTCTCCCTCTGTGATCTTTGTGATTACGTACATGGAGCCCACCAGATAATCCAGAATGATCTCTCCTTCTCAAAACGCTTAATTTAATCATATCTGCAAAGTACACTTTGCCTGCCATGTAAGGTAACATAATGAGAGATTCTACGAATTAGGATATGGGCATGTAGGGGCATTATTCTGCCTACCACATCTCCTTAATTTGGCCCCTCCCTGGAGATTCTGGATTTATTTTGGGAGCTTGTAGAAACTGCTTCTGTTTATTCACAGGGACACATTGTAAGAAACCATATTCTCTAAAATCATAGATTATCAGACTTTGCTAGTTGAAATCATATCAGTGAGAATAGAACATCCCACTCTTGCCTGAAGGATCTCAGCCAGGCCGGTCACTTTGACACATAAACAGCTGTAGAGCTCAGTTAAGGGGGTTTCGAACAGAACGTTCCGCGTTCAGATTAACACAGTGTCCAAGCAAACAGGACTTCAAGTCCCGTTCTCAGCCAGAGTCTGACATTAATCCCTTTCATACAGCTGGGCTATGCTGTGAGCCTCTAAAGTACCGCTTCTTTTAGATTTGACCTACATTGCCTCACCCCTACTCCCACCGCAGGTTCCTGGGTTTATGAATCAGGCGGCTCCGAAATGTCTTTCTCAGGCCATCTTTTCTCCGCTGTGGGGCCGACGGGTGATGGATGGTACAAAGGGCAAGATGTAAGTGGGGTGGGGGTGGATGTTACAAGCCGAGGAGGCGGGAGGGGCAGAAGGGAGCCGGGAGCCCCAGGATGAGAGGGGAACACAGGCTATAAGCCAACTTCCACTGTCACCTCTGGGCCGAGAGCAGCGTGTCCTCAGTTCTCACAACCACCGCTTAAATGCAGGTTATTAATTCCTCCATTTAAAAGAGGAGAAGACGGGAGCCTAAGCAACATGCCTCGAGCCACCAAATCAGGAACTGGCAAGCATGGATTCCAACTCGGTTCTTTGAACTCCGAAGTCTGTGCTCGGGAACCGCGGCCTTTCCAAGTAAATGTCCGGGAGAAGGGCCCCGCCCTGCATCTTCTTCCACAGACTAACGAACACCACCGCCCTGCCGCCCCCAGGGAGCGCCTAAAAGCCTTAAGGCTGGAGACGGACGCCACAGTCTCTGAGCAAAGGTACGACGCGGCCATTGATATCACGTCTAGTTATGTGGACCAATCCCCAGAAAGTGAAAGAGCAGAGGGGCGGGTTTATGCAAAACACACAGCGCTTGAGCAGGAAGGCGAAGCAGTAAAAACCTTATTTAAGGTCTACTTCCAAAAATTTAGTTATCATTATGAAGCAAAAATAATGAAGAATTGGTTTTAAGCAAGATCACACATTAAGAAAAGTCTAATGATGAAGCCATAAAAGTCACCACAACCGTAAAAGCTATAGCAAGAGTAACGCTGGCCAGCAGTGAAACTTACCAGTATCGCTTCTCGGCCTTTTGGCTAAGATCAAGTGTAGTATCTGTTCTTATCAGTTTAATATCTGATACGTCCTCTATCCGAGGACAATATATTAAATGGATTTTTGGAATTAGGAGATGGAATAGGAGCTTGCTCCGTCCACTCCACGCATCGACCTGGTATTGCAGTACTTCCAGGAACGGTGCACTCCCCTTCGGGGGAAACTTTTGGTTGTCAAAAAAAAGAATATAATTATTCAAGTATTTTGCTGTTTAGAATACAGGAAAACTTTATCATGAAGGTTAAAGTTTCCTCATTTACTTGTCTTATCTAGTTGTTATAGGATCTATTTGCAAGTGGAAGTTTATGATTCGTATAGTTCTGTACTAAATAACACATACGCTTCATTTAAGCTTGGGTTATGCGCTATTTTCCGTATGTCCGTTAGCTGCTGTGCAAAACATGAAATCGGTGATACTGTTTGAAGTCCCTTCGGCAAAAACTCTTAAGTTCTCCGAAAAATACGAGAAAACCAACAAAATGTGCATAGTTACAAGAATTCTGAGCTGCTTTTTTTTTTTTTCTTCTGAGAACTCATAAGTGTTCATGAGAGATTTTGTTTCGCGTGCCATGAAGTGTATTGCAGGAAACCCGTGTAGTCCCACCATCATGAGACAACTGCGATTATTCTTTTAACTGTTTTCGGTGCTTCCGTCATTGCAGTAGTATAAATCTACCGCCGCTGACGCGGGTTTGAGTCTTAATCCGCGCAGATCTCCCCACAAACATTTCGTTTTAACGCCGCAACTGTTGAATCGCGTCGCCTGTAGTTCGTACTCCATAGCAAGAGCAACTACGGCGATGAGAAGGCCGCACACCACCTTCACAACAAAGAATAATTCTCGCTCGCCGTCCGCGTGCAGGAGTGGAGATGCAACGCAATCAAAAATAAAGGAAGTATTTAAAAAGCCATCAGAAAGAATAGTAAGTACTCCAGTAAGTTCCGTACAAAATGGAGGAATCCGAGCACCGACTTTTGGTCTGGATTGAACTAGATTGAGAGTGTTCTTTTCTCGGTAATGCAAAGCCAAGAGCAAGGGTGAAGTGTTACTCTCCGCACTCCTACCGCCAGTTCTCTACCGGAGTCGAAAATAAAGATTGCTTCTCTCTTCAGGAGTCAAATCCGCCGGGCCACAGTGGGGTGCTTTATTCTTACAGACGTAGTTTAAAACAGCAAAATTTCTGAAAGGCTTTGATTTCAGGAAACAACACTTCTCCGTACGTCACTCCAGAAAGGGAGTCGTTGTTATTTCGTAAGTTGCATTTTATTCTGAGGAGAAGTGTTAATTCTGCAGTTTTTTCACTGTGAGTTGATTTTTACGATCACCAAACCTCAACGTGAGGGAGAGCAATGCCCTACCTTACTTTTCCAAAAGGATATACGTATACTTAAGAGTGTCTCTTCGTTTTCCCAAACACTATTCGTGTTGTTTTCTCCTTCTTTAATTATTTTTCTTTTACGCTGCTTTGGGTTTTCCTTGCTGCACGCAGGTTTTTATCCGTTGCTGCGAGCGGCAACTACTCTTCGTTGTGGTGCGGGGCCTTCGCATTGCGCAGGTTTCTTTTGTTGCTGAGCACGGGCTTCAGGCGGCGGACTTCAGTAGTGGTGGCACGCGGACTCTAGAGCGCAGACTCAATAGTTGCGGCACACGAGCTTAGTTGCTCCATAGCCGGTAGGAATTTTCCCGGCGTAGGGTTCAAACCTGTGTCCCTGCATTGACAGGCGGTTGTTTGATTACTGTGCCACCACAGAAGTCCCCTTTTTGTCTTTTCATACTCGAAGTTGAAGCCCTCCGCTTCACTAGCGTTTCAATCATTTCTGAAATGGTCTCTTACCTTGTCTGGTACAGGAAATATTACATGATGCTTTGGGGTAGGGAAACGGACTACGGATGCCTAGACCCGGCATCGCGGTTCAGTTAGGATACGCTTCACTCGAAGTGTAAAATGGTCAAGTTACTGTTCAGATCTCCACAAGAAACATCTCCAGGTTTCTGGAGATGTAAAAGCGAAAGCAACTGGCGCGCAAAGGGATTTTTTTGTTTTTTTAACTGTTGCGGTTTAACTCCCGGAAACCGCATTCCACTGGGTCGGACTCCGCGCGCGCTGGTGACGCAGCTGCTGCGCCGGAAGTGCGAGCCGTAGGTTCCGGGACTCAGCTATGGCTGCTGCGGCAGCACGCTGGAATCACGTGTGGGTCGGCACCGACACCGGCATCCTGAAAGGTGGGGGGCGGGGGCGGGAACCAGGGGCGGGGGTCGCCGTTTGGGGACATTGGCGCGACTAACGTCCGTGTTCCACAGGCGTGAATCTTCAGCGCAAACAAGCGACCAACTTCACGCCGTCGGGACAGCCGCGGCGCGAGGAGGCGGTGAGCGCCCTGTGTTGGGGCGCGGGCGGCGAGACTCAGGTGCGCAGCCGCTGGCAGGCGGAGCGAGGGGCCTGGGGCACGGCCGCCTCCCTCTTCTCGCCATTCTGCCCTCCTCTGCTCGCAGATCCTGGTGGGCTGTGCGGATGGGACAGTGAAGCACTTCAGCACCGAGGAGGGCAGGTTCCAGGGTCAGAGGCACTGCTCCGGAGGGGAGGGCATATTCCGAGGCCTCGCCCAAGTCGACGGGTAAGACCGAGCCCCTTGCTGAAACGCTCAGGTCGTAGGGAGAGCTTTGAGGTTCCCGTAGGACGGCCGAATAATGGCGATCAACCTTGAGGTGACACGGGCCGGGTCTGCGTGACAGGGGCCTTTGTCCTGCCGAAGTTCATTCATTCCTATAACAGACATTAACTGAACACCTACTGGGTTGTATATAGGCATTGGGCGAAATGCAAGGGATTCAGGTCAACCAGACACAGTACCTGCCTTCATACAGTTTGCAGCCTCCAGGGTTTTTCTTTTGGCTCCATAATCTTTTGGATGACCCTGAGCCCGTCATTTAATAGTTTCGAGTGTTTTTCAGTGGGGGCTAACAACCACCAACAAGGTCGTGAAGCTCCCAAAGTAAAAGATAGGAAAGTGCTAGGTTGCAGGCCTAGCTTCCTTCCGAAGATGAAGAGAGAGGCTGTGAGCAGACTGTGTAGGTTTGGTGATGTTAATTCTGACAGGTGAGGTGGAGAAGGCTTTGTGGGGGTGAGAAGTTGGAACTGGCCCTTGAAGCATGGGTAGAATTTTGAAATGTGGAGAAAGGAATAAGGGCATTCTAGAAAGAAGCTCCTGCCTGAGCAGAGGCCAAGGATTGGTGTTAGGCTACAGGGTACATCACAAGGACGATAAATAGCATTTGAAGGTTGAAGCTGAGGCAACGTTTTTCCTTTTTATTTTTTTTCCTATTATTTGTGAGGAAGCATTTTAATATGAGATAGGCAAGGTAGGTTGGGACTAAAGGTAAAGGGCTTTAAGTGCCAGGCCGAGAGATCTGCACTTCTGTAGGTGGTGGGGAGTTACTGGTTTTTGAGCAGGAAATGCTGCGGTCAGAGCTATGAGCTTGCAGGAATGTGGAGGATGGATTGGAGAGAAAGCAGTTGGGAGACTTGCCACAGCCCAGGCAAGCCTAGAGCCTGAACCGAGTTGGGAAGGGTGGGCAGATATGAGAAAGAGTATAAGCTTGAACTGTACCGATACTGGGGAGAGACTTGCTTGGGCTTCATGGGATGCATACTTTGAGGGAGAGATTGGAACCCCGAACAGGGAACTTGAGAGAAGAAGCTGGTGTTTGGTTTTGGCCGAACACTAAATCCAGAACAGTCCCATTTCAGTCCTTTCAGAGCTACTGATCCTTACCTCTGGTGACTGACTCAAGGTTCAGAAAGACTAGCAGGGCCAGGTGCCCCAGACGTAGCTGTGGAATAGCAAAGGCTGTCTGTTTTGGAGTATCAGACTTGATTTCCAGCTCTGGTGCTGACATTTATAGCTGAGTGGCAAATCTTTTAATTTCTCAGAGCTTCAGCTTCCTCACTTATGAGACTGGTAAACCCTTACCTTGTTGAGGAAATTAAGTAAGAGCCATCAAGCCCTGCCCAGACCCGAGTAACCTAGAGGCTTTCTTAAGAGCAGGACTGGTATGGGACCTCCCTGGTGGCACAGTGGATAGGACTTGATGCTCACAGGACGTTCAGGCCTGTGTGCAGGAGGCCAGGGTTCAATCCCTGGTCGGGGAGCTAGACCCCACGTGCATGCCTCAACTGGCAGTTCACATGCCTCAACTAAGGAGCCTGCGAACTGCAACTAAGGAGCCCGCCTGCTGCAACTAAGACCCGGGGCAACCAAATAAATAAATATTTTTTAAAAAAGGAACAGGGCTGGTAGGAGGGAGTCTAGTTCATATGAATTTGGGCGTGGGTCGACTGGGGCCAGAGAACAACCCTGCTCCTTTTTTTAACCCTGAGTCTATCCTCCCTTTGCCGGCAGCACCCTCATCACATGTGTGGATTCTGGGATTCTTCGAGTCTGGCATGACAATGACAAGGAGGCATCCTCTGACCCTGTGAGGCTCCCCTGGCCTGATCCTGATGGTTGGGGGAGGTGGGGCCCAGGGTAGGAGCCAGATGAAGGCTTTGCGGGAGGGAGGAGGGTAAAGATCTGGAACCGACTCTCATCTCCCCTCTCATCTTCCATTCTTTTCAGCTCTTGGAACTCAGAGTGGGCCCTGGGGTGTGTAGGATGCGCCAAGACCCAGCGCGCCCCCACATGGTTGCCACAGGTGGGAAGGAGAATGCTCTGAAGGTGTGGGACCTGCAGGGCTCTGAGGAGCCTGTGTTCAGGGCCAAGAACGTGAGTGATGGGGGGTGGGGAGGTGATGGGGGGCAGGGAGGGGCTGGTTCCGAGGTCCAGGGAGTCTGAGGCCACTATGTCAGAGACCAGCTGGGCTTTAGGGGACAATGGTAGAAGGCAGGAGGAAGGGGCACACTGAGCCCTCCACAGCCCTGTCCCCCATCTACCCACCCTACCAGGTACGGAATGATTGGCTCGACCTGCGGGTTCCCATCTGGGACCAGGACATACAGTTCCTCCCTGAGTCACAGAAGCTCGTCACCTGTACAGGGTACCACCAGGTGAGGCACCACCCCACCCCTATCTCTTTCTGGGCTTAAGCAGCCTCCTGGAGAAACAGCCTTGCTGTGCAGGCTCGGTCCCCACCATTCGGCACAGCCGCCCTGCTTGCCATCCTTCTTCCATCCCTGAGCTCCCAGAAGAGGGACGACTTCCCCCGTCTGTTCCAGCCCAATGGCTGAGCCGGTGATCTTCTCTTACTACATTCTAGGAAGGAGTTCCCTGAACTGTGATTCTTCCTTTTCCTCCCACCTGGAAGAGAAAAGAAGGGAGTGTCCCCTTCATAGTAGAATCACATGGTTCAGGTGTCATGAGAAGACGTGAGCTGGGTATCAAGAGAACTGAGTTCTGGTCCTGATGCAGCCTCTGATTTGCTTTCGGACCCAAGCCTGACCCTCTACTAACTGGCCTCAGCTCCTCAGCTTTACAGGAAAGGTCCACATGGGGATCTTTTCAGTGGGTCTCTCTCTCTCTCTTTCCTTTTTTGACTGCCCTGCGCTGCATGCGGGATCTTAATTCCCCGACCAGGGATCAAACCTGTGTCCCCTACAGCGGAAGCACAGAGTCCTAACCACTGACTGCCAGGGAATTCCCAGCTGGTCTTATGTGAAGTTCTAAGACCCAGGCAGGCCTGGGTGGCTGTATTTGCCCTGTTTCCTTTGCTCCTACATATTGAAGTCTGCTATTGGTGAGACGCCTCTGCTCAGAACACATATGAGGGCTTCCCCTCTCTTCCCTGTTGAGACTTAACGTCTTTCTCTGCTTGAAATTCAGCAACTCTTGACAGTTGGACTGACTTGCTTTTCCATCCCAAGAGGGGAGTACGGGGGGATGGAATGCTCATGCATGCAGACCATGGGAATGCTGCCGCCTCCAGGCTGGGGGACCTCTCTCCTCAGCCCTGTATGTTCATGCTCCTTAGCAGCTGTCTCTCCTCTACCCCCCAACACACAGAGAAGAGGAGTGCATTTCAAATGGGAGTTTCTCTGAAAGAGTGGGTTGTAAACAAAGCAATATATGAGGAGGGAATGAAGATGTGGAGGAGCCGGAGGGCATCTGTGGAGTGCGGGTACTGTTGGTGATGCTTCAGCCTTCCTCCAGGTCCGTGTCTATGATCCAGCCTCCCCCCAGCGCAGGCCGGTCCTCGAGGCCACCTACGGAGAGTACCCACTGACAGCCATGACCCTCACTCCTGGGGGCAAGTGAGTGTTTAGAGGGCAAAGTGGGGCTTGGGAAGGACTCCAGGGGGCCCCTGCTGACCCCATGTGCCTCTGATCTCCTCAGTTCGGTGATTGTGGGGAACACTCATGGGCAGCTGGCAGAAATTGACCTTCGGCAGGGTGAGTGGACTAGGGAGCCTTGCGGAAGGGGAAGGGGTGGGGAGGAAGGGAGGATTCCCTCGGACGGGGTGCAGTGGAGCTGTTGAGCCCTCTTTCAGGTGCCAGATTGCCCGGGTTCAAATCCTGGTTCTGCCATAAGCTGTGTAACCTTAGACAAATTACTATGTCAATTCCGTGCCTTAGTTCCTTCACGTGAAAAATGCAGATATTAATGGTAATTGCCATCTCAGCATTATGTTAAACGAGGATTAAATGTTGAAACATA
Source organism: Globicephala melas (assembly GCF_963455315.2). Taxonomy (NCBI): domain Eukaryota; kingdom Metazoa; phylum Chordata; class Mammalia; order Artiodactyla; family Delphinidae; genus Globicephala; species Globicephala melas. Next base: position 8,889,870 of record NC_083321.1, read on the forward strand.
AAGTGATATGAACAGTAAACACTCAATAAATGGTTGTTGGCTGGCCAGCTAGCACTGATTCCTACCGCCTTCTCTAGGGCGCCTACTGGTCTGTCTGAAGGGGCTGGCGGGCAGCGTCCGAGGGTTGCAGTGCCACCCTTCAAAGCCCCTTCTAGCCTCCTGTGGCTTGGACAGAGTCTTGAGGGTACACAGGATCCGGAATCCACGGGGCCTGGACCATAAGGTGAGAGCCTGCTGCCTCCTGTTCCCCGGATTCATGTTTCTATTTCTGCAGGCTTGGCCCGTTAAGGTCCCTCATCTTTTGCAGGTTTACCTCAAATCTCAACTGAACTGCCTCCTGCTGTCAGGCAGGGATAACTGGGAGGTAAGCAGTTGGGTCTGGGAATGTGGGAGCTAAGGGCACAGGTGTGAGGACTTCCCTGTGAAGAGGAAAGGGAAGCAGCTGGAACTCAGACCTGGGACTGTCCATCCATCTGCCAAGTGTAGTCCTAAAAGAGTTACTGCCAAGGGTGAGATAGGCACATGGATGGACATGGTTTCCAGGAGCAGGAAATAAAAGGGGTGGTGCCTGGAGGAATTATTCCCCTTCCCTGTGGGTCTGACTCCTAAGCTCTTCTCCCACTCACCAGGATGAACCCCACGAGCCTCAAGAGCCCAACAAGGTGCCCTCAGAAGACACAGAGACAGATGAACTCTGGGCTTCCTTGGAGGCAGCTGCCAAGCGGAAACTCCCCGGTTTGGAGCAGTCCCAAGGCGCCCTCCAAACCAGACAGAGAAAGAAGAAGAGGCCTGGGTCCACCAGCTCCTGAAGAGCTTGTGCTCACGTTGTAAATAAACAGCTTAATACGTACCACGACCCTGAGCCTTTTGTGTTGGCAGAAAGGAAAGAGTGGCGGCTGCTCCCTGAGCTGGGGTGATGGGGCTATCTGCTGTCACAAAAGCAGGGCCGGGAGTCGGCGGGCTGGCGTGGGTGGAACCGAGTGCGGGGGCCGCGCGTGGGGCCATGGGCTGCTGCCAAGGCAAGGACTTTCAGACTTCGGGTGAGCAGGCCAAGGAGGCCGGGTCACAGGAAGTTCAGGAAGGTGGGACCGGAGACACACAAGGGTGCCCAGGGAGCCGGGAGTGCGGGATGGACCACCCGGAGGTTGGACTGGGGAGGATAGAGCTCAGCGGCCTCGCATCCTCGCAGGCAAAGAAGGGATCGATGCAGACTCGGCGGAAAACCGGAATCTCAGGTCGCACGAAAGGCTTCTGATCACTGTGCTGTGGCGGCGGCTCTCCCTGTTCAGCCGTCGGGGCTCCTCGCGGTCAAACAAGAGGCAATCAGTCCAAAATCCAAAGCAGGCGTGTACGTTCCAGGAGTGCAACCGGGAGGGGATCCAGGAGGAGCCGGAGAAGGGGTGACCCCAGCCCTGTTCTCAGTCCGCCCCAGCCTCCCTCCAGAGAATAAAGTTTCTAACTTGTACCTGCCTGAGAGCTTGTGCCTCCAAGGCTCGCTTTGCGCACACAGGGCGCGGGCACCACCAGGGCTGCGGGCTCTTTAAGGCTCCTCCCCCGAGGCTGGCCCATTCCCTTGGGCCCCAGGCTCCCGTTCCTTGGGGGCGGGGCCACGGTTGCGGCCTAGCCAATGGGAGAGCGGAGTTGCATTAGCGTTTGGGTGGAGGGGCGCGTCTCTCGGGTCGCCGGGCTTGAAAAGGCGTGGCACCGCCCGCTCGTCACCGGGGGTGGGGTTACGTGTGGGTGACGTGGCGGCTTCTAGTCTTTGGTCGGGTTTCGGCGGCTTCGGTTCCCGGGGTGAAGGCGGTGACGACCCGGGAGATTGTGGCAGTGGCGGCGGCGGCGCCAGGCGGCAGAGAGGAGGTAGGACACGCTCTAAGAGGGGTCTGACCGCAGTGTCTGCTCTGGGCAGCTCTTTCCGGGGACGGCGCGGGCTGGGGGGAAGGGAACCAGAGGCAAGCGGGCAAGTCCTGCCGGCACGGCTCGAAGTGAGCGAATACGTCGCCGTCCAATCAGGAAAGCCCCTGTTGAGAAAGACGTCGGCCTTAGCTAATTAGTGGTTGCAGTCCTCCAGACGGTGGGATTTAGGCGAGGCGAGGGTGGTACTTCCTGCTTCAAATAAACACCTAGAGATTTCCCCCCTCCGCCCACCGAAGTGTGTCCCTCTCAGGAGGTCCGTCACCGTTTCTCCCTGACGAGTCGGAGGAACCCGTGGATACGAGAGGGCCCACTTAGGGCCTAGGGCAGTTGCACGGGCCGGACTGGAGCTTCGGAGCCACAGGACCTGGCTCTGGCCCTGCCTCTCCTTCAGGGCCCCGGCCCGCGCTCTGGCCGCCAGAACCAAGTTGGAAGAAGAGTCTGAGGAGCCGGACGGCTTGGGCCAGAGAAGAAGCGGGGTCCTGCCCGCTGCGGGTCGGCCCCAGGATCTGCGGGTGGCTTCGGGCGCGAAAGTCCGTGCCAAGTGCAAAGGGGCCCCGAGGATCTGCTGGTTGGGGGGGATTTGTGGGGAAGGAGGCTGCCTGGGGAATGACACTCTCCCCTCCACCACAGTCCAAGGTTATGCGTCTCAATGATCCCGCGGAAACGCTACGGGTCTAAGAACACGGATCAGGGTGTCTACCTGGGTCTCTCAAAGACACAGGTCCTGTCCCCTGCAACTGCTGGCACTAGCAGCAGCGACATCGCCCCTCTGCCCCCCCCAGTGGCCCTGGTCCCTCCCCTTCCCGACACCATGTCCTGCCGGGATCGGACCCAGGAGTTCCTGTCTGCCTGCAAGTCCCTGCAGAGCCGTCAGGTAAGGACCTGGAGTGGGAAAGGCAAGAGTGACTCATACTCAGACCTGGGAGACGCGGTGCTCCAGCACCGTTGGTTGAAGTAATTCTTGGGGGAGCCCGATGGAGAACTGGTCCAGCTTGGAGAGGGTGGTAGGTTCTACCAAGCAACAGAGAAGAGGTGGGCTAGCTAATCCAGAGGTAAGGATCGAGGCTTTTTTTTTTTTTTTTAAATCAGGAATTCCCTGAGCGTAGGGTTGCTATTCTGGAAGGAATATCTCAGCGCAAGAGGTGGCTGCAAGTATATTTGGTTTGGATGAAGAACAGGTTCTCGAAAGAGCTTTTAGCTCAGAGACAAGCACTTTGAATTCTAGTTCCAGTATAATTTTACCACTTTTGCTCTGTGACAACACAGAAGTTAATCTAGTTGGATCTCAGGTTTTGTATCTGTAAAATGAAGGAAGGTTTCTAAATAAGTAGTTTTAATCAAAACCACTTTGGAGTGCTTTTTTAAAAATTAGATTTGTCTTGGTCCAGACTTTCTGAATCCAAGTGGAACCTGAATAAATGTAATTTAAAATATTTTTACTGGTCAGCTCTTGTTAGTTTCTCTTCTGTATGACCTCCAAGAGTTTTACATGTATCCTCGCTGACTCCCGGATTGGAGGAATAGAATGGTAATACTAGTAACCATTTATTTAGTGCTTAGAATGGACCTGGTATTTGGCTAAAATAATTTACAACCCTTAGGTTTTTTAATCTTAGCAAGAACAAGAGATGTGTGGATTGTCTTCATTTTACAGAAGAGGAAGTAGAGATTCAGAATGGTTTAAGCAACTTGCCCCAAGCCCCCTATGTAGTAAGAGGTGGCACCTAGATCTGAACCCAGGTCTACCTGTATGGACCGTCTGGTGGAGGATGCCACTAGTGTTAGAGGGTGAGTTTAGTAGACACCTGAGGAACAGTGAAAGCTGGAAATGGGGAGGGAAAACTAAAGTTTTACCTCTTGACGTTGCTTTTCAGAATGGAATCCAGACAAACAAGCCAACTCTGCGTGCTGTCCGGCAGCGCAGTGAATTCACCCTCATGGCCAAGTGAGTTGACAGAAGTTATGTGGTGGGATGACCAGTGTCTGAGGAGAGGTAGCCTTGCCTGTGGTGACCTTGGCCGTAAGGACTGGGATTGGTTGTGCTGGTGCTAATGTGGGAAAGGCCCTCTCCTTCCCTTCCCGCAGTGTTCCCATTAATGCTCGTTTGCAGGCGCATTGGGAAAGACCTCAGCAACACATTTGCCAAGCTGGAGAAGCTGACAATCTGTGAGTGTTCTCGGGGCCTTTCAGAACTGGGGCAGTGAACCCGGGAGGGCGGAGGAACCATACTCCCTGAGCCTGGTCTTCAGCCTCACCTGTCGTGACTTCTTGTTTGTCTCTGCAGTGGCAAAGCGCAAGTCCCTCTTTGATGATAAAGCAGTGGAAATTGAGGAGCTAACTTATATTATCAAACAGGTGAGCGACTAGCGATCGGGAGAGCCCAGCATTTCAATTGGATCACTTCCATCATTTTTCTTGCTCTAGGGTCCCAGAGAAAAGTTTCTAGAGCCAGCCCTAAACATCCCGCTCATCCAGTGTGTCAGTGATCTTCTACTGTGTACAAAGCACCGTGCTGGGCACTTGCCACACAAACATTACGAGGCAAGATACCTGCCTTCAAGGGCTTATTGTCTAGAAGAGGTATCCAGCCTCATAAACTCACACTTACAATGAATAGGAGGCAAGTGGTACAGAAAAGATCTTATGAAAAGATGAATGAGATAGTCTGGGGACACTGGGAAAGATTTTATTGAGGATGTGACATCTGAGCTGGTTTCAAGGCTTGTGGAGAAGCAGTGGAAGAACGTGCCAGACAGGGGAAACAGTGTGTGCAGAAGCATGTCTTATAAAAGGGAAAGTTCAAGTTTTTGCTCAGCTATCACCTGCTCAGGGAGGCCTACTGTCACTATGCTGTTTACTACCCCAGCAACCAACTCTGATCTCGCTTATCTTGCTCTATTTTTTTTTTTATAGCACTTGTTACATTTTAATGGTCTCTATAGTTAACTTATGTTTATTGTTTGTTTTCTCCCACTTAAGTCATCTTCCTCAAAAAAAGAAAAAAAAAGTGCTAATGCCATAAGAGTAGAGATTTTTCTTTCTGTTTGTTCATGGATGTATCCCAAATGCCTGTAGCAGTGTCTGGCATGTATTAGGTACTCAGTATTTGTTGATTGAATTGAGTGATTGGCAGCAAATGAGACTGAAAAGGTAGACTGGTAGCTGTCTGTGAAGATCCTCATGGGGGCTTGCTAAGTAGTGTGGAATCACTCTGAAGTGTGTGGGCTGCAAAGACGATTAGAACGTGGATTCCAATTCTGTCTGCAAGACCCTAGTATAGCAGTTCTAACAGTGTTATTTGTTCCTTTCCCGGAACAATGTAATAAGAATAAAATGAGAAATTGAATGACCATGGGGGAAAAAGGAACACCCTGGAGCATGAACGGTCAGGGAGGCTAGGGAGGAGGCTTGTGCAGTTGTCCAGTATGAAGATGATTATGGCAGAGGCCAAAGGGCAGATACATTCAGGAGATGCTGTGCTGAGTAGAAAAGAGAGGGTTCCGTTAATTACTGGGGCATTATCGCATAGGCATTTAAGAACCGCTGACTGGATTTAGACAGACTTCAAATCCCAGGCTCACCAATCATGGTGTGACCTTGCGTAAGCTACCTAACTACCCTGAGCTTCAGTTCCCTTATAAGTAAAAAGGGGATAATAACAGTACCCACGTCACAGGGTTGTTACAAGGATTTATTAGTTTATTTTTTCAATCACTCACATTATTGAGTGACTTTGGCTGCCTGGTTCTGGGGATTGAGCAGTGAACAAGACAAATGCGGTCCCTGACCTTGGCAACTTCCTTGCGGAATGGGTGAACTAGACGCTATACAAGCAAACAGAAAAGACAGTTTCAGGTAGCGGCACATCCTATTAAAGAAATGAGGTGAGTGAGTTCCTCAGGGTAGGGGCCTACTTTACATGGGGTGATAGAGGATGGTTTGGCTGAGGAAGGGACATAGAGACCTGAATGGTAAGGAGAAAGTTGGTCATCCAGAGATCTGACGGGGGCACATTCCAGAAAATGGGAATAGCAAAGGGAAAGGCCCCGAGGCCTGGGCAGCCTTGTTGTGAAAGGCTGTGAAACAGGCCAGTGTGGCTGCAGCACAGCCAGTGAGAAGGAGGCCTGTGGGGGGGTGAGGTCAGAGGAGTGAGTGGGGCGCGACCACATAGCCGTGTAAGCTAGGTGAGGAATTTGGATCGTGTACTAAATTTAGTGGGAAACTCTTGGAAGATTTTGAAGCAGGGGAATGACATGCACTATTTTTGGTTTAGAAGGTCACTCTGGTGGTTGTGTGGAAAGTGGATTGTAGGGGGCAAATTCTAAAAGGAAGATCACTTAGGAGGCTCTGGGCAATTTTTAGAGAGAGGACAGTTTGGACTAGGGTAGCTTTGTTAGAGAAGGAGATGAGTGGACACATTCAGAGTATATGTTGGAATCAGCTGGGTTCTTTGTGGGTTCCGTGTGGATTAAGGGAAGAGAGAGGAATTGAGGATGATTTCTTAAGGTTTTCGTCTGAGCACCTGGTGAGCGGTGGTACCATTTACCAAAGTGGCAAAGAAGGAAGGGGGAATAACTGGGGGGGAAATTAAGAGTTGTTTTCTATGTTAAGTTAAGAGAAAGTCATAAGCTGCTTAGCAGGTTGCATGGCGCACAGTAATCAAACCCGAGACTGCTGTTCTGTTCACAAAGTGCTGAGTATGTAGTAAACGCTCAATGCAGGTTATGGTTGTGCTGTGGCATATAGGTTGGGTTAAGGAGATGTCAGTATGTGACTTAGAAGCTTCTAGCTTGGGCAACTAAGTGGGGAGTAGTGCCATTTTCTAAGTTCCAGGGGGAGGAGATTTTATGGGGGAAAAACCTGGAATGCAGTTTTGGACACATGGCTGTGAGCAGGCTCCATTAACTCTGAAGGGACAGAGCAGTCAGCAGCAGAAATCGTCCAGGGGTCTCGAGAGAATCTTTGGGGCTAGGATACTAATTGGAGGAATACTAACTGGGGGTACTATTGGAGGGACTGTAGAAGTTGCCTGATCTAGTTTTTTGGGTTTTTTTTTTTTAACTTTTATTTATTTATTTACATTTTGGCTGCGTTGGGTCTTTGTTGCTGCCCGCGGGCTTTCTCTAGTTGCGGCGAGCGGGGGCTACTCTTCGTTGCAGCGCATGGGCTTCTCATTGCAGTGGCTTCTCTTGTTGTAGAGCACGGGCTCTAGGAGCGCGGGCTTCAGTAGTTGTGGCTCGTGGGCTCAGTAATTGTGGCTCGCAGGCTCTAGAGCGCAGGCTCAGTAGTTGCGGCACACGGGCTTAGTTGCTCCGCGGCATGTGGGTTCTTCCGGACCAGGGCTCAAACCTCATCCCCTGCATTGGCAGGTGGATTCTTAACCAGTGTGCCGCCAGGGAAGCCCCTAATCTAGTTTTTTTCTTAGCCTGTATCTTGAGCTCACTACTTTTGACCTCTTCCCTCTCCCCCTCCTCTTCTTCCTCTGGTCTTTCCCTGGACTTCGCTGTCCTGGGGTGGCAAGCTTTCTCTGCCACTCCCAGCCGCCTCCTTCATCTCCCTTGTCTCACGAGGCCCTTGGCAGGCAGGATTGGGAAGCAGATAATCCATTGGCCTGGTGTAGAAAGCCTGGCTGTGCTACTAATTCATCGTGTATAACGTTAGACAAGTCGCATCTTTCACTCTTTTGCAATAGTAATTTTTAAAAGGAATTCTGTATATAAAAACCATTTCGTTGATGCTTCTGGGAAGCCATGGTGCCTTTGACTCTTCCTGTCTCCTGAGTACAGCACAGATGCTTTGTTGCTCAGCATGCTCTGGGTCTGAGATTTTGGCCTTTTGAAGGGTTCTATGGCCATGAGCATGGCCTCACAGTGGGGGTAGGACAGCAGGGTGGAGGGAGTAAACACCTCAGGTCTTTATGAATGGACGGGGCCATATTTCACCTCTTTCTGGCTCTACCCCGCAGGCACTGAGCCTGAGCAAAGTACAGAGCTTGGACTATCCCAGCAGGCCCTTCTGGTCTGTCCGAGGTACCATCACCCCTGCTAGTAATGTCCACCCTGCCGTCCCTGCCAGAGATGTCCATGTGGGAGAGATGCTGGCTGAGGACCCCATGGTTGATACTCAGTTTTTCTGTTGGCTCTTTCACCAGGACATCAACAGCCTTAACAAACAAATCGCCCAGCTTCAAGATTTCGTGAGAGCCAAGGGCAGCCAGAGCGGCCGGCACCTGCAAACCCATTCCAACACCATCGTGGTCTCCCTGCAGGTGGGACCCGGGGGAGGGAGAGGCAGAAGGGAGGAAGGCGTCTTCTCTGGCTGACCCTCTCTCCTTTTCTTTCAGTCAAAACTGGCCTCCATGTCCAATGACTTCAAATCAGTTTTAGAAGTGAGGACAGAGGTGAGAAGAATCTGTGTAGGAGGGATAGGAATCAGGGGTGAGGGCCCCAGAGGGAAGTGGGAAGGGGACAAGTGGAAGGGCAAGGGCAACAGGGTCACGGGCACCAGGAGGAATCTCTTTAACGTGCCCGCTTTCCAGCGGCCTCAGGACCTTTGCATTTCTTCCCCAACCTTAGAACCTGAAGCAGCAGAGGAGCCGGCGGGAGCAGTTCTCCCGGGCACCCGTGTCAGCCCTGCCCCTTGCCCCCAACCACCTAGGTAAGTCACAGGCAATACAGGGAGCCCTGAGGGATAAGGCTTAGTTACTCCAGTTCTGGTATCTTCCAAAGGCAGGGGTTGGGTAGGAGAATGGAGGGCCAAGGAGGTTGCTAGGCTTTGTCTCTTAGAGGTCAGACCTGATTGCTGGGATTTATGATCCACACCTAGTCTCCAGCATTCTCAGTGTTGGGGGTGAATTCAATCATGTTCAGAAGAATGACAGTTTCTAATTTTTTTTGCACTTACTCGTTGTATTCCCATTCTGTCATTTAATTTTCACAACCACCTTTTGAGAAAGCAACTATTGTTATCCCCCATTTTACAGGTGAGGAAACTGAGGCTCAGAGAGGTTAAATGACTTGTCCAGGGTCACAAGGCTAGTAAGTGCCAGAGCTGGGATTCAAATCCAGAGCATGTGGGCTTTGAACCTTTTAACCACTAAGAAGTGCCATGTCTTCTTTCTTCCCCCAGGGGGCGGTGCTGTGGTTTTGGGGGCGGAGTCTCGAGCCTCTGGGGACGTGGCCATTGACATGATGGACTCTAGGACCAGCCAGCAGCTGCAGCTCATTGATGAGCAGGTATCCACGCTCTGAGCTTGGGAGGAGTTGCTCCTCTGTTTTCCTCTGTGGTCACAAGCAAGTGTTTGGAATGTGCCATGGGTGGAATGGCAAAGTGGAGGGTCCTAAAGAGGCAGGCCCTCCCCTGCAGAAGCTCCCAGTGCTCATGTATGCTGTCTCTCCTCTGAAGGATTCCTACATCCAGAGCCGGGCAGACACCATGCAGAATATTGAGTCCACAATTGTTGAGCTGGGCTCCATCTTCCAGCAGTTGGCACACATGGTTAAGGAACAGGAAGAAACCATTCAGAGGTGAGATTCTTTCTCTCCTTAACTTCAAAAACAGGAGCCTTCTCTTCCCTGTGGATTGGCATGCTAAAGGTCCCCAGGGACAGCTTGATGCCCTTTGGAAGAGAAGAGTGAATCCTGTCCACCCACAGGGTCAAGTTCACCTGCCTCCATCCACTCAACAAGTGTTAATTGAGCACCTGTTCCTTGTCAAGCACTGTCCTAGGTGCTGGGGGTACGGTGATCAACAGCACAGTTAAGTCTATTTTGTGGAGCTTACTTTGTAGTATGGAATTTAATAGTGTGGGTGAGGATAGCTGTTAAAAAGAATTGAGAAGAAATTTTCAGGTACTGATAAGGGCTATACTGAGAATTAAAGTAGGATGAGGTGTTCAGAAAGTGATGGAGGAGGTATATCAGATTGGGTGGCAGGGAAGGCTGCTCTGAAGACTTGATATTTAAGCAGAGACATGAACTACAAGAAGGATCCAACCATGCAAAGAAGAGGGATCCAACCATGCAAAGGAGAGGGTAAGAGTTGTCTAGGCAGTGTGGACAGCTGGAGCAAAGGCCCTACGATGGGACAGTCTTGCTGTATTAAAGAATCAAGGGACTTCCTTGGTGGCACAGTGGTTAAGAATCCGCCTGCCAGTGCAGGGGACATGGGTTCGATCCCTGGTCCAGGAAGATCCCACAGGCCACGGAGCAACTAAGCATGTGCACCACAACTACTGAGCCTGCGCTCTAGAGCCGCGAGCCACAACTACTGAGCCCACGTGCCACAGCTACTGAAGCCTGCGCGCCTAAAGCCCAAGCTCCACAACAAGGGAAACCACTGCAATGAGAGTCCTGCGCACTGCAATGAAGAATAGCCCCCGCTCGATGCAACTAGAGAAAGCCCGCGTGCAGCAAGGAAGACCCAACGCAACCAAATAAATTATTTTTTTTTAAATTAAAAGAAAAAAGAATCAAGAAGGCCAGTGTAGCTGGAAAGCAATGAACAGGAAGAGAGAGGTACAAGATAAGACTGGAGGGAGGTAGGCAGAGCCCACGCACGGGAAGGCCTCTCTGCTCTCCTGGTGCCCCCTGCTACTGCACGAGGCATTTTATCTGCTCCTCTTTGGCACTTAGCGTTCATTCAGTCAGTTATGGAGATACAGTCGAGGATGAAAGAGACAAAGAACCCTCCCCTTGGGGAATATACATTGTAGTAGGGGAGACAGATAAGTTAAAATACACAAAATAAGTAAATGGTCCAGTATATATTTTTGCCCAGTGATAAATCCATAAATAAAAGTAGAGTAGGGTAAACTAATCAGGAGTTCTAGGTTTGGAGGAACAAGTTGTAATTTTAAATAGGATGGTTGTTAAGAGAGGCCCTATTAAGAAGATGGCGTCTATCCAAGAAGGGGGAAGGTAAGGGAGTTTGCCGTGTGGATATATGGAGAAGAGTACCAGGCAGAGGGAAGAACCAGTGTAAAGGCCTTCAGGCAAGAATATGTCTGATGAGTTAAAGGACAGCAAAGAAGCCACTGCATCTGGGGACGGGTGAGAAGGAGAGTAGTACCAGGTGAGGTTAGAGGGGAAATGGGAGACCAGATCATGTGGGGCCTTTTAAAGCCAGTGTGAGGATTTAGCATTTACTCTGAGTGACATGGGGAGCCACTGCAGGGTTTTGATGAACGGTTGTACTATCTGACTTCTGTTTTATTTATTTATTTTTTGGGCCGCACTGCGTAGCTTGTGGGATCTTAGTTCCTTGACCAGGGATTGAACCAAGCCACCGCAGTGAAAGCGCCAAGTCCTAACCACTGAACCGCTAGGGGATTCCCTCTGACTTCTATTTTAAAAGAATCATTTGGTTGCTGTAGTCAGAACGGATTGTAAGGACCTAGGATAGAAGCAGGGAGATGGATGCAGAGGCCTTTTCAGTAATCTAGGCAAGAGGTGATGGTTGCTGGGACCAAGGTTGTATGAGTAGTAGTTGCACTCTGGATGTATTTTGGAGGTAGAACCAATAGGATCAATTGCTTGATGAACTGAATGCAGGGCATGAGAGAAAAAGAGGAGTTTATGATAACTCCAGGCTTTTGATGTGAGCAATCAAAGGGATTCATGCTCTTCACTTGAAATAGGGCTGGTTACTCAGGGTAGAGTAGATTTGGGGCAAAATAAGTTGTGTTGGACACGTCCAACGAGGTGGACAGTTGTTTGTTTGTTAGACATCTGGGTGGAGATAGTGAACAGGCCTATAGATATAAGGAGTTGAGGAGACAGGTCTGGGCCAAGAGTGGGCAGCATTGGACTTTGAAACTAGGCCAAGTGAGTTCTAAGAAAGAGGAGGATCAAGCACTGAGTCCCAGGGCTATTTCTGGACTCAATTCTTAGTTCTGAGGGAGGGCACTGAACAGGAGCACAGTTTGTGAGGTAGGAAGAAAAATAAATGAATGTGGTGTCCTAGGAGCCAGGAGAAGAAAATGATTCAGGGAAAGAATAATCAGCTGTGACAAATTTTGCTTATAGGCCAAGCAAGATGAGAGCTGAGAATTTAATTGGAGTATTTAGTTCATTAATAGTTAATAATTTTTGCTAAGGTTGGATTTAGGCCTACCATTTTACTATTTTTTTTTCCTGTTTTTCCCTTCTGTTTTTTGTTCCTCTCTTCCTTCTTTCCTGTCTTTTGAACAGTTGAAAAAAAAATTTTAATTCCATTTAAATTTGTCTGTTGGTATTTTAGCTATATGTAATTGCTTTTTTTTTTATCCAGTGGTTGCTCTAGGGATTACAGTATGCATCATTAACTTTTCACAGTCAGCTTCATATAAAATGTGAGAAGTTTGCAACCCTCTCCTCCATCTTTTATGTTATAGTTGTCATATTTGTTGCATCTACATACTTTATAAACTCCATAATATAATAGTATAATTTTTATCTTACAGAAATAAAGAGGAAAAAATAGTCTTTTATACTTACTCATATATTTACTGTTTCCAGTGCTCTTCATTTCTTCCCGAATATCCAGTTTCCATCACTTCCCTTTAACCTGGAGAATTTTCCTTAGTACTTTTTGTAGTGCAGTTCTGCTGATGACAAATACTTTTACTTTTCTTTTTTTTTTATAAATTTATTTATTCACTTATTTAATTTTTGGCTGCATTGGGTCTTCACTGCTGCACACAGGTTTTCTCTAGTTGCTGAGAGCAGGGGCTACTCTTTGTTGCAGTGCACGGGCTTCTCATTGCAGTGGCTTCTCTTGTTGTGGAGCACAGGCTCTAGGCATGCGGGCTTCAGTAGTTGTTGCACATGGGCTTCATAAGTTGTGGCTCGCAGGCTCTAGAGCGCAGGCTCAGTAGTTGTGGTGCATGGGCTTAGTTGCTCTGCAGCGTGTGGGATCTTCCTGGACCAGGGCTCAAACCCATGTGCCCTGCATTGGCAGGTGGATTCTTTACCACTGTGCCACCTGGGAAGCCCACTTTTACTTTTCTTTTTTTTAAAATAAGTTTATTTATTTATTTTTGGCTGTGGTGGGTCTTCATTGCTGCGCGGGCTTTCTCTAGTTGCAGCGAGCAGGGGTTGCTCTTCGCTGTGGTGTACCAGCTTCTCACTGTGGTGGCTTCTGTTGTTGCAGAGCATGGACTCTAGGTACGTGGGCTTCAGTAGTTGTGGCTCATGGACTCTAGAGTGCAGGCTCAGTAGTTGTGGCGCACAGGCTTAGTTGCTCTGCAGCGTGTGGGATCTTCTTGGACCAGGGCTCAAACCCATGTCCCCTGTGTTGGCAGGTGGATTCTTAACCACTGTGCCACCAGGGGAGTCCCTGGCTGCTTTTTAATACTTTTTTTTCTTATATTTGGATTTTCACAGTTGATGGTTTATGTACTTAGATGTGGTTTTCTTTGAATTTATTTATTTATTTATTTACTTATTTGGGGCTGTGTTGGGTCTTCGTTGCTGTGTGCAGGCTTTCTCTAGTTGTGGTGAGTGCAGGCTACTCTTCATTGCGGTGCGCAGGCTTCTCATTGTCGTGGCTTCTCTTGTTGTGCAGCAGGGGCTCTATGAGCACAGGCTTTAGTAGTTGTGGCTTGCGGGCTGTAGAGCCCAGGCTCAGTAGTCGTGGCACACGGGCTTAGTTGCTCTGCGGAATGTAGGATCTTCCCGGACCAGGGCTCAAACCCGTGTCCCCTGCTTGACAGGCGTATTCTTAACCACTGCGCCACCAGGGAAGCCCCTTCTTTGAATTTATGCTGCTTGGGGTTCTCTGAGCTGCTTGAATCTGTAAATTTATGTCTTTCATGAAGTTTAGGGAATATTTGACCATTATTTCTTCAAGATTTTTTTCTGCCTCTTTTTCTTTCTGTTTTCTTCTTCTAGAAATACATATATATAATCAACTATAGGAATTCCCTGGTGGTCCACTGGTTAGGACTCAGCACGTTCACTGCCAAGGGCCTGGGTTTGATCTCTTGTTGGAGAACTAAAATCCCGCAAGCCATGTGGCACAGCCAAAAAAAAATCAATTATAACTGTATATTTATTTTGTTGAGATGTATGTATATCTCAACAAATTACATCTCATTAGGAGGCATTTAATGTCAGATTGACCCTATATTATCTAGAACAAGTTTGATCACTTGATTAAGGTGGTAACAGATAATCTCTCCTTTCATTTATTTATTTATTTTATTATTATTATTTTTAAATCTCTCCCTTTTTTTTTTTTTTACGGTACGCGGGCCTCTCACTGTTGTGCCCTCTCCCGTTGCGGAGCACAGGCTCCGGACGCGCAGGCTCAGCGGCCATGGCTCACGGGCCCAGCCGCTCTGCGGCATGTGGGATCTTCCTGGACCAGGGCACGAACCCATGTTCCCTGCATCGGCAGGCGGACTCTCAACCACTGCGCCACCAGGGAAGCCGTAATCTCTCCTTTTAAAAGTACATTTTCTTCTTTGCAGTCAGCAAGTGATTTATGGGATACCCTGTTCCCAAAAAACCTTTAACCTAATGTTTCTAGTAGCCAGTTATGATGCTTGTCTGGTCTGAATTAATTAATCTAATTTGGGTGTGTTTTTTCTGTAAAGAAGAGCTTTCCTTTATTAACTGCATGAGCTGAAGTTCATCTTAATCAGACTGGATAAATCTTAATTATTTTCCTGTATTTCCAGAGTAAATAGTTACGGAGTAGGTGCCATAGTAGTGACCAAGGAGGTTTTTTGTTTTGTTTTAATTCTTCCTTGTTTTTGATTATCATTACGGGCTTAAGGTTTTTATTTATGTTTTATATTACAATTAGTTAGGATAATGATTATTTTCATAGTTCAGATTGTTCCCAGTTTGTCCAGTGGAAGACAAGAGGTTTTTGTTTTGTTTTTTTAAAGAATGGGAGAAAATAAAAGTATGTTTGTATTCTTTTTTTTAAAAATAAATTTATTTATTTTATTTATTTTTGGCTGCATTGGGTCTTCGTTGCTGTGCACGGGCTTTCTTTAGTTGCAGTGAGCGGAGGCTACTCTTCGTTGTGGTGTGCAGGCTTCTCATTGTGGTGGCTTCTCGTTGCGGAGCATGGGCTCTAGGCGCATGGGCTTCAGTAGTTGTGATACGCGGCTCAGTAGCTGTGGCTCACAGGCTGTAGAGCGCCGGCTCAGTAGTTGTGGCGCATGGGCTTAGTTGTTCCACGGCACGTGGAATCTTCCCAGACCAGGGATTGAACCCGTGTCCCCGGCATTGGCAGGCAGATTCTCAACCACTGTGCCACCAGGGAAGCCCCATGTGTTTGTATTCTAATGGGAATGATCCAGCAGAGAAATAAAAATTGATAATATAGCAGGCAGGGGGAAGAATCTTAAAGTTATGTCCTTGAGATGGTGACAGGAAGTGGGATCCAGTAGATAAGTATAGGACTTGGCTTTGAGACGAGCTGGAGAGAGCTGGGAAAGCAGATGCTGGTGGGAGGGACCAAGATAGCTGAACTCATGGCACTGTGTAAATGCCTGGGACTCAACACCTAGTAGTTGAATAAGTAAACAAACATCCTTTTAACCATTGGTTGCCAAACCTGGATGTTCATAGGAACCCCCTATAGAGCTTATAAAAAATGAAGATCTTGCCAACCAATGGCTGGCAGCCACTGCACAAGGCAGAGCCTGGCAACTAACCAGACCAGGAGCCAGCCACGCCTACTGGGCCACCTACGCCTAGTCAGTCCCACCACAGCAGAAGGGCCCACACAATATGGGGCAGCCCTAGAGCATATAGCTGTGGTGACCAGAGGGAAATGAACTGCTGGGATGCATAGAACATCTCCTACGAAAGGCCGTTTCTCTAAGGTCAGGAAACATAACGAACCTACCAGGTACATAAAAATAAAAACAGCAAATTGGGCAAAATGAAGCAACAGAGGAGCATGTTCCAATCAAAGGAACAAGTTAAGACCCCAGAAGAGAAACTAAGTGAAGTGGAGATAGGCAAACTACCTGATAAAGAGTTCAAGGTAATGATCATAAAGATGATCAAGGAACTTGGGAGAAGAATGGATGAACATAGTGAGAAGCTTAACAGAGAGTTAGAAGATGTAAAGAAGAACCAAACGGATGAATATAACTGAAATGAAAAATACACTAGAAAGAATCAACAGTAGATTAAATGATACAGAGGAATGGATCAGTGAGTTGGAAGATTAGAGTAGTGGAAAGCACTGAAACTGAAAAAAAAAAAGTTAACAGTTTAACAGACCTCTGGGACGTCTAGTGTACTAACATCTGCATTATAAGGGTCCCAGAGGGGAAGGGAGAAAGAGACAGGGAACGTATCGGGAGACATAACATTATAGCTGAAAACTTCCCTGACCTGGGAAAGAAAACAGACATCCAGGTCCGGGACACCTAGAGAGTCCCGAACAGCATCAACCTGAAGAGGACCACACAAAGACACACTGTAATTAAAACAGCAAAAATTAAAGACAGGGAGTATTAAAAGCAGCAAGGAAAAATTAAGTTATGTACAAGAGAACTCCCATAAGGCTATCAGTTGACTCTTCCAGCAGAAACTCTGCAGTCCAGAAGGGAGTGACATGATATATTTAAAGTGATGAAAAGGAAAAACCTACGGCAAGAACACCCTACCTGCCAAGGTTTTCATTCAGCTTTGATGAGGGAATCAAAAATTTTACAGAAAAGCAGAAGCTAAAAGAGTTCAGCACCACCAAACCAGCTTTAGAAGGAATGTTAAAGGGACTTCCCTAAGTAAAAAAGAAAAGGCCACAACTAGAAACATGAAAATTACAAAAGGAAAAAGCTCGTTGGTAAAATTAAATATACAGTAAAAGTAGTAAATTTAACCATTTACAAAACTAGTAGGAAAATTAAAAGACAAAGAGTAGGGCTTCCCCGGTGGCGCAGTGGTTGAGAGTCCGCCTGCCAATGCAGGGGACACGGGTTCGTGCCCCGGACTGGGAGGATCCCACATGCCGCGGAGCAGCTGGGCCCATGAGCCATGGCCGCTGGGCCTGCGCATCCAGGGCCTGTGCTCCGCAATGGGAGGGGCCGCAGCAGTGAGAGGCCTGTGTACCACCAAAAAAAAAAAAAAAAAAAAAAAGTAAAATCACCCATATCTACAATAAGTAAGTGAGGGGTACACAAAACAAAAAGTTGTAAAATATGATGTCAAAAACTAACTGTGGGGGAGGGGAGTAAAAATACATTTGAACTTAAGAGATCAGCAACTTAAAATAACCACATATATATATTTATAGATTGCTATATATAAACCTCGTGGTAACCATAAACCAAAAATCTGTAATAGATATATAAAAAAGAGAAAAGAATTCAAACGTAACACCAAAGATAGTCATCACATCATAAGGGAAGAGAACAAAAGAAGAAAGGAACAAAAAGAACTACAAAAACAACCCCCAAAAAACTAATGAAATGGCAATAAGTACATGCCTATCAATAATTACTTTAAATGTAAATGGACTAAGTGCCCCAATCAAAAGACATAGAGTGCCTGAATGGATACAAAAACAAGACCCATATATATGCTGCCTATATATGACTCACTTAAGATCTAAAGACGGACACACAGACTGAAAGTGAGGGGATGGAAAAAGGTATTCCATGCAAATGGAAATCAAAAGAAAGCTGGGTAGCAATACTTATATCATACAAAACAGACTTTAAAACAAAGACTGTAACAAGAAACAAACAAGGACATTACATAATGATGAAGGGATCAATTCAATAAGAAGATATAACAATTGTAAACATACATGCACCCAGACATAGGAGCACCTGAATATATAAAGCCAATATTAACAGGCATAAAGGAAGAAATTGACACTAACACAATAATAGTAGGGAACCTTAATATCTCACTTATATTAATGGACACATCAGACAAGAAGTCAATAAGGAAACACTGGCCTTAAGTGACACATTAGACCAAATGGGTTTATATAGAGAACATTCCTCCAAAAGCAGCAGAATACAAATTCTTTTCAAGTGCATATGGAACATTCTCCAGGATATATTTATTACATGCTAGGCCACAAACCAAGTGTTAGTAAATTTAAGAAAACTGAAATCATATCAAACATCTTTTCCAACCACAATGCTATGAGAGTAGAAATCAAATACAAGAAGAAAACTGCAAAAAAAACTAACAAGTGGAGGCTGAACAATATGCTGCTAAACAACCAGTGGATCACTGAAGAAATGAAAGAAGAAATAAAAATTATCTGGACACAAAATGAAAACAATAATCCAAAATCTGTGGGATGCAGCAACAGCAGTCCTAAGAGGGAAGTTTATAGCAATAGAAGCCTGCCTCAGGAAATAAAAATCTCAAACAACCTACCCTTACACCTAAAGGAACTAGAAAACGAAGAACAAACAAACCCAGAGTTAGTAGAGGAAAGAAGTAATAAAGAGTAGGGCAGAAATAAATGAAATAGAGACTAAAAAAAATAGAAAAGATCAATGAAAGTAAGAAGAGATAAACAAGGTTGATAAACCTTTAGCCAAACTTATCAAGAAGAAAAGAGGGAAGGGCCTAAGGCAATAAAATCAGAAAAAGGAGAAGTTACAACTGATACTACAGAAATACAAAGGATCAAAAGAGATTCCTGTGAAAACTATATGCCAATAAAATGGACAACCCAGAAGCAGAGAACAAATTCCTAGAAACGTATAATCTCCCAAGATGAATTAGGAAGAAATAGAAAATATGAACAGACCAATTACCGGTAATGAATCAGTAATTTTAAAAAACTTCCAACAAAAGTCCAAGACCAGATTGCTTCACAGGTGAATTCTACCAAATGTTTCGAGAAGAGTTAACACCTATTCTCAAACTATTCCAAAAAACTGCAGAGGAAGGAGTGATCCTAAACTCATTGTACGAAGCCAGCATCACCCTGATACCAAACCAAAGATATCACAAAAAATAAAATTACAGGCCAATATCACTGATGAACATAGATACAAAAATCCTCAACAAAGTATTAGCAGATTGAATCCACCAATACATTAAAAATACACACCATGATCAACTGGGAGCTTATTCCAGGGATGCAAGGATGTTTCAATCCACAAATCAGTGTGATATACCACATTAACAAATTGAAGAATAAAAATTATAGATCATTTCAAATAGGTGCATATAAAACTTCTGACAAAATTCAACATCCATTTATGATAAGAACTCTTCACAAAGTGGGCAGAACATTCCTCAACATAATAAAGGCCATATATGATAAGCCCACAGCTAACATCATACTCAGCAGTGGAAAGCTGAAAGCATATCCTCGAGATCAGGAACAAGGACACCCACTCTCACCACTTTTATTCAGCATAGTATTGGAAGTTGTATCCACAGCAATCAGAAGAAAAAGGAATCCAGATTGTAAAGGAATAAGTAAAACTGTCACTGTTTGCAAACGACATGATACATAGAAAACCCGGAAGATGCCACCAAAAAGCTACTAGAGCTCATCAATAAATTCAGTAAAGTTGCGAGATACAAAATTAATACACAGAAATCTGTTGAATTTCTATACACCAACAACAAACTATCAGAAAGAGAAATTAAGGAAACTCATTTACAATCGCATCAAAAAGAAAAGGAATAAATCTAAGGCAGTAAAAGACCTGTACTTGGAAAACTATAAAACACTGATGAAAGAAATTGAAGAGGACACAAACAGATGGAACAATATTCCATGTTCTTGGATTGGAAGAATTAATATTATTAAAATGACCATACTACCCAAGGCAATCTACAGATTCAGTGCAATCCCTATCAAAAACTAATGGCATGTAGTCTTTTTTTTTTATTTTATTTTTTTATACAGCATGTTCTTATTAGTCATCAGTTTTATACACATCAGTGTACACATGTCAATCCCAATCTCCCAATTCATCACACCATGCCTCCACCCACCCACCGTTTTGCCCCCCTTGGTGTCCATAGGTTTGTTCTCTACATCTGTCTCAATTTCTGCCCTGCAAACTGGTTCGTCTGTACCATTTTTCTAGGTTCCACATACACACGTTAATATACAATATTTGTTTTTCTCTTTGTGACTTCACTCTGTATGACAGTCTCTAGATCCATCCACGTCTCAACAAAAGACCCAATTTCGTTCCTTTTTATGGCTGAGTAATATTCCATTGTATATATGTACCACATCTTTATCCGTTCGTCTGTCGGTGGGCATTTAGGTTGCTTCCATGACCTGGCTATTGTAAATAGTGCTGCAATGAACATTGGGGTGCATGTGTCTTTTTGAATTATGGTTTTCTCTGGGTATAGGCCCAGTAGTGGGATTGCTGGATCATATGGTAATTCTAATTTTAGTTTTTTAATGAACCTCCATACTGTTCTCCATAGTGGCTGTATCAATTTACATTCCCACCAACAGTGCAAGAGGGTTCCCTTTACTCCACACCCTCTCCAGCATTTGTTGTTTGTAGATATTCTGATGATGCCCATTCTAACTGTTGTGAGGTGATACCTCATTGTAGTTTTGATTTGCATTTCTCTAATAATTAGTGATGTTGAGCAGCTTTTCATGTGCTTCTTGGCCATCTGTATGTCTTCTTTGGAGAAATGTCTATTTAGGTTTTCTGCCCATTTTTTGATTGGGTTGTTTGTTTTTTTAATGTTGAGCTGCATGAGCTGTTTATACATTTTGGAGATTAATCCTTTGTCCATTGATTCGTTTGCAAATATTTTCTCCCATTCTGAGTGTTCTCTTTTCGTCTTGTTTATGGTTTCCTTTGCTGTGCAAAAGCTTTGAAATTTCATTAGGTCCCATTTGTTTATTTTTGTTTTTATTTCCATTACTCTAGGAGGTGGATCAAAAAAGACCTTGCTGTGATTTATATCAAAGAGTGTTCTTCCTATGTTTTCCTCTAAGAGTTTTATAGTGTCCGGTTTTACATTTAGGTCTCTAATCCATTTTGAGTTTATTTTTGTGTATGGTGTTAGGGAGTGTTCTAATTTCATTCTTTTATATGTAGCTGTCCAGTTTTCCCAGCACCACTTATTGAAGAGATTGTCTTTCCTCCATTTTATATCTGTGCTTCCTTTGTCATAGATTAGTTGACCATAGGTGCATGGGTTTATCTCTGAGCTTTCTGTCTTGTGCCATTGATCTGTGTTTCTGTTTTTGTGTCAGTACCATATTGTCTTGATTACTGTAGCTTTGTAGTATAGTCTGAAGTCAGGGAGTCTGATTCCTCCAGCTCCGTTTTTTTTCCCTCAAGACTGCTTTGGCTATTCGGGGTCTTTTGTGTCTCCATACAAATTTTAAGATTTTTTGTTCTAGTTCCATAAAAAGTGCCATTGGTAATTTGATAGGGATTGCACTGAATCTGTAGGTTGCTTTGGGTAGTATAGTCATTTTCACAATATTGATTCTTCCAATCCAAGAACATGGTATTATCTCTCGATCTGTTGGTATCATCTTTAATTTCTTTCATCAGTGTCTTATAGTTTTCTGTCTACAGGTCTTTTGTCTCCGTAGGTAGGTTTATTCCTAGGTATTTTATTCTTTTTGTTGCAATGGTAAATGGGAGTGTTTCCTTAATTTCTGTTTCAGATTTTTCATCATTAGTGTATAGGAATGCAAGAGATTTCTGTGCATTAATTTCGTATCCTGAAACTTTACTAAATTCATTGATTAGCTCTAGTAGTATTCTGGTGGTATCTTTAGGATTCTCTATGTATAGTATCATGTCATCTGCAAACAGTGACAGTTTCTACTTCTTTTCCAATTTGTATTCCTTTTATTTCTTTTTCTTCTCTGATTGCCATGGCTAGGACTTCCAAAACTGTTGAATAATAGTGGTGAGAGTGGACATCCTTGTCTTGTTCCTGATCTTAGAGGAAATGCTTTCAGTTTTTCACCATTGAGAATGATGTTTGCTGTGGGTTTGTTGTATATAGCCTTTATTATGTTGAGGTAGGTTCCCTCTATGCCCACTTTCTGGAGAGTTTTTATCATCAATGGGTGTTGAATTTTGTCAGAAGCTTTTTCTGCATCTATTGAGATGATCATATGGTTTTTCTCCTTCAGTTTGTTAATATGGTGTATCACATTGATTGATTTGCGTGTATTGAAGAATCCTTGCATCCCTGGGATAAACCCCACTTGATCATGGTGTATGATCCTTTTAATGTGTTGTTGGATTCTGTTTGCTAGTATTTTGTTGAGGATTTTTGCATCTATGTTCATCAGTGTTATTGGTCTGTAATTTTCTTTTTTTGTAGTATCTTTGTCTGGTTTTGGTATCAGGGTGATGGTGGCCTCATAGAATGAGTTTGGGAGTGTTCCTTCCTCTGCAGTTTTTTGGATGAGTTTGAGAAGGATGGGTTTTAGCTCTTCTCTAAATGTTTGATAGAATTCACCTGTGAAGTAATGGCATTTAGTCTTTTGTGGAGACACAAAAGACTTGCAATATCCAAAACAATTTTGAGAAAGAAGAACAGAGCTTGAGTTGTCATGCTCCCTGTCTTCAGACTGTACCAAAGCTACAGTAATCAAAACACTATGGTACTGAAACAGAAACAGACGCATCAATGAAACAGAATAGAAAGCCCAGAAATAAACCCACGCACTTATGGTCAATTAATCTATGACACAGGAAGCATCAATATACAGTGGGGAAGAGACAGTCTCTTCAGTAAGTGGTGCTGGGAAAACCAGACAGTTACATGTAAAAGAATGAAATTGGAGCATTTTCCCGCACCATATACAAAAGTAAACTCAAAGTGTGGGAATTCCCTGGCAGTCCAGTGGTTAGGACTCTGCGCCTCCACTGCCGGGGGCCTGGGTCAGGGAACTAAGATCCCACAAGCCACACGGTGCATCAAAAAAAACAAAAAGTAAACTCAAAGTGGATTAAAGACCCTAAATGTGAGACCAGAAACCATAAAATTCCTAGAAGAAAACACAGGCAGAACACTCTTTGACATAAATCATAGCAATATTTTTTGCATCCATCTCCTAAAGCAAAGGAAACAAAACCAAAAATAAACAAATGGGACCAAATCAAGGTTTTGCACAGCAAAGGAAACCATCGACAAAACAAAAAGATAGCTTACCAAAATAGAAGATATTTGCAAATGATATGACTGATGGGTTAATTTACAAAATGTATAAACAGCTCATACAACTCAACATCAAAAAATTCGATCAAAAAATGAGTAGAGGGACTTCCCTGGAGGTCCAGTGGTTAAGACTCTGTGCTCCCAATTCAGGAGGCACAGGTTTGATCCCTGGTCAGGGAACCGGGATCCTGTAAGCCGAACAGCACGGCCAAAAAAAAAAAAAAGGCAGAAGACCTGAATAGACATTTTTCCAATGAAGACATACAGATGGCCAACAGGCACATGAAAAGATGCTCAACATTGTTAATCATTAGAGACATGCAAGTCAAAACCACAATAAGATAGCATCTCACACCTGTCATACTGGCTATCATCAAAAAGACCACAAATAACAAATGGTGGTAAGGATATGGAGAAAAGGGAACCCTTGTGCACTGTTGGTGGGAGTGTAAATTGGTGCAGCCACTGTGGGAAACAGTATGGAGTTTCCTCAAAAAAGTAAAAATATTAGAACGACCGTATGGTCCAGCAGTTCCACTCCACTCCTGGGTATATATCCAAAGAAAATGGAAAACACTAATTTGAAAAGGTACATTCACCCCAGTGTTCACAGCACCACTATTTAGAATAGCCAAGATATGGAAACATCCTAGGTGTCCATCAACAGGTGAATGGATAAGGAAGAGGTAGTATATGTATACAATGGAATACTGCTCAGCCATAAAAAGAATGAACTCTTGCCATTTGCAGCAACTCTTGCAACAATGAATAGGCTTCGAGTGTATTATGCTTAGTGAAATAAATCAAAGACAAATAGTGTATAATATCACTTATGTGGAATCTAAAAAATAAGACAAACTACTGAATATGACAAAAAAGAGACAGACTCAGATATAAAGAACAAACTAGTGGTTACCAGTGGGGAGAGTGAAGGGGGAGGGGCAACATGCGGGTGGGGGATTAAGAGGTACAGACTACTGTGTATAAAACAAGCTACCAGGATACATTGTAGAGTTCAGACAATATAGCCAATAGTTTATAACTAATTGGAGTATAACTTTTAAAAATTGTGAATCACTGTTGTACATCTAAAACATATTGTAAATCAACAATACGTCAATTAAAAAAAATGGAAAGAAAAAAATGAATGAATGTAACAAAACAGAAACAAATTCACAGATATAGAGAACAAACTAGTGGTTACTGATGGGGAGAGGGAAGGGAGAGGGGCAAGATAGGGGAGGGGTTTAAGAGATAAAAACTGTATATAAAATAAGCTACAAGAATGTAAATATTCTACAGCACAGGGAATATAGCCAACATTTTATAATAACTTTAAATGGAGTATAATATGTAAAAATTTTGAGGGTTTCCCTGGTGGCGCAGTGGCTGAGCGTCCGCCTACCGATGCAGGGGACACAGGTTCGTGCCCCGGTCCGGGAGGATCCCACATGCCGCGGAGTGGCTGGGCCCGTGAGCCATGGCCGCTGAGCCTGTGTGTCCGGAGCCTGTGCTCCGCAACGGGAGAGGCCACAACAGTGAGAGGCCCACGTACTGCAAAAAAAACCACAAAAAAACAAACAAAAAATTTTGAGTCACCATGTTCTATACCTGAAATTACTATAGTATCTTAAATCAGCTATACCTAATTTAAAAATATATTTTCTCCTGGAAAAAAAAAAAATGAAAGTTCCTGGCAGTCTACTGCACTCACATCTGTGGAATCAGAATCTCCAAGTATGAGGCCAGGAACCTGGTTTTTTTACCTTGCCCAGTTCTTCAGACTACTTCCATGTTCTCAGTTCGGTAAGAAGAAAGGCCATTAGTGGAGAGAATCAAGGAGAGGAGGTGTGGGAGCTCTGAGGGATCCGCAGGTTCACACACTGCCGCCCACTTGCTCTGATGCCTTCGGGCAATGTCCAGGCCTGGATGTTCTTTATTCCCCACAGCACCTAGCAAGCAGAGTGCTTGTACTCCTGGTTGTTGATCAAGTGAAACTGCGTGAACACCTGCATTTGTATAAAGCAGGGTTCCCAACACCAGTGCATTAAGCAGCCTCACATATTTAATCGGGCAATTTAAAGGCACTGTGAAGACAGCAGTCTTGAGCCTAGAACCAGGAGAATTGACTGATTCTTACCTGGTTCAACTGAGACCTAGGGAATTCAGTTGAATTGCTGAGTTAGGCCATAAACACTGGAGCTCTTCAGGCTACAATGTTTTTGTTTTTTGGTTGCATTGGGTCTTTGTTGCTGTGTGCGCTCTAGTTTCTGCGAGCAGGGGCTACTCGGGGGCTACTCTTCGTTGCGGTGCGTGGGCTTCTTATTGTGGTGGCTTCTCTTGTTGTGGAGCTGTAGGTGCGTGGCATGTAGTAGCTGTAGTAGCTGTGGCATGTGAGCTCAGTGGTTGTGGCTTGTGGGGTCTAGAGCGCAGGCTCAGTAGTTGTGGCACATGGGCTTAGTTGCTCCGCGGCATGTGGGATCTTCCCGGACCAGGGCTCGAGCCCGTGTCCCCTGTATTGGCAGGCAGGTTCTTAACCACTGCGCCACCAGGGAAGCCCTACAGTGTATTTTGAATATTAGAATATTATAGATTCAAAGAAACAGATTTGTATCAATAAAAGCTTTGTGTTCTTTCCCCAATGCATATGTGTGTTTTTTTAAGAATTTATTATTATTAATTTTTTTGGCTGCATTGGGTCTTTGTTGCTGCGTGCGGGCTTTCTCTAGTTGCGGCAAGCGGTGGCTACTCTTCGTTGTGGTGTGCAGGCTTCTCATCGCGGTGGCTTCTCTTGCTGCGGAACATGGGCTCTAGGTGCACAGGCTCAGCAGTTGTGGCGCATGGGCTTAGTTGCTCCACAGCATATGGGATCTTCCCGGACCAGGGCTTGAACCCGTGCCCCCTGCATTGGCAGGTGTATTCTTAACCACTGCACCACCAGGGAAGCCCCTGCATATGTGTTTTAAATAGTTAGGGAATTCCCTGGCGGTCCAGTGGTTAGGACTCTGCACTTCCACTGCAGGGGGCATGGGTTCCGTCCCTGGACAGGGAACTAAAATCCCACATGCCAACAAAACTGAAAGCCTTTTATTAAAAAAAAAAAAAAAAGTTAGAGTTATAGTATGTATACAACTTTACATTCTAGTCTTCCTTGAAAAAGTGTCATAAGTATTTTTCGGTGTTAGTACTCGTTTGTTCATTGGTTTAGCAAACATTTGTCGCTGCTCCTGTGAGCTAATCCTCCTGGATCTGGGAATAGGAAGAGAACGCAAGAGAACGCAAGAGGCCGCAGACTGGTGCTGGGTGAGGAGAATGAGGTTTGTTCTGGGACAGCTGAGAGGCATGAGATGCATGGTCTTAATGCTCAGAAGAGAGGGCTAAGCTAGAGATAAGGACTTGGGAGTCAGCAGCTTCTGGGTGAAACCATGGAGGTAGATGAGACTACCCAGGGACAATGGGTAAAGTGAGAATAAGGACAGGACAGCTCCCCATGGATTCCAGGCATATGTGGTGAAGGGAAGAATCTGTCCAAGAGACTGAGGAGGAAGTTTTAGGGAGATGAGAGAAAAAAGCAAAGAGATGTGAAGCTGAAGTGGAAAGAATTTTAGGGAGAAAGGGGTCGTTATTTCTTGGTGCCCCTGAGAAAGGAAGTGTGAATTAAGGATCCTCAAGCATTACTTGGATCAGGGGGCTTGGATTAATTGGATCAGTGCCAGCAATTTCAGTTGAGTGGCTCAGAAGCAATCTGGCAGTAGATTGAAACATAAAAGGGAAATAACAAAGGAGAGAAAACTTGTGTGCAATGATATGAAAAAGAAACTGAAAATTTGAAAGGATGATGTTTTTAAAATAGACCCAGATATTCTTGTGTTTGCTTCCTGCAAATGCCAGTGGATCTGGATTTGAGCACCCTCGTGAGAAACCACTGATTTAGTCCAAAGCTCTCAGTATGTAGTTTCCTGGGCCCCATCCTAGGATCTCTGAATGTGAAACCTAAGAATTTGCTTTTTTTTCTTCTGCCCACTCCTTGTGGCATGTGGGATCTTAGTTCCCCAACCAGGGGTCAGACCCCGGCTCACAGCAGTGAAAACGCTGAGTCTTACCCACGGGACCGCCAGGGAATTCCCTGGCGGTCCCGTGGTTAGGACTTCACGCTTTCACTGCTGTGGGCTCAGGTTCGATCCCTGGTCGGCGAATTAAGATCTCACAAGTCACTTGGCTTGGCAGAAAAAAAAAAAAAGAAAAAGAATCTGCGTTTTTGTTTTTGTTTTTGATTTGCGGTACGCGGGCCTCTCACCGTTGTCGCCTCTCCCGTTGCGGAGCACAGGCTCCGGACGCGCAGGCTCAGCGGCCATGGCTCACGGGCCCAGCCGCTCCGCGGCATGTGGGATCTTCCCGGACCGGGGCACAAACCCGTGTCCCCTGCATCGGCAGGCGGACTCTTAACCACTGCGCCACCAGGGAAGCCTGAATCTGCGTTTTTGAGACGCTCAACAGGTGATTCTTATGTTTTTCTAAGGTAGAAAAACTGCTGATGTAGTGTTAGTCATTTTCCTTTTCCCTCCAACTTGTAAACTAAAATTTTTCAAACTATAGAAAAGTTGGGAGGATAGCATAAGGAACACCTATATTCCTTTCACCTGGATTCACCAACTGTTGACATTTTATCACATTTGCTTCCTCTCACCTTTTTTTTTTTCTGAATCATTTAAAAGTAGGTGCAAACATCATGACATTTTATCCCCAGATACTTCAGCAAGCATCTGCCAAACATAGGTCTTCTCCTGAGCAGCCACAGGACCATTATCGAGCCTAAGAACATGAACGATTCTCCAGCACAGTCCAGCACTCAGTCCATACTCAAATTTCCCCAACTGGTCTAAAAAAAAAAGTTTTTAGCTTTTTTCCTTCAATTTAAGATTCAGCAACATTCATACATTTCATTTGATGGTTGTGTCTCTTTAGTCTGCCTTTTGTTTTTTGTGTGTGTGTGATACTTACTTTTTTTTTTGAAGAGGCCAGCGTCTCTTGTACGAGGTCCTCCATGTTTATTTGTCCCCTGTTTTCCCTATGATTAAATTTAAGTTCCATGTATTTGGGAAGCCCGAGGTTATGTCTTTTATTGGTGATACCAAGTTTGGCCACTTGTTCAAGGGGGTGACCATCAGACTGAGTCATCTGTGGAGTGATGCTTTGGGTCCCTGTGAATTTCCAGTTCCTTAGCCCCCTGATGGTCCTTGCCTGATTCGTTGGTGAGAGTGTGTGTTGCAAAATGGTAATTTTCTAATTTGCTCATTCCTTCTACATTTATTAGCTGATATTCTTCCTTAAAGAAGTTTTCTGTCTTAAAATTACTATAGAATAATAGTAATTTCTTTCCTTGTATTAGATTTCATTCACAGACTCCCATTTAAAATCTTTTAGATGCCAGATTGCATTCATTGTTTTTCCACTTTTGTTAAGCAAAGCCATTATAATTGCCGATATGAATGAGCTTAATTGGGTATGAGATGACAAACGCATCCACACTGAGAAATGTAGTTATAGCCAAAAGCTAGGAAACCTGATAACGTTAGCCTCCCTGACATAAACAGGGAGCCGTGTACAATCCAGGCTCCTGTATTTGGACAGAGATTAGCTCGCCATCCTCATGACCACCTCACCAGGACCTTGGACTTGCAGCCACTGGCCCAGCCTTTCCTCTCACTTCCTATTTGATTACCAGGCTCCACCAACTTTTCTGACCTCACAGCTCCCACAGGTGCCTGCTCCCAGCGAATCCCTTTGCAAAGACCAGGGTTTATATTTGGTTTTTAGGACTCTGCATATTCAGATTAGCTGGGATATGTTTGATTTTCCTCAGCAGTGTCTCAAGAGATTGCCATTCTTCTGAGAACTTCTCTATATCCTGAGAGACATGTTCTCCTAATATAGGGCTTTTCTTATCCCTTGACTTTCTGTCCACATCATCAAGTTTTTCTTCCTTTCTCACTCAGAACCAGGGTTTCCTTACCATAATGGTCTGTGAACTTTTCCCCCTTTTTACAAATGCAATACTGTTTATTAGACAAAAATCAATAAATACCAATGAGCAAAAAAATATAACATTTTGGATCCTCTTAGTATGGGTTGGGCACTTTATATAACTCATTTAAGATTGACAACAAACTTACGATTCGTGTTATCCTCATTTTTCCTTCCTTTGCAGTTGAGGAAAATGAAACTTGAGGTTAAATGACTGGCTTAGGGGTCATAAGCTAATAAGTTGCAGAGTTGATTTTCAAACCACAGCCAAGACTTGTTTATATTACCCTTCCAGAGCTTTTTCTATATATCAATACAAATATATAAACATGCAGAAAATACACTTCAACAGCATTCCTTTTAATCCAGTGTCATTCTCTTTCCCCTCCTCCCGGCCCTATCCCCAGGATCGACGAGAACGTGCTGGGAGCCCAGCTGGATGTTGAGGCCGCCCACTCAGAGATCCTCAAGTACTTCCAGTCGGTCACCTCCAACCGGTGGCTTATGGTCAAAATCTTCCTCATCCTCATTGTGTTCTTCATCATCTTTGTGGTCTTCCTTGCCTGAACCCTCTCCACTCTGAGGCACTCCATGGGGGTTTGGAACCCTCCTAGGAGGGCAGGTGGCCAGAGCTGCCACTGAGCCTGTGCAGGATGCTTGGGAGAAAGGCCCTGCTTCCTTCGAACTGCTAAGAATGGCCACTGCCCCCAATCCCTCACTCCTTTCCTCTGGCCACCCTGTCCTCCCCTCCCCACCCTCCAGCCCATGAAACACACACGGTTCTGGATTTGGACTCTGCTGTGAAGTGGCTGGAAGGGAGCAGAGGCCAACTGGGGGTTCATCACGCAGGTTGTCTCCACTAGGAGATTTTTATAAACCCTCCCCAGCCTGTCGCAAAAGAAACTTTGGCAGCAAGGGGAGGTGATGTCCTTCCTCACCTTCCTGAGAGTGAGGAAAGGAAGTGAAACTGGCCCAGGGACCAACTTTCCCATCTGGATTAGAATTTGACCTCTTCTTCCTCTCTTCACCATGTGAGGCAGGGGGCCCTGTGCCCCTCGGCTGCCTGCATAACCCCAACTTTGGCTGCAGGTGACTCTCAATCTGCCATATGTGCTGCAGCCTGTTTTCTCCCAATTACAACAAGACTGTCAGCCTCACTAGCCATGTCGTCATTTTTGGGTGGGAGCGTCAGAAGGCCTAGGCAGCAAGTGGAGTGAGCCCACTGCCCAATATTATAACTGAAAGGGTTGGGCTGATGGCCCCAAGCGGCCAGGCTTTGGGCTCCATGCACACAGCTGCCTCCAGCAGGGGATAACCAAGTGCAGCAGCACTTAATTAGCATGGAAACTTCCCTTCAAAGCGGGGAGCAGGATCTCAGAGTGGGTCTCTGATGGGTGGCAACTTCAGGACCATCTCCAGAAGTATTTGGACCTGTTTTCATCTGCATCCTCCAACCAGCTGGCCCCACGTTTTCCTTGGGCTGGATGAAGCAGGAGTTCTGCCTGCTGCCAGGAGTGAAAGGTGAAGAGAAGTGTTTGTTCGCAGCTCCAGCTGAGGCTCGTGGTCTCCTCGAAGCCCCTCACCAAATCCAAGCTAGTCACACGAGAATGAAGTAGAGACCTGCCTGGAACACCTACCCTCCAGGGAGGTCAATATGCTTGTCAGTCCCGAGCAGGACCCACGACCACATCGTGCCGAGGTCACCGGAGTTCCCCCATTTCACACACCCAAAGGAAGCTCAAGCTATAGCGAGGACCATCACCATCACACTGGGCTGGCCATAGCACTTTGCGGGGGGGGGGGGTTGTCTAGGAGAGCCCAGGTCTTTCCTAGGCCTGGTGTTTTAATATTTCCTCTCCCCTTGGCCTGTGTTCAGAGGGTGGTCTTGCTTGCATCTTCACTGCCCAGTTGACCCACGATATGGGTTTAGCACAGCACATCGGTGGTGGGTGGGGCGATCTGTGAAGACGACCAAAGCCTGACAAATGCAGTTTTTCTCATTTGACTCTGCAACTCTTCTGGGGGAACGCAGAGATAGGAAGCTTATTTCATAAATATTTGTTGAGTTTCCGCTACGTGCTAGGTATGGTACTGAGCCAGGTGCTGGAGAAAAAAGCCATGAATTAGTCAAGTCCCTGCTCTCTTCTAGTTTTCTATTTTTATAGGCGAGGAAGGCACGGCATAGATAACGCAGATGGCAAAGGGCTGGGCTGAGCTGAGACCTAAGCCCTGGCTGGATCCCCGTAGGGGTCTATGAGCGGTCACTCCCACTCCAAGGCCCTTGGTCTCCCATTCCTCGGCAGCACTTCTTGTGGCTCCTCTTCCGTGTTCGTCTTGGAATCCTGGGCTGTAGCGTCCAGCACTCTGCTTGAGCCCCTACCTTTGTGGTGCTGGTCTAACGGCGGACGGATACGAGTAGGGGGCGGGGCGAACTCGCGGTAACTCTGGGCTGCGCGAGCTCGGGTCTTAGGCGGGGCGTGCAGCGCCAAGTCCCGCCCCCGGCGCGTCTGCTCGTCGGATGCGTACGCACATGTCCCAGCGGCCCCGCCTGTTATTGTAGGACGTCGGCTGTCTGTGACGAGCTCGACCCCATAAAAGCGGTGGCACCCAGCGCAGGAGCACTTCGCCTTGGAGCGCCTAGGCGTTCGGACGTTGGGCTGGGTTGAGGCCCGCGACAGAGCCCTCCCTTTCTCGGTGTGCCATGGCGGACGAGGGGAAGTCGTACAACGGTCAGTGCCGGCCCTTGGGTTGGGGAGCGGGACGATCTGGGCTCAGCTGGGCAGCGCCGGCCTAGGCCGCAGCGCCGGGGCGTGAGGCCGCGAGGGGCCCGGCGTCCGCGGGGAGCGGCGGTGCTCGGCGCCGGCCCGGCGCGGGGCGAGGCAGCCCGGGGGTTTGGCTGAACTTGAGGGTGGGTGCCCGACTTGTTAATTCCGGAATCCTGGCGTTGCGAGCACCTGCGGCTCGAAGCCGGTGGCTCGGCAGCGTGGTGATGAGATTCCTTTGAACTTTGTGGATGGTTGATACCTGTCAGTTCAATTCGGCTGCCAGACTCTTTAATGTGAGTCGGTGCCCTGCTCTTGGGCCGCTGGTGCCCTATTTTCTACCGCGCGTCCAGTCGGTCTTGCCCCCTTCCCCTCCCCCCCACCCGCCGCGGCTTTGGCTTAATATTTTAGACCTACACACTAACTCGATGTTCTAGTCCGAACACTACATTGGGTTTTAGTCCAGAGTAGTGGTTAAAAGCACACGACAGCCGAGGTTTCAATCCTGAGTTGGCTATGCCAATCTTGAGTGAGTTAAACACTCAGGCCTGATTTTCCACCCCTTTAATAAGGATAGAAACAGTACCTACCCCCTGAGTTTGTCTCCGTGTGTGCGTTAAAACGAGATGGTTCGTGTCAAGTGCCTGGAGCATAGTGCCTGGCATTGGAGAAAGCCCTCAATGAACGTTAGCTGCGCTTTCTATTCATTTATTATTTTTTCCCTAGGGTCATTTCTTGAGGTTCATTGTTTGCAGAGTATTACGCATTAGACAGACCTTTTTGGGGAATCATGCGTCTTTTTTAAGAAGCCATTCCTACCCACCAGGGTTCAGAGGATCATATTCCTGGAGAACATTTGAGGACCCTTGGTGAAACAGCCTAGCTGCCACTAGAACCTGAATTTAGGAGTTGTCTCCTGAGTTAAGAGGCATTTCTGACCAAGGAAACAAAGAGCTCACTCCCTAAACTTCAGAGTGGCAGTTTGAGAATAAGGCTTTCAAAAGAAGCTCTTAAATTGGTCATATTTGTAACTGATGTTTGTACTGTATAGGCAAAAGAGGTATTGTTTACTGAAAGCTAATGTAATCATTGTGATTGGTTTTCTGAGATGTGAGAGAGGTCACCTTGGGATTAAGTAGATTTGGGTGGGCTGACAGAAAGCTGATTTCAGGTGACTTTCAGGGAGTCTGAGTTGTGTTGTTACACTTGGGTCACTCACACTTCCACATTCACTTCAGAGTGGCAGTTTAAGAACAAGAATTTTATTTATTTAGTTTTTTTTAGTAAGGTTGATTTACAGTATTATGTTAGTTTCAGGTATATGACATAGTGATTCAGTATTTGATAAATTCGATTCCATTAAAAGTTATTACAAAGTAATGGCTGTCACTGCCCATGCTGTACAATGTATCCTTGTTGCTTATCCATTGTATATTTAGTAGTTTGTATCTCTTAATCCCATAACCTTATCTTGCCCCTCCCCACTTCTGTCTCCCCAGTGGTAACCACTAGTTTGTTATCTATATCTGTGAGACTGTTTCTGTTTTGCTGAATATATTTATTTTTTAGATTCCACATGTAGGTGCTATCATACAATAATTGTCTTTTTCTGTCTGACTTATTTCACTAAGCATAATACCCTCCAAGTCCATTCATGGTGTTGCAGTGGCAAAATTTCATTCTTTTTTATGACTGAGTAGTATTTCATTCTTTTTTATGACTGAGTAGTATTCATCTCCTCCTGAGTCTGTTGTGTATATATGTACCCCATCTTCTTTATCCATTAGTCTCTTGATGGACACTTGGGTTGCTTCCATATCTTGGCCACTGTAAATAGTGCTGCTATGAACTTTGGGATGCATGTATCTTTATTTTTCCCCCCTGAACACAAGTGAAGCTCATATGGTATATAACACAGGGAACTCTACTCAGTGCTCTGTGGTTACCTAAATGGGAAGGAAATCCAAAAAAGAGGGGATATATGTATACATATAGCTGATTCACTTTGCTGTACAGTAGAAACTAACACAGCATTGTAAAGCAATTAAACTCCAATAAAAATTTAAAGATTTAAAAAAGAAGCAAGTGAAGCTTATATGTTTTCTTCCCTTTTTCTTAGTTTTGATGTTTTCCTTTTTTTTTAATTTTTATTTTACATTAGCGTATAGTTGATTTACAATGTTGTGTTAGTTTCAGGCGTACAGCAAAGTGATTTAGTTATACATATATCTATTTTTCAGATTCTTTTCCCATATAGGTTATTTCAGAGTTTTGAGTAGAGTTTCCTGTGCTCTATGGTAGGTCCTTGTTGATTATCTATTTTATATATAGTAGTGTGTATATGTTAATCCCAACCTCTTAATTTATGCATGTATCTTTTTGAGTTAGTATTTTTTGTTTTTTCCAGATATATAACCAGGAGTGGAATTGCTGGATCATATGGTAGCTCTATTTTTAGTTTTTTGAAGAGAGAACAAGACCTAAAAGAAGCCCTTAAATTGGTCATATTTGTAACTGATGTCTGTGCTATATAGGCAAAAGAAGTATTGTTTACTGAGAGCTGATGTAATTATTGTGATTGTGATGTAACTATTGTGACTGATCAAATTTTCAGTGAGGGTAGACTTAGGGAATGAACTTATGGTTACTAGGGGGGAAGGGTGGGGGGGCAGGGATAGTTAGGGAGTTTGGAATTGACGTGTACACACTGCTCTATTTAAAATGGATAACCAACGAGGACATACTGTATAGCACAGGGAACTCTGCTCAGTATTCTCTAACAACCGAATTGGGAAAAAAATTTGAAAAGGAATAGATAACATTTATATGTATAACTGAATTACTTTGTTGTACACCTGAAACTAACACAACGTTGTTAATCAGCTATACTCCAATATAAAATTAAAAGTTAAAAAAAATTTTGAGTGGGATTAAGTAGATTTGGGAGGCTGAGAAAAGCAGACTTCAGATGACTTTCAGGGGCTCTGAGTTGTATCCAGTTAAACTTGGGACACTCTCACTTCCACATTCTGCTTCTTCTTTCTATAGTTCCAGTTTCTGCTTCATTTTTCTAAAGACTTTACACAGTTTTCCAATCATTTTCCCCTGTTGCTGCCATCCCACGGAGAGGGTTCTTTCCCTGGACAGGCAGAAGAGTTTGCACGGAGGTGGTCTCTGTAGTGAGTGTGTATCTCATCTGATAGTGCCGGGTGCCGGATGCTGTGGTTGCCAGGCAAGGTAGCTGAACCAGTGATGTATTTTCTCATTTAAAATTCTGTTCCCAACCCCAGAGCACGATGATCGTGTTGGTTTCCCTCAAAGAAGAAAGAAAGGCCGGGGCCCCTTCCGGTGGAAGTATGGTGAGGGGAACCGGAGGTCTGGAAGAGGAGGTTTCGTTGTTCGGTCTTCCCGCCTTGAGGAAGAGAACAGAGATGTGGCAATGAGCGATGCCCAGGATGTTTCCCGAGTACGATAGTAAGTAACCAGTTGATCTGGTTTGAATTTATCGACCCCCTCATTTATGTAGCCCTCTTACTGTCCATGTCATTTCTCTTCCCGCCTGGAAGAGAGAGAAATGCCAGGACCTGCTTAATGGTTGAGCAGTCTTAGTTGTGGTCCTGGTAACAGTGCAGGAAAGTCTTTGAGAAGACACTCCTGACCTTTCTGAGTGTTTTATTCTCTCCCTCCCCACAGCAACCCCTATGCTGCACGACCCAACCGTAGGGGTGATAATTGGCACGAGCGGTCTCGAATTCATGTTACTGTGCCTCTGCGGAGAGATAGAGCTCCTCCAGAGAGGGGAGGGGCTGGCACCAGCCAGGATGGGACCTCAAAGAACTGGTTTAAGATTACAGTGAGTACCTTGGAAAGTACATGGTGCAGGGGAGCTATAGGGGGCTGGGCTCAGAGTTAAGGTGTTTACTTTTCACATTAAAAAATCAGTGTTCTCAGCTGTTAACTCCATAATCAGGTAACCATTCTTTCTCCTAAGAGTCAATATCTTAGAACACCTAAGAGCAGGTTCAGAAAAGGAGAAGGGGACAGGTAGGACGGGGAGGCCATCTAAAGGGAAATGTGGTAACTGCGGTTGGGAGGTGGAATAACGCCTCCACATGTCTCCATCTGACTCAAGCTGAGTGTGGAGCTGGGGGTCCCTTGAGTTCTCTCAGGGGCAGGCAGGTTATAAATGATGTCTTGGAACTTTTAGAATCAAACAATTTGAATCTTTTGAGGAATAATAAGTATAAATGGACAGAAAGGAGGTTAAGGAGTTCGTGTTTGGCTTGAGTAGAAACCCTTTTTTTTGGCCACACCATGCAGCTTGTGGGATCTTCTTAGTTCCCCCACCAGGGATTGAACCCGGACCACCAGGGAGTTCCCAGAAAACCTTTTTTTTTTTTAAATATTTATTTGGCTGCACCGGGTCTTAGATGTGGCATGCGGGATCTAGTTCCCTGACCAGGGATCGAACCTGGGCCCCCAGCATTGGGAGCGAGGAGTCTTAACCACTGGACCGCCAGGGAAGTCCCCCCAGAAACCCTTTAATTGACCGTTTCTTCAGAGCTTGGCAGATGATACGAAAGGAGGGCTAGAGTGGGTCTGCTGTTCAGTATTAGTTATGTGTTGTTCCCTTCTCTTCTCTTTCTCTCATCTAGATTCCTTATGGCAGGAAATATGACAAGTCATGGCTCCTGAGCATGATTCAGAGCAAGTGCAGCATCCCTTTCACTCCCATTGAGGTAAGAGAAGGCCCAGGTGTGTGGCTGGGGACCAAGGAGCAGGTGGAGGTACCATCTGCACGGGGGTGCTCTGGGCTCCCAAGTCCAATGCTGTTGTTTTCTCTTCTTGCAGTTTCACTATGAAAACACACGGGCCCTGTTTTTTGTTGAGGATGCCAGTACTGCCTCTGCATTGAAGGCTGTCAACTATAAGATTTTGGATCGGGAGAACCGCAGGGTATGTGTGAAGGGCCTGGCTTGGTTGGGGGTGGGGATTGGTGCTCAGGGCATGGACTGGGTCTTGGTCCTGGGGCTTAGGCCTCCCTGGAGTTCACCGTGCCCATGCGTGTCTCCCCTGCAGATATCTATCATCATCAACTCCTCTCTTCCACCCCACACTGTGCAGAACGAACTGAAGCCAGAGCAAGCAGAGCAGCTAAAGGTGAGGCAGCCGCAAGGGATGGGTGCTTCCACCCGAGTCCTGCCAGTTCTCACCCTCCACCCATGCCCACACGCGACTCCAGTGACCGCTGAATCCTTTGTATTCCTCTGTAGCTGGTCATGAGCAAACGATACGATGGCTCCCAGCAAGCACTTGACCTCAAGGGCCTCCGTTCAGACCCAGGTACGGTTGATAGCAGTAATTCTCAGATGGGTGGCGGCAGAGGGGGATCTGTCAGGCAGGGAACATTTGAGGCTGGTTTGGTGGGAACGCTGGCCTGGGTGAGCCCTCTCAGACTTCCCTTTCCTTCCTGAAGATTTGGTGGCCCAGAACATTGATGTTGTCCTGAATCGTAGAAGCTGTATGGCAGCCACCCTGCGAATCATTGAAGAGAACATCCCTGAGGTGAGGCCTTTGTCCCACTAGGTGGGAGGAAGCAGGGTGGGATAGATAGATAGATAGGATGGGGTTGGGAGGCAGGTTTGTTTCAGATTCCCTTGCTGCTGGTGCTTCCTCTAAATTCTTCTCTCCCCACAGCTGTTGTCCTTGAACTTGAGCAATAACAAGCTGTACAGGCTGGATGACTTGTCCAGCATTGTGCAGAAAGCACCCAATCTAAAGATCCTCGATCTTTCTGGAAATGAGGTGAGACTGAGAGCCTGTTTGTGTTTGGGATGGGGTGGGCAGAGGGTGGAGAGAGCTTGCCTGGTGGCAGCAAGAGGCGAGGGAGGGCATTTAAGGGATGCGGTGGGGCTTGGGGGCGGGAGGGATCTAGCTGGCTCCCTTTACCAGCATGTCTTTCCCGCCTTTTCTCCCCATCCTTCGCAGCTAAAGTCTGAGCGGGAGTTGGACAAGATAAAAGGGCTGAAGCTAGAAGAGCTGTGGCTTGACAGAAACACCCTGTGTGATACCTTTCGAGACCAGTCCACCTACATCAGGTCAGTTTTAACCTCTATCTCCCCTCCTGGGAACCTTCACCCCCTAGGAGGCTGAGCTGATGCACC
Organism: Globicephala melas; assembly: GCF_963455315.2. Classification (NCBI taxonomy): domain Eukaryota; kingdom Metazoa; phylum Chordata; class Mammalia; order Artiodactyla; family Delphinidae; genus Globicephala; species Globicephala melas. The sequence goes on from NC_083321.1 coordinate 8,927,844, forward strand.
CTGACCAGTGCCCGTCTGCAGATGTGCAGCCCTGAGCTGGAACCACCTGTCCTTGGGGAGGATCATGTGCTCCTCCCGTTTGTCCATCCGTGACACCCAGCTTTGCCCCAGGCCTCCTTTCCTTTCTTCTCACCTGTCTGCCTGTTTGCTGGTTCTGTGGCTTTTCTCCTTCCTTCCTGAACACAGGGTTTTCTACACTCCCCCTACCCTGTTGTTCCATGAAGAGCAGCTCCCTTTTTTACCGTGGCTAGGGGGCATATCTTGTATATCATGCCCCATACATGGAGTTGCTTTGAGCCAAGAGCCTGGTATCCCTGGGCAGAGAAAGCCCTCCCTCCCTGGGACTTCCTGCTGATGGAAGTTCTTCCTTCCTCTGTCCTGCAACGGCCCCTCTTGCCCTTTTGCCAAGAGGCGCTCTCTTCTCACAATCTCCTTGCCCAAGGCTGGTGCCTGGGCTTTCCTGCCCACACTGAGGTTGAGGCCTCCTGGTGGCTGGTGCCGTGCAATCGGTCTCTCTTGCCCAGTGCTGTAAGCTGGGCCCTCCCTGGAGGAGAAACCTGGGTTCCCGAAGACATGTGACCAGAGCCGGGGCCCCGCCAGTTGGCGAGGGAATCCCAGGGCAGGTGCTGGGCGTGGAGGCCACGGGGGCATAGGCTACCAAGGTGACAGAGAACTGACCTTCTCTGGGGGCGCTGCACCTCGCTCACTCGCACACCTCACATCTCCCTGCTTGGCCCCGGAGGATGGCTGGTTAGCCAGAGACGGGTAAGATTCCTCAGGGAAGGAACAACCTAAGACAGGCACAGTCGCAGAGGGGCCATCAGGAGAGAACTTGGGGGCCAACAGAGGTGGGGCACAGACCCTCACCCCCCCAACTTTGCAGGGGCCTGAACCCTCACCCCTTCTGAGGGAGGTCTCCTGTCCCCATGGCTGCTTCGCTTCCCACGCCCAGCTCAGATGGGAACCCAGGTAGCAGACAAGAGACCTGGCCAATAGCAGCTGCTCTCCCGCCGCAGCAGGGCTTTGTTTCCCATTTCCTCCGTGGACCACAGGGAAGAGGGAGCTGAAAGAAAGGGCTGTGTCAGGTGGCTTCTTCCTTTGTTCTCCCTCTTCTTTCTAAATGACTCTTTGCCGTGTAGTGCTTTCGCTTTTCCTTTGCTTTCTCTTTCCTCTTTCTCTCTCCTCGCCAGTATCGGCCCCGTCTCCTTGGCTCCTTCCTCTCCTGCTTTTTCTCTCTCTTCTCCGTTTCGTCCCCTCGCTGCTTCCTTGGCCTCATCTCCTCCTGAGCCCTGCCTTGCTCATCTCCCTGCCCCAACATCCTGTGCCATTTCTGCGGTGTGTTCTGGTCTTGGCCGTGGCCAGACCTGGCAGAAGTGATGGATACCTGTTGAGGCAGTGGAGCCCCTGGGCTCCCACCCCATTCCCTCCTCCCGGGGGCTGCACAGGTGAGTAGGTGGAAGGTAAGGGGGGTAGGGAGGGAAAGGAGGTCCTGGCTTAAAGCCTGGGCCGGGAGTGCTGCTTCTGTGGCGTGTTCAGAGTCACTCAGAGAAGAGAGGGTCGTCCTCCGAGGCAGTCATTTCTGGTGCCCAGGAGAGGTGGGGAGTTGGGGCCATTTTTCCTGGAGCTCAGAGGCTGGGAAAGAGTGAGGACAAGAGGGTGGGATGGGCTGTTCCTCGGGCATTGGTATATTCACCCCTAGAGCAGCCCAGGAGGCACGGTGGCTCTGAAACATCACTCATTTCTGTCCCATTCTTGACAGCGCCGTTCGAGAGCGATTTCCCAAATTATTACGCCTGGTAAGTACCTAACTTTTTTCATTCTCTTCTAAGGAGCATAGCATCTCGCACCCTCAAAGTCTTGCCTAACGTGTTTGTATGATCACTGATTTGGGGACATGGAGCCCTTTGAGAATCTGACAAAGTCTCTAATCCTTTTTTTTTTTTTTTTTCCCCTGGTTGTGGGGTGGGGGGAATCAAGCCATTTTATTGAGGACCTTTGAGGGAGGGTTGAAGGGCCGGTAGAACAATGAGATCTGACATCCTTCTCCCAGCTGGGATCTCCCCAGCTTCACAGTCACTGAAAATATAATCATTCTTCCCAGAAAAACACCTGTAGACAAAAGTTGCATCTATCAGGATTCATGGACCCTTGCCATGTCTCTTTGACACTTGACCTGTGACCCCTCACTCTTAGTTCTCCCATCTGAGTGCTCATCCAGCCTTTTCTGTCTGGTTTATATCGTCGGCTGTCACTTTCTTTCTGCAGGACGGCCATGAGTTACCCCCACCGATTGCCTTTGACATTGAAGCCCCCACAGTGTTACCTCCCTGCAAGGTGAGTGGAGGGGGCCGCAGTTGGGGGCACAAGAGTTAGCGCTCACGTTGGGAGAGTCCTGGTTACGTGGTCCTAATACCTGTTTGATTCCAGGGAAGCTACTTTGGAACAGAGACCCTGAAGAATCTGGTCCTGCACTTCTTGCAGCAGTGAGTATCTCAGGTCACCTCAGGCTGGGGGGCGGTGGGCTAGCCCCAGCACAGCTCGCTCTCGGGAGCTGTCGGTCACTGTGCGGCCCCAGATTGTGGAGCTCAGGCTTTCCCTTTTGTTTTCCTCGTAGGTACTATGCGATATATGACTCCGGAGACCGGCAGCAGCTCCTGGATGCCTACCACGATGGGGCCTGCTGCTCTCTGAGTATTCCTTTCACCCCCCAGAACCCTGCCCGGTGAGTGTCACATCCCAGAACCTGCCCAGGACCAGAGTTTCTCAGCAAATACAGGCCAGCACGTGCGCATGCACACCGTTCTGACCACTGCCTCCTTTTTCTCCTGTTCCCCCCAGAAGCAACTTAGCTGAGTACTTCAAAGATAGTAGGAATGTGAAGAAGCTTAAAGACCCTAGTAAGTGTGTGATGTGAGCAGAACAGGTTGGGAAAAGGGGATGGGAAGGGGCTGAGTGTGGGCTGAGTGTGGCAGCTGCTCACCTTGGCTTCCCCTCCTCCCACAGCCCTGCGGTTCCGGCTGCTAAAGCACACACGTCTCAATGTTGTGGCCTTCCTCAATGAGTTGCCCAAAACTCAGCATGACGTCAGTTCCTTCGTGGTAGACATAAGCGCCCAGACAGTGAGCACCTATGTCTTCCTTGGCAGAAGGGCGGAATTGGGGAAGGGGCGGTTAAGAGGCAGGGAGGACTCGGGCTCTGGCTGGGAGCCTACGTGGTACCTGATGCTGCTGCTTCTCTTTCAGAGCACGTTGCTGTGTTTTTCTGTCAATGGGGTCTTCAAAGAAGGTGAGGGTCTTTGGAGTGCCGAGTTTGCAGAGTGGTCCCTTTCCCAGCTAGTCGTTCTCAGCACTCTTAGCTTCCCAGCTACCTTCTCTTCTCTCTTCTTCCTTGACCTCCTTCTCTCATTCTTCCCCCCAAGCCTACCCTATCCACCTGTCTTTTCCTGTCTGGGATATGGGAAAAGCCTGAGGTTTAGAAGGACACAGACTTTGGAGTCAGGCAGGTCTGAGCTTCCATCCCAACTTTGGTCCTCTGTGTCTGTGGGCAATTTACATTACCTCTGAGCCTGAGTCTTTATTTGTGAAAGGAAGGGGGTTAGTAATAGCCATCTCACAGTGTTGTGGTGAGTAAGTGAAGTGATGTACAAGACACCGGGCCTGGCACACACACACTCCACTAGTGGGATAACAGCATTGTTGTTATTACTGTCCTCCCTGACCTCTGATACTCCTCCCCACTGTGCTCCCCTGTGCACACATAATCATCCCTGTCTGGCCCACTTAGGGTTCTTGGTATCAAATAAGACCATGATTTTTGAGAAGCTGTTTGAAAACATAAAACATGAGTGACTCTGACAGGTTGTCACCATTGTTATCATTGCAGTGGATGGAAAATCTCGGGACTCTTTGCGAGCCTTTACCCGGACATTCGTCGCTGTTCCTGCCAGCAATTCAGGGTGAGTGTTGGACTTACCGTATGGGGTCCCAGTCCCAATCCATGGCCACCACTGTGAAGATTGGGGAGGGTGGAGTCGGTCCTCTGGGTATCTTCAGACATTCAGAAAGGCAGGGGGTGATCAGAGGAGGGTCACATAGTGGTGACGAGCTTGGCTCTGGAGTCCAGCTGTCTGGGGTTTTCATCCTGGCTCCACCACTTCTAGCTTAGGGCAAGTTTCCTCATTTGAAAAGTGGTTTAACAATATTCACTTCCTAAGTCTGTTGTGAAGATAAATGAGTGTTGGGGGAGAATGTATAATTCTAGTGTGTTTGGTAGATAATCCCATACATGGAGTCCATGGGAAAGGGAGGAAATGAAAAAGGGACCTCGTGAGTATTGAAAGGATCTGAGTGTCAAGTGAGAATAGGAATGATGTTGGGAGGATGAGGTTATCTGTCTGTCTGTCCAGCTGTCTCAGGTGCTTTTTGTCCCCAAGGTTGTGCATCGTAAATGATGAGCTATTTGTGCGGAATGCCAGTCCTGATGAGATCCAAAGAGCCTTTGCCATGCCTGCACCCACACCTTCTTCCAGCCCAGTGCCCACCCTCTCCCCAGAGCAGCAGGAAATGGTGCAGGCATTCTCTACCCAGTCTGGCATGAACCTTGAGTGGTCCCAGAAGTGAGTACTGGACATGTGTAGGAATAAGGGTGAACTGGGGTAGGGCTGCTGGTGAATAATGACTGCCCCTAAAATTTTTAAAGCCAGAACTTTTTTTTATTACTTAAAGAAAAAAAAAAGACGGTCCATAAAAAAATTTTCTCTATGCATACATTAGCATAACATTTAAAGTCAAAATGAAGTCCCTCTTTTATACTGTTCTGCAACATACTTTACTTATCCCATGAACATCTTTCTCTATTAGTATAAAACTCACCTTAGTCTCATTTCTGTTAGCTATTTAATAGAAATAGATAGCTATTTAATATTTCTTTGTAATCGAAAGACCATTGATAGATGGATTTTTACCAACTTTTCATTTGTATAAAGAGTGCAAGAATGTATGTAATTGTTGGTGTTTCCATAGAACGGATGTTGAAGTGGCATTTAGAGATCAGGGTGACTGCGTCTTGGTTCTAATGGAGGTGCCTGTTCTTGCCCTACTCCAGGTGCCTTCAGGACAACAACTGGGACTACACCAGATCTGCCCAGGCCTTTACTCATCTCAAGGTAAAGTTTGGGAATAGGTGGCTAAAAGAGATTTCCAGGCCTTCAAGAGGGTCACGTAGGCTTGGGACGCGGGCATGGGCCACCTGGCTCTACTGACCTTTTATTTTTTCTCTAAGGCCAAGGGCGAGATCCCAGAAGTGGCATTCATAAAGTAATCCATAGTCATGCCCCAGAAGATCCCTGTAAATAGCCCTCGTCTGTCCTGATGTCTCCTCTTCGGCCCCTGTGACTGTGACTGTGCTGGATCCCTCTCCTTACCTGCCTTCTTGAAGACTTCGGGAAGATTGAGCCTCCCTGGTGCCAGGAAGCCAAAGCTTACTTTGTAGAACTGACACTAAACTACCCGAAGGACTTAGGTGCTTTGTGTACTTATCCCAGGATCCTCCCTACTTTTTAAGATAAAGAGTGATACTGTATTTTGTGTCCAGTGTGCTGGGTTATTTTAGCCTTGCCCTTCGCAAGCGCGGGCGGGGCCGACAGATGGACTCCGAGGGGGCGGGGCGGGGCCAGCGGCAGGAAGTCCCGCCCCGGAAGCGGTGCCGCTCAGGGGCATGGCGGCTCTCGGGCGGCGGTGCCGTGTGCGGTTGTTCTTAACGCTGCAGTCGCTTGCCGCGCGCAGGGCTCTGCATGACGTGGGCCCGCCACGGGACGTGCTGCTCTTCGAGCACGAAGGAGGTCGCTTCTTCGCCGTCCTCGGGCTGTTCTGCGCTGGCCAGGGCGTCTTCTGGGCTTCCCTAGCCATTGCCGCCTTGGCCCGCCCGCCGGCCTCCACTCGGCCTCCAGACGCCGAGTCCCCAGGCCGCGGCCGCCTGGACCTGCGCTCCGCGCTCTGGCGCTACGGCCTTGCCGTCGGCTGCGGCGCCATCGGTAAGGTGTGGTTTGCCTTCCCGGCATGGGTCGAGGAGGGCGGGCACAATCCTCTCCGCTTGGGCAAGAAGAGTAAGGGGCTCCCGACCCTCCAGGATGGACAGGCCACCCTCATAGGTGTGTGGTACACTGGAGTCGGACGTCCCCGAGCGCCAAGCCCTCGTACAGGTTCAGGCTGAAGACTGCCTCTCACTCTGTGACCTTGAGCGAGTTAGTACTTACGCTCTGGACCCTGTTTTAAAATGGGTGTGAGTATCTATTAAGGCTTTTGGGAGGAATGACTAATACATGATGGGGGTATAGGAGGAGCTTAGTAAATGTTACTATCATCACAATTTTTTTTTTTTTATTATTTGGGGGCACACGGTAAGGGTTGCTTCTTAGCTCTCCAGGGAAAACCCCAATCTTTGCTCTTCCTGCAGGTACTCTGGTACTTGGTGCTGGTCTTCTCTTTTCCTTCCGCTCTGTGCGCTCAGTGATGCTACAGGCTGGAGGGAAGCAAGTGACCCTCACCACTCATGCCCCCTTTGGCTGGGGTGCCCATTTTACAGTTCCCTTGAACCAAGTATCCTGCATGGCCCACCGGGGTGAAGTCCCTGCCATGTTGCCTCTGAAGGTCAAAGGCCGACGATTCTACTTCCTCTTGGACAAAGCTGGACACTTCCCCAACACGAAACTCTTTGACAACACTGTGGGTGCCTACCGTAGCTTGTGACGAAACCACCTCAGGTCACTCACCCCTCCCAGAGGGGAATCAAAACTGAACCTTAGGGAATGGGGTGACAACCAGGGTCACACAAGAGGCCCAAAATTCATTAACAGCAAATAAAGGAGCAGTCATCCCAAGGGCAGCTACCTGTCAGTACCTCAAAGTTTTGATCCATGCCTGTTTCGCCTTCACTCCTTACTCCCATCCACCCTACCTACAGTGCTTTACACCAAGAACTCAGTACTGAGATGAAGAAAGAAAGTAATATAATACTTTGGTACAAAAACAGCTGTAGGAAGAGGGGGTCTGTTAATCATGTTTCCCTCCTGGAGGGAAAACTCAGGCTCCCAGCCGTGTGGGCCATGTGGGGGCAAGAGGACTGCAGGCACTTGGGCACGGAGTCTGGCGGCAGGAGTACTCTTTGGTTAGTCTTCAGGAATGGGAAAGGCGTGGCCCAACAAGAGCATCTGTCTCAGAGCTCCACACAGGGTCCCCCCTCTCCAGAGGCCGGTATGGGGTGGCTTCAGACTTCCACTGCATGACCTGGAGCACCAAGACCACACACCACAATACCAGATTCACCCAAGAAGAGGTCTGTGGGAGACAGGAACAGGAGTGTGAGGAGTGGGCCCATCTCGAATCCAGTTCCACCCACACACCACTCTTAGCTGTTCACTGTCAGGCCGTCAAGCCTTCAGCTCCTCTCAGCCCCTCACTGGTGGGCCAAGCTCAGAGTACACTGGTGAGCACTCTTACAACTGCAGATTGTGTTATATGATTCATTATGTGAATCTGTGTATCCCTCAATCTCCACCCAGTCTTTCATATCCCAGGACCTCACTTCAGCATTGTGTAGGTTGGAGTAGAACTGCAGAGCGGTTCCAGGGGGTATCCATGGAGTTTTCTGGGCATCAGAGCAGCTGTGAGGTCAAAGAAACAGTTGTGAGAAAGGGGAGACATACCCTAAATACCCTTGTGCTCCAGTGCCCCTTTGAGAACTGATGGGGATATAAAACGGGGTGTATAGGATCCCATCTACAGAGGGAAGGTAGTCAGCCCCAGCCAGGCTTCCCTCCCTCTCCCATTACCTAGTTATGTTCAGGGAGATGATGGATTTGCAGAGGGAACTGGTGCCAAATCGAAGGATGCAGGCAGACACTAAGACCAGGAAGATGGCTATAGCTGAGATGGCCAGTGCAATGCGGAGCCCTATCGGGCCTCTATAAGGAGGGAGAGAATAAACCTTGTGGTTGAGGTGGGACTCCTCCCATCTCAGCCCCTGGCCCTCGGAGTGGGCAGTCACCTGTGGGAATCCTCGATGCAGCTGCTGTAGACCCAGAAGAGCAGAAGCAGGAGACAGTAGAGGGCCAGCAGGCCAGAGGCCCCAGCCACAAAGTAGCAGAGAGATGGGGCCGAGGGTCGGGACAAGGCCAGGGAGGAGCCATTCAGGGCAGCCACACCATACAGGGGACAGCTGCCCCTGAAGGAGCCCTGTGGAAAGAAGCTGCTAAGTCCTAGATTTCAGGCTGGTGCCTCTGGATGCAGGCTCATGGCAGGTGTTGGGGATAATCTAGACCAGGGCCGCTCTAGGGAGTTATTTGTGCACTGTCAGCTCCTGTTTCTGGGCCAGTAGATTAATGAGTCCGCTGGGGAAATCAAACCTGCAGTGAGTGGCCAGAAGGATCAGGAAATAGGCGGTAGTTATGAAATACAAAGCGCTTCAGAGTTGCCTCACAAGTTCTGGTCTCCCCTCGTGCAGAAATCCTAGAGTAGAACCAGAACTGTGTGACCTTCAGCTATCTCCGATGTTTTCTGACCTGTAAAACAGGCGTAATAGCGCCTACTTATAGGGATTAAATGAACCTGTTTATTAACATGATTGCCTGACTGCGATAAACACTCAGCCTAAACTTTTGGCTTCTGCTACATCACTATTTTGCCATTTAACACATTCTGTTGCAACCATTTGGTAGTTTGATCATCTCCACTACACTAAGCTTTATTTCTTGGAGTAGCTTAGCACAACAGTGTCTGATTTAGGGGGCCCTGGACCAGCTTGTTTCACAGCCAGGGTGAGGTTATGCAGAGGGAGTCACCAGGCCGGGCTATATCTGATGCTGTTAAGACTCTCCTGAGGACTCGTTCCTTTGGCCCGAGTATGACCTGGGCGGACAGATCGACAGAGCGCGTTTACCGCCGATGCAACTCCGCCGCCGACCAGCCCCACCCGGCCCACCGGCTGAGAGGAGCAGCGCGCCAGAACCCGCCCCCCCACCCCCCACCGGCCCGGACAGCAGCGGACTCTCCGTGTCAGGATCGGCCTGCCCGCCCCCGCTTACCCGGCCCCGTCCCGCAGCCCCACCTGGGTCCGAGTCAGTGCCGCGGCCGCCACGGCTCCGCACACGAAGGCGGTAGCAAAGAACACGAGCTCGACGCGCTGCAGCCAAGGGAGAGCCATGGCTCCCTCGCCACCAGGAAGCGCCGCCGTGGGAGCCAACCGCCCAAGCCCCGCCTCATCCGGCGCGACCCACGAGCGCGGAGACGTCACTTCCGGGCGCTGGATTTATTCACAGAGGCCAGCGCCGCCTCAAAGCGGCAGGTACAGCGAGTAGTCCGAGAGCGCCCAGCGGCGGGCCGGGCGGCCGGTGCGGCCGATCATGGGCAGCTTCTGCACGTAACGGGAGGCCGGGCTGGGCCCGTACGGCGCGGGGAAGGCAGTCTGGAAGAGGCGCCCGCGGCATCGCCTCCCTGCTTGCCGCCCGGCGATGATGAAACGGAAGTGAGGGGCACCGCGCGGGGCGAAACGGCTCTTCTGGAAGACGTCGCGGGTACCGGCGCCCGGGCCCTGCTGCCGGGGCGCCCCCCGCGCCCGGTGCACGCGCGGCAGCGGCCTGCTCTCAGAGGCGGTGGGGGCAGAGGCCGACGGGGGGCCTCCGCCCCGGGGGCTCTCGTCGCCCTGCGGGCTGACCATGGCGTTGGCGGTCAGCTGCGGCATCTTCCGCACCGAGTCCGGGGCGGCCGCCGGCTCCTTCTTGTCCCCAGGCGGCCGCGGGGCCGTGGGCGCGGGCTGACCCGTGCCAAAGCGGGTGGCCAAGCTGTCACCGAAGAAGGCGTAGAGCTCCCGATAGATGTCCGCCAGGGTCACCGAAGGGGAAGGAGCCTCCGGCCCCGCGCCTCCTGGCGGCAGCGGGAGACCAGACCCAAAGCCTGGCTCTGCGCTGCCCCCGGAGGGAGACTCCTGCAGGAGAAGACTGTCCCAAGGCAGGTCGTCTGAGCGCCGGCAGCCCCTGCTGCCTGGCCCACCCTTGTTGGGCTCTGCTGCCTGGGCCTTCATCTTCAGCAGTCGTTCTACGGCCACCTGCAAGAGCAGGGGGACTAGGATAGGAGGAACCTGGGCCTATCAAGTGTTCCAAAGTAGGCCCGCTGAGCTGCTGTGCTCATGCAGGGAGGAGAGGCTGGAAGGGGCTGGCACTCACCAGAATGGCTCCATAGACTTTGTGCCCATCTGCTTTAACCTGGGCATTCGATACTGAATAATCATCTAGCACAGCCTGCAAATTTGTCCAGTAAGTGGACAGGTGTGGGTACAGGACTCGCTCTACTGCCTGGAAGGGAGAGAAGAATGCAGTGAGTGCCTCTTTTTTGCTTATCGCCTCCCAAGTACCATTTCCCCTGAAAGATCTACTTTTATCTCCGGTACTGAATTTAGGGCTCAATCCTAAATTCCCTGCTTGGCATATTCAGCCACCGTTTGGAAGCTCCTGGATGCCCAAGCCTTAATTAATTAAGCCCTGGGAACAAAGATCGGGTACAAAGACATACAAAACCAATACAAAGTGACCCCACTATCACTGACATGTGCCAAAGGCTAAGAGCGTATAAGTAATGCCCCCTGGTAACAGAGAAATTTAGTGGCCAGCTGCTACCCTATACAGCCAGTAATGTCCTGGCAGAAATGCAACCTGGAACTCAGTTCTAACCACCTGTGCAAAAACAAACAACTGGGCTTCCCTGGTGGTGCAGTGGTTGAGAGTCCGCCTGCCGATGCAGGGGACGCGGGTTCGTGCCCCAGTCCGGGAAGATCCCACATGCTGCGGAGCGGCTGGGCCCGTGAGCCATGGCCGCTGAGCCTGCGCGTCCGGAGCCTGTGCTCCGCAACGGGAGAGGCCACAACAGTGAGAGGCCCGCGTACCGCAAAAAACAAACGAACTGATCAGAGACCTGGACTCTGATTATATAATTTTAAATCCTATGTTTAATTTAGGGGAAAGCAATTAAGACTTCACAGAGCAGGTGACGTTTGTGACAGGCTTATATGGATAAGTTCTTTGGTTAGCCACAGACTGAGAATTTGAAAATGTTGATAAAATTAACAAGTTCCTAGAAAAATAAAACTTAATGCTGATTCAAGAAAGATGAAAGCGGGCTTCCCTGGTGGCGCAGTGGTTGAGAGTCCGCCTGCCGATGCAGGGGACACGGGTTTGTGCCCCGGTCCGGGAAGATCCCACATGCTGCGGATCGGCTGCGTGCGTGAGCCGTGGCCACTGAGCCTGCGCGTCCGGAGCCTGTTGCTCCGCAACGGGAGAGGCCACAACAGTGAGAGGCCCGCGTACCGCAAAAAAAAAAAAAAAAAGATGAAAGCTTGGGACTGCCCTTGTGGTCCAGTGGTACAGAATCCGCCTTACAATGCAGGGGATGCGGGTTTGATCCCTGGTCAGGGAACTAAGATCCCACATGCTGCGGGGCAACTAAGCCTCTGTGCCACAACTACTGAGCTCGCGCGCCTCAACTAGAGCCCATGTGCCGCAAACTACAGAGCCCACGCGCTCTGGAACCCGCGTGCCACAAGTAGAGAGAAGCCCGCACGCCGCAACGAAAGATCCCGCCTGCCACAACTAAGACCCGACGCAGCCAAAAATAAATGAAATAAACAGAGATCTTTAAAAAAAATATATGAAAGCTCAAATAATTCTGTAACCATAGTAGTTAAAAATATAACCACAAAACACCATGCCAGAATTTACAGTCGACAGACACTCAAGGAAAAGAGCGTCTCAATAAAATAAAATAAAATTTAATTTTAAAATATAAAGTATAAAAAATAAATACTCCTTCCCTACCTCATCCCATAAAGCCAGTATAACCCTGATACTAAAACCATGTAAGGACAGTACCTGAGGAAACTTAATGATTGATTTCACTCATAGAGATAAATCATTTTAAATTTTAGTAAAGGGCTTCTCTGGTTAAGAACCCGCCTGCCAATGCAGGGGACATGGGTTCGAGCCCTGGTCCAGGAAGATCCCACATGCCGCGGAGCAACCAAGCCCATGCGCCACAACTACTGAGCCTGCGCTCCAGAGCCCATGAGCCACAACTACTGAGCCCATGTGCCACAACTACTGAAGCCCATGCACCTAGAGCCCGTGCTCCACAACAAGAGAAGCCACCGCAATGAGAAGACTGCGCACCAAAACGAAGAATAACCCCTGCTCGCCGCAACTAGAGAAAGCCCATGCACAGCAACAAAGACCCAATGCAAACAAAGTAAATAATAATTTTAAAATAATAAAATTTTAGTAAAGCCAACAGTATATAAAAAATGTATTATATTCCAATAAAAGTTTTGCATTTTTTTAAAGACTATAGCATGACTAAATTGAGTTTATCCTAGAAATGTAAAGATGATTTACTATTAGAAAATCTGTATAGGGAATTCTCTGGCAATCCAGTGGTTAGGACTCAGCGCTTTCACTGCTGGGGCCGGGGTTCATTCCCTGGTTGGGGAACTAAGATCCCACAAGCTGTGTGATACAGACAAAAAAAAACAAAAACAAAAAACCACTATGTATACAATTAATCACATTAACAGATAAAAGCAGGAAAACCTTAGGATCAATTCAAAAGATACAGAAAGAGCGTTTGATAAAAGTTAACATAAAGTAATAATAAAACTAAGAATAAAATTTCCTTAACCTGAGGAAGGTATCTATCTATAAACACACGAAGTAAACATCAGCCTAAATAGGAAAGGTTACTGTTAACCCGTTTTTAAAATCGGAAATGAGACAAGGATGCCCATTATCATCATATGTAAAATGATATTAGTGATCGTAACAATAAAATAATAAAAAGAAATTAAAGGCATTAGGTTTGGGAATTCCCTGGTGGCCCAGTGGTTAGGACTCCGCACTTTCACTGCCAAGGGCCCAGGTTCGATCCCTGGTCAGGAAACTAAGATCCCACAAGCCGTGTGGTGTGCCCCCCCCACCCCTGCAAAAAAAAGAGAGAATTCAAAAAAATAAAGGCAGGCTTCCCTGGTGGCGCAGTGGTTGAGAGTCCACCTGCCGATGGAGGGGACGCGGGTTCGTGCCCCGGTCCGGGAAGATCCCACATGCCGTGGAGCGGCTGGGCCCGTGAGCCATGGCCGCTGAGCCCGCGCGTCTGGAGCCTGTGCTCCGCAACGGGAGAGGCCACAACAGTGAGAGGCCCGTGTACCACAAAAATAAATAAATAAATAAATAAATAAAAAGGCATAAGGTTTAAAAAAGACAAAGCTGTCATTATTTGCACGATATGATCTACCTTAAAAACCCAGAATAATCCACAGTTAAAAATGATAGTTTAATAAAGTAGCTGAATCAATACACGTCAACTGTGTTTCTATACACCAGTAAGAAATTAATACCATGAAAAGAAGACACCATTACAACAGTATCAAAAACAGCAGGAGGGCTTCCCTGGTGGCGCAGCGGTTGAGAGTCCGCCTGCCGATAGAGGGGACGCGGGTTCGTGCCCCGGTCCGGGAAGATCCCACATGCCGCGGAGCGGCTGGGCCCGTGAGCCACGGCCGCTGAGCCTGTGCGTCCGGAGCCTGTGCTCTGCAACGGGAGAGGCCGCAGCAGTGAGAGGCTCACATACCGCAAAAAAAAAAAGAAAAAAAAAAAAAAAAAGAAAGAATCTAGGAATAAACTGAATAAAGTATTTGTAGGTTCTCTTCAGGGAAAATTATGAAAGGATCCTGAAAGACAGTGAAAGACCTAAAAAAATGGAGAGAGATGACAGGTTCTTGGACAAGAAAGACTTTCTAACTACAAATGGGAGCTCTTACAGGTTTAAAAAACTGTCTTTTTTAAACCTCTGCGAGAAAAGCCAGGGTCCTCACCTTCCAGCCAAGGGCGTGCAGCCCCACCACAGCCCCGTAGTGAGAGCAGAGAGGCCTCACAGGATCTGCCAAGACCTTCTGCAGGGAGAGCAGGATCTGCTGATAGAGGCCACTTACAAGGTCCCCATGAGTCCTGCGGGAGCAACATTCAGTCAGCGGAATGAGGCACAGCACTGCCCAGCTGTACTCAGGTCCCAGCACACAGAGAAAACAGCACCTGTATGGCACGCTTGGGTGAGTGAAAGAGGTGTCTGGGCCGAGAGGCCCAGGACCTCAGGGCTGATGGACCAAACCCCTGGCACGTTCGTCACCCATTTGTAGAATCCCCGGGTTCATGGCACACCAGCTTGGAAGATCGAAGGGAAGAGGCTCCCGACCTCTCAACACAGAGCCTTAAAGCCAGAAGTTTCACCCCATCTCCTACTCCAACCCACTCAGCTCTGCAGCAGTCCTGCCCTTTGATCAGCACTGGCCCAGCAGCTACCAGAAGATGTGACTGAGCAGGAGGGCAGCTCCATCCCGCAGGGTCCAGTGGTCATTCAGCGGGTTGATGGAGGCAGCCAGGGGCTCCAGGACACAGTAGAGGACACTGCCTACCAGGGAGCGGACATAGGGCCCCAGGCAGAGGTGTGGGTTCCGAACTAGGCTCCGTGCCACTTGCAAGAGCCGGTGTAGCTGCTCCAGGTCGTGGCTTACAGATTTCACCTGTTGGGAGGAGAGGGGTGCTTAGGGGACACAAGGGCGCACCAGAGCCTGCTCTTCTGGTGGCACCTGCCGTGAGCCCTAGAGGCTGCTGCATCATCTCCTCCCCACAAAACCACATAAACCCCACTTACCCCACTGACCACATAAACAAAGTACGGCAGGAGCGCTGCAATCTTCGAGTTGGTCTGCAAGTCCTGGAGGGCAACCTGAAATGGAAGGGGCCACGCTGCACAGTCCACCAGCCCCAAGTATAAACTGACATTTTTTTTTAAAGAACAATTTAGCACCTATGCAGTAAAATTTTAAACGTTCAAACTCTGTGACTCAGCAATTCTACAAATTTAACCCGCTACAAAAGAAACCCACTCACACATACCCACATACAGATAGCACTGTCTGTAATGTAATAATAAAAAACTGAATACAACCTAAATGTCCAACATATTTTTAACTGAGTAAAGCAATTATTCTAAACCCAGACGTTTAGTTACCACTGGTTGACGGTAAACTATGTACAGTTTACACATACAAACAAAAAGGGTGAGTGGGAGATTCTACAGAATTGCACTTTCTACTTTGTGTGATTTTATATTACAGTACTTCTATTATAAACATATGCTGGTATTACTTTTTTTTTTTGGCTGCATTGGGTCTTAGTTGTGGCATAACAGCTCCTCCCTAGCTGTGGCGTGCGAGCTCAGTAGTTGCAGCACATAGGCTTAGTTGCCCCGCGGCATGTGGGACCTTAGTTCCCCGACCAGGTATCGAACCCATGTCCCCTGCATTGGAAGGCGGATTCTCAACCACTGGACCACCAGGGAAGTCCCCTGGTATTACTTTGATAAGCAGAAAAAAGAGAGTAGGTAAATGAGTAAAACCATCTTAGCCCTGAACCTCCACCACCTGTGCCCTTCCAACTCCTCTGGATAAAGACCCTAAGTTCAGGTTCTGTGAAAGCGGACAGCAGCTAGTGAGGAAGGAGCTCAGCTCCCAGGCCCCACATCCAGCCACCGCACTGTTGCCTGGGGACCAGCAGCCAAGTTTCTAAGGCAGGAAGTATAGTAACAACGGTCCTAGCTTTGCAAGGGAAACAACAGCAGCAGCCAGACATGGAAGATGTAAAACCCTCAAACAGAGAGAGGCCACATGGCCAAGCAGACCACCAAACTGGTCCTCGTCTGACTCTGGACAGAAGAGGCCTGGCACAGGCGCTGTCCAGCGGGCCCTGTGGAGCCCAAGAGGCTAAAGCAGCAGGGCTGGCAGGAGGTCTGGCCAGGCACCTTAACCTGGCTCCCTCTACTTCCTCTTCTCCTTTCCCTCTCGAGTCCAGGCAAATGAAAGCTACCATGTGGATGCCCCATGTGGCTCCAGGTCAACAGATGCCCCAAAGGGTGGGCTCTGGATTAAGGTGTGGGGAGCTGACCACCTGAGCCCCCACAGGGCCCTGCTGAGCTGCCCATTCCCTAAGGAACAAGGGTTCCTACTAGAGTGGGAAGAGGAGTCAGCGCTGGCGGAGGGCCAGCCACAGAGCACCACGCCAAGAGCAGCTTCTGTCCACATCAGTCACTCAGTGTTCAGAGGACAGAAGGAGGCATCTGAAGGAATTCCATGAGGATTTGAAAGTTGGACTTTGTGCCCCAGTTCAGGCCCACGGCTCACCTTCATCAGCTGTGGATCATCCCCCAGCACAGCCCGAGTCACTTGCTGGTAGTACTTGAGAAGGTCATCAGTCAGTGAAGACACAGCACTGGGCACTGCCAGAGGGTGGGCAGAAGGTGGTCAGGGTGGAGCCCTGCCCTCTCCCAGCCTCCCCGCCTCCCCCCAACAACCACCGCCATTCCCACAATCCCACAAGGAGCCCATTCCGACAGGACGCCCAGAGCACAGCGTTGCCAGCCCCTCTGAGCAGCCTGCGCAGCCCTGACCTTGCAAGCTCTCCACACCCAGCTCTGTACGCTGCCTCCCACCTGTCCTCTGCTGGGCGGACTCCTGCTTAGTCCCCAAGTCCCAAGGTCATAAGCCTCAGGCTGTGAAGCTCCATTCAGCAGACCCTGGAAGTGTGACACCTCAAGGACCCCAGCAAGCGGCCCAGACTTCTGTACTAGCACCCAACATGGCATCATGATCGGTCTTAAGTCTGGGACACTATCTCCGACTCTGAGGCCTCTGGGCAGGGAGCAGTGCCCACTCAGGGCAGGCACCCCTTAGGCACGGAAAATTCTTGTCAGGTGAAGACTCAGAGGTGTAGAGGCACCACCCTCAGCTCCTAACGGAGGAACGTCCAGGCAGAGGGCCCATTCCCCACACTGCCCCTTACCCGATCCTTGAGGGGCCAGGTTCCCTTTGCCATCTAGGTAGGAGACATGAACTAGAACCAGAGCAGAGAGATGGGTCAGCCTGGGGTTCGGCCCCTTGTAATACCACCCACCCTTCTGAGTTCCGCCCCATCCACCAGCCAGCCCATCACCACTCCTCCGACAACCCAACTCCTGTCCCCACCCCATGCATGACCCCGGCGGTCACCTCTCACAGCTGTCTCGGCGCAGCCTTTGGGGATGTTGGTGGCCAGGGCCAGCTCCACCAGGTTCACCTCTCGGTCCTCGGGGAAGTAGAGCTCACCCTCCCTGGCAGGGCGCAGGGGCAGCGCCTCCTGGGACCCATAACCACACACAGCCTGAGTGAAGAGATGACTGGGCTGAATCCAGGGAGGGAAGAGGTGCTCTACCAATCAGGGCACGAAGCCTATGTTTGCGGGAAGTCCAGAGTCCTGAGAAGAGGGGGGATGCCCGGGGATCCAGGCCCTTCACTGGGAACTTGGCTGGAGCATCCAGTATTCGCTGAGTCAAGGAGTAGCATGTGGGCCCTCCTCACGGATCCACAGGGACTCAGAACCCCACCCACAGGCCGCTGGTCCTCCACCTCACACTTGCCCAACTTTGAAAACCCTCCTCTCTTCTAACCCTCCCCTCTTCTTCCCTAGACCCACTGCCCTGGAACAACTGTGCAGGACATTCCAACCCCTACACTTGGGCTCAGCCTCCTCCCTCACCCAGAATGCCCTCTTTTCCTTGTGACTTAGTCTAATCCCAGCCTCCCTTTCAGGTTCAGCTCAAGTTCCATCTCTTCCAAGAAACCTTCCCTAACCTCCTGGTCTCCGTGGCCGCCTCTCCCTCTCTGAACTCCTGGCCCTTGGGGGCTGGGCCCAGCACATGTGCTGTGGTGGCTGTGACCTTCCCTCGTGTGTGCACTGGGTCTTCACATCTCGCTGCACTGCCAGCCCCGAGCTGGGCGTGCAGGAGGGCTCGTGCCAACCGAGCCTTCTGCAGCCGGCACCCCACTCACCTCCACACTGCTCCATCTGAGGGCCCTGTTGAAATCCTCGACAGTCAGCTTCCGCCGTTTGGTATGTTTCATGAATTGAGAGCTATTCTGGGAGCGGAGGAACAGAGTCAGTCAAGGGACAGGAAACAGGGGGCAAACAACTCCCAACGTCACATCCCCTCCCTGTGACTCAGTTTCTCATGTGCAGGATGTGACTGTGAACCTGCCTGGCCCACCCAGCAGGCGTGTGGTGAGCAGCACACGAGAAGACGCCCAGCAAGCGCTTTGTTCGCTGGAAGCCCAGCGGGCTGGAAGCGGGCTCTGGAGAGGGCAGGGACCGCCTCCACTGCACTCCCTCTGAGCAGGGAGTAGGTGCCTGACATATACTTGCTGAATAAACCCCTGGGGGAGGGGGTAGTCAAAGGGAGGGACAAGGAGAGGGGAAGTGTACCTGGGTGGCCTCTCTGAGACGGTAGCACACGTCCTCTGCGAGCAGGGCCGTCACCTCATCACTCAGCTCCAGGCCTGTGCTCTCTGCCATGAGCCGGACGGACTCCCGAGGGATCTCCACGAACCGCCGCTCTTCTCGCTCCGACATGGCCCCGATGGAACTGGGAGTGGGGAGGGAGGTGTGAAAGGCCAGCCCAGACTCCCTCAGAGCCTGTGAGCCGGACTCAAGGCCCTCGAAACCAGTCTTGCTGCTCTTTGCTTCAGAATCCCTGAACAAGGAGTCACGATGGCTCTGAGTGTCCAGGTGAGGAAACCTGAGGCTCAGAGCAAGAAACGGACTTGAGCTGGACCAGAGGGCAGACAACAGGGCCACCTGAGAAACTGCCTGGCCTTGGGTTGCACAGAACTGGGTCCCAGCCCTGCTCTACCACCTCCGGTGTGAACCCGCTGAGACCCTCATCAGTCTGAGCCCCGGGAAGATAGTGGCAATAATCCCTGCCCTCCGTAACTCACAGGGCTGAGGTGAGGATGAAAGGAAATGAGGTAGGAGAAACTCAGGGTCTAGAACGCTACACAAATGGAAAATGTTACGATCACTAATAATAAACAAAAACTTCATGCCTTCTTCCTTCTGATCCTTGCTACAATCGCTACGGACTAAACACTGATGAAAAGACTACTTTTACCCCCATAGTCCCTTGCTCAAAAGTCTTCAATACTTCTCCACCACTCCTAAAAGGAAAGTCCCAGCTCCCTGGCTCAGCATACCGTGTTTCGTCCCAAATCCCCACAGCTGATCAAGCTGACCCGTCCCCCCAGTAAGGCCGCCTCGTGTCTTCCAACCTGCCTTGCACCCCACTGCCAGGGCTTGGGCTGGTCTGTCCCCCACCTTACTCCAAGCCCCCACACCCTCCTCTTTCTTTCCTAAGGCAGAAGCAGCCTGTCCTTTGAGGTCTTCCTGCCCCATGTGCCACCTGGGGCTGTCAGGTTTTTAGTAGCTGGGCTTTCTGCCCATGTGTCTGGTCTTCCCCAGTTTGGCTACGAGCCCTAAAAGCAGAAACCTGCTCTTCCGTTCACAGGATATGGCAGAATAAGAAGGCACGAAAACAGCACAGCCCACAATTAGAAGGTTGGCCCTCACGGACCAAAGTGAGGCATCAGCACCATGGGAGCGACGCTCACCCAGCTTCACGGTGACCCACCCAGGCACTGCCCCACCACTCCTCTCTGACAAGGCTCAGTGGGTCACCAGTGACCTCCAGGTCCCTAAATCCAGTGGGCGCCCTACCTGGTCTCCCTGCAGCATTTCTCCCAATGGCTCCTCATTGCCTTTGGAATAAAACACTAACCTGTGCCATGGCTCCAAGGCCCTGCATGTGTGACTACATCTGCAAACACCTCTTTCCACTCTCTCGTGTTCTGCATACCCGTAGCCTCTTTCCATTTCCTCAAAAACACCTTATTTCAGGACACTCATACACTGTTTCCTGGACTTGAAACGCTCTCCTCCTCCACCCCCAATCCCTTTGTCCACTGAGCTCCTAGTCGCTCCTTCAGATGTCAGTCTGAAATGTCACTTGCTCAGGGAACTCTTCTCAGACCCCCACCATGGGCCTGTACTTTACCTCCCAAAGCAGTTGACAGTTTGTAATTATACACTTGTGTAACTTTCCGATTAACACCTACCTCCCCACTAGATTGTAAGCTCCATGCCAGCAAGGATCATCATGCCTTTTTGCTCACCTTTGCATCCCCCGCGTCAGGCACTGCGTCTGCACATAACACGCCCTCAATAAACACTTGCTGAAAAAACGAATAAAGAAAAGCGATTTTTCTAAACACATGCTATGCCCGAGGCACCGAGCTAAGTGCTTTCCATGGCTTCCGCCTCATTCTGTCCACATTAACAATGCGATAGGGATTCTGTAAGTATTATGTCTATTTCACAACCAAGGAAATCAAAGCTCAAAGAGGTTAAATGTTAAATGACTTTCCCAAAATCATCCGGCGAGCACTACCTGGGTAGGGAGCAAGAACTCAACTATCGTTCTAATCATGAGGAGCGACGGGCTGTGTGGGGAACAAGGCCTGGATTCCCAGCCAGGAAACTAGGCGTTGGAAACCCGCCAATGGATAATTGTTAAGCTTCTTTCTCCACCTGTAAAATGGGAGCACGAAGTCCTGCCCACACGGAAGGCGCCGAGGGGTTTTCCCTGTTACGAGCCCACATTACAATCCACAAAGTCCGGGCTCCGACCAAGGTCTCCCGCTCTTCAACCTCCTCTCCTCCACATCCTCAGCCACTAGCCATACTGTTAACAAGGCGCGAGAACTGACCTCTACCGGTCTCCGTGATGCGAATCCTCCCACCCAGCCTCGCTTCACGCCAGATCTAGAGGTGGTGGGGTACGGAGGAGGAGGTCAGAGGTTACAGAACTTGGGTCACGTGGTCAGCGAAGGGGGCGGGCCCCCAGCGGAGCTGGCTCCCAGGCCGGCGAGCGCGCGGTCCACAGCAGGACGGGCCTTCGAGGGCCTGCTCACCTGAGGGCTCCGGCACGGCGAAGGCGGTTACCGGGACGGCGGTAGCTGTGACAGTGACGGTGGTGGCGGCGGCCCTGGCGCCCACTCAGCTCGCACTAATTCCCTCTCTCGGCGCTCAGGCTCCGCCCTCTACAAACACAGCCAATCGACGAGCACCTTGAGGAGTTCCCGCCCACCAAAAGACTTCCCGCTACCCGATTGGCCACTGTGATGGGGCTGTAAAAGGCTCAGGGCGCCAGAGGTCACGTGATGCTGAAGATTCGCGCTTCTTAAAGCAACAGCTCTTGGGAGCTTTGCGGGGTGGGTTTGGTTCGGTGTACGTTTTAATAACCATGTTCTCGAGGAAAGCGTCCGCATTCCCTTGTCTACTCCTGAGTTTCCGAGCACTTGCATTTACACGAATGCATTGATGCTTTAGACTTCGGCGTCTGCGTTAGTTTTGCTGCCCGCTTGGTGGGGATCAGCTTACCTCTCCCACATCACCTGCCACTTCCCCTTCCCGAAGGTTGGGCTCTCAGTAGGTATTCTCTGCCGGCAAAAGGGTCTTCTGACTGGGCCAAACACACCCCGTGCAAGCTCTAGACACCAGGGCTCTACCCATTCGGGCACCCTACCTCGTATCCTCCCCATTTCTGTCCAATAAGCCAAATATAAGCCCTCACCTGCCTCGCACACTTCCTTGACCGTTTTACACGTACACGCTTTCCCGAACTTGGACAGTTCTCAGTTGAGAAGCAGTGGGCTTAGTGAGTCAGACCGACACGGGTTCAAACTCTGATAGTGCTTTTGAGCAAACTACTTAAGCGCACTTCCCCCATCTACAAAATGGAGTGATAATACCCACCTCACAGGGTTATTGTAGATTAAATGAGATAAAATGTAGATTGACAGTTGGTAGTTGAATTTTCACTCACACATCACGGGGCAGACAGTGATTTAATTCCTTTATGTTCATCCAAGATGGGACCATTTAGGGCTTCCCTGGTGGCGCAGTGGTTGGGAGTCCGCCTGCCGATGCAGGGGACGCGGGTTCGTGCCCCGGTCCGGGAAGATCCCACATGCCGTGGAGCGGCTGGGCCTGTGAGCCATCCGCTGAGCCTGCGCGTCCGGAGCCTGCGCTCCGCAACGGGAGAGGCCACAACAGTGAGAGGCCCGCGTACCGCAAAAAAAAAAAAAAAAAAAACCCAAGATGGGACCATTTGCAATGGGCTATTATAGAAAGGAGCTTTCTGTAGGGGAGCATGAATGTATACATCCTTGCCCTTCCTCCCTCTCAGGGTTAGATGCTGCTGCCTCTAGAAAAGAAGATCCTCTGAGACCAGAGCTGAGAAAGCCAGATGGATGGGACTGGGGTTGCCACAGCAACACCACCTAAGGGGACTGTGACCGTGCTGAGTCTCTTCCAGTCATATTCAGAATGATACTTGGAGGAGTTTCAGGACTGTGCTTGGTCACTGGAGTGTCTGCCCACCTATGCATGAAGGATAGGGGGGCTCCTCTAAGGTTCTGAGTCTGAGATCAGCTCAGATCTCCTGGCTGCTGGCAGACATCCTTGCAAAGGTGTTATTGGTAGGGACAGCCATTGGCAACCTTGGCAGCGTGAGACAATGAAGAGAGGATGGCCTGCAGGCCTGTAGGATGCAGTAAAGCTGCATGCAAGCTGTCTGGGGCTGATCTGCCTCCAGCTTGAGTCAAAGCAGTAATGAGACTCACATGGCCATAGATGGGAGAAAGGTGGCTCCCACACAAACTCCCCAGCCACCAATGCCTGGCAAGAAAAGCTATGATGGTTTTAGAGTTAGACGATTAAAAAAATTTTTTTAAATAACAGCTCCACTAGTTGTGTGACCTTAGGCATGTTTAGTTCATCCCTCTGACCTGTTTTATCATCTGTCAAGTGGGGTGACAGAATGTTACATGGAACTGTTGTGAAAATTCAATAATGTGTGTAAAGGATTTAACATGTTACCAGGCACATACTCCTGTCACTATTAAGCCTGTGACCTCTTTAAGAGGCTGTAACTTCCTGGGAATTCCCTGGTGGTCCAGTGGTTAAGACTCTGTGCTTTCACTGCTGGGGGTCTGGGTTAAATCCCTGGTCAGGGAACTAAGATCCCAAAGCTGCATGGCCAAAAAAAAAGAGGCTGTAACTTCCAGACTCCCCTAGTACCAAACCTTAAAAGATCAGAAGAGTCCAGGACTATCTCCAGGCCATCCCCACTTACTCGCTTCCCTATCCAGTGTCAGCCTTCTCAGTGCCACACCCCACATCCTCACCAGCAGTTCCATGAGCTGCTTCTCTGTCCATCAGTCTCTTCCTTCTGGCCTGGTTTTACTACTGGGGCATCCCCAGCACAATTTACAGATGCATGATTCCATTTGAGAACTTGGGAAGAACTTTACTCTCAGTGAGACACATGTTTAGGGCCTAACTAGGCAAAATCCCTGCAACCTATGAAATCAACTCTGTAATCAACTCAGTGTTGGGAAGTGGTTTCACAACTTGAACATTGTTTCCGTGGCAAAATTCATTGCAAATCCAGCACAGAAACTTTCCTGGGTTCAACACACTTGGGAAAACTGGCAGAGTGCTGAGAACTGGAGATACAAAAATCAAAGGGATGCATATGAATCTATAATTATCTCAATAAAAACTGAAATTTTATGTAATAAAAAAATGGAAAGGGAGACAATAAGGAAATAATGTGTTTTATGACATACTAGAGAGGTATGAATGGAAGAGCCTACCTCTGTCCAGGAGTGGTGAGGCGAGGGGAAGGGAAACACATTCAAATGCCTTTTCCTTACCAGGTTAAAGGCAGTATTCCGGATGTTTCATAACAGGTCTGGACCTTGGCACGGTTGACATTTGGGGCCAGATAATTCTTTGTTGTGGGGTGGCTGTCCTATACATTGTAGGATATTAGCAGCCTGCCTGGCCTCTACTCACTAGAAGGCAGTCGCATCCCCACCCAGTTGTGACAACAAAAAATGTCATTGCCAAATGTCCCCTGGGGGCCAAGATCACTCCAGGTGATAATCACGGCTTTATATGCACCATATAACAATAATTATAATTAACCGTTGAGTACCTATCATGGGCCAGGCTCTGTGCCAGCCACTTGCACATACAATCTCTGATACTAGCAGCAGCCATCCAAAGAGGGTTATATGATCATTTTACAATGAGGAAACATAAGGTCACCCAGCTAGGACTGCAACCCAGCTCTGTATCAACCCAAATACTGTGCTTTCTACGACACAGCTCTGTTTCCCAAGGAAGTCACGGAAAGCTTTAAAAAAAAAAAAAAAATTGACTGAGATTTGATAGATTCCTAGGCAGCAAGCAGGTAGGTTGGGAAAAGGCATTCCAAGGTAGACAAATAGTACTGCAAAGACAGTGTGAGGGACGGTAGCATGTCTGCTTCATCTTATTTCGTGTATTTCTGTTGTGTTACCCTAAGGAGATTATGAGCCCTTTCATATCTTCAGTTCAGTTTAGTTTAACAATTGATAAGCAAATAAAGGCTGTAGTTTATGTGCCCATCCTAAGAAGGGCTGGGACCCCACAATCTGTATCATTACTGTCCTATTATTCACCTCTTCCTACCTGCTGTCTCCTCTTCCCTCTCCTCAGCTATACTCTTGGTTATTTTTAAGGCTGGGGAAAGGGCAAATACTCTGAAACTAGACTGGGGCTTAGGACTTCTCTGGTAGCACAGTGGTTACGAATCCGCCTGCCAGTGCAGGGGACACGGGTTTGAGCTCTGGTCTGGGAAGATCCCACATGCTGCGGAGCAACTAAGCCCGTGTACCACAACTACTGAGCCTGCGCTCTAGAGCCCACAAACCACAACTACTGAAGCCTGCGCGCCTAGAGCCCGTGCTCCACAACAAGAGAAGCCACCGCAATGAGAAGCCCATGCACCGCAATGAAGAGTAGCCTCCGTTCTCCGCAACTAGAGAAAGCCCGCACGCAGCAACGAAGACCCAACACAGCCATAAATAAATAAATAAACAAACAGACTGGGGCTTAGAGCGGCTCTAATGATAGTATCATTTGCTGGAAGCCAAAGACCCAACACTAGCGCCTTCCCTTTAGTGAGGTCAACTTCAGACCTTGGCAAAAGGGTTAGTCAGATCCCCTGGTGGGTGAAGCTAGTTAAGGCATCAGGCCAAGAAAAGAGGGGCTAGCAAGCATCTGGTCCTCCAGCCTTTTTAAAAAAAGAGTTGTTCTGGGTCTTCCCTGGCGGTCCAGTGGTTAAAACTCTGCGCATCCACTACAAGGGGCGCAGGTTCAATCCCTGGTCAGGCAACTAAGATCGCACATGCCGCGCAGCGTGGCCGAAAAAAAAACCAGACTTGTTCTTACCAAAGAAAGAAGGAGATGACACTTCCATGAGAATCAAGAACCTTTTATGGTTAGAACACACAGTCAGAAATCTGGGAGTGGCTGCTAAGCCACAAGAAGAGCCAGATGTCTTCTGAGGACAAGAAACCTTCCTTGCCTCCTCCACAGCAGCCAGACTGGGCCTCTGGACAACACGGAAAGTGTGACAGTCACACCTCCTGGATAAGGACCAAACAAGGTAGGAGGTCACGGTACTCAGCTCACAAGCCCTGCCGAGAACAGGAAAAGCACATTGGTTAGACCCAGAGCTTGGGGCAGCCCTAAACATCGACTTCCCATCCCGAGAGGCACGTGTCCTCGGTCTTCCAAGCAGACAACAGGAGAGTTTCTGTCATCTGTGGTTCAGGCATTAAATCCCATATCCCACAAACCCCTCCTCCAGGCAATGACCCTGACACTCACCCAAGTAATCATCCATCAGGGAGCCGATAGCAAACTGCAGAAGAAAAGGTAAAAAGCAAATGAAGCCAGGGCAAGCACAGAGCTATGCTCTAACCCGCAGTCTCAGGCCTTCTGCCCACCCACTTCTTCTTCCAAGCAGAAGAGCACAACCCCCCCAGGAACTCTGGGGAGGCAGAAATCATCAGCGCTGCCTGGTAAAGGCAGGCAAGAGACTCACAATGTCATTCTTGTCCACACGGGTCCCCACAATCTTCAAGCGGATCTCATCGTCCTGCTGAATCACAATGTCCTGGGGAGGAGGGAACAGTACATTCAGACAACCCCAGGCCAGGACTCTCCCTCGGAGTGGCTCATGCTCTTGTCCCTCTCACTGACTTCTTCCTTCCCACTTACCTCATCCATTGTCTTGTAACATGGTGGGTTGGAGTTAGGATCAAACTCCATCTCTGACGGGATGGACTGAAAGGAAGGTGAAACTGGGTAAGAGTACTTTAAAAGGATGCTTCAATAGATGCTCACGATACCTGTCTCCTCCTTAGACCCACCCAGTGTGCCTAGACTTACATGTCGAGAAATGAAGCAGGACATGGGCCCAATTTCTGTGAAGAGTCCAACCTAGAAGGGAAATGAGTGACCTTGCTTTTCCTTTTGTCCCCCAAAGTCTTCTAAGCTTCCTGTCCTTATCTGGTTCCTAATATCAATAATATTCTTCATGTTTCGAAACCACCCTGAAGTTTGGCATTTGTTTTCATTTCTTTCTTTTTTTCAAGCTTTCGTTTTAAGTTAAGGAAGTGTAGTGGTAAACAGCTGAGGCCTAGAACTTGTCGGAACTTGGGATTTGAACACCTGTTGGCCACATGACCTTGGCCAGTAGACAACTTCTCCAAGCTTCAGCCTGGAGAAAAAAGCACGAGGATAAAAGCACTCACCTCACAGAGTCACTGTGAGGCTTTGCACACTACCTGTCCCAGAGGAACTACTCAATCAGTGGAGGCTACTATTGTTTTGACTATCAATAATGACTTACATACCCCTGAGTGAGGCAGAGCAAGATCACCATACCATTTGACAGGTGAGGAAGCTTGAAGCACAAAGAAGTGACGTGGCCAAAGACACAGAGTTATTAACGAGTCGAGTTGGGATCCATCCCAGATCTTCTAAGGGAGGGACCTTTCCACTACCTCCCCTGATGGTCTTACCTTGTTGACCTGAGTGACAACGGCATCCACGACCTCCCCTTTAAAGGGTCGGAAAACAATGGCCTTGTACTTAACTGGATAAAGGACAAAGCCTCGGCCTGGCTGGATCACACCAGCACCGATATTGTCGATGGTAGTGACAGCAATTACAAAGCCATACCTGCAAGGAGGATGAGAAGGAGAAAGGCACTGTGTGTGGAAAAGCCTCTAAAACCATCTGCCACAAGAGACACTGAGCCTGGGGGTAAAGGGGCGGCACAAAGGGGAAGTAGATAGCACCCCTGCCCCACAGAGCTTAATACTCAAGAGAGGAGACAGGACAATGGTCCGCATCTAAAAATGCCAAATGCTGCTCTCATAATTTCACAACAAACGTCCAAAAGGGCTGCAGTCCTTGAGCCAAGAGACCTCAATCTTGGAGATGCCTCAGAATCACCTGGGAGAAACTTATTAAAATGCATATTCCCAGGCCTTCCCCCAGAGAGTCGTGATGCTGTAGGGATGAGTTGAGGCTCAGGAACCTGTATGTTCAAAGAACACCCAAAGTTACTCTGATGCTGGAGGTCCAAGCACTCTATAGCCCTGCTCATCCTCACTCATTTACATCACCACGTGCGAGGCTCCTCTGTGCAGAGCCCAGAGATGGTCAAGTCTCAGTCCTCTTCCTTCCTCCCCCTAACTCTCAATCTGCTTTTTCCTGCTCACTCATTAATTCAACAAACCTTTAGTGAGGCCCAAGATGTGCCACGCCAGGTCCCTGGGACAGAGAAAAGCAGCAGAATCAAAAAACACTGAGCTCCACAAGGGCGGACCTCATTCTCTTTTTCACTGCATTGTTCCCAGGGCCTGACACAGAGCCTGGCACACAGCTGGAGCTTTAGAAATGTTTGCAGAGTAAATGAATGACCAATCTTGGCTGAAGGAAGGAAGCTCCGTTATCCAGCTTCGCAGAGGGAATCGTGGGAACCCAAAGCAGGAAGCATCTAACTGCCCGGGGCTCCTGGGAGAGTGAGAGGGCTCGCCAGGGTAGGTAGCTGAACCTTTCAGGATGTGTAGGAGTTGGGGAGGGGATGCAGGCAAAGGGAGACGTGTGCTCACTGCTTAGGCGGCACGGAGGGCGCGACACTCACTTGCCGGTGCAGGTCCCCTCCACCTCGGTGAAGAGCTTTTGCTTCACCGTGTTGAGCAGGTTGGGGCCGAAGTAGCGTGGGTGCAGCAGGATCTCGTGCTCCAGGGAGATCTGCGGGGAAACGGGGATGGAGACCAGGCTAGGAGCGGCAGGAACGTGAGGCAAGAAGCGGTCCCTAGTCCCTGTCCTCCGCTTCTCTCCTCCTCTCGACCCTGCCCTCGCCACCACCCCGTGCCCTGCTCACGTGATAGAACATCGTCCCGGAGGAGCCTGGACAGCAGCCGGGCCTACAGCAGCGACGGCACCGAGCCTCCACACCCACCGGAAACACAGCAACTACCCCAAGCCCGCTTCCGGGACTGCCCCGGAGAAGTGGGAGGGACTCGCCTCCTCCTCGGACCCCATTGAGTCTCGTTGTCGTGGGCGGGGAATCCGTGAAGCTCCTCCCCTCTGTGCAGCCCAACCGTGGTCGAAATGCCAGGCTCGCACAAATTATCAGTGTCCGGCGTAGACTATATGCTCAGTAAATCCTTTTAAAAGGAACTAATTCCCTGGTGGCGCAGTGGTTGAGAGTCCGCCGGCCGATGCAGGAGACGCGGGTTCGTGCCCCGGTCCGGGAGGATCCCACGTGCCGCGGAGCGGCTGAGCCCGTGAGCCATGGCCGCTGAGCTTGCGCGTTTGGAGCCTGTGATCCGCAACGGGAGAGGCCACAACAGTGAGAGGCCCGCGTACAGCAAAAATAATGATAATAATAATAATTAATTAATTAATAAGAGATGGCATAAATAAAGCGCTTTAGCAGAATCTATTCATTCAGCAAATAGCTGAAGACTGCTTTCACATAGTAAGTATAGTAAGTAGCTGTTCTTATCTCATTTAATCCATACAGCAACCCCACCAGGCAGGCTTTGTTATTACTCCCATTTACAAGAAGGTCCCAGGCTCAGAAGGTTGAGGTCACTCAGGGTCGGGATTCAAATTCAGGATGCCTGACTCCAAGACTCTTGCATATTCAGGCATTCATTGCCTGGCTCTGGTAGTTTAGAGATGAAACCCGCAAAGTCAGAGTCCAGAAGGTAGCGCCCCCTGCAGGTGTGACGAGAACCTCAAGTCACTGCGCTCCTCTCAACGCCCTCTCGCCCCTTCGTCCGCCCCCTTACACCCAAGGACCTAGAGAACTGGTGAGCCTTGTCTGTTCCTTCAGCTCTGCTCGCAGTTCTGTAGATAGTCCCTTTATTAAACTCGCCTCAGTTAACCAGAGTGAGCGTGCAATCTGTGCCCTGCTGGGACCCTGACTGATAAAAGGGCCATGGGAAGAAAGGCAGAAACACCATGAGACGCGGACCTAAAATAAAGGCTCAGCAAGAGCAGCTGTTTCTAAAGCCCAGACAGTCTCTGGGACCTTGAGCAAACTCCCTGTTGCCTAAGTTTTTGTATGTTGTAAGAAATCCTGACCTTCCCTCCTGCAAGAACAGAGACTTCATGCTTTCTTAGAGTTGTCACACACCAGTTTCCATTGACGCTGCCCATTTCCTAGAATGATTGAGGTCACCAGTCAGCTGCTCAGAATCCTTGGGGATCCCCTGCACCTGCAACCACATAAGGAAGCAGATGGCGGGACGGAGGGCAGGGCCTCAACAGCCGCGACTCCCTCCTTTCCTCTTTTCGAAGCCAGCCTCCCCGCAAAAGCAACCTTACTTGCTGACAGTGGTGTGCTGGAGCCCCCTACAAAAGCCAGCTGTTAATATTTCAGGAATTTTGCAAGCCAGTGGGTAAACACAACCATTATTAAAAAGTTAATTGTCTTGGGACTTCCCTGGTGGCCCAGTGGGTAAGACTCTGCGCTTTCAATGCTGGGGGTCCGGGTTTGATCTCAGGTAAGGGAACTAGATCCCACATGCCTCAACTAAGTCTGCATGCTGCAACTAAAAATCCTGCAAAGACCAGCGCAGCCAAAATAAATAAATAGATATTTTTTAAATGTTAACAATAATTTAATTGTCAACTTACAATTAAATGAATTATACTAAAAAAGAAAGGCAGAGGTGTAGATGAAACAAGTTTGGCAATATATTGATAATCGTTGAAGCCAGATGATGGATAACGGTGGTTTCTTACACTTTTCCTACTACTTTTGTGTGTTTGAAATTGTTCATAATAAAAAGTTAGAAAAAAACAAAACTGTGATACTGTGATTTACAATAAATATATATATATATATATATATATATATTTGGTCTTTTCCCCCGTTTCTGTCACAGAGCTCCTAAACCCTTGGAATTGCCTAAGTGATAAGATGATGAATGTGTCTTGATATTCATAACAAACCCCTTTCAACCACACACGAGTTTATGTTAATGAGATGACTTTTGGAAAGCACCTAAACCAGGGGAAACAACCAAGTGACTGGAGGATTGGAACTTTCAGTGTCAGCTCCTTGACCTGGCTAATGAACTAATCAACCCTGCCTATGTAGTGAAAATCTCCATAAAAACCCAAAAGGATGGGGTTCAGAGAGCTTGGCGTTTGTGAAGACGTATAGAACTGGGGAGAGTGGTGAGCTCAGAGAGAGCATGGAAGCTCCACGCCCTTTCCCCATCCCACACCCTAGGCATCTTTTCTATGTGGTTCTTCCTGAGTTAGGGTCTTTTATAATAAAGTGGTAATCTAGTAAGTGAAATGTTTCTTTGAGTTCTGTGAGCCACTCTAGCAAATTAATTGAACCTAAGGAGGTGGGCGGGGGTGGTCTTTGGAACCTTCAATCTATAGCCAGTCAGATGGACAGATGACAACCGGAACTTACTATTGCCATCTGAAGTGGAAGGCAGTCTTGTAGGACTGAGCCCTTAACCTGTGGAATCTGATGCTATCTCCGTGTCGATGGTGTCAGAATTGAGTTAAATCATAGGACACCCAGCTGGTGTTTGAGAATTGCTTGGAAGTGTGGGGGGGGGAAAACACACATTGTAATTAGAGTCAGAATCATTAGCAATAAATACTTAAAACTCATCATTTCCTATTTAACATAGTTTACTATTATCAATGCTCTTGAGGTTCTTTACACCTACTGTGTCTGTGTGGTGTAAATGTTATATAATTGTCTATGTAGGTATAAGAGTTCCAGTTGCTCTGATATCCTCACCAGCACTTGGTACTGTCAGCAGGGTTTATTTCTTTGTTTGCTATTCTAATAAGTGTGATAGTATCTCATGGTGGTTTTAATTTTCATTCTCCTAATGACTAAGGATGTTGAACATCTTTTCATGAACTTATTTGCCAAGAGTGATCTTTTCAAAACTCACCTCAAATCATGTCAATCCCCTACTTAGGGCCTGATGGCTTCCCAGGGCACTAGAATAAAACCATCACTCTGACCAACCAGGCAGGGGCCAGATTCAGCCAACTCTATTTTCTGCCTCTCTTCCTCTTGCTTTCTCCACTCCAGCCACATTGGCCTCCTCTCCCACCTTGAGACCAATGCGTTTGCTATTTCCTATGCCTACAACGCTCTTGGCTCTGATTTTCACCTGATGGGGATGGGGGAGCTCCTTCTCATTTTTCAGTTATAAGCTCAATATCACCACTTCCAAGAGGCCTTCCATGACTACCCTGACTCAAGTAGCCACACCCAATCACTCTCCTGTTGTATTGCTTTGTTTTATTTTCTTCATAGAACTTAGCCCTATTTAGCGTTACCTTATTAATTTATGTATGTGCAGATTGCCTGTTTCCCCTCAAGAAGGGCAGGAATTCCTGTCTGTTGTGTTCCTAGATGCCTAGAAGAGCCCCTGGCACACAACAGGTGCTTGGGATCTATTTGCATCACTGATCGAATCTCTAGCACCTAACAGTGCGCTTGGCAAATAATGGAGTTTAACAAATATGGGTTGACTGAACCTCATTCTCATATTGAATCTATTATGATCTCTTCAAGCTCCCCAGGCATGGTTTGGCCCTGATAAATCCTCCCCAAGCCCTAATCTCTTTGCCTCCAAAGCTTCAGAATCAGAGACAAGCTAGAACAGAAAGAAAATAGCAATGGAGAACAATCAGCTGAATTGAGATTTGGAGTACAAAGAAAGTCTACTGAAGGATTGTTTTACTTTACTTTTGTTGCACAATAAACCACCCCAAAACTTTGTGGCTTAAAACAACCACAGTAATTTATTTATCTCATAATCTACAGTTGGAGCAAAAGACTCAGTGGGGAAGGTGTGCTCCTGCTTCAAGCAAAGTCAGCTGGGCAGCTCAGCTGGGCACTGGAGGGTCCACTTTTTTTTTTGCGGTACGCGGGCCTCTCACTGTTGTGGCCTCTCCCGTTGTGGAGCACAGGCTCCGGACGCGCAGGCTCAGCGGCCATGGCTCACGTTCCCAGCCGCTCCGCGGCATGTGGGATCCTCCCGGACCGGGGCACGAACCCGTGTCCCCTGCATCGGCAGGCGGACTCTCAACCACTGCGCCACCAGGGAAGCCCTAGAGGATCCGCTTCTGAGATGGTTCAATCACATGGCTGGCAAATTGAAGCTGGCTGTTAGCTGGAAGCCTGGGTGTGGCTCTAGCTGAAACACTTACAGGTGCCCTCTTCGAGTGGCCTGTGTTCTTCACAGCATGGTGGCTGGGTCCTAAGAGCAAGCATCCCAAGAGGACCAGGCGGAAATTCTATCCCTTTTTATGACTTAGCCTCAGAAGTCATACAGCATCACATCTCTCTGAGGGTCACAATCTCTCCCAGACTCAAGGTGAGAGAACTTACCGGATGGAAGGAGCATCAATGTCATATTGTAAAAGGAGCATGTGGGAGGGAAGATCTTGTTAAGGCCACTTTGGAGAACACAATCTGCCGCAAGGATAGGTCTTACCAACCTACAGAGTAGTAGAGAGGAGCCCTTGTGATGATGTCTGTCACTTGTCTCCCAAAGATTTATACACAAGCAGCAGGTCCAGCCCCTGGAGGGCAATCTCTGAGCAAGGATCATCCATCCTAGCTGCCCCTCTCGCTGGTTCTAGGTTCCTGCTTCTGTGCCACCAGTTCATCCAACAGCTAGGATAATCCTGCCCCCAGTTGAGTCTGAATCCTCTGGCCATGGGTACAACAACTCTGAGGACCACCTGGGGGACACTCCAGGAAGACAAATCTCCAAACTGGTTAAGGGTGTGACTTTGAAGATAGGTAGACCTAGATTCAATTTCAGCTCTGCCTTTTATTAGCTTTGTGACCTTGGCCAAGTTACTTAACCAAGACTCACAAGAACCTCAGTCTCTTCTTCTGTCTAATGGGGATAAGAAAGGCTATAATGGAATTAGAGATCATATGTTTAGCACATTGCTAGCAGTTAACAACTACTAAATAGACGGTAGGTATTTTTCTAATTTCTACTAATACAAAAACGCATAGAAGAAAGCTTTTCAACCTTTTTCCTTGGGGGAAAGTTACTGCAATAAGTATGAAATTTCTTTTGTTTTAGCTTTAAAATTTACATACTTTTTTTTCACGTGCCATAGTCTATCTATGCCAGTTTAATATGCCTATTCCCCAGATAAAAACTTTTATCAAAAAAATCTGACTGAATGGTGCTCTTGAAAGATGTTTCCTGGCACCCTGTAGCTCTGTGTACCCCAGGGTGGGGGTATGTATATTCCAGTTTTTTTGTTTGTTCTGTTTTTGTTTTGTTTTGTTTTTTAATGAGAAGATTTGTTTAAATTGAAGACACTTTTTTTAAAAAAAATTTATGACTGTGTTGGGTCTTCGTTTCTGTGCGAGGGCTTTCTCTAGTTGTGGCAAGCGGGGGCCCCTCTTCATCGCGGTGCGCGGGCCTCTCGCTATCGCGGACCTCTCTTGTTGCGGAGCACACGCTCCAGACGCACAGGCTCAGTAGTTGTGGCTCACGGACCCAGTTGCTCCGCGGCATGTAGGATCTTCCCAGACCAGGGCTCGAACCCGTGTCCCCTGCACTGGCAGGCAGATTCTCAACCACTGCGCCACCAGGGAAGCAAGCCCTGTATATTCCAATTTTGAGAAGCAAAACCAACAAGTTGTGCCCTGCTTAATGGTGCGCCTGGGTGTGAGAGAGGCTATAATCTAGCACACACTAGGCTTATTAAGCCACAGTGGCCACTAGTCTGTGTTGACCAAAGGGATTTATACAGAGGTTAAAATAAATGTTATCTTTTTTTTTTTTGGCTGTGCCGCATGGCATATAGGATCTTAGTTCCCCGACCAGGGATGGAACCTGTGTCCTCTGTAGTGGAAGCATGGAGTCCTAACCACCGGACCGCCAGGGAATTCCCCAAATAACTATAATTTTAAAAACCTAGGTCCAGTATGTTTAGCAACCCCAGAGTGTGTCAAGCACACAGTCTTTGTGCCCAATCTCAGATTCATCTTCATTCTGATCTCTTCTGAACCTGTAGAAACATGATCGCTTAAGCTTCCTGAACAGCCTGTGCTCCTCACTGCTTAGCAGCTCCACAGCCCTGTCTCCTACAAGGGTTTTCCCTCCAGTCCCCTGGCTTTAAATACCATCCATATGACGCTGATGACACTCCCAATGTATATCTCCAGCCCCAGTGTTTCCCCTGATCTTCAAGCTCACAAGTCTAACCGGCTGAGGGGAAGCTCTACCTAAAGCGTCAAAACAGAACTCTCCATTTTCCTATCCCATTGTCCCCATCTCAGAAAATGGCTGCCAGCCACACCATTGCTCATGCAAAGATTTTAGCCATCCTTGACTCCTTTTTCCTCTTGACTCTCATCTCCTATCTTAATTTTAGCAAATTCTGTTGACCCAGCACTTCTCCCCAGCTCCACCATCACTACCTTTATCTAGCCACCATCATCTCTTGCAGAACAATTTGCACAGCTCTCTCCCTGCCCCCACTTTGATCCCCTATGTTCCTTTCTCCAGACTAGGCAGGATAAGCCTTTAAAAGCAAGAATCGTATCAGAACACTCCCCTGCTTAAAACCTACCAATGGCTCCCGATTATACTCAGAATAGAATGCAAACTGCTCACCATGGCCGATGAAATCCCACACCCACCCATTTGTGTGAGGTCAGATTTTAATCTTCATATAATCAAAACAATATCTCATAATAGTTTGAAAACACAAACAGATGTGAGACTCCAGCTGTCTTATATTAAGCCAGACATTAAAGAAATTGGGAAAAATGTAAAACAATGCCACTATTTTCACTACATATTTTTTTGACTTTGGAAAATAGTTATTTTTCCTAGAAAATGAAAATGTTACTTATGTCGGGTTTTTTTAAATTAATTAATTATTTTTGGCTGCATTGGGTCTTCGTTGCGGTGCACGGGCTTCTCGTTGCAGAGCACAGGCTCTATGCATGCCGGCTTCAGGAGTTGCAGCACGCGGGCTCAGTAGTTGTGTCTAGACAACTAGCTGTTGTCTAGGAACTCTGGAAGATCTCTTCAGAAGTAGTCACGCTCTTTATTCTCCCGCCCAGGGACATTTTAGGGCCTTGGCCCACTCCCTCCTTTCCTACCAGCTACTGCCCACTACGCTCCAGACAGAGAAGGACACTCATCTCTTCTACTGTAAGTTGGCTATAGAGTTTAGGCTAGGGACACTACGACCGCATTCGCACAGCTGCTAGTTCTCTGACACCACCACTGCTGAGCCAGGAGCCCAGAACCATCAGACTGGAGGGAGTGAGGCAGCAGGACATCTTGGAGTTTTTGAGAGAGTAAGGGCCCTACAAGAAACAACTGCAGTTCAGAGGTGCAGCTATCGCCCACGGTTACAGCAGAGCCGGGTCTAAGACTCGGGCCTCCGGGGTACCACACCAGCTTGTAGGTTCTCCTTTTCCCGGTCACCCAGCAGCGAGGGTGACGTGCTGTCCGCTAAGACACAACGCTCTGCGCCGTGGCGGGCCTCGTGGCCCGCCTGGAGGACGTCGCACTCCTACTGCCTCAGGTAGCTGGAAAAGCTCAACCAATCCAGAGGGCTCTGAGGCAAAGAAGGAGGTTAGAAAAGGAAAAGTTTAGGACAGGAGCGCTAACCAATCGGGCGCCCACCTGCCTGAGTGACGTCCACCAGCACCCACTTGGAGAAGCCGCCCCGAGCTGGGGGGATGGTTAGGGGAGAGTGAACCAATCCCTGACGAGGGAAGGCAAATTTGAGCCAATGACAACTGAGAAGGTGGGAAGGGGCGGAGCTCTCCCGGTGGCTGGTCGGTGGTGAGTGAAGAGATCAGCTTTCTCTGCTAGTTCCCACCCTCGGACTTCTTAGCCCCTGGAATGCGAGAGAGGCTCAGGGAGTTCCCGGAGTGGGGCGTAGAGGTATCGCCCGCAAAGGCCTGGGGGCGAGACTTCTTGTTGAAGGAGGTGCTGGAAGCTACCGGGTGGGCATCGAGGAAGCGGAGGCTGCTTAGGAGGCGGGACTTCCGGGGAGGGGCTTTGTCGACAGGGCGGGGCCTGCTGCTAAGGTTAGGCCGAAGGGGCGGGGCTAAAAGTAGACCACTGGGTGTGACCTGGGAGAACGAAGGGTAGTAATTTAAGCGAGCGTCTTGGGGTCAGGACGGTGCTGCCAGAGGCTTTGGGGTGGCAAGTAATAGCTCAGAGGTGACGTTATGGTTTATGGGAGGGTCACCTGCCCTAACCCCCTGTCCTCTTTTCCCAGGGAGCCACTGGTGGCGACCTTCCTAGGGTCCCTTTCCCTTCGTGGGGTGCTATGGAGTTCCCAGAACACAGCCAGCAGCTGCTGCAGAGCCTCCGAGAGCAGCGGTCCCAGGGTTTCCTTTGTGACTGCACGGTGATGGTGGGTAGCACCCAGTTCTTGGCCCATCGGGCTGTGCTGGCCTCCTGCAGCCCGTTTTTCCAGCTTTTCTACAAAGAGCGGGAACTGGACAAGAGGGATCTGGTGTGTATCCACAACGAGATTGTCACAGCTCCAGCCTTTGGGCTGCTTCTGGACTTTATGTATGCCGGCCAGCTGGTCCTGAGGGGGGATACCCCTGTGGAGGATGTGCTGGCAGCTGCCAGCTACTTGCACATGAATGATATTGTCAAGGTGTGTAAGCGGCGGCTGCAAGCCCGGGCCCTGGCAGAGGCGGATAGTACCAAGAAGGAGGAAGAAACCAACTCACAGCACCCTAATTTGGAGTTTTTGTCCAGCACTTCCCGTGGCCCCCAGCCTTCGTTGGCATCTGCAGAGACATCAGGCCACTGGGGCAAAGGGGAATGGAAAGGCTCAGCAGCTCCCTCACCTACTGTCTGTCCTCCAGATGAGCCACCGATGCCGGCTGGGGCTGATACTACACAGCCTGGCGTGGAGGTTGACTCACCGCATCTGCGGGCACCTCCTCCACCAGTGGCTGATGTCTCTCTTGCCAGCCCCAGTAGCTCCACAGAAACCAACCCTGCAAACTACTTCTCTTCGGGCCTCCCAACGGTTTCAGTGGAGCCACTGGCTCCCCTTGATGTGGTTTCTGAGAATCTGAGGGTGGTGGAACCAAGGGGAACTGGAGGCCCACTGCAAGGCTTCTATCCCCCAGCTTCGGCTGCAGTCCCAGTCCCAGCCCCAGTTCCATCCCAGGCTCCAGCCCCAGCAGAAGCGGAGCTGGTCCAGGTGAAAGTAGAAGCTATCGTGATTTCCGATGAGGAGCCCGATGCCTCGGAGGAACAGCCTCGGGGTCCTGAGGGACTGTTCCCACCTGGAGGAGCAGTGTATGGTGAACAGCCCTCCCAGCCAGAGGCCTTTGAAGAGCCAAGGGCAGCAGGACTGGAGGAGGTGGGGGCCAGTGACCACTTCCTGCCGCCAGATCCTCACCTACCCTACCATTTGCTGCCAGGTCCAGGGCAGTATCATCGAGGACTGGTGACCTCACCCCTGCCTGCTCCGCCCGCCCTGCACGAGCCACTCTACCTGCCTTCCGAGTATGAAGCAGCCCCGGGAAGCTTTGGGGTTTTTACGGAGGATGTTCCCACTTGCAAGACATGCGGGAAGACCTTCTCATGTTCTTACACACTACGGCGCCATGCCACAGTGCACACGCGTGAGCGACCCTACGAGTGCCGCTACTGCCTGCGCAGCTACACGCAGTCAGGGGACCTGTACCGCCACATCCGCAAGGCTCACAATGAGGACCTGGCCAAACGCAGCAAACCGGATCCAGAGGCTGGCCCCCTCCTGGGAGTGCAGCCCATCCCCGGCTCCCCGACAGCAGACAGACAGAACAGCAGTGCTGGAGGGCCACCCAAAGATTTTGTACTTGGCCCCAAAAACTAACACGCCCTGATGCCAGGCTGGCTCTTGCCCCCGTTAGGGGGCAGCACGGAAGGTGGGAAGCATCTCATTTCCCTTGCTGGGGACAGAATGAAGATTCTGCCCAGGCTGTAGTTTCCTACCCTTTTCTTTTCCCAGCCAGATAGCAGGACTTTATGGGGCATCGCATCTCAGTCAACTCCTCACCAAGGGCACTGGGAATTTTCCTGAGGTGTAATCGCTTCTCATTCTGCGTTTGGACCCATAAAGCTAGCAGTGAAAAGTATCTCTCTGAACTGGACTTGCCTGGTTTCTTCCACAAAACTGCACACCTGCTGATTCTTTCACAGCTCTCCTCCAGACCTAGGAATCTGATACCTATACTTGGGGTAGGGGTGGGGGTCAGGTTGTTTATGAGGAAAAAAGTGGGAGAGGCAGAGGGCAGTGTAGACTTTACTTAGGAAAAGTGTACAAATTAGGGAATTTCACACAATTACGGTTTATTGTTGTAGTTGAGCTCCTCCTGTGTCCCGGGCTGTACTGGGGACTTCACATAAATACTCATTTAATCTTCAACAAGTTTATGAGGTATTATCCCTCTCCCCGCTTTTTTCCCTACAGACAAGGAAACTTGAGACTGAACAATCAACGTTAACTTGTTCTGGGTCACAGAGCTAGTTAAGGGGCAAGCCAGAATTTGAACCCTGGCTTATGACTTCACATACCATGCTGGTTTAAAACACTGTTGAAGATGGTTAACTTTGAACTGGAAGTTGTTTTCTTTTTTGACCTTTTGAGTGTTTGGTTTTGTTGCCTTACCCCTTTCCCTCTGCTTTCCATGTAGAAAGGCCTTTGATTGACTGTTTCAACAACAGATACCTTTTGAGTGTTTGGTTTTGTTGCCTTTTTTTTTGAGTGTTGCCTTACCCCTTCTGTTGCCTTACCCCTTTCCCTCTGCTTTCCATGTAGAAAGGCCTTTGATTGACTGTTTCAACAACAGATACCATATTGATGACTTGAAATTTTTGCCTGCATGTCTTAAATGTGCATTGAGGTCTCTGAAGATGACAAACTGGAAGGCAGAAAACACTAAGCTCCACGGTGGTAGGCGTGTGGGGGCAGACTGAGGACTTGTGAAATGGAAACGATGGGCGCTTGGGAAAACTAAAGCAAGAAACTCTAGATGAGACAATCTTAGAGTTCATCTGGTCTAACTCCCTCACTTAAAAGTTGTGATGACGGCCTAGACAGGTCAGATTACTCAGGTACGGTCACACAGGTGGTTACTGACAGTAGAGATAGCAAAGAAATGGGAATTTGGGGTGTTGGTGTGGCATGGGGGGAAAAAGCATTCTAGGAATGTAAGAGAAGGGTCTGCCCCTGCCTGTGGTGAAGAGTGGTGTTTGTAGGATGGACCAGAGGGCTCCCCACAAACTCTCTCTCTTTGGCACATAAGGAACTGAATGCAAAAAAAGCAGGAAGGAGTATTTAGAAAAAGATGAAAATATGAGTGAATTTTCTGAATTTCTTCTCTCTCTTTTTGGATTTGTCACATTCAGCCCTGTGAACTCACACTAGCAAGCTGTTTTTGAGTCATAGGAAGGAGACAGAGCTGAGCATCAAAGATTTGGCCAAAGAAAGCTCCTTACTTGGGGTATGATGGGAAGCAAAAGTTGACGCTTAACATTTCCATGGCTGAGAGACTGAATTCTGCTTTTCATTTTCCTTGTGTTGGAATAATCTTTTATTTTATTTTTCAAATGGCTGATTTTATTTATGCAAATACATTACTGCCTTAACTCCTTGGTGAAACAAGGCAAGATATACATACATACAGTAAGAGCTATTTTAGCTGACTGGAGCACCTTTTTCCTGGAGTAAGTATCACATCAAAATGCCTATAAGAATCAGTTGCCTTTAAAAGAGTGAAATTTATGGTATGTGAATTATCTATCAATTTTTTTAAAAAGGAGGGGGGAAAAAAGAAATCGGTTGCCTCAGAACATCAGTTCCTAAAAGCAAGGCATAAATATGTGTACATGTATATATAATGTATATAATTTCTCTGGACCATCTGGGGAACACAGGAACCTTGTTACTGTCTCGGCCAAGTGCAATACTTAACTAAAGAGGATGTATTAACTTGGTGAGATTCTCCTGAAGAGCAAGCATTTGCCTTTAGTTCCCAGCATGGAATGCTTTCTTCATTGGAGGTGGCAGCCAAGAATTTGCAAGATGTTTAAAGCAGCAGCCAACACAATTACGGCCACAGTTGCCTCACTTTATCTATCTGCTGGACACCAAGAACAGTTTAGGCCTGTCTGTAGAGGTGTGATCAAGAGAACTTTCTCTGGTTTCCACCACTCTTGACAGTCCCATCCATGGATTCAATGAACCATAGGCCAGCTCATCTAAACTCTAGTCCAACACTGGATCCTCCTTTTGCCAGGTGTTGAAAGAGAACTCACTATTCCCAAAGGAAACATATTCTACTGTTGGACAACCCTAATTGTTGGATAATTATTCCTTCTACTGAGCCAAAATCGGCCTCCTTTTATGGTGGGATGGGCCAGGTCCCAGGCTATTAAGAGTTTAACCCTGAGAAGTTATTTGCTTTTGAGCTACAAGCTGATTTAGTTTTCAGACGACCACCCTTTGCTCTCCAGTTTTAGAGACCTCTTCCTAGTTTAGGATTTCATTTCTTAATTGGTATTTTGTAAGTGTATGCCTTCATTTGCTCTTAGCTTCACAAAACTCACCATTTTAGCCCTTCACATTAGATTTCACTTTCTCCAAAGCCAGTGTTTCCAAAGATGGTTTACTTCAATATATACTAATACTTTTTTTTTTTTTACTGTAAAATACATTTATTTTTATGGTTGATTGGTTGTTTTGTTTTGGGGTTTTTTTTGTGTGTTTTTTGGCAAATGATATGAAGTGCTCTAAAGTCCCCTCCCCAATTTTATCAGTAAGCAATTTCAGCATGCACCTCTAAAAGAACTCTTAAAAAGACCAAATACCATGATCACACCCAGCAAAACTGTTAATAATTCTTGTTCAAATTTCCCTGATTGTCTCGCAAACTTTTAGTTGTTTTTTCAAATCAGAATCCAAATTCCAAGGGTTTTAGGAGATCTGTGCCAGGAGCTGGGAAGAGACCAATATATATATTTTTTCTTAATTCACACAGTCTCATAAAAACTTTTAGTTGTTTTCTTCTAATAAAGTCACATTTATTTGGTTGGTGGCTCTTAAACTTCTTTTAATTTATAGGTTCCCCTCTCTTTTTCCTTGCAATTTATAGAAGAAATTGGTTTATTCATCTTATGGTTTCAGCCTGGGATTTGCTGATTACGTCCCCATGGTATCATTTAACATATTCCTCTGTCCAAAAATTCCTTTCAAAATATATATTTAAAATATTGACTAAAAAGTAGTATAGGTAGTATGTGATTTTGGCAAAACTGTAAAGATGATGGGTATTGGTTTGGAGGGAAACACTGTTCTAAACTGTCCCTTATGTGCAGTATGAATCCTCACATCACCATGAATGCTTTCTCTTCAATCAAACCCTCAAATCCTGTGTGGAAA
Organism: Globicephala melas; assembly: GCF_963455315.2. Taxonomy (NCBI): domain Eukaryota; kingdom Metazoa; phylum Chordata; class Mammalia; order Artiodactyla; family Delphinidae; genus Globicephala; species Globicephala melas. The sequence goes on from NC_083321.1 coordinate 8,969,725, forward strand.
CCATTAAGGATTGGTAAGGTGAGCAGCCTCCCCCCTCCACAAACTTCTGAGTACAGAGATTGAGGTACCTCTGGCTGATTCCTTCAGGATGTGGGCTGGCCAGACCTCCTCCAGACCCACATCTGACTGCCTATCTTTGTCCACTTTCCCGTTCGTTAACATCTCTGTTAGGAGCTGGCCTTCAAATTAAAGGCGAAATGTAAGTCTGACCATTTTGTGTCTTAGAAGTGCTAAAAAGGGTTAGTGCAATAAATTTGTACAGTACATTTTTAAATATCAGTTTTATTTTTTCCTCATTGATGCAGAACATAGCTTACTGTAACATCAAGTCTTAGGGGAAAAAAAGAAAATCAGAAAGCAAAACCAACCCCAAACAAACATAACACACAACCATGCATGACATAATCGGGCAACAGTCTAGGCTTAGAAATTTAAGAAACTTGGAAGAGGAATAAAATATTCAACTTTTGTTAGTTCTGTCCTTGGACTTAAAAGATTATTTGGTATGAAAACTTTTTGTTTGTAAGTTGGTGGCTGTATTATTTAAGGGTACAGGGAGACTCAAAGAGGAGCCTAGCTCGTTGAGAGAGAGGCATTACTGATAAAGGGAGAAGAGCTTGTGTACACTTGGCAAGACTAAGGGGTTTTTGTCTGAAATCTGTCTGTGTATGATGGCTAATGATACATGCTTATTACCTTCACTCATAAAGGTAGAAGCAGTGCTATTATGGTCTTATCTACTCTGTACAACTCATACATTGTGGACATTAGCAGAATGACAAAAGAGCTCCCGGTTGATGAAGCCTCCTACTGAGCCATGACTGCACCAGATCTGCGCCTGCACCCATGCCCAAAAAATCTTCCAGAAAGTTCGTTGGTGCTTAAAAGGCCCTAAGGGAAGAGAACCTTTTCTCACTGTTTCCCTCCTCTTTAAGGAAGTGAGCTCCTGCGAAATACAAGGGGGCGGGTAACAAGTAAAGAACAGATCTATGTTTTTATCCTGTTCTTTTATGGTATTGTTTCTAGAAGACTTGGTAAACTGTATTTCCTATGTTTTTTTAGAGAAATGAGCATACTATAGATATGCACCTATTAAAAATTAAAATGTTTATGAGTGTTTTTTTGGCATGAGAGCTTTTAAAAGATTACAAAATATATACTTAAATGCTTGACTCCAGAAGTTTTAAGACAGAAGGGTTTAATAAAAAAATAAATAAGTATACTATATTAATGATCTGAGTGTGAACAATAGCAAGGACTAGAAATTACCAAGAGAAACAAGAGGAACTAGATACTTTTGTGGGGGAAAAAGAATCTGAATGTATGTGGAACATTAAGACAAAGGAGTTATTTTAGTCAAGATGGTTAATTTCAAATCTTTCATTCTGAGCCGTGTGGGCCCAATTTATAATTGTCTAGTTTCACAGTATATATATTTGCCAGTTTGTGGCCTGTGTAAGTTTGGCTTTGGGCATCTGAGGAAACGAAGGAAGAAACTCCTTTCTGCCTTCCTTATTACTTCATCCTCTGCTAGCCTTCTCCTTTGTATAGGACTACATCTACCAACATCTATCATTAAAATCTATGCCAAAGATATGATTAATTCCACCCATAACTGACGAATGTTTTCTGGTTGTATTTCTCAAGGCAAATATCCCTAATAATACCACATATTAAAAGCCATATAAATACATAGATGGAGAAACAAAAACAGACACAGACCATGTAGGCAATAAAGAGTTCGTGCAGAACTAGAAACAAAATACAAGTTCACCTCAGTCAGAGGTATGGGGTTAATTTCTCTTGCTGAGGCTCAGGTTTCCCCTTGATGGGTCCTTATTGGTTCACCGAAGTTCCAGTGGAGGGGTATCTTTCTTCTTTGCTAACCAAACATGCCCAGGTAGAGCTGCTTCTCTTTCCGATGGTAGCTGCTGAGTTCCGACTGCGTTAGCTGAAGGTACCGCCGGACACTGGCATCTTAGAACAGGGCAAAGAAGGCAATTAGAGACAGGCCATAACCGTACCTCTGGACAGAAGGGGATTATGAACACACTTCCATTTCCTAAAATCTTTCCATTTGCATATATCACAACAATTCTATGCAATAGTAAATGTCATTCATTAATTATGTGCATTATTAAAAAATCTTGTACAGGGATGCTAACTTAATAATGAAAAGGAGCTTGGAGAAATAGTTTTTGTCAGAGCAAGTCTCTAAAGCTACTATACATGGCTGGCAGTTAATCTATGTACTTGAAGGTAAGAAATGTGAACAACGGCTCATATATCTTTATTAATTCATAATGGCTTTCCCGTTCAATTAGAGAGATTTTGCTGAATTTTTGTAAGTTTGGGGACCCTCTTACTTTAGTAGCCGCTCTAAGCCAGAATGCAAAACGGGAGACAATGTTCAGTGCTGAACCACCAACACAGGAATGAGTCTGTCATTCTCTTCACAATATTCTTTTTCCCTCGGAAACAAGGGAAACAAGCCTCAAATTTTCTGTCAGGAGGCCTGTCCTTCTTCTAGGTCATACCTGGGGTTAGCTGAGCTAAAGGATGAATGGATAGTTAAGCAAAGGCCAGACCCCAGCTGGAGAACTGGTAGAAATGAGGATTATCATGTTTATTCATTGGAATCCAGATCCTATTTTTGTCCCCATCTAGGAACTGAAACTTGAAAAACAACATTTTAAGATTATTTCTGGAGCACATACAATATTGCTTTCCTGTGGAGGCAAGAATACAGGAGTAGAAGACCTGTTTATCATATATCTTTTTACACTTTTTGAATTTTGAACATGTGAATGTATTTTCAAAATTCAATAAATGGAAAGCTAAAACACTCCCACAGATACTACCTCAGTGGAACAATTTTTTGTACTTACTACTTCAATCCCCTTCTCTCACCTTTTGGTTGCCTGTTGACAGCGGCCATGAGGTAATGCCGAGCCTGGTCATAGTCCTGCAGGTGGAAAAAGGCCACTCCAGCCCGATACAAGGCCTTGGCATTATCAGGCTGTCGCTCCAGGACTTTCTGACTGTATTCTTTCACCCGTTCGTAGTTTACTGGCTCCATCTGAAGAAGACAGGCTAATGGGGCCAAATGGAAGGAAGAGAGAAGAGGGAACACTAAGTTCCATTGCCCAACTCAAGGCAGTACCAAACCTAGGATGACGTCAACAACATTCACTCATCCAACAAATACATTTAAGTGCCCACCATATGCCAGACATTCTTCTAGCCATTGGGGATACAGCAGTGAATATAAGCTTTACATACCTCACAGTTTACTTCACTATCTACCAAATGCCTAGCACGTACCTAGTGTGGGTCAGGCCCAGCTATAAAAGTTGATAAGAACATATTTTAAAATTTATTTATGGGGACTTCTCTGGTGGTCCAGTGGTTGGGACTTCGCGCATCCACTGCAGGGGGTGTGGGTTCGATCCCTGGTCGGGGAACTGGGATGTTGCATGCTGCATGGCACAGCCAAAAAAAGAAAAAAAATTATTTAAAACTCTTCATTGTATCTCTTCTACCCAAGGCTCTCTGTCTTGAATCTCCCATTTCACCACAATGCTTGTACTGAAGCTCTGTTAACAACAACCGTTGCCATTAATTGTGTGAGGAAATAGTAAGCGCTGTGCCATGTGCTTCTTTAATCTTCTCATCCACCCTCTGAAGTCAGTATGTGTTACCATCTCCATTTAATGGATGAAGAAATCAAGGCTCACAAGGGTCAAGTAAGTTGTCCAAGATCCCACAGCTTCTAGGTGGAATGAATAAGAAATCTGAAACAAGGACTCTCTAACTCAAAAATTACCACCATTCTCAATGATGATATATTACTTCACTATTCCCTTGGATGAAAGATGGGACCTCAAACCACAAATCTGTTTAGGAGGCAATGTTCAGGTCAGTGTTCTGCCTTGCTATAAGTAAGAAGGGAAATGCATTCCCTGTTATGTCATAACTGTGGGAATTAAACATAGCATTATTAAATCACGGTGCTGAGAAGGAAGGAGAATCAGGGCTGATGTCTGCAACCCTTCTACAACATCCCCACCAAGTGGCCATATGGTTTATATCAATACTTCGGTACTCCCAGGCGGTCAGCTAACCCATCACTGTAGCTTCATTCATTCATTCGACAACTAGTTATGGAACACTGACCATGTGCTAGGCGGAGTTAGGAGCAGGAGAGGAGAGGAACGAGACAGACACCTTGACGAGTAAATAGAGCTTGCATCCCAGTTCCCAGGTAGGAGGAATGCACTAAGAAATTCACTTATTTATTAGTGCTTTGAGGAAAACAGAACTGTGCTGGGACAGAGAGTGAATGAGGTCAGAGTGATGTTTGATTACAGAAGGCCTCCCTGAGAAAGTGACTTTTGGGCCAAGATCTGAATGACAAGGGTCACTCAAGGGACAGGGCATTCTACCTGACAGAAGAGATCCTACAAAGCTGGAAGGTGGACGCATGCTTTGTGAATTTGGTCTATGGCGGAGCCAGATCAGGTCAGGCGGTGCCGGGGAAGGTCAGAGTTTGAATATTTTCCTAAGTGTAATGCGATGCCATTGGACAGTTTTAGACAGTGACATGGTCTGATTTCCTTATCTGTAAAATGGGGAAAATCATAAATACCTTGCAGAATTTTTATAAAGATGAGAGATACTATAAATAAACTGCCCAACACGTAAACTTCACTCACATGTAAGTGAAATTTAATTTTAGTGAGTCTTTATAGAACATCTACCAAGCACCCCCAAGCAGAGGGTCTATAGATGGATAAGCTACAGTCTCTGCCTTCAAGTCCACCTGGAGAGTCACGATATTTACAAGTACCTATCTCATTTCCTTGATTTCTGGTCAATTCCCCAATGTGTATTCTCTTCTCTAATAATGCACAGTATTCTGCAATAAGAGCTTAAGCTCTGCAATTAAGACTTCCCATGTTTAATTTTAGCTCCAGCACTTATTAGATGTTTCCTTAAATCTACCTCAAAGGATTGCTGTGACACTTAAATAGGTTTATATGTATATGTGTACAAAGGGCCTAAACACGGTATTTCATAAATGTCACCTTAACGAGCCTTCCCTGACCCCTACCTAACACTTCCATGCCTATGGCACTCACTTTCCCCATTTTCTTTTTTTGGGCCACTCCACACAGTATGTATGATCTTAGTTCCCTGACCGGGGATGGAACCTGCACCCCCTGCATTGGAAGCATGGAGTCTTAACCACTGGACCGCCAGGGCAGTCCCTATCCCCATTTTCTGCTTTATTCTTTTCCACATTACTCATCATCTTCTAATATATGTTACCTCTTCTGTTAATTGTCCATCTCCCCATGAAAGCAGGGATCTTTATCTGTTTTATAATACTGCAGTATCCTCAGTACCCAATAAATAATTGTTGAATGAACTGAAATATTAGCTCCTCTAGTTACTGTTACTTGAGTCTAAGAGGAGCTCTGGACACACACTGTAAAAAAGCTAGATTTTCACCAAATCACAGCTGATGAGTGTTGTAGAAAGCAAAAAAAAAAAAAAAATCATTTAAACAACTATTACAAAGTATAAAAACTATCCCTGGGCTTCCCTGGTGGCGCAGTGGTTGAGAGTCCGCCTGCCGATGCAGGGGACACAGGTTCGTGGCCCGGTCTGGGAAGAACCCACATGCCGCGGAGCGGCTGGGCCCGTGAGCCATGGCCGCTGAGCCTGCGCGTCCGGAGCCTGTGCTCCGCAACGGGAGAGGCCACAACAGTGAGAGGCCCGCGTACCGCAAAAAAAAAAAAAAAACAAAAAAACTACTCCTAATAATTTCTATGGCCTCAACTGGGACCATTAGAATACTTTAATATACTTCAAAATAACTTAATTAGCTCTATGGTTATTTTGCCTGCCATAAAACAGACCTAAGAAGTCTCCCTTCTTTTAGCAGATTAATCCTAGCGATACTAACTCTGGAATCCACCTCTTCATTCAAAGCCAGCTGGATAAGGAAGATATTGGTTACCCAGGTTACCATCTAGCTGATTTATAGGAAGAAGGAAAATGAGGAAAAGCTATCCAAAATATCTAAGATGGATAACTTACACCACCAGTTAAAGCAAGTGCCTTCTTTCCTATATTTTAAATATTAAAGAAACAACACTCTAAACGTAGGTTCAGTATTTTCCCTATAGCGTGCGAAATTCCCTAAACCTATCAGCATCACCCGGGAGTTTGTTAGAAATGCAAATTGGTACACATATCGCCCAACACACAAACCTCCGATCCATTAAATCGGAATCGTGGGAACAGGGCTCAAGAAGTTGAGTTTAACAAACTCTCCAAGTGAAGTCTGAGAAGCACTGCTCTACAGAAACTCAATTAGACCCTACAGATTGAAAATAAATTTCAATTCATGGCAGAATAACTAGATGACGGCAGAGAAGCACGTCAGTTTTCCCCAATGTTCTCAGACTTTCATGTCCCGGCCTTGACACTCTACCCACCCTTCAGCCCTGTTCTTACCAGCTAGGTTGTTGTAGCAGTCTGTCTGGGTGGTGCGCAGTATGTTTTCTTGTTCAGGTGTGAGGGCCGGGCCCTGGGGTCCCAGATTAGGTATCGGGGAGGGCAGACTTGGATCCAGACCCCGCAGCTGCAGCAGAGCTCGATGGTACCCACTCACAGCATCTCGGTACTTCCCTTCCCGGTAACATTGGTTCCCTTTCTCCTTGTACAGCTGGGCCTCCTGCAGGCGTTTCTCCATAACTTTGTCGCCCAGTGCTCTTGAGGAATTGGGAAGTGAAAGAGCAACCGAAGCTCTGGGGATAGGAGCGAAATAACCGATTTTGGTAGCCGACTTAAAAAAGCAGGAAATTCTCCTTCTCCAGGAGGCCTCTCAGGGAATGTTTCCTTGATTCTACTACAGCCCCTTCCTTTCTTCTCTGCAGTTATTTTTCAATCTCTAGAAGTGCAGGGCATTGATCAGAGAGAGGACGTGGGAAGAGTAAAGCCAGAGATTAATTTATTTCCTAAAGCGGCGACTCCGGGGGGAGGAGACTGCACGAAAAAGCGAAGGCCGTACTATAAAATTGTGGCCGGCGTGCAAACGCCAGCGGAATTTGCTTCCTCCTTTCCTTCGGACACACCTCCCTGACCTGGAAATGAAAGGGAGTAAGGCGGGGACAACTGCTAAACGAGGTCTAGAGGGCTTGCCTCCATCCCAGCTCTTTGTTCGCACTTATTCAACCAGCATTTGTTGACCTCCGGGCCAGGAGTTGGGGAACCGAGGTGAATGCGGTCCGTGCACCCCAAACAGCCCGAGGGTGACGCGGCCGCAGCGCCGCTCATGCAAGCCTCGCATGCCCCGCGGCCAGCCCCTCGCCCCCAGCAAGTGGCCGAACCCGAAGTCTCCCCGCTGGGCTTCGATTTACCGGCGGGGAGTAGGGAGAGTGCAGGGTCAGGCCTCCCGACAGCTTGGTGTCTAAATGGTGGCGCGCATTGCTCCACGCCGCCCAATCAGAAGCGGCCCCGGAAAAGTAATCCCGCAGAAACGACCCCGCCTCTCCAGCCTCCCCAGTGGACCAACCGTGGGGTGGGCGGAAATCCTCTGGCAGCTTCGCCAATTGGAAAAAAAAAAAAAAAAAAACCGAAAGCTCTTGAGGGACCAATCAGAATTGCAGATGACGATTCAAGTTGGCCAATACGGCGAGGCCAGGGTGTCTGTTGCTGGGTAGAAGTTGAAGGATTGAGGGGAAAAAAGAGGGCCGGGGTTAGTTACTGCAGTCCTTGCAAGGTTTTAGAGAGCCCTTTTGTTGACTAACGAGAAAGACAATTGCCAGTAGGCGTTCACGTTGCAAGAGCTTCCCTGCTTTCCTTCTGGCTTTTTTCTCTCTCAAGAAGTGGCTGCACGAATAGACACTAGGGAACAGAGATTAGCGAGCAAGCCCTACGACAACAGTGTGATCGGGTCAGACGGAAGTAAGGGTGGTGACGGGGTGGGAGGGGCGTGTGGCGAGGGAGGTCCGGGCGGCTGCGCGGAGCCCCGGCTGGAAGTACGGAGGGACGGGTGCGCACACGCCTCGGTACTACGAGGCACTTGAGCTGAAGCCAGCCTTTCCCGTCTCCGGCTCCGGTGCGACTGCGCCGTGAAGCCGCTGGCGGCGATTGGCCCAGGGGGTGAGAGGGGGCGGGAGGTAAAGAGAGGGAAGTCCACCGTCGTCGGCGCGCGCCCACCCGCCCGCGGCAGGGGAACCAAGGGGGCTGGAGAGGAAGCAGCTCCCTGCTGCGTTGTTTTGGGCTCCGAGGGCCGAAAGGGGGAGGGAGGAAGGGCGAGAAACAAACACTACGTAGCGGAGGCTGCGTGCAGCCTTCTGCCTGCGTGCCTACGTGCGTGCGCTCGCTCGCGCGGGCTCAGTGCTGGCGCGTGAGGCGGAGGCGGGCGGCGGCGGCGCCTGCGCGGTCGGGCTCGGTCGACGGCTCTCAGGGGAGGAGGCGGCGGGAGGCGGAGGAGGCGGCGGCGGCGATGGAGGTGAAGCGGCTGAAAGTGACCGAGCTGCGGTCGGAGCTGCAGCGGCGCGGCCTGGACTCGCGCGGCCTCAAGGTGGATCTGGCGCAGCGGCTGCAGGAGGCGCTGGACGCCGAGATGCTCGAGGACGAGGCCGGCGGTGGCGGGGCCGGGCCCGGCGGGGCCTGTAAGGCGGAGCCTCGGCCTGTGGCCGCGTCGGGCGGCGGCCCGGGCGGGGACGAGGAGGAGGACGAAGAGGAGGAGGAGGAGGACGAGGAGGCGCTGCTTGAGGACGAAGACGAAGAGCCACCCCCTGCCGAGGCCTCGGGCCAGGCCGCACAGCCGCCGCCGGAGCCCCCGGAGGCGGCAGCCGTGGAGGCCGCGGCCGAGCCCGATGCTTCCGAGAAACCAGCGGAGGAGGCCACAGCCGAGTCAGGTGGGGTGAACGGTGGCGAAGAGCAGGGCACCGACAAGGGGGAGGAAGATGAGCCGGAGGATCGGAGCGGAGACGAGACGCCGGGATCCGAGGCGCCGGGTGACAAGGCCGCAGAGGAACAGGGTGAGGAGCTGGCAGCGGAGCGGGTGCGCCCCTGACCTAGCACCAAGCCCTGCATCGCGGGGTTCGATTCCCATCGCCATTCGGTGGGACTCCCCAGGGGAGGTGGCTTTCGTCCTCTGCCCACCTTTTTGGGGGGTTTGACTACCTCTGGTGGCCCCACTCTCTGCAGGCGGGAGGTTCCTGCCTAACTCGGTTGCTTGGTGGTAGTGGATGGAAGTAAGCGATGTTGCTTGCGAACTGCTTATGAGCTACCTGTTGGAGCAGCCTTCCGCGGTGCTGGTTATCTTTTCCTAAACCGAGAATGCACTGAGGAATTGTTGATTACACGCACAGCCAGACCGACTGTTGGAGGCTTCGGCCCGACTGTTGACTTTTTCGCCATAAAATTAAGCAATAAGCTCAGTTCGTCAAAGTTCGCTCCATCGAAAGCTCAATATTAGAGTTTGAGCCACACCGAAAATCTGGAAATCTAACGTTGCTCCTGCTTTAGCAGCAGCTCCTGCTTCAGCAGCCTGTGGTGTGAGGGTGTCAAGTTTAATCGTTAACTACGGAAGAAAAAATTTTAATCTACAGCATTTAGAACGTTAATCAACATTATTTGGCTAGGGGTTTAACCTTGCCTGAATTCTTACAACTAAATTTTAATCTTTCATCTGAGTAGATGGTTGGGCAAATTTGTATATTTGCTGTACACTTAGCTAGCTTTTTACATTTCGGGTCCTTGACTTCCTGAATTGAAATGGTTGGGCTGTTGGTGGGTCCATTGAGTAACCTTGTGGAAGAGACTGTATAGAGTTGCCCTAGGGAGTTAGTGACCTTTCTCTCTTTGAAGTAATTGGATGGTTGGAGCTGATCCATAACTGTCTTGTCAGAGTAGGGAGGAAAACTAGAGCTGCTTCCCATTCTTAATATGAAGTGGCTTGCTTTAGTTCCTTTTATAATACATTTTTTAGGCTGCTGCTTGGTATGATGGTATAATTGGAACCCATTCTACAACAGTCACATGCAACTTGCAGATTGTCCTATGTTCTGGAACAAAAATCCCATTACATAACCTTTGACTTAACGTGTACCGCCAGATAGCAGATAAAAAAGGTTGAGGGATAAAGGACTTCTTTAAAGAAGTTATTATTAAAAACTTTAGTGTTACAAACCAAAAAAGTCCAAGGAAAAATTGCTTTTCTTCTCCTTTTGTGAAGAATGTTGCGAAATATATGACAACACTTTTCTGCCCCAAATTATGTGCAGTAAAGATGCAGTATCATTTGTGGGTCTCTTGTGACTTAATGGTTTGCTCCTGCAAGTTTCAGTAAAAATCTGTGATAAAAATACAGCTCTGTATATACACCATAGTCCATTAGCTATGTAAGTAAAGCTGTGGATGGCTGTGCGTTTCAAAGCTGGAAAGGCAAACCCTTAAAAAAAAAAAATTGAGGCTTCTGTAACATGAACCTGTGGAAAAGTGTTGGAAAACATATATTAAGTGTCCAGCTTAAATCCAAATCTGATAGTCAGGAATCGAAGTTAAGCTATGAAGTTTTTAAAAAACTCATGGGATGTTTCTTTTATGTCATATTGGTGGGAAAATCTGCAAGTTTGACCTGATTTAAGCAGATAAATTTAGAATGCAAAAATTGCCGAATTTTTAATCTACTGCTTGACTGTAATTAGCCCATAATGTCCGTTTTTTAAAAAAAAAAAAAAAATCCCAGCCAATGACAGGAAGATGATCATCTTTGGAAATAAAACATTCTGTGAATGCCATGGGAAAAACCTGGCTCTTCTGACTAGACGGATATGCAGGTCCTCCTTTAGTTTCTGTTGGTTCTGAGCTTATTCTACACTCCAGTATGAAAACTGCTGATTTTCTTTCCCTCCTTTTTGTAGGAGATGACCAAGATAGTGAAAAGTCAAAACCGGCAGGCTCAGATGGTGAGCGGCGGGGGGTAAAGAGACAGCGGGATGAGAAGGATGAACATGGCCGAGCTTACTATGAATTCCGAGAGGAGGCTTACCACAGCCGGTGAGGGAAATAGTCCCTTTCATTGAAGGGAGTGTCTGCTCTGATTTTGGTATACCTGATGTTGATTGGAGAGTTTGGAAAGAGGGGTGGATTAAAAATGGAATAGGTTTTTACAGGCCTAAGTTTTAGATTAAATCTACCCTGAGAGCTCCTGTTGCCCTTTTCACATTTGTTGAAAGAAGCTGTCTGCTGGAAGTTTATATTTGCTGATAAACAGACCTGATGTCATGCAGACACCTCTCCAATTAGAGGACTTTGGTTACACTGTATTTGCTTTTCTCTCATATGTATAGTTCAAAGTCTCCACCACCCCCGGAAGAAGAGGCAAAAGATGAGGAAGAGGATCAGACTCTTGTGAACCTGGACACGTGTATGTATAAGGCAGACAGGTTGAGGTTTTAAACCAATCAAAAGTGATTTTGGAGATTAAAACTTCATGGCCTGCAGCTTTGAAAAGATTTAAACTTTGTATCCATTCTTGAGAACTGGGTATACTTGTGTTCTATTGGTGGCTTCAAGTGTTGGGCATTGGAGTAAACAGATCGCTTCTTTCTTAACAGATACCTCGGATCTCCATTTTCAAGTGAGCAAAGACCGCTATGGAGGGCAGCCGCTTTTCTCAGAGAAGTTCCCCACCCTTTGGTCCGGGGCAAGAAGTACTTATGGAGTGACAAAGGGGAAAGTCTGCTTTGAGGCCAAGGTAGTGTGTACAGCTCATTAGGACCGTTCATTTATTAAATTAGTCATTAGACTACTATGTAGTGGGCTCCAGTACATAGTAGTTTACTGCCCACCAGTATTTTATCAGTGCAGAAAAAGGCACCACGCTTGAATGACAACCGTAGCGCCAGTAACCGAGAAATTGACCCTCATGGCTTTGGTTTAAGTTTATTGACAGTTGTTTTTCTGACGTTGAGTTGTGATAGTTGTTGTTTTCGGTTTGTATCAAAATCTTGTCTAACTCAGACTTTGCTCGAGTATCTGAAAGTTCCTTTTCTGACTTGGCCAGGTAACCCAGAATCTCCCAATGAAAGAAGGCTGCACAGAGGTTTCTCTCCTTCGAGTTGGATGGTCTGTTGATTTTTCCCATCCACAGCTTGGTAAAGTTATTTTTAACATAATCATTTTAATGTTTGCTGCTCTGTGGGAGGTTTGTGTGTAGGTAACTAATTTGCTGATTATTCTAGGTGAGGATGAATTCTCGTATGGTTTCGATGGACGAGGACTCAAGGCAGAGAATGGGCAGTTTGAGGAATTTGGCCAGACTTTTGGGGAGAGTGATGTCATTGGCTGCTTTGCTGTAAGTGCTCCTGAAAGTTGTAGATTTGTAGCAAGGAGTAAATAGAGGGCACTAGGGATCAATTTGCTTCCCATCGACTGCTGTCCTTTCTGCCTTTGATGCATTGCTCACATAGTTGTTTAGTACAGCAGTTGGAGTAGAGAAAAAAAAGATTAAATTGTAAGATTAATCAACCTCAAGCTCTGTGTGCCCATAAATGCTCTTGTCTTTCGTCGTTGTAGAATTTTGAGGCTGAAGAAGTAGAACTTTCCTTTTCCAAGAATGGAGAAGACCTTGGCGTGGCATTCCGTATCAACAAGGAATCCCTGGCTGACCGGGCCCTCCTACCCCATGTCCTCTGCAAAAATTGTGTTGTAGAATTAAATTTTGGTCAGAAGGAGGAGCCCTTCTTCCCACCGCCAGAAGAGTTTGTGTTCATCCATGCCGTGCCTGTGGAGGAGCGCGTGCGCACTGCGGTCCCTCCCAAGACCATAGAGGAGTGTGAGGTATGCTGGAGAGTGTGCAGAACCTTGGTGCTCATGCTTGGAATGGTGGGTGGGTCGCTTTTCTTCTGAAAACTTTACCCAGCTGGGGGAAGGGGAGGATGTTCTTAAATTGGGCTTTGTAAACATGACCCTCACTTATTTTTTATAGCATTCCTGGTTCTGTTTACTTGCAGGTGATTCTGATGGTGGGACTGCCTGGATCTGGAAAGACCCAGTGGGCACTGAAATACGCAAAAGAAAACCCTGAGAAAAGATACAATGTCCTGGGAGCTGAGACTGTGCTCAATCAAATGAGGGTGAGTTGCTGGGAGGGGTTAGTCAGCTGTGATGTTAGCTCTTGAGGTACCAAGAAATTGATATAATCTTTTCCCAGTGGAGTTGGTCTTTCAGGTGTCTGAGAACAAGGGCCCCACAAATAAAGAAATGCGTTCTCAGTATGTGTTTATGGTAGATTTTTTTCTTTTCCTTTGCTGTGTTGTCAAATGTGAAAGCTGGTAAAGTCTGGAGTTTATCCAGATTGAGACTGGAAATGAGTTCTGTAGGAAATGGACAACATTCACAGCACTGAGCAATGTCAGTGAACTGATCTGGTGGTGGTGTGGCATTTACCAGTGATTCTTGGGCTTTAACTTAGTGTGTAACTCCTTGTGTTTCTCTTCTTCTCAAACTCATTAGATGAAGGGGCTCGAGGAGCCACAGATGGACCCCAAAAGCCGAGACCTTTTAGTTCAGCAAGCCTCCCAGTGCCTTAGTAAGCTGGTCCAGATTGCTTCCCGGACAAAGAGGAACTTCATTCTTGATCAGGTATTGTTCAAACATTCAAAAGAAACCTAATTTAACAATAGGTCCAAAGATAAAAGATTTGGTATCCATTTAATCTGATAAAATTGCTCAGGGACTTTGCTGGTGGTCCAGTGGGTAAGACTCCGTGCTCCCAATGCAGGGGGCCTGGGTTCAATCCCTAGTCAGGGAACTAGATCCCGCGTGCATGCTGCAACTAAGACCCGGCACAGCCAAAATAAATAATATTTTTTTAAATCCCTTTAAAAAAAAATTGCTCAGAGTCAAAATAGGGTGCATATATAGAGAAAGACTGAATTAAGTAACAGAATCAGGTTACCTGATTATGACTAAGTGGTTGTGTTACGGTTGTAATGTGTTTTGAGCTCAGAGATACAACTCTTAGTGTTTTTACCAGAGAGTGTATGGACCCAGACTGTAAAACACATTCTAGAGGCAATGGAAAGAGCGTTGGAGCTTTGGATTCATGGCTCCACCACTTACTAGGTTTGTGACCTTGGACAAGTCTTGGCCTCTCTGAGTCTCAATTTTCATGTTGTGTAAAACAGGATAACATCATGTAGCTTTTGAAGAATTCAAAGAGATTGTGTAAATAAGACCCCTAATCTAGTGCCTCACTTGTGAAAGATGCTCAGTAATTGTTGGTTGAATTAGTGTTTAATTTTTATTCCTAAAACGTCTATTACTTCTCTTGTTCCTAGTGTAACGTGTACAACTCTGGCCAACGGCGGAAGCTATTGCTGTTTAAGACTTTCTCTCGGAAAGTGGTGGTGGTCGTCCCTAATGAGGAGGACTGGAAGAAGAGGCTGGAGCTAAGGAAGGAAGTGGAGGGAGATGATGTGCCTGAGTCTATAATGCTGGAGATGAAAGGTGGGCTAAACTCTACAAGTTAGGGGTCCTGTCCTTGGTCCATGCACACCTCACTGGAGCCTCTTAGCACCTGGAGGATTCTCCACATGTAAAGTGTAAATCTCTGGAATAAATTAGTGGGTGTGATCACTTGAAGATTAATGAATGAGCAGAGTGAATGGTGAAGCAATAACTCCTTGATTCATTCTGATAAAATACAAAAAGAGAAATGGTGATAGATCACAGGATGATAGCCTTAAGGCAGAGGCTTCAACGAGTCAGTTATTCATTTAGTAAGTACTTAAAGTGTCTACTATTTGTCCAGTACTGTTCTAGACATAGGGAAAGAATGAATGAAATGAAGCTCTGCCTTCACCGAATTTATATTCTAGAGATGGGCCATGCTTGTGGTTCAAATTAAAATGGTAGTGGTTGGAGTGAATGATCTCATCAGTATATTTTGATTTCTAGTATCACATTAGGCCTGTTTTTTATTTTTGTTGTTTGTTTGTTTTGGTTTTTGATACGCGTGGTACAAAGCCTTACAGCAAGGTTCCCTAGAAGGCAAAATTAACTATCTTGATTGATCTAGTTTTGTGCTGTTCACCTCAGAGTTTGGTTTTTCCCCTTGCTGCCTTCAGCGCCTGACATCCCACCTGAGCTGTCAACTACTGGCTCTTTGAATTCTGATAATGCCCAGGCATGGGAGCTGGTTACACATTTAAGAGCTGGATTCTCCAAGTTTACTTAGAATGAACTAGGCCAGTCCATACCGGTACTCAAGCACTTGGAGGAACTTAGTTCAGTTTTATAAAACGGAGGGCTAACTGGATTCATCTCAGAATCAGGAGAGCCTCATTGAACTGAATTCTGCGGGGACTCAGCCTCTGAACTTGATGTCTAGAGACTGGCAAGTGTGCTGGCCCATCATACACAGGTGGTTTTAATGAGGACCCCGTACTCTTGTTAACTGTTTTTCTTGTATAGATGAGTAAGTGCCTTTAGGCTGGGGTCAGTTTCTTCTTGAGTCTCTTTAAAAGTGTATTTCTTATCTAACCAACACCAAAAGTTTCTCAGTTACTTTTAGCCTCTGGCTGCCTGCTTCTGTCCTGATAAGAAACCTTAACCCAGTTCACTCTTAATTTATTATGGATCACTTGAGAACTCGTAAATCTACAGTTTGCAGATAGCCCTTTGCCTGGGGCTGTTACAGTTTAGGGAAAACCCATAGAGTGAACCCAGCACACTTCTGTGCATTAGTACATGAGGCTTAGAAAATCCTATTCTTGTAGTGGGGCTTTCATCATGAGATCTTACCCGTCTGCGTACTTGGAGGCCCACAAGCTTCTCTCTTACTCTTACAGCCAACTTCTCTCTGCCTGAAAAATGCGACTATATGGATGAGGTGACATACGGGGAGCTGGAGAAGGAGGAAGCTCAGCCCATTGTCACTAAGTACAGGGAGGAGGCAAGGAAGCTGCTGCCGCCCTCCGAGAAGCGGACAAACCGCCGAAACAATCGAAACAAGCGAAACCGGCAGAACCGAAGCAGAGGCCAAGGCTACGGTGAGTCCTGGGGACCTGCCAGCCCGAGCCTCAGTCTGTTCTCTGTGCTGAGTGCAGCAGGACCCACAAGGAAAGGGCAGGCAAACCAAGTCAGGTCACCAACAGTAAGGAAGCCCCTTCTTACGGAGCTTATTTCTTCCTGTGATCTTTACTCCCAGCTTCTTGTGCTTTTTCCATAATCCTTCAACAAAAGGTAGTTATTTTTCAACAAAAATATTTGTTTCCTTGAAAAGCAATGCTTGAGCCTGTTCATTTATCTAGTTTTCATTTTTACATGTGGACTCCCCATTCACTATTGTAGTTTATTTGAAGGATTTGTGCAGTGAAATCAGATTCTTATCTTTTTCCTTGCTACTTTGTCTATTGGATCAACCCAACTGTATAGAGCAGAAAGTGAATGCATTATTCAGTAATCTGGGGGGGGGTGTTAGACAGTAAGTTAGCTTATTAGTGGAATTAATTTCCCTCCTGAATGTCTAGTTTGTCAGTTAACACCCCCCGCCACAGTGTGCATTCACTGTGCATTAAAAATGTGTGTGTGTGTGTGTGTAATTATAAGTGTAAGTCAACAAACTTTTTGAGTGCCTGCTCTGTGCTGGGCAGTGGGAATACCAACAGTTCCTACCCTGGAAGAGCTCATCATTTAGACTTTGTTCATTTGTATAAAATGATGGGTCTGGGTTATATGATATCCAGGATCCCTTCCAGGGCTGAAAGTCTGTGGCTCTACGAATGGCAGTTTTTACTCATGTTTCTAACTCTGCCATGTATCCTTTTGGCATCTTAAATGTTTTGCAGGAATTGGGGAGCTTCAAAAGGTGAAACCAAGGTGGCTTGGTTTTCTTGTGTCTCTATTCCTCTGCCCTCCCCCACCTCAGACTTTTTAAAAGATCCTGGCTGGTGCTTTAATTAACATTGTGTGAGCCTGGCAGAAGCAGGCCTCCTATTCCCCCAGAATTGCCTTTGGCTCCGACTTTTTGATTTCCACTCAGATGTGGAGCCAGGACCCCATGCCAGCTGTCTGAGCGCGCTCTCCATTTCTCTTCCAGTGGGCGGGCAGCGCCGAGGCTACGACAACCGGGCCTACGGGCAGCAGTACTGGGGGCAGTCTGGAAACAGAGGGGTGAGTGCAGCTCTCCTTCTGCTCCTCCCTCTGGGCCGTGATAGCCATTCCTATTGGCTTGGGGGAGCAGAGTGGTTTGGGCTGTTTTCTCAGGGCTTAGGGTTTTGCCCATTTAATTTGTTCCTCTGGAAGACTTTATCCTGGGAAGGTTAAGCTTGTTTATAATATCAAGTGAAGATGTGTCTCATTTAAGACGGGGGATAGCAGTGGCTTGTGATGCTGAAAGCCCATACATCTTCGCTCTTTCTCCTTCTCCTTTCTCAGGGTTACCGTAACTTCTACGATCGATACAGGGGAGACTACGATCGGTTCTATGGGCGAGATTATGAGTACAACAGATACAGAGACTATTACAGACAATACAGTCGGGATGTAAGTATCATCTGGGGATAGAGAGATGAAGGGGGGCAGGGCCAAAGGGATGAGTGTCGTGCCTCTCCATCCTTAGCCAGCTGTGGCTCCAGGTGATGGAGTTTCCCCTTTCTTCTAGTGGCAGAATTACTACTACCACCATCCCCAGGACAGAGACCGATACTACAGGAACTACTACGGTTACCAAGGGTATCGGTGAAGCCCCTGCCATTGTCGCCTGTCAGCCATGAAGCTGAATCTCTGGGGGTGCCAAGCACCTCCCAAAACACAACCAAGGAAAACAGGGGCTGCCGGGGTGGGGCTGAGCTGCCGGGGAGGGGCGGTGGGGGGAGGGTGCGCAAGCGGGGGGGGGAGGGGGTGGAAACAAACAACAAAACTGTACATTTTTTTTTAAAGTTTGTTGAAAAGAATATTGTCTTATTCTATAAAACATTTCAAACCTAGTTAGATATTTGTAATCAAAAAACCATTTGCTCAGAAAGCAGCACTTAGGGCTGCCTGTCCTATACCCTGCAGTCAGACAGGAAAAGAACTGAAAATGTCACCCTTCTGACATTCTGAGGCAGCTGGACTGGCAGCCGAGTAAGGGAGAGTGATGGCGAGGTAGTGCGGAGCGGGTGGGGAGGCGTGTGAGGGCACTCTCCATACAGGCAGGAGCGGGGACAGAGGGAGAGCTTGTGACTGGGGCAGTGAAAATAAACGATCAGCTCTTATCAATCACTTGCACCAACTAACCGTTTGTATTTTCTTTACCGACCTTTCCCTCTTGGGATATCTGGTCTGGTGGGCTGGGAGGCCATAGTGTCCCTGTCTCCACGTTCCTGTGCCTTTGTGCTGTTTGGCTGAGGCATGGAGACCACCAGTTGGGCGGTTCTGTTATAGGATCCCCACGCCAAGGAGGCGTGGGGACTGTTCCTGATTGCAGAGCAGAATAGCTTGCAGCCTCTCTGTGTCTGTTAATGGATTTCCGTAAAATCCGGGGGAAGAGTTGGGGTTGCAGCCCTCAGCCTGAAGACTGTGATTTGCCAGTCTCTACTCTCTGTCTTCCAAGGTTGAGACAGGTGGGAAGTCTCTGAAATCATCTCTGTTAGAGAATCTGTCCTCTTATAGTTCAAGAGAAGGAACGTTTCTCAGGGTTTCAGCTCACACAGAAACGAAGCAGGATTCTTTTCACTGCAGCAGGATATGTATATAGGTGAATCCTGTGGTGTGGGCTACCAGGCCCAGGCGCTGAGAATAGCAGCTATTTTCTACAGTGTGGAGGGCCCGGGCCCTGCTGGCTTTTTTGATACACAGATAGAGAGTGAATAGAAAAGGGGAGGGTGGGGGGTGGGAGGCAGCTCCGTGGGGCTGCTGGAACTTGGGAAGAGCATGAATGTGAGCGTGTGCAGCGTGTGCATGAAAGAGAGCACCCCTTCCCGACTTGCTGAAACAGGATTCCTCCTGGGGTGCCTTCCCTGTGTGTCCCAGAGAGGCCTCTAGCCAAGAGACTTCAGTCGGGAGAGTTATTGTTTTGTAACTTTACCAGCACCCTCCCAGTTCTTGACAGACAGCTTCAGGTTGTGGGTTCAAGAATACAGGTGGATTATGGGAATGCTCTTTCAATACTGAGCTTCAGTTTTCATCCACCTTCCTGCTCAGCATTGTGTCAGCCAAGAGCTCACTCAGCGAGCACCGCACATGCTGCACTTCCTGGCGAGTGGAGCCCTGGGTTGTGCTACTAGAAGGTACTTCACTTCCATTTCCTTACCTGGGCAGTCCTCTTGAAAATTTTGTGCTGAGATTTGACCTCTCTCCCCCTCTCCCACGGTTACTGCCGTGCCCAGGAGGGTGCGCAGGCCCTCGTCCTGGCCCTCTAGTCGCCCTTCTGCTCCACAAGGACCTCTGACCCAGAGGCTGGAATGGGGGCTGGTAGGCAATACGTTTGCTTGCTCAAAATGATGTCCTTTCTCTGGGCACCTGCTTTTTCTGTGGTGCCGTCAAATGGATTTGTGTGTGGCAGTGGGTGAAGTGATTGCATGAATTTTTCTGTAACCCACTAACCTTTTATTATCATTAAGGGGAGTTTTTGAGAAAGTTTTGCTCATAGTGTCAGGGAGGTAAAAAGGAGGAGGTAGAAACTGGAGCCCAAAGAGATTCCCTTAGGGCAAGATTATAACAGAAAATTGACTCTGAGGCAGAAGCTGCCACCCCTATTCAAACGTTTAGTTCTCCAGCAAATAGCATCTTTTTATAGTCTACAACACAGTTCGGGGATGCTAGGCCCTCAGGACCAGGGGAACAAAGCTTAAGCCGCTTTGGGTTTTTTTGGGGGGAGGGGAGGTACTTGCTGTTAATTTTTGACACTAGAAAGTCATTTTTTTTTAAAAAAAAGCTTTTTCTAGGTGGGTGGAGAGTGAAACTGCCACATCCTTGTCGGTTTAGTCCAAGAGATCACTCGCAACAACAGTAGATGTCTGGGTTTTGTTTCTGTCTTTTTTTATTATGAAAAAACAATGTTAAGGGGGAAAATGTGGATTAACAGGCGGGATCCCTACCCTTGTTTTCCTTAGAAGACTTGTTTAGTGTTTTATCAGACGTCTGTTGTAGTTGTAGATGGAAAAGCTTGTGAGAAAAACAAACACCACATGGAGCCTGTAAATGTTATTGCACAACCTGTAAAGCATTCTTGGAAGTGGCCAGTAAAAAAGGGTTTTACCATTTAAAAAAAATGTAACTGTGTCATTGTTTACATCTGTAACTTTTTCCTCCCCTGTTCTCATTACAACATTATGGCAAAAATGTAGGCACGGTAGCTTCCAGTTTTAGAATAAATAACCATTTGGATTGAATTCACCCTCTCTCCTGTCGCTGCACTGACTGGGTAGAGTGTGTCATTGGGGGCTTTATTTCTGATGCTGCTCCTCAAGTTGTACTGGGTTCCAACCAAGGTTGGCTTTCCTCTTTCATGGCTTTTCTCCCTTCCTATTCTGCCATGCTTTCACTTGGGAACCAGCCATACCTTCACTCGGGGTCACTCGGGGTTTGTTGGCTTACTTAAGTGCTTGCTTGAGCCGTTGGAGTAGAAGAAAATAAATGATAACCATGACCTCTGTGTATTTGGCCTATACTAAAACGAGTTGGATGCTTGAAGTTAAATGTAGGGTTCCATTTAGGAGCCAGATTAAGTTTATTCGTAATTACCACTTAAGAGGAAAAGCCTACTTATTCAACAGAAGATGTTTGATGGGGATTCTTCCCTAGTGACTATGTAGAATGAGAAGGTAACTTTGACAAAAGCACTACTGCATTACTAGCACCGAACGGATGTTGATTGTAACTTCTGATAAATGGTCAAGGACTTATTAAGGCTGGGCTCCCACAGGCTTATGACATCTAGTGTTTTGAAGTAGTCGTGATACAGGTATAGTTATTGCTCTAACTCCTCCCACTGTACATGATAGAGATTCCCACCCCAGGGGCTTACAGCTTTGGGCCCAAAGGCTATCCTTGATTTCAGTGTCTGCCCATTCTCTAGGGTATTTAAAGTTACTCAGTGTTACAGCTAATAATTTAAAATGGTTATTTATAGCTCATGCCTTGTCTCTAGTAACCTCTAGACCCCCCGGCTTTGCCCCCAGCAAGGGCTGCAGCCATTCACCCCTAATCTGATGAGTATGAAAATTGAATGTGTAGAAAAACTGAGCAGAGGTTGCTTTTTTTTTTTTTTTTTAAATAACCTAATATCAAGATTACACTTATTGAGCACTTCTGACTTCTTACCAAGTCTGAGCTGATGTGGGCATTTTCACTTACCCCTCTGGAATTTGCCCAACACTGTAATACCTTAGGAAAAGAGAAAGATTCTTTTAGTGCTTTCTATGCCCTGCTTGCCATTTAGGCATGTATAGTACAATCGTTGGATATCTGAATGCCTGTCATATGCCAGACACTGACAGGATGCAGGGATTAAACAGACTTGATCCTTAGAGGAGTCAACGGGCACTAAGAACTAAGCAGGCTCCTGAACAGAATGGGGGTAGGTCCCCACTTCAGGAGGGCAGCCAGGTTACTTTCCTTGGTTTCTTCCTCTCCAGGATGAGGGAATTAAATATCTCCAGGGCCTATTAGGGCTCAGGAATTCATCAACAGCGGGGAAGCTGCTATTCCTGAAGGTGCCTCAAGTTCACTGGGTACTCCTGGAGCCTGTGGAGACGTCCATAGGAAACTTAAGTTCAGTTCCTGGTAGAACCCCCTTTATTCCTTTGGTTTCCTCTTTGTCCCCCTCCCCTGCTGTCTTCCTGTGTGAAGGTGTGGGGAAGCTGGGGGCGATGTGCTGTCTCTAATATAGGTCACCCCCTTCTGCAAGGCAGCCTCCGGCAGCCGACCCTACCCGCAAGCGTATCCCAGGACAAAGCATGACCCAGGCTTGCCCCGGGAAGCATGTGTCACTGGGTAGGGGGTGGGGAATCTTGACAACCCATGAGGAGCAGACCTCCTGAGACTGACTTTCTCTGCCTTGGCCCTGGTCCCACCTCCGTATGTGTCTTTCTTTCCCTTGGAAGGTAACGGCTTCTGGAAAGGTATGCTGGGGCTTTATAAACCTCCGCCAAGTTTGAGTCCGGGAGGCGCTCGTGAGACAAACCTCTGGCCGGGCAGCTTGCTGGACCACTACTAGGGGTGGTAGGCGCACCAGGGGCGGGGACACTGCTCCTGGCGGATGTGACAGAAGGGGCCTGAATGGGAAGTGGGAGAACAGCAAGCCCCAGTTCTAACAGGAAGCCCAAACTGAACTAAGGGCTTATCCAACTCCTAGGGAGAACAGGAAGCGACCAAGGAACAGCGCCCCGAGCCGAACGGCGCCGGGCATTGTCCTCACACTTATGTTTCCGCTCCAAGGGAGTCTCTACTAGACAAGATAACAGAGACCTAGGTTCTCTCATAAGTTCCACGCGACCGGCGCCTACTGCAGGCGTGCTTGCTGGGACCCCCTTGTCCCATGATCCTTGGCTATAGCCACCAGTGTGCCTTCACCTGGATCGGGTGGACGTCGGCTTCCGGCCTCCGGGGTGGGTAGGAGTGGGTATCGAGTTGACGAAGGAAGGAGCAGCCATTTTGAGACAGATGAGCACGGAAGGGACCATATTGAGAACTCTGGATGCCTGGGGCCGCCATTTTAAGTATGGGCCCAGCCGAGAAGCCCTGTACGGTGAAACGCTGTGACATGCGGCGGCCATATTGGTGCGGATCCCCTTGGCGGCGGCCATCTTGAACGGAGACCTGCTGTGGGCGTCGCCATCTTAGAAGTAAAACGGCCCCTTCCCAGGAACTGGAACCAAGCTCCTCCCCTCTCACTGGGTACCTCCTGTCTGCGAGTGCCCTTCGGAAGCCCTCCCTAAGTCCACCCCGTTAGGTCTGTTTTCATTTTCACTTGTCTTCATTGCACTCGTGTGTGTGTGTGTGTATGCTCTCCGTAGCCTCTGAGTGTCTGTCTGTAACTTAATTCTTCCACTTGAGACGTTCTCTCATGCCCGCCATCCACCCTAACCCGGTGGATCTCCGATCCTAGACAATGTCTAACCCGCTTTGACTGGCCCTGTTCCCTGGTTATGGCAAGCTTTTCCACCTGCCGCACCCACTCCCAAATCTATTGACTGATCCTATCCCCCAAGAACGGTAACACAGGAACTGTCCTCTGAGACTCTGGATGACTTTATTCTTCAAATGGCTTTACACTTCCAATAGTTCCAGGTGAGACTGAGAGCCAGCACCCAGCCCATCCCTCTCTCCATTGTCTGAGCGGGTCACAGAGGGAAGCGGGCAGGACGCTGGCAGAGTCTGACAGCCCTTCTGTGGGTGGAGCTAAGGGTGCCCCGAGTCACGGGGTGCTTTGGGTCCGCCTCAGTGGGCGAGGAAATGGGGTCGGCAGATAGGTGAGGGAGGGCCTTGTGCTTCAGCTAACCTCACAGGGTTGGGAAAGGGCTACGGATGGGATGCAGGGACCCTAGTGGGCTCACCACAGTTCCTGACATAAATGAGGAAGGGCCCGGGAGAGGGAAAGGTGAAGAGTTGTGAGGAGGGACAGGGCAGCTCAGAGGAGGGCACAGAAGAATTTCTTCTCCCGGAAAGGGTTCTCCGAAGTGGGCACAGGGGTGATGAGGGGATCCTCACAGGCGTGGGCATCACAATAAGTCATCAGGTCTGCTGCTGCCTTGGACACCTGGGGCACAGCCAGGAGGGGAACTGTTAGCCAGAAACCCTGAAATGGACTGCAGCCTCCCTCCCCAAATGGAAAATCTTTTGCCGTCTCTAGGGCTCCTTAAGACAGTCTTCTCTTCCCTCATCACCCACAGAGACCTGGGGCCAGCTCTCCTTACAGATCCCAAGACTCCTCCTGTGATCTCAAGGAGTCAATGAAAGAAAGCATCTCTTATCCTGAGGTTTGGGAACCTACGATACAGGCTGCCAACTAATGGGATCCAGGGCCCCACCCACCTTTATCCGGCACAAGCTGGCTTCAATCTTAAGCTGTTCCACCATCTTGCGGGCTTGCCCAATACTCATAGTGCTGTTCACAGGGGTCTCCCCTTTCATCCTGGAGAAGAGAGCTCAGAGCATGATAGGGGGCCCTGCACAATCTCAGCTGAAGGCCCCCCTCTGTGCTTACTCCTCATCAACCTTTACAAGGCCGGGTCATATGCCCCAATATTTTATTCCCCTCTTATCCCCAACCTCCGTGGTCTTTCCCATTCCTGTCTTCCTCAGCTAAGGAAATGGAGAAGTGGGATGAGATGCTCCCCAAACTCCTACATGGCCTGGGCCACAGATCATTAAACATATAAATGATTTAAGGCTTCCGAGCCCTCAAGTTATGTGTGTTCCCAGCTCTGAAAACCACAACTAGAAAGAGGCCCGCCCTAATGAGGAGAGTACTGAACCCCCACCTGCCCCCTTGAGCCCCAAAGGGAGAAAAGCAGGATGCTCGCTACTCACCTGAGGCCACGGGCAGCGACAGTCCTGGGGAGAAGGATCGTGGGGTGCACCAAAACCTTCTGCCTGAGATGGGTGCCCCACCTTGCAGGGAGTTGCAGCTGAGAATATCTGACGCAGCAGCACAAGGCCACTGGGGAGGGTCAAGTCAGAGGCCAGTGGAGGGCTGGTCCCAGTTTTTGCAGCTCCAGCACTGGCTGTTACCTGAAAGATGAAGGATGCTAGAAGGAGCTGCTCAGATCCTGGCACATACCAACTGTCTGGCCAGTGGGGGAGCCTGGCTGCTGCCTGCAGCCCCTGTGCACGCCCCCACTGTTACTGTCTCACTACCTGCCCCTCCCCCATTGCAGGCATTCAGAGTCTGGGCTAGAGACCTCCCCAAAGGAGCTGGAAGTAGCTGAGTCCCAGGTAGATTCCCCCCTCAAATG
This sequence comes from Globicephala melas, assembly GCF_963455315.2. Taxonomy (NCBI): domain Eukaryota; kingdom Metazoa; phylum Chordata; class Mammalia; order Artiodactyla; family Delphinidae; genus Globicephala; species Globicephala melas. Next base: position 8,994,702 of record NC_083321.1, read on the forward strand.
GGGTGGTCTGGACCTGTGACAGCCCCTGCAGTGGAGTCAGTACTGACTGCGTGAGACCCTGCTCATTTGAAAATCTGACATCAGCTGGGCAGTCGCCCCCTCCATCCCTCCTCCCTCTACTCTGACACAGCATTTAACACCTGAATCTTCACTTCTCTCCCAGGGACCCTCCATTCCCCATATCCTGGAAAATGTGATGAGCTACAGGTATCAGCTTCTAGATCACCACTTTAACGTTCTAGCTACAAGTACTCGAGCAGAAGATCCAGGGGCAGCGAGGTCCATCAGGAAGATGTCTAAAGAAATGGCAGACCAAAGAGAAGAAGGAGCAGCTGGGGAAAGAGTGGCATGCAGAGATCAGATCAAAGAATCGGACAAAGACCAGGTAGAGGGGAGAGTCGGTGGGTGTTTCTGGAAATAGATGGGATTCCTGGGTGTGTGTGTGTATTGGCTTGAGATTGCCTCCCACGTCTGCAGTGTTGTGCTTGGTGCTGTGAGATGTACGCAAAGATGTACACAACACTGATCCTTCTGAGGGATCTTATTTGGGGTGAATAGACGTATACAAAATAGAAATGCCACCCGCCAAAACCTAGTCTAGATAATGCGCTGTGGGGACTCTGAGGGAAAGTCTAGTTAGGGTCGGAGGAGGTCGATCACGCATCGTAAAAGCTGGAGACAAAACACGGGCCTGAAATGCTACCGCTCTTGTGAATAGGGGACAGCCAGCCCGCTGGCGCAACGCGCAAGATGCACAGGTACCCGCAGATTGCAACGTTCTCGGGGCGAATGCTTTCTGCCTTGGAAGCCCACGGATCCAAGGAGCTGTGGGCAATGAAAATCAGCGCCAGCTGGATGCCCGCCTCTCCCCCTCTTCGGGGGTTAAATGGCGGATAGTGAAGTTGTGGGCGGAGGGCCGTGATTGCGGCCTCGAGGGGCGGGCTGAGGGATCCTGCTGACTCATATCTGGAGCATATCTTGGGGCCTGGAGGGAGGCGCCTGTCCCCTTTGGTTTTGGTATCCGGAGGGTAACGGACCGCAGGAACGGACAGTGCCGGTCGCGAGGAGGTAGGAACTTGGCGGCCCGGAAGGCCCCGCCTCCTGTACCGGGCCCCGCCCCAGACGGGCCCCGCCCCCAGTGCCACAAAGAGGGCCGACGAAAGGGGGAGGGACTTCCCCGGGAGGGGGAGGGACTTCCCCGGGAGGCGGAAGTGCTTTCTCGCGGTTGCCCGGGCGGTGCGCGGCTGGTGAGTCTGCATCCCTGTGGCGGTTCGCTGGCAGGTTTCTGTGTTGCTGCGGTTGGGTGGGGGCTCCGGGCGCTGCGCCCACCGCTGAGCCAGAGGGAGCTGGCGGGGAGCGGCCGTTGGCTGTAGGACGCCCTGCCCGGAGTGGGGCGCGGCCCTGTCTGAGAGCGACTGCAGCTCCAGGAGGAGAGGAGAAGCTCGGTACGGAATTGTGGCTGCGCTGAGGTTGCTGGCTTTGAGTCCGGCTGTGCGACCTTAGGCAAGTCGCGCGTGCTCTCCGTGCAGCCACCTCGCAGTGTGGAATCGTGTCATCGTGTGTGTAAAACCGCCTTGGAAGAATTTTAAGGTGCTCATCCTCTGTATGTTACGTATTACTATGAATGCCCGTCAAGGTGGCTGTCCCAGAATCAGGTGACCCAAGGATGGGTTCAGCTGAGGAACTCTAGCACAGGTGGTGGAGAGAGCACAGTGGAGGAAAGGAAGGGATAATTGGCTGAGAAACGCAATCAATTGGAGAAAGGCCATATGAAACAAAGACTTTGCTGTGTCTTGCTATCTCTGGTTCCTCAAAGCCAGTCCGGTAAGCTTGTCCTTTTTGTCCCCACCTCCCCCGTGAAAAGAGCCATTCTTTCCCCTTCTCTTTTTCCAGGAACCACCAGCTGCTTCATCCCATGGCCAGGGGTGGCGTCCAGGTGGCAGAGCACCTAGGAACTCAAGGCCTGAACCCGGGGCCAGACCCCCTGCACTCCCCATCATGGTCAATGACCCACCAGTACCTGCCTTACTGTGGGCCCAGGAGATGGGCCACGTCCTGGCAGGCCGTGCCCGCAAGCTGCTACTGCAGTTTGGGGTGCTCTTCTGTACCATCCTGCTCCTGCTCTGGGTGTCTGTCTTCCTCTATGGCTCCTTCTACTATTCCTACATGCCGACAGTCAGCCACCTCAGCCCCGTGCATTTCTACTACAGGTGAGAGGGGTCTTCTATCAAAGTAGACGAATCCAGTGAGAGAATTGCTGCAAGGACCCTTGGAGCTTATTCAGGTCAACCCCCTTATTTACGGAGGAGGACACTTGAGCCCAGTGTGCTTATACTGATTTATAGCCCAAGGTTGGGGCAGGTCTGGGCTTGTAGAGCTCTAGGGTCCTAGTCCTGTCTCTGGTTACTGGAATCTGGTTAAAAAGAAGAAAAAAAAAAATCCCTCTCCTAGATTGTCATTATGAGGGTCAGTTCAATTTAGGCTGGATCAGACCTCTCTCAGGGCCACTGTAGACTTTTGAGCCAACCCAACTCCTTGGGTCATCTCAGAACTAATCTGGCCTTCAGTAGAGGAGGTATTAGGAAAGCAGTAGTTTGCCTTTTACATGACTTCTTCCCACTCCCGGATAGTCTGCTGCAAGAGAATTTATGGAAACACAGGGTGTCTGGGTGCATAAACTCCCAGAGTCCTACTTCCCTACTTCTTGCCTGGGGCCTCAATTCCTTCCCATTTTACAAACCCTGCCAAATTCCCTCCCCTTCTTTTTTATTTTTTTTTTTGCGGTACGCAGGCCTCTCCCCATTGTGGCCTCTCCCGTTGCGGAGCACAGGCTCTGGACGCACAGGCTCAGCGGCCATGGCTCACGGGCCCAGCCACTCCGCGGCATGTGGGATCTTCCCGGACCGGGGCACGAACCCGCGTCCCCTGCATTGGCAGGCGGACTCTCAACCACTGCGCCACCAGGGAAGCCCGTCTCCCCTTCTTTTAACAATGACTACAGGACCAATCAAGAGGTGCTGACAAGGGCACTATTATCAGTGGTCCAAAGTTTTTTTTTTTTTTTTTCCCTGTCCTGAGTCCGTGGTCATGAGCTGTAGTTTCTAAGGCAGAGCTGCTTAAACTTTTATTTATTTTATTTTATTTTATTTAATTAATTAATTTATTTATTGGCTGCGTTGGGTCTTCCGTTGCTGTGTGCTGGCTTTCTCTAATTGCAGCGAGCGGGGGCCACTCTTCGTTGCGGTGCGAGGGCTTTTCACTGCAGTGGCTTCTCTTGTTGTGGAGCACAAGATCTAGGCACGCAAGCCTCAGTAGTTGTGGCACACGGGCTTCAGTAGTTGTGGCTCACAGGCTCAAGAGCACAGGCTCAGGAGTTGTGGCACACGGGCTCAGTTGCTCCGCGGCATGTGGGATCCTCCCGGACCAGGGCTCGAACCCGTGTCCCCTGCATTAGCAGGCGGACTCCTAACCACTGCGCCACCAGGGAAGCCGTGCTTAAACTTTTAAGAGGCATGATGGCCTGGCCCCTGGCCCAGGTTCAGCTTATGAAAGCTATGGCCCTTCCTGCCATAAAAACCTATATATATGCCCATGTGCAATTTTGCCTACAATTCAAAGGGTTCGTGAGCCTCTTAAAGATCATCTGTGGCTCCCTTTGGAGGAGTTTTCTCAAACTAGGCCCCAGACCAGAATTCCTAAATCAGAATTTGGAGGAGTGGGACCCAGGGATTTGCATTTTTATCAGCTCCCCAGATGAGTCTTTAGAAAGACTTAAGTCCGAAACTATTCAACTAAGTGTCCATAGGTTCCCATTTAAGAATGTCTGCTCTAATGAAAGGAAATAAATGGAAGTAGCAGGAAGAGAATTAAAGACTCAATCTGTTGTCTTGAATCTCCTGGCTGCATTTCTTCTCCGTCTGTCTCTATAACAGAGAAGCGTGCCCATTCTGGGAGAAGCGATGGGGGATAGGAAAGGGAGCCCTAGGGGCCAAGGAGGTGTGTGGACAAGTAAGGCAGACTCTGTAACTTAGCAGAGTATCATCCCCATTCTCATTTAGGACCGACTGTGATTCCTCCGCCTCCTTACTCTGCTCCTTCCCTGTTGCCAATGTCTCACTGGCTAAGGGTGGACGTGATCGGGTGAGTATGGGAGCTGAAGAGAGGTTTCATTAGAGCTTTGATGACTTGAAACAGGAAGGCTTGAGGAAGACCTGGATGTCAGGGACCGAGTAATAGAGACTAAAAGGAAGGCTTTCAGGGAAAAGGGAGGTTAAAGAAAAATTAAAGTCCAAATGAATTGTGTGGATTATTCTTTCCTCCTTCTTAAATTGTTTCAGCCAGGCCATATCTACTAGATAAGGTGTATTTTAGATCTAAATGAACCTAAATTAACAGATCAGCTATCTCACAGAACTAGGATGGGATCCACCCAAGAGTTTTGTAAGTATGTTAAATTATGAAACCGTTGACAGATATGTGTAACCTGCCATTACAAAGGGTACTGTGCCAGAGGACTGGCCAAATGCCAGTATGCCTTCAACAAACCTGGAAACCCTGGGGAATGCAGAATGGGAATGCATCCTTCTCTATTAGGCAAGCTGCTGGAGGCTCTGAAAAAGGGTAGGATCCCAGAACACTTCAGAAGGATCCTGGAGGATCAGGAGCATTTCTGATCACCAGAGTTTTCTGAGTTGTCAGCAATGTAATAAGAAGTCATCAGAAATCAGACTTATTAAGAGTTTAAACACCATTTGAAAATGATTTTTCAAAAATTGTACTTGGGAGGATACTGACCTAAAGATAAACACAGGATAGAAATAAATGGTCACTCTGAAGGGAGGAGTGTAAGCTGTAGAGTCTGGGGCCCCCTGGGGTTGACAATACAAATAACCTAGGAGACTGTGTATCCTGTCTCCTGTGACATCTTCCAGTTTACTGCCAGGGTAACACTATCCAGAAAGCTTACCAGGTGGGATGAGTGGATCCCAAATGGAGATTTCAAAGTGGTGAAGTGGGGAAGGGAATTCCCTGGCGGTCCAGTCGTTAGGACTCCACACTTTGACTGCCGAGAGTCCAGGTTCAATCCCTGGGGCAGCTTCACAGTGTGGCCAAAAAAAAAAAAAAAAAACTGGTGAAGTGGAATGTTGGGCATTGCAAGACAGGATTATCATTTTAGTTCTGCTACTCAGGAAAGTAACTTGGAGATTATTATAGAATGTTCTGTAAAAACATTGGTTCAATGTGTTTTTGTGGCTTAATAATAATAATAAATGGAATATATTGAGAGGGGAATAGAAACAAAGCCACAGTACATTTGCACCTGGGATGCTGCATGCATTTGTGTGGCTGCCCATAGTAGATCATAATGGTTGGTGATGCAAGGAGCCTAAAACAATCGGGTACCAGGCTGCTGGATGAGGAAGGAATGGAAAGATGAAGGGTGAGGCCAGATTGATCATTTCATTCATTTCTAGTGAGCATTTTTGAGTGAATGCATGAAATAATGGGTCTTCTCTGTGTGTAACACCTTGTTTAGAAATAGAAGATGTGGTCCTGCTTTCAAGGAGCTCACAGGATTGACAGAAATCTATACATTGCATTAAGTAGCAAAGATGCAGATTCTGCATTTCAGAAGAGTTTGTGAAGAATTAGACAGGTGTGAGACTATGGAGATGGTGAGGCTCAAAGTGGGCCTTTTAAGGAAGGGTGAATGCTGCGTGGGAATGGAGGAGAGGGAGAACCTGCCCATCAGGCAGACAAATGCGAACAAAGGCAGGACTCATTCACAAGATTCTGGTATTAGATTTTGTGGATGCCCTTGGAGGAGATGACATAATTACTGGTTTAAAAAGAAAAAATATATATATATAAATCTTTATTGAGATATAATTCACATAGTGTACAAGTCGCCCTTCAAAATGTACAATTCAGTCGTTTTTAGTATATTCAGAGATGAGCAACCATCACCACAATCAATTTTAGAACATGTTCATCACCGCAGAAAGAAACCCATACCCACTACCTAGCAGTCCCTCCCCGTTTCCGTCCTGCCCACTCAGAGAACTACCTATTTTAATGTTTCAAAGAATTCAGTGAAGCAACTGGCTTAGATTCATCTGGCCTCTACAGGGGGGTAGGAATCTCATGGAATCCATTTTTGTCAGGACGTAATTCAGACCGAAAATAAGAATCTGTATAAAGAAAGACTTCGATCAGTGGTTTTTCAGCTATTACCCTACGGATAAAATGCTCAAAGTACCCTCATAGCCATATCTAGATTTTGGAGCTAGTATACTATTAGGGTTAGGGGAAAGTTTTTTTCAACTTCTTTTTTTTTTTAATCCACTCCCTCTTTGGTTAAAACCAGAAGCTTTACCATCACCGCTGTGATCCTTATGTATCACCCTGAGGGGGTCACGCGTAGGACAAGCATAGCTGAATGTAGGATTCGAGGAACATAGGAACAGTCAGGAAAACTAGGGTATGTTTGGTGGCACATCTTCAACCTCTTGAGGTTAGTCCCAGTGAAGAAGCCTTCCTGTGTGAGTCTCAGGGTTCTACCAACAGAACCAAGATAAAGGACCCAGAATGACGTAAGATGGTCTTGAGTGACAGTGACTGTGCGACAGCTGGCTAGGGAGATGGTGAGCACTTCTGGCACTCGGTTAATTAATAATGTAAGTGAAGGTAGGCTGGGTCCGGGGGGATGGCCTCACGGGGACAGAGAGACCTGAGTCACAGATGGCCCAGTTGGCAACGTGACGGTTCACTTTTGGAAGAGAAATGTGACACAGCCTTTCTCGAATAGAGCGATTCGGTAGAGCAGACAGGATACTGAAGATCTCAGAAGTGGGAGGGATCCAGCCACCAGAAGGGGGCAGCACTTTCTTGGGACCAGAGAGATTGAGAGGCCTGTTTTGAGAGCGGAGGGTTGTGGCAGAGTGTTTCGAGGGGAAGGGGGGGAGGTGGTACAGGGGCAGTGCAATTTAAAAAAACTTTTTTTAAAGAGATGGGGCTACCTTGGGCAGGTGCTGATGTATGGACAGCCGTACCGCGTTACCTTAGAGCTTGAGCTGCCAGAGTCTCCTGTGAATCAAGATTTGGGCATGTTCTTGGTCACCATTTCATGCTACACCAGAGGCGGCCGAATCATCTCCACCTCTTCACGCTCCGTGAGTGTTCCTTCCTGGCCTGTCTAGGAGGGTGTGGAGAACGATGACAGATGTCAGACTGTCTGGGTAGGGCTTCAGGAGAAAACATCCTAGCTCTGAAGTCACAGACACATCAGGATAGGCAAGAGGCGTCAGTTTACCACACCAGACAAACACCCCCTAACATCTGATGAGCATGGCCCGCTTTGGGGTAAAGTCTGAAGAGTAGAGCCACCCTGAAAACGGGGGCTTCTGTGGAGCCAGGCAAGCCTGGCCTCAAATCCTCACTCAGAAACATGCCAGCTGAGGGGCAATTTACTTAACCCCTTAGTTATGAAGTACTATAAGTGAATATAGTAGTAACTCCCTCATGACAAGACTAGTTTGGATTCAGTGAGGAAACAGTGGGTGTTCGGTAAATGTTAGACCCCATTCTTAGTTACCAACAGAACCACATCATCATTCTTAGTTACCAACAGAGCCACATCATGAAGCAAATCCCTGAATGTCCACATGCGGGAAAGCTTCAGACGGTACACTGGAACATACAGTCTGTTCTGGATTATAGAACCATTGGGGGGAAGGTAGATCAGGGACGGTGTGGGGCCTCACCTAGGAGGGTTTCTTAGAAAAGGGGGCTTTGTTGTATTGGAATAGGGACACGCAGCCGGCTAGGGCAGGGCAGGGATGTCATTCAAGTGTTTGCGACGGTTGGGTCAAGACTTGGGTTTTGGGGGCGTGGTAGGAAGTGAAAGTGAGGGAGCAGGGACCGGGGAAGCAGCAGCCTTCCTGGCCTGCTCAGGGGTGGTGGAGGGGCGGGCCCCCGTCCCCAGCCTCTCCCTCCTGGCCCTGGCAGGTGATGCTGCATTACCGTTCAAACCTGCTCCAGATGCTTGACACACTGGTCTTCTCTAGCCTCCTGCTGTTTGGCTTTGCAGAGCAGAAGCAGGTCCTGGAGGTGGAGCTGTACCCAGAATACAGGGAGAACTCGGTAAGGGGGGAAGGAGGACTAGGACACAGCCCTCCCCACGAGCCCAGGATTTTACCTGAGGAGCTTCTGGGCTCGGTCAGGAGGGACAGCAGTAGAGGCTGGAAGCGGGCCTCAGGTTGGCCTGGTAAGAGTGACAGCGGCAGGATCCTGGCCTGATGTGCTGCCACCACTGCCCACCCGCCCGCAGTATGTGCCGACCACCGGAGCCGTCATCGAGATCCACAGCAGGCGCGTCCAGCTGTACGGAGCCTACCTCCGCATCCACGCCCACTTCACTGGGCTCAGGTGGGGAAGCGCCGCCGTGACCTGGGCAGCTCTCGCGGGGCCGTCCTTAAGTGAAGAGGGTCCTAAGCAGAGGCGCCGGCTCTTACGGGTTTTACTTAGGCCACAGACTCTCAACCCTGGCTGCACGTCAGCGTATCAGGTCCCTGGGGAACTTTAAAAGACACTGATGCCTGGGCCCCACCCCAAGACCAGGATTTGTTAGGGTCATACCAGGCCGTCAGACCTTTTGATAGCACCCCAGGGAAAGGTCATGTGCAGTCAGTGTTGAGAACTGCTCTCTTTTTTTTTTTTTTTTTTTTTTTGGGAACTGCTCTCTTGAACACGTTGGCTCAGTGGGTGGGAGGCAGGGGATGCAGCCCAGCTCTAGCCAAACTGGCGAATCGCCCTAGAAGTTACTTCTGGGAAATGAGAAGGCTGGTACTCCCTGGTACCTGCTACTCCCCTCCTGTCTCTGCTTCCTGCTTCAGGTACCTGCTGTACAACTTCCCGATGACCTGCGCTTTCGTTGGCGTCGCCAGCAACTTCACCTTCCTCAGCGTCATCGTGCTGTTCAGCTACATGCAGTGGGTGTGGCGGGGCATCTGGCCCCGACACCGCCTCTCTCTGCAGGTCGCAAAGGACCCCTTTCCTCTCCCCGTCACGATCCTTCTTTGGGGAGTGGGCAGGAGCATGTTGGGGGCTGGGGCTGAAGGGCCCTGATCACTGGTGAGGGAAGGCAGTCCTTGCTGCTCAGGAGTTTCCCCCGCTACAGGTAAACATCCGAAACAGAGAAAGGTCCCACAAGGAAGTCCAGCGGAGGATCTCTGCCCATCAGCCAGGTAAAGGTGATGGCTGGGGGCTGGGTGAGGAGGCTCCTGCGCCGTCCAGTATGAGGCTTTAGGTGCTCACATACCAAGCTGAAGGTCAAGGCAAAGGCTGAATGGGGTGAAATTGGCACTGCCATCCAGGCACAGCTGCCCTAGCCCTGCCCTGTCCTCTACCCCCTTTGGAGGCACAGGGCCCCAAGGCCAGGAGGAGTCCACTCAGCTGTCACCCATTACAGAGGATAGTGAGAGCCGTGCAGATCCCTCGGAGCCAGGTAAGGCGCAGCAGCCCGACCTCCTTCCTGACTCCTCTCAGCCCTCCCCTTCAGCCTCCTCCAGACTGACCTCTGCCCTCCCCCTGGGGCTGCAGAAGGCCAGCTGTCTGAGGAGGAGAAACCAGATCAACAGCCCCTGAGTGGCGAGGAGGAGCTAGAGCCCGAGGCCAGTGACGGTGAGGGGCACTCTGCAGCGGGACCTGGGTGGCCTGGGGTTGGCCTGTGGCTGGGGAGAAGGCCACGTTGGGTTGGGTGGGGGCAGGAGCCCCTGGGGAATTTCCATTTGGGATTTCGTTTCTCCTTCCCCTGGCCCAGGTTCAGGCTCCTGGGAAGATGCAGCTCTGCTGACGGAGGCCAACCTGCCTGTTTCTGCCCCTGCCCTTGCCCCGGAGACCGTGGGCAGCTCTGAACCCTCCACAGGCACTGTCCGACAGCGCCCCATTTGCTCTAGTTCCTGAAGAGAATAGGGCAGAGTCCCCACACTCCAGCCCTCCCCCCCCATCCCTTTCCCTTTCCGGGGCTCCCCCAATAAACTCTTTTCATGCCAGCTGCCTCCCTGACTCTAAACTGGATTCAGGGCCATTTGAAAACGTGATGTTCCCCAGGCATCCCCCACCTCCATTGGAGGAGGTTGTCTTGTCAGGGGCTACCGATGGGGAAGACCTCCAGACCCCGGACTATTTCAGGCACAGCTGTTTCCATTCATCAGCCTAGGACGTCCAAGGAGCGAAAACCTGCCCACTCCATCCACGTGACTCTCATCTCCCTCTGGGGAGGGGGATAGCATAGGGCGGGTCTGGAAAGCTGGGATACATCATTCTGGCCTCCGTACCCCTCCCTTCCTCAGTCCTTTGGGAGGCAGAAGACAGGAAATGACTGCCATGAATGTGGTATGATTTTTTACTGAAACAGCATTTTGTAGCCCAGGCCCCATGCTGTCCACAGCTGTTTTTCTCTCTGATACCAGCCAGGTGGCCCCGTCCTTTGTGTTCCCCTCCTCACCCCCTCACATGACTTCAGCCTTTGGATTCTCAGCTCCTGGCTGCTTTCCACATTCCAGTGCTCTTTCAGAACCCAGGCATCCTGGCCTCCAGCTGAAACCGCTGCATGTGGCTTCCCCCACCCCTGGCCCCGTGACTCAGGCCCTCTGAAGGGACCAGCCCTCTTCTTGGCACTCACTGGGGAGGGGGGCAGGGGAAGGGGGGCCAGGTGGTGACATCACAGTTGAGGGGTATAAAAGCTTTGAGCCAAAACAGAATTGAAATTGAAGACACTGAGAAAACCTGACTGTGCAGCGTGTGCTCCTGGGGACCTCTTAGGACCCCCGGCCTGCTACTCACTGCATCAAGGCCTACCCACTGGTAAGGCGCTGCTTGTGAGCCAGGGAGGTGGGGGGCAGGCAGGGACAAGGACTGATAGGTGGGGAGGGAGGGTTCCAGGGCCTCTGTGTCCCATCTCTTCTCCTTTCTCACCTCCATCTCCTTTCTGGGTTTCTGCATGTGTCACTGACTGATTGATACTTATTTTACTTAGATGGTTTCCCTGGGTGGCAGCTGGGAACTATCCCACCTTCCTTCCCCAGGCTGCGTAAATCATTTACTCCTCTTCTCCCCTCAGCACTCAGTTTATTCATTAACTGTTTCTCGTGCTTCACGCATTGCTGGTCACACACTTCTCTCTGTCGGGTCAGACGACATTTTATTCTTTTTCGCCCAAAACCAAGCACATAGGCTGTTCAGAAGTTGGATGACAAAGGGGTGTATCGTCTCATTTCCACCTCTTTCCTGTTCTCCTCTCGGTCCCGGTTCGGTCGTGTTTCCCTGTCTCTAGAGCTTTTGTTGAGGGAGGGGGGCCTGCAAGGTGTGAGGGCTGGCCGGCCTTCACCCTTCCCCCTCCTTCCCTTCCAGACCCCATGCCGGGAAATCCCCGCCTTCTGTGGCTCCTGGCTGTCACCTTCTCCTTGGTTCCCAGAGCGCAGCCCTTGGCGGGAGACGCGGAAGAAGAGGAGCAAGATGAGACACCTCTGCCGGCTGTCCCCTGCGACTACGACCGCTGCCGCCACCTGCAGGTGCCCTGCCAGGAGCTGCAGAGGGCCGGCCCGACGACGTGCCTGTGTCCTGGCCTTTCCAGCGCCACACAGCCGCCCGACCCGCCACGCCTGGGGGAAGTGCGCATGGAGGCCGAGGCGGGCCGCGCCGTGGTGCACTGGTGCGCCCCCTTCTCCCCGGTCCACCAGTACTGGCTGCTGCTTTGGGAAGGCGCCGGGGCTCCGCAGAAGGGGCCTCCCCTCAACTCGACGGTCCGCCGAGCGGAGCTGAAGGGCCTGAAGCCCGGGGGCGCATACGTCGTCTGCGTGGTGGCCGCCAACGCGGCCGGGGAGAGCAGCGTGCCCGGGGCCGAGGGCCTCGACGGCGCGGGCGGCCCCGCCTTCGGGCCCTGCGGCCGGCTGACTGTGCTGCCGAGGCCACTCACGCTGCTGCACGGGGCCGTGGGCGTGGGCTCGGCGCTGGCCCTGCTCAGCTGCTCCGCCCTGGTCTGGCACTTCTGCCTGCGCGAGCGCTGGGGCTGCCCCCGCCGAGGCCGCCCGAGCGGCGCGGGACTCTGAAGCCGCCCGGGGGCCTCTCCGGCCAAGCTAAGCCCGGCGCTGCTCCGGGGGAGGTGGCGGCCCCCGACAGATGGCGGGATGGAAGGCCGGGCGCTGGGCCCCCACTGAGTCGGTTCAGGCCCCAGACTTTCCACTCTGCCCCGAGCTTAGGTTTAGGAGTAGAGAAGGTCGGCAAATTTTTTCTTAAGGGACCAGAATAATTTAGGCTTTGTGGTTCCAGGGGATAAAATGGAAGATATCATGTAGTTCTTACACAACCATGTAACCATTTAAAAATGTAAACATCATTCTTAGCTCTTGGGCCTTACAAGTCAGGCCCTGGCCAGATTCGGCCCGTTGGCTACGGTTAGTCTACTTCTGTCGTACAGCCTCAAAAGGGCCCTGCCACTATGGGTGGCTTCCGTGGGGTTTTGAGAATAAGCTGCTGTGGTATGGGAGTTTGGGGCTAGAGACCACTCCTTCTCCTTCTGCCTTTTTGTTTAGATAGTGAGGATGCGCACTGAGTTAGAATCTACCTGTGTCTGAGGCGGGTGGAAATAAATGACTGACATGGAGTGGAGAAGAGAAGGACTGCCCAAGCTGCTGTCTGGGACAAGCTTGCGGTTTTGCTAGTAAAATTATAATAATAATAATACAATAATAGCAAAGGATTCCCCCTCCCGCATTTGTGTTTATTGTATATTCACTGTAACAACATTAAAGGAGATGTAAAAGGAAAACATTTTCAATTTTCATGATCCTTTTCAGTTCCTCGTCCACACACCGATTTTTCGGAGTAGTATACATACTTTCGAGTTTATTTTTAAATTAACTGGATGTAGAAAAGTCGAAGTTGCTACACAGTTTATTCCTCACTTTTACTGATCTTATAACCTTTTCTCAAATTATAAAAGTAACACATACAAATTTCAGTACTGAAGAGGATAAAATGAAAGTTCCCGTCCTCCTCAAGAGGTAATTGCCTGTAGCAGAGCAAATTTTTCCCTAAGCAATGCAAATATATTTTTTTCATTCAATATATTATGGACAATGTTCCCTGTTGGTAAATCACAGCCTCCTTAGTTATGTGAAAGGCATAACTTTCCACTGGAGGATGCTCCTTAACTGGCAATAGCCTTTGCTCTTTGTTAGAACATTTGTCTTCAGCGTTTGCTATGGACATCCTTGTTTGTTTGTGTATCCTCACATGTTTGTGTACTTCCATAGGGTACTTACTTGGAAGTAGGTGAGAGAGGTAGTACTATACAATTTAATCATTCTTCTATTATTGGAACTCTAGAATAAATTTAGAACACATTTGTTATTTTGAATACACTCACCACATTGCCGTGAATACTTTGTCTTTTTAATCTGATTCCTGTATTTCTCAGCATTTATTCATTTACAAATAATGAGGGCCTACTACCTCACTTTTTTGTTGTTTTTTTTTCCCCGTACTTTTTCTTCCCTACTGTCTTAATATTAAAGACACGCTTTACATGCTTTCGTACTTAATCTCTATCACAGTCGTTCTAAGAGATGGTGTCACCTTTTCACAGATGAGAAGTTTGAGGTTCTAAATGGTTTGAAGCTATTCAGTACAAATAAGGAGGTGAGTTAGGACTTCTCGATACAAGTTGCCCAACTCCATAGCTGATGATCATTCCACCGCAGAGAGGCAGCACAGCCTAGCAGTTCCAGCACGCACACTGCATGGGTTTGAATCCTAGCTCTGCGACCTTCGGTAAATTATCTCATCTTTCTGTGTCTGTTTCCTGTGACTAATAATAGTATCTACATCATATGGATTGTTGTGATGATTAAATATGAATTAACCATATAAAATTCTCTAGTGCATATATTATCAATATCAGCAACTTATTATTATTCTGCCTCCTAAAAAACATTTAAAGTGAGCTTTAACTTAAGGGACCTAACAGCCTAGGTAGTGGCGGCGGGCTAAGTAATCAACAAGACTACACACTACGGGGACAAATGCTAATGGAGTAAATACCGGGGCTGGGAGATGGAGAGGGGGTGGTCAAGGCAGGCTTCCCTTAGAAAGCACACCCAGGGACTTCCCTGGTGGTCCAGTGGTTAAGATTCCGCGCTTCCACAGCAGGGGGCGCAGGTTTGATCCCTGGGGACCTAAGATCCCACATGCGTGCGGCCAAAAAAAAAAAAAAAGGAAAGAAAAAAAAGAAAGCAAACCCAGGGTCCAGTCCGAAAAAACGACTGGGAGTTAACCAAGCCCACAGAAAAGGCAGGACATCCCAGACACAGAGGGACGGGTATGTGCAAAGGCCGGGAGGAGGGAGAGTTTTGCAATCTGCACAAGTTACCCTCAAGTGGTGAGAGATGAACCCCGCACCAACTACCAACATTTACACAGTGTAGTCTTGCCAGACACCTAAGGTTGGTGCTATTGTTATCCTCACTTTACAGATGGGACATTAACAAAAGAAAGGGTAGGAGGAAGCCAGACTACCAGCATTTAAGTTTCGTCCTCGGTGACTGAGGTGTCATGGAGAAATCTTAATCAGGGAGCTGATGAAAGGATCAGTTATTGTGTTTTGCAAAGATCCCTTTGGCAGTAGCGCGGAGGCTAGCTCAATTGCCGGACAGGATGAGCAGGTCAAAGGGTGCGCACATTTCTATGGCTCCTGATAAACACTGATAAATAATTTTCCAACCGGTTGCGCTAAGGGGCCATATCGAGAGCTGTCTTGATTCGCCCAAGGGTTTCAGGGCGGCATCGCCCTTCTACACCGCTGCGGGGCACCCGGGCTTGGGCGGGGGAGTGTGAGCTGCCTCCCGGGCCGCTACTCCTACGCCCCGCCTGTCCCCTCAGCGCCAGGTCCTGGCAGCCGGGCCAGGCCTGTGTTTTCTGGCTCTCTGCGGCACCCGTCCACGTCCGCCTCCACGTGACCCAAACAGATTCGGGCACTTCCGCTTCCTCTAGGCTTTCTTCTCGTCGGTGTCCAGGGCCGGTCTGGAGCCAGTGAGTGAGCGAGCGTCCGGTTGGGGCCGTAGGGGGCGGGTTTCCGCGCCGGCGGGGGACGCCCCGCGTTGACCCTCTCCGGCCTTCTCGTCCCTTCCAGGTCCCCGCGGAAGCGGCGGTGGCGGCGTCATGGCGGAGCTGACGGCTCTGGAGAGTCTCATCGAGATGGGCTTCCCCAGGGGACGCGCGTAAGGGAGCCCCCTAACACCCGTCCGCGGGGGTCGCCGACCTGTCCAGGCCTTTACCCCAGCCTGGCCTCAGGCTCTACGCCCCAGCCTGACCATCGCCATGGCTCGTGGGCGCTATTCACGGTGTTTCTGCCCCCAGGGAGAAGGCTCTGGCCCTCACAGGGAACCAGGGCATCGAGGCTGCGATGGACTGGTGAGCGCTCAGACCGGGTAGCAGGTGGCTGGGGACTCCTACGAGGGGCAGCCTGAACATTAACTTCCCTCCTGACTTTCCCTGTCAGGTTGATGGAGCATGAAGACGACCCAGACGTGGACGAGCCACTAGCGACCCCCCTTGGACATATCCTGGGACGGGAACCCACACCCACTGAGCAAGGTGGCCCTGAAAGTCCTGATCGAGGGACCCACTGTGATTATTCAGGAGGGCCTGAGGAGGAGGATGAACGGGTGATAATACTGATTGTTTGTCTGTAGGACCTGAGTCTGTTGTGGGAGAAAGCAAACCCGTTTTGACTGAAGAGGAAAGACAGGAACAGACTAAGAGGTATGAAGAACAAGCTCCCATTTCTGAGGCTCCTCCTCCACCTCTCCCCAGAGGTGTTTGGGCCTGTGTTCCCGGATTCTGTTTTCTGAATCCCTTGTTAATAAACACACTCTCCCAATTTATGTCCATTTCTCTTGAACTCTTTCCTCTCTGCAATACAGGATGTTGGAGCTGGTGGCCCAAAAGCAGCGGGAGCGTGAAGAAAGAGAGGAGCGGGAGGCACTGGAACGGGAACGGCAGCGCAGGAGACAAGGGCAAGAGTTGTCAGCTGCCCGACAGCGGCTACAGGAAGATGAGATGCGCCGGGCTGCTGAGGAGCGGAGGAGGGAAAAGGCTGAAGAGTTAGCAGCCAGGTCTGGGTGCTGGGGGTGTTGGCCAAGAGATGAGAAAGGAATCAAGATTTGCTTTGTCAGTGTCTGACCTACTTTCGTTCTGTCTGCATTCCAGACAAAGAGTCCGAGAAAAGATCGAAAGAGACAAAGCAGAGAGAGCCAAGAAGGTAGGTGATTGGGTACATACTGAGGGTCATGAAGTAGGGGGACTAGTAAATCCCCTTTTCTAGCTTCAGAGGGAAGGGTTGGGCTTAGTGCCTGATTGTTTAACTTTATCCTCCAGTATGGTGGTCATGGGGGTTCTCAGCCATGCCCACCAACAACAGAGCCAGGCCCCGTTCCCTCCTCTCCCGGCAAGGAGCCTCCCACGAAGCGAGAGTATGACCAGTGTCGCATACAGGTACTGATTCTGATTCCTGTCTTGCTCCTGGGACCCTTTGTTGGCTTGTAAGGCACCCAGCCCAGCCCAGAGCTTTTTTCAGTTATGTACCCTTTGCCAAACCTCTTCCATCTTTGTAAATGACTTTTGAAATCCTACCTGCTCTGCTCTTAGGAAAGATATCAAATTTTACTTGCCCTAGTCTTATATAAATCTATCTCTCTTTCATATTCAGCAGTTAACTTCTTACTTGTTCACCGTATTTTCCTTTGGCTTATTATACAGCTATTTGCACGATGTGGTACCTATCCAGATATTTTGTGTAATCTGGTCTTTGTTTTCCTTAAATTGTGAGGGAGCTAGGAGTCTCTCTTCAGTGTTCAGTAAAGCCAAGCCTAAGTGCTTGTTCATTAGCTGCTTTAAATAGTAATTATGCTGCTTCAGTCTCTCTAAGAGGAAGGAGAAACCAACTTTGCTCTTTTCCTTTTCCTTACCTGGGCACTTCACTCAGTTTTGACACTCACAATTCTGTATTTCTGTCTTGCCTTCCAGGTCAGGCTGCCAGATGGGAGCTCACTGACCCAGACATTCCGGGCACGGGAACAGCTGGCAGCTGTGAGGCTCTATGTGGAGCTCCACCGTGGGGAGGAGCTAGGAGGGGGCCAGGATCCTGTGCAGTTGCTTAGTGGCTTCCCCCGGCGGGCCTTCTCAGAGGCTGACATGGAGCGGCCTCTGCAGGAGCTGGGTATGACACGTGGGACCTGAAACCAGGAGGGGGATAGGGGACATGCCCGAGAAAGGAAGGGATGCAAAGAAGGGACTTTGTGGAGATAGTGTGAGGCCAGGAATTTGGGGGGGCCGGGGAGGGTGGGCAAAAAGCAGATCTTTTGGTTCAAACCTGTTTTGTTCCATCTTCAGGACTTGTGCCTTCTGCTGTCCTCATTGTGGCCAAGAAATGTCCCGGCTGAGAGGCCTTTATCCCACCACCCTTCTCTGACCTCTCCATCTTTGATAAAGCACTGACATTACCTTCCTAATAAATAGACCCTCTGAGTTGTGTATGCGACTGACTCCTTCCTGAATGGCCGGGAGGGACAAAAGGAAGGCTTTTAGAACAGACCCTATGCTTCCTCTTAAATTTCCACGGGAGACTTGTTTCTAATCTCTGGGTCTGATGAGTTGCTTGGGAGGTTGAAGGGGAGAGGTGCTGGAGTGTGGGGTGTACGTTGGATAGCATCTTTTGCTCCTATGGGTAAGGCAGTACCTAAGCCTGAAATCCTTAGTAGCTATGTGCCTTGACTTCTTTAATTAAGCCTAGTTTCTTCTTTAGTAAACAGGGATAATAGTGCCTGTTAATTGGGGTTGTGGGGGCTTACGTAATGCTGACGTAAGGTGCTTTGGCACCGTGCCTGGCACCTGCTAAGTCCCCAATTAAGTATTAGCTACTAGAAGGGTAGTTTTTAAAATGTGGCCATTCGGGCTTCCCTGGTGGCGCAGTGGTTGAGAGTCCGCCTGCCGATGCAGGGGACACGGGTTCGTGGCCCGGTCCGGGAAGATGCCACATGCCGCGGAGCGGCTGGGTCCGTGAGCCATGGCCGCTGAGCCTGTGCGTCCGGAGCCTGTGCTCCGCAACGGGAGAGGCCACAACAGTGAGAGGCCCGCGTACCGAAGAAAAAAAAAAAAGTGGCCATTCACAGTGAGAGGAGCCATAGTGTGACCTTCACAACTGCATCTCTTCTGCACTAAAAAGCATGAGTACTTAATATATACCACGCAGTTTTAAGTGCTTTTTATGTATTAACTGAGATATGAAGGCAGTATTATCTAGCTGTAGGTACAATGATCCCATTTTAGAGATTGGGACGCCAAAGCACATGACTTGTCCAAACTGACAGAGCTAGCAAGTAGCAGAACCCGGACACATCTCTGGGGAGCGTGACTCTAGGGCTCAGGCTCTGAACTGCCGAGCTCCCCTTGCGCTGCTGCTGCTCACCTCATCCTCGTGCTCACTCAGACAGCTGCTGACCTCCCTCCTCTCATACCCCGACTAGGAAAGAGGCCACAAGTAAACTGTAAAGGTCGCACATGACAAATGTGCTCAGCTTACGACTTCACCATCTAGTAGCTGAAAACTGCACCAATGCTCATATCTGGGTTTACACCTCAGTGTTACCAAGCTTTATTTAGTGTGTTCCGGCTTTATTTAATACAAGCAGCCCCCCCCCATCCCCCATCAATTGCAATCTTGTTTGGAACCACGGGACATAAAATAGACAAAAGGGGAGTGAAATGGTTGACCTCGCTGTAGGGCGGCCACCCCACTGATAGCTTTATCTCATCCCATCAGTGGCATCGCCAATGGATCCTGTGACGGATTCAGAAATTGAAAGCCACTGCAGTGAACGCCTTGTGGGAGGAAAACCCCAGGGCATTTAGTGAGAGGCTGCCCTGTGCCTGGCACTGCACTTTACATTCCTAAGTTCACCTTTTTACAACTCTCAAGATAATTGTCACCATTTATTTATTTATGTATTTATCTGCACCAGGTCTTAGTTGCAGCACTCTGGATCTTCGTTGCAACATGTGGGATCTCTTAGTTGCGGCATGCAAACTCTTGTTGCAGTACCTGGGATCTAGTTCCCTGACCAGGGATCGAACCAGGGCCCCCTGCATTGGGAGCACAGAGTCTTAGCCACTGGACCACCAGGGAAGTCCCCATTATCACCTTTTATGGAACAGGACTAAGGCTCAGAGGTTAAAAACATGGAGGAGTTGAAACAAGATCTGACTCAAAGCACACCCCTTTTACCGTTCCTACCACGAATTAAGGTCACAGAAGGCATTATGGCACATGTTAATTGCTAGAAGCCCCTCTCCAACCTCATTCGAAGGACAGGCACCCAGAGTGTCCTCTATGCGTATTTACTGCACAAGAGTTTCCAGGATAACGATTTCAAGAACATCACTTGGTTATCCCTGAAAGTACACTCACGCAAACCACGTGACCTGACGTGTGTTTTGAAAACGTGGTCGCTCTGCCTATAGGGCTTCAGCGTCACATGAAGGGCGGGGCAGGCGGGAGCTGCACTCAAGCTCGCCCGCAGCACTGACCCCCATAACACTCTAGGCTTTTATGGGCGTCCAACCGCAGTGCTCACTCTCTGGATGGAGGAACATGATTTATTGGTTCCTTCAGTTAGCCGCATCCGATGCCCTGGCCCAAGACGTGGACGTTAAAACACTGTCAGTGCAGGGTTTGGGGGGGAACGTGCTCACCCGGCGGCAGCTTCCCAGGTCCCGAAGAGGTCTGCGCGTGTCTGGACTCCCCGCCGGCCCACAGAGTAAGGCCGGCTCGGGCTCCTGCGCTGCAGCGGAGGTCCCGGCGCGCACGGGGGCAGGTCTGGCCTCAGGCTGACTTCCCGCCGCCGCCACTCATCCAGTTCTTTCTCCAGGCGACGTTCTCTTGCGTGGCCACGGCCTCCTGCAGAGTGGCCAGAAGTAGCTCTTTGGTCCCGGCCACCTCGTCCCTGCGCTGCGGGTCCTGCTCCGGCATCTCCTGCGGGCAGAAAGGGAGGTTCGTAGTCCGGGCTACCAGCCTGCGGTTCTCCGCCCGCTCGCCCCATCTCGGCCTCCCAGCTGCTCACACCTTTAGCATCGCCTGCTTCTGCTGCTCTCCCGGGGTCACGAGGACAAAGAGCGCGGTGCCCACGCCAGCCCCCACGCCCAGCACTGCGCCCACGATCAACGCTTTGCGCAGGGTCTCCATGGCCGACCGCGCGACCAGCGAGACGCACTCCGGAGCCTCCAGTAGCCTAGCAAGGCCGCCGCGACGTCTCAATCTGCGCAGGCTAGAACGCCTCACACAGGAAACCATAGAGACGGGGCCGGGCTAGAGAGGGCCCGGCCAGAGAAACGTTTCGAAGCTAGAGCGCCTGGGTGTTAAGACTAGGTTTAGCTGAGGAGGTTGACCACGTCAAGAGGTGTTGGCACCCAGGGCCGAGCGTGGGGCCCCTTGTCATGAAATCCCGAGGAGGATTGCTAAGGGGAGTGTAAGTGTCTTCATTGTTGCTGTGAGTTTTACAATTGCCCAGCTCCGGAATGTCCTGATCAATAGAGGGTCAAGGCTGTGCTCTGTGCTTTTCCAATACACTACGTAAGGACATTCAGATACTTATAAACATCAATCTATTGACTGCCTTCAATCCCTTCAACTCCTGAACAAAAACTCAAAGCCAAGTGTACCGGGTGGGGGGAAGGGTATATTTATGTTTTCTTTTTATTTTACTTGTTGAAAGTAAACGTTACCTTTCTCTTAACGGTATATAACCTTTTTTTTTTTTTTTAAACCATGGATTTTGTGTAACATACCGAATTCTAGTTTGGAGAAGAAAACACCTCTTAGTTGTGTGACCCCGGGCAAATCGTTTAAGTTCTTTGTTTCTCGGTTTCTGCATCGGAAAATGAGGCTAATAACAGTATTTATCTCATAGTTTTAGGATAATTAAATAAGTTTATATGAAAAGCATTTAAAACAGTTCCTGGCAAATAGCATACACCATAAAAATATTCATTAAATAAGATACAAAGAAACATGTCAATGAGGGAGACCCAGTAAGAACCAGAAAATTCCAAGTTTGTTATCAAAGCTCTTCACTCACAGGGCTTTAATCCAGATGCCCTCGTTAACTCCTACTAACGCCTTTCCCAGTGTCACCAGGGAGTGAGTAGAAATAAAGCTCCTATCCCACCTCTTGGGATTGTCCCCTCCCCTGAAAGGCCCATAATCTCCTTGCATGTCAGCCTCTTCTCCTCAGAAGTGATTAAGGGGCCAGGCGCCAAAGCAGATTAGAAGAACAGTCTGTGGGGTGCTCTGGGCAGGGATACTCTACTGAGTTCAACCACCCTGCACTCCAAGAATCAGCACCCATGGCCCTTGTGCCAGGGAGCAGCGAGGATGGGCCTTGGCCTAGAGATAGCCCAGGCTCCTGCCAGCAACCGGAAAGTCCTAGACTCACCAACCCTCTCTGGGACGACAGAGGAGAAATTGGCCAGGTTGAAGGTCACCAGGATGTTCAGGTTAGTACTTCCCCACCTTGTGTCTTGCTGTTGGCTCATTCTAATTTGGCCCAAGCCCCCTGCTGTGCCCATCCAGGTTGTCTGTCAAAAGACCCGCCTCCCCTCCATCGTGGTGGAAGCCGCTGAGGCTGAAGGGAGTGAAGAGAGTGGGGAGCTCCGGTGGCCACACAAGGAGCTGCAGCTGCTCACTGATGATGAGGAAGAGGAGGTTGAGGTCTTCCAGGACCAAAGTGAAGAACCAGGTGAGGGAGGTGGCTGGTTCAAATGAGGCTGTTGTGAATGGGATGGTCTAAGCAGGACAACTTAGTTGTGTCTCTTGCATTAAGCAGCACACAGTAGGTGCTCAGTAAACACAGTGAAGAAAAATGTAGAGGTGGGAGATAAAAGTCAAGGTGGGGCTTCCCTGGTGGTGCAGTGGTTGAGGGTCCGCCTGCCGATGCAGGGGACACAGGTTCGTGCCCCGGGCCGGGAAGATCCCACCTGCCGCAGAGCAGCTGGGCCCGTGAGCCATGGCCTCTGAGCCTGCGTGTCCGGAGCCTGTGCTCCGCAACGGGAGAGGCCACAACAGTGAGAGGCTCGCGTACCACAAAAAAAAAAAAAAAAAAGTCAAGGTGGTTGGCAAAGTTGATGAACTTTAAAAGGCAGTTGTGATGTCAGATAGGTGACACCTTTTAATATGTATTTTTAATACTTTAAGATATTTTTGTCATGGGGGAAAGAATAAAATCACCCCAAATCCGACTACCCAGAGATTAACATTTTGGCTGCCTTCTCCTCCAGATTTTTCTTCATGTCTATATACTGTTGCAGAAGCTACTTTTACTATATGCCAGGCACTGTGCTGAACACTTTTACATATATTTTTCAGGACCCAGTGAGGAAGGATACTTTCTCCCTCATGAGGAAACTGAAGCTGTTAAGTTAGGCTCTTCATTATAATTGCTGTATTATTTTTATAAGCAAAAATTACATGCATTTGTTTTATCTTAAAAAAAAAATCCAGTAATATATCAGGTATATTTTTCACTGTTAATGGGCTCTAACTCCCTCCCTCCCACCCCCCAGGCTGGACTTGGAGCTCACTGGACCCCAAATCTCCCTTAAGAACCTTTAACCCAGAACTCAGCTGGGGGCAGGAACAGGTAGATCAAGATGCCTACTGGATTCCAGAGGAGACAGATTGTCAGGAAGCCCCCAATCCCTGTCCTCTCTGGGACTCGGCATCAGGTTCCCATGTGTGCAGAAGCTGCTTTGTGGAATATTCCCATTTCCTGCCTCCCAGGAGCTTTGAGGGTAAGTATCACTCTCAAACATTTTACCTAGGTTTATGAAGCCCTTCTACCTATCCTTTCACAGTCTTCCCCTTTTACAAGCTGAGAAAAATGAAGGCTTACAGGTTAGGCCCCTGGGTCACACACAAGTCATATCCAAGGAATTTGGATTAAGAATTCCTATCTGTGCTTTTAGGAGTTCGGTTAACTGGGATGGGGAATGACCCACTTGTACCTTCTTTATTCAGCACTCATCTTGTGCCTGGCACTGCTAAGTGTTTCACCTGTTGTTGTATGGAATCCACATAACTCCAGGTATTATTCCAACCTTGCAGATGAGTAAACTGGGGCACAGAAATATTCAATACTGTGTGCACACAGCTAATAAATATGAAAGCCCGCATCCAAATCCTCATTTTCCGGTCATCTTGCCAAGACAAAAGCTTTCTCCAACTCCTCACCCAACAGAAACACTAGGGTCAGGTTTTAAGTCTTTAATTGGAGCCTTGAACCAAGTAAGCAAAGTAGGTGATGCCCCCGAAAGGGCCCAGCTCCTGCACAGACACAGTGCAGCCTTGGGACCCTTGCTCCAGGCAGGGCAGCCACACATCAGGGTCCTCATCTGAGAACTGAATCAGGGTCCCCCCAGGGCTTAGGACCCTCAGGCACTCTGACAGCAGCTGGTAAGCCCCAGGCAGACCAGCCTGGGCAAGAGCATCCCAGGTACCCTTGTCTAGCACTAGATGGAAAGAGCCTGAGGAAGCCACTGGCTGCAGGTTGAGGGCATTAGCTTGCATGAAGTGGAGGCGTGAGGCAGGGTGCCCCGGGCACAGGGGTGTTTGGCCTTGGCCACCTTCCAGGAGGCTGTTCATGTGGGCCACAGCCACAGGAGAGGAGTCCACCCCCAGCACGCCCACTGGGTGCGGGCATTTGGTGTAGAGGCCCGTGCACAAGCTGGAGGTGCCACAGCCCACGTCCAACACCCGCGGTGGACAGGCAGCTGGTGCCTCCTGCAGCAGCGGCAGTAGGAGCCCCTGGGCTTCCTCGTATCCAAAGAACCAGTCGAAGGTGCCCGCGCTGCCCTGACGGGGCTGGGCGGGGAGCTTATCCCAGAGGCGGCGGTCCGCCAGGCAGCTACCAGCCAGGGAGCCTGTGGACGAGTGGAGGACTTGCGTCACCCAGCGCCCAGTTCTAGCAAAACGCGACAAAACCCACACCAATATGGCCTGGGGCTTTAAGCGGCACAATTTCAGGGACTAGACTCCTGTGTAAGAAAGAACCCAACTTGCCCTTCCTCTGTCCACCTTCCCTACCCGCCACGGCGCGACGGGCCGCCGCCAGGCTCGCCAGGTGGAGGGTTCGGCGCAGGGCTGCCATCCGGAGGTGACGGCAAGGTCGGCCGGAGAAACTTCTGCGAAAATGTCGCCCGTACTCCGGCAGGGGCCTGAGGTCCAAGGGAAGATTTGCAAAATACGCTGTGAGGAATCACGCGTACAGCCTCCCTAACTCTGCAGCCTCGGAGAAAAGGAACGCGGACACAAACTTACTACGGTACGAACGGCTTTTATTGTTTGCAACGGGAAGTGGAAGAGGAGGGGATGCGACAGCTCCGGCTCCTGGGGCGGCTCCACAGACCTGAAATCAAAGGAGAAGGTGTGAGCACCCCGGGGAGGAGTCTGCTGAACCTCGGTTCTGCCCTGCTCCTTGGAGCCCTGTGTCCCGGCGCTTGAGGATAGAACCCGCGGAATGGAAGCCGCCGGTACCGAAGACATGACGCCGAGGGGGCCGGAGCCCTTTCCCTCTACCTCCGTACATTACGCGGACCGGGATCGCACGCCCGATCCCCGCCAAGAAAAGGAGGGTCAACAGGCCCCACCCAGAAACCCCGCACGGCCAGCCGGTGAAACCACTAGAACCGACACTCACTCAGTCGCTGTCCTCGGAAAGGCCCAAGCACCGGCCGGGCTCCTTTATATAGCACCAGGACCCGCCCCCTCCCAGCTGCGATTGGCTAGCGGAGGACTGAGGGGTGGGGCGCACACGGACCCTGCGCAGAGCTGAAACGCTGGACCCTGAGCTGGTTTCGCAACGCAGCAATGGGTGCTCCGGGGGGGAAGATCAACCGGCCGCGAACGGTGACTGTGTGGGAGCCCGACCCTGTTTCCCAAGCGTCCTGGAGCCCTTTACCCTCGCCCGAGATGGACTCGATGGGCCAGTGTCGCCGGGTGCGGGGTCCCGGGTCGCGGTGCACGGCACCCCTCTGATTAAGCATCTTCCTCCCCCTTAGGATCTGAAGAAGAAGCTGTTCAAGCGACGGCGGGTGTTGAACCGGGAGCGGCGACTGAAGCACCAGGTGGTCGGGGCTGTGATAGACGAAGGGCTGATCACGAGGCACCACCTCAAGAAGCGGGCGTGAGTGCCAGACCCTCTCCCTTTTGGTCCTCCCCACCATGCCTCCTTCCCTCCTCCTTGTCGAGCTCCGGAGCAGCTAACACCTTTTTGCTTTCCTTGTGTACTCACGTTTATGCAAGGAACGTTTGTGCCTAAACTCTGCTAGTCTCTCACTGTACCTGTAGCTCACAGCCTTTCTTTGGTTCTTGGACTCTGATGAGAATCTAAGGAGAGCTGTGGACTCCCCCACCTCCCCAAGTAACATTATTCACTCGCACAGATTATTTATTTATTTATTTATTTATTTATTTATTTATTTTGCGGTACGCGGGCCTCTCACCGTTGTGGCCTCTCCCGTTGCGGAGTACAGGCTCCGGACGCCCAGCCGCTCCGCAGCATGTGGGATCTTCCCGGACCGGGGCACGAACCCGTGTCCCCTGCATCGGCAGGCGGACTCTCAACCACTGCGCCACCAGGGAAGCCCCACACAGATTTTTTTATAAGTACATTTAAAAGCACACACATAAGTGTGCGGCGAATCATTCGATGAATTTTCACAAGGGCACATGTGAGATTTTGCATATAATCTGAGTCTTGGGGCAGAGTTCCCACCCCATTCTTTCACTGACTTGTTTATTATAAATATTTAGTTTATAAAGCGGCATAATAAATATATTTGGTCCTTGTCTCTGCTTTCTGGCAGAGCTAAATTTCCTGAGTGATAAGAGTGACTTTTTGTTCATAAGGATCCCCTTTTGAGCACACCTAAATTTATGCAAATGGTGACTTAGCGTGGGGCTGGTCATCAGAAAGATGAAGTGATTAGAGGATTGGAAATTTAATTCCCTCTCACTGCCTGTGGGAAGGGGGTGGGTGGGTGCTGTAGATTAAGCTCTACACAACCTCTTGAACCAGCTCCTGATTGGTCAACTGGTGGAGTTACTGGGAGGCTGGCTCACCTGGAGAGAGCATGGAACCTCTGGCCCCTTCCATACCTTACCCTATGCTTCTCTTGCATCTGACTGTTCCTGAGTTGTATCATTTTATAATAAATCAGTAAATGCAAATACATGTTTCCCTGAGTTCTGTGAGCTGTTCTAGCAAATTATCGAGTCTGAGAAGGGGATCATGAGAACCCCAATTTATGACTGGTCAATCAGAAGTACAGGTAACAACCTGGATATGTGATTGGCATTTAAAGTGGGGGAAAACTTAACCTTTGGTATCTGTTGCTATGTCCTGGTAGATAGTGTCCAAATGGAGTTAAATTTGTAGGACACCCAGTCAACGTCCATTGAGAATTTGGAGAATTACTTGATGTGGGAAACCTCCCCCACCCACCACATCTGCTGTTAGAAGTATCAAGAATAAGGGACTTCCCTGGCGGTCCAGTGGTTAAGACCAATTGCGCTTTCAATACAGGGGGCATGGGTTCGATCCCTGGTCAAGGGAACTAAGATCCTGCATGTTGAATGGCCAGAAAAAAAAAAAATGTATATACATATATATATATATATATATGTATTTATATATTTATATATATTTATAAAATAGGAGGAAACATTTCTATTATGTACTAAATTTTAGCAATTAATGTTACTTTATGTATGTGTTAAGACTAGTTTTAGGTAAAGTAACAGTTCTTTGACTTGGATCCAAAGACCTTTTCAGTAACCAGGACCACTGTGTGGTCTGTATTGGTTCGGGTTAACCTGGATATTTTTGCTCTTACCAATCCTTCAGGTCCAGTGCACGTGCCAACATTACTCTGTCTGGGAAGAAGCGCAGAAAACTCCTCCAGCAGATCCGGCTTGCCCAGAAAGAGAAAGCAGCCATGGAAGGTGAGGCGAGGGCACAGAAGCTGGGGTGAGGGGGCAGCTGGGTTCATTTGGGTTCTTTAATGCTTCCTCTTTCCCTTTGCTCAGTGGAAGCCCCCCTCAAGTCAGCCAAGACTAGTGAACCACAGCCCAAATCAAAAAAGAAGACAAAAGTCCCCCAGGATGTAGACATGGAGGACCTTGAAGATAAGAGCTAAATGTCACACCCCTTCCACCAGAAGATTCTCAGCTGGAGCCAGGAGGACTCGATGGTTATTTCAGAGGACTTTGGAGAAAGCGTTGCTCCTTTTCACTGTCCCCAGATTCCTCTTCCCTAATGGCCTAGTGACCTGCCCTGGAGGGATATATTGAGAGGTAGAGGGTAGAAAAGAAAGATTGGAGAGGGGGTCCTAAGCAGTCAACTCCGTTTGTAAAAAAGCCCTAGCATTCTCACTGAGATGTGTGTGATTAAATGTAGGAATGGGGATAGGCCATGAAAAGGGGCTGTGAGTGTGGAAACAAGACAATTAGGAAACAGGACCCACAGCTCTTACTTGACCAAAGGCAACAAGAAGCTACCCTCCATGATGGCCCTGTCTCCCCGATGAGTGACACTCCATCTTTCCATTTCTGACAAAAATAAGGTGTTCTGTAGAGATAGCAGAGGAGGTAATGGTCTTGATACTGGCCCTACCACCTCCTCTGTGTGACCAGGGTGGACAAGTGACCGTGGTTGTCTCTGCTTCCTTTGCTGGATTATATTTTTATAAAGTGAACATTATTTTTCCCTTTTAACGTTCAGAAATTCTGTTTGTTGGAAGCCAGGGCTGGGGTGGTTAATTAAAGTGAGAAGCTATGTGTGCAGAGATGTGGTCAACTGGGGAAAAGCATATTCTCTCCTTGCTCTGTTAATCAGTGCAGGCTTCCTGGAAGAGGGAGGGTTTGGGTACAGTGTTGTGCTCCGCCCTCCTCAAGTTTATATTTTGAACATTTTCAAACCTTCGGTAAAGTTAAGAAATTAGCACACTGAGCCCTTAAATATGCACTCTACTTGGATTTACCAGTTTTTAACATTCGGCTATACTTGATCTCCTTACCCGCTTGCATATATATGTGTGTGTTCAAGTATGTATAATTGTTGTCTTTGCTGACTCATTTGAAAGTCAGTTGCAGATGAGATTTTATCCCTTAGTACATGCTTCTATATAGCCAAAACACCTAAGACATTTAACATTGGTGGAATAGCTAAAATTCAGGTTTTCATATTCACATTTCCTCAGCTGTGGATAATATTTTTTATAGCTGTTTATTGTTTCCTCAATCCAGACACCGTTAAGGATCACGCATAGCATTTAATTGTCATGTCCCTTTAGTCTCCTTCAATCCAGAACAGTACCCCTACCTTGTCTTAGGTGACTTGGTGTCTTCGAAGAGTCTAGCCTAAATTAATTAATTAAAGAATATCTCACAGCCTGGGTTTGTCTGAGTGTTTCCATATGTTTCCTCATCAATAGATGTAGGTTAAGCATTTCTGGGAAAAATTCTACATAGAGGATATTGTGTACTTCCCATTGCATTTCATCAGGAAGTAAGTGTTGACTGAAAAAAAAAATACACAACCTAAAGGTTGAGAATTATGTTTGATTCAGCAGACTTGCTGAAAACTTAAACCTGGAAGACAGCCTGTCAGATAGCTCTGAGGTAAGGGAGGAGCCAGGATATAGAGGTGTTTTTGCAACAAAAACCAGGTAGTTGGAACATCAAAGATTATTGTTAATTAAAAAAAATCAGACTTCTCAAGTTAATTAATTTAGTGCTTTTCTATGTATGGGAAGATGCAAGAGTCTCGGCTCTTTGATATGCTCCTTAACTACCTATGGCCAGTATCCTGTTCTTTTTCCTCCTGAATCTCCTGAATCACCGCTGGGGATGGCTGCAGTGGTTGATGGTTTGATGGAGGGCAGCCTGTTTGGAGACCGTCGGAGACGGTCATAGTGGCTGATTGCTTGATGGCCGCAACATTGTTTGTTTTCTGATACACCAGGCAGGCGAATTTTTCGTCCACACATATAATATTAGTTTGTCTCATTATCGGTGATTCCTAGTGTTAAGTGGGTGTCTGTCAGATTTCTCCACGGTTAAGGTATTCTTTCCTTTTGTAATTAATAAGCAATCTATGGAGTGATACTTTGAGATTGTATGAATACCCTGTTCCCCAATGACCTCTCAACAATGGTTTTAGCATCCATGATGATCCGTACCTGAATTAGTTAGTGCTGCAAAATGGTGATTTTTCTAATTGTATCATTCATTCATCCATGTTACTCATTTTACATATTCTGTAAAGGAAACCCCTACTTCCTTTTTAAAATCTCATTTTGGTTGTTAAACATCTGTTACTATCACTTTTTCATGCTCCAAATCATACCAAACTGGCCAGCCAAAGCCTGCGTCTTTTTTTTGAGGGGGGGTTCCGGGGGGGGCACACAGGATATAGCATCTTGGTTCCCCAACAACGGATTGAACCTGTGCCCCCTGCAATGGAGGCACAGTCTTAACCACTGGACCACCAAGAAAGTTCTGGTCCTGTGTCCTTTTGACACAGCACCACCAGTATCTGAGCAATCCCTTGCTGTCTGGCACAATGTTCCAGGCTCACCTGCTACTTCCCCTGGGCTAAAACTTGGTATCAGCTATTTTTCTATGGAGACAGTATTATGTCCAGTTTTGAACACAGAAAGGAAAAAGTACTTGTGTGAAACTGAAATATATTCAGAGGTGGTAAGGAGAGGAGGGGAGAAGCTGCAGGGAGAAGGAATTTCAACATCTTGGGATTCTCATCTCCTTTCATAATTTTGTTCTACCCCCTGTGCCTAAGGCAGAAAGGAGCTTGCTGTGTTCAAAGAAGAGTTTCTGTACCTGGTATTGTGCTAAATTCTTTACACAAATAATCTGAAGTGGGAATTTCCTGGCAGTCCAGTGGTTAGGACTCCATGCTTCCACTGCGGGGGCATGGGTTTGATCCCTGGTCGGAGAACTAAGATCCTGCATACTGCATGGCATGGCCAAATAAAGAAAAAGAAAAAAAAAAGAGAGAGAGAAAGAAATAGGTGAATAATCTGAAGTGATCTTTGCAAAAAGTTTGTGAGATACGATACAACATGCGCCATTTTACAGTTAAGGAAAGGGGCTCCGAGCAGCTGAGTCACTTGCTCAGGGTTACATTGCTAATTAATAGCAGACATGAATCCAGATCTGTCTAACTCCAAAACAAGCACGCTTAGATTGTGAAATCTTTAAGGGCAAGGACCACATAATAGTCTCATAGCTGGAAGAATTTATCGGGTTCAAAAGGCACTTTTTTTTTTGGCCATGTCGTGAGGCATGCGGATCTTAGTTCCCCCACCAGGGATCTAACGCATGCCCCCTGCAGTGGAAATGCAGAGTCTTAACCACTGGACTACCAGGGAAGTCCCCAAAAGCCACTTTTCATAGATCAAAAGTCAAGGCCCAGAGAAGGGAAGTGTTGGGTCCAAGTTTGAAGCAGAGCTAGGAGCAGAAATTGTCTCATTTACTGTCCTAGAGCATATATGCTTCATGAGTGATCGAACTTCTAAAATTTAAGGATAAATATAGAACCACCATAATTAATCATTTAGCTTTTAAAACACCGTCACTTCAAAGGTATCTTTAGAACCTACCATCTGGTGTTATTCTAACTCACATTTCCACTGAGAACAATAAGCCCTCTGGTTAATACAGGCCTCAGAACCTACCTTCCTTTTCATTCATCCAACCAACTATTAAGAGCCTGCTACATGCCAGGAAGACACTGTTGTATGTGATGATGATAATGCCTTTAACAAAACTGGCAACATCCCTGTTGTCAAAGAGCTGGAGTTCATTCAACAAATATAATAAAAACAGCTGTTGCTTATATAGTGCTTACCTACCATTGCAGGCACCAAGTGCTATACAGTAAACATATTACCTGGTTTAAATTTTCACAAGCCCGTGAGGTAATTGTACTATTAACATCCCGATTTCCAGAAAAGCAAACAGGCAGAGAGGGGTTAAATGTAGTACACAGCCGGTTAGTGGAATAGCTGGAACGTGATCTAGATAGACTGGTTGGAGCGGGGGCTCTTGATGAGGTGTATTATATCCTCATAAGGTTACCAAGCTCTCTCTGCAGCTATGGGGATGTGAGGTTGGGGAAGGCCCCCCTGCACTGGGAGACTGGGGAGCCTGACAGAGATCGTAGTGCTAACCTAGGACTGGGAGAACACCTTCAGCGTAGCCAGCCCAATTTTTTCAGGCTTCCTCCTCTCCCTCTCTTTCCTTGTCTTCTCTTCATCTTCTCTTACGGACTTTCACTCCTTTCTTTCCGTCTCTCTTCCGCTTTCCTTCTTCCCTTCTCTCCTTTAACTGCTTTTTACATTGTCACTGGTTATTGATTAAAATGTTTCCTAAGGTGCTTCCTTTTTTAAAACCTCGAGCGTTGAAAATTTTGTTTCGGCTTTAGGAAAATTAATTAAATCCAATTAAGTGGTCGCAGCTAGCCTTAGTCTGTGTAAATAGCCCTCTCGGGGGAAAAAAGTGGTTGCGTTGAGGGTGGGTCGGCTTCCCGCTCTCGGGTGCAGTGCCGTTCTGGGACGCCGACTCATCTCGGAACCAATGTGTGAGGGTCACGGACGTCGCCGGATTGGTTTTCCTGAGAGGCTTTGTCGCTGGTTCCTTTCGGGTTTCCCGGCAGCGCGCATGCGCCTCCTGCGCTCCGCCGCTCCCGCTTCGGGCTCGGGCTAGGGCTCCGGGATGTCCGCGTTGTGCGACCCTCCCGGGGCCCCAGGGCCTCCCGGGCCTGCCCCGGTCTCCCACGGTCCCGCGCCGCTCAGGTAGTCAGAGCCCCTGGCATCTTTCCCTACCGCGGGGTCCCGCGCCGATAACCAGCCTTCTCGGCGGAAACCCGGATCCCACCTCGAGAACTCGCGTCCGGGTTCTCAGAGATTCCCGGACGGGTCTTCCCAGAACTCAGGGACTGCCTCACTAAAACTCTGGGCTCCAGTGCCCGCACTCCCAAGATCTCGGTACTGCCTACCCCTAAACCCCAATGCCCAGTTACCCCGGATCCTGGCCTTGCTCTTCCAAGAATTGGGAATATCAGAACTCTTGGGAAACCAGGTGCCCTGTCCCTTAGACCCGAGGGAACCCAGGGTCCCCTGACTTCATGGAGACTCCCTGAGCACCCAGGCCCAGAAACCCACAGAATGCTTTCTTCTAGCCTTTCCCTTGCTCTCCAACGGAGACACTCCCCTCACCGTAGAGTGTTTTTTTTGGAGGAACCAGAGATGAATGGCACAGTCAGAGCCTTATCAACCTCTAGAGGATGCTGTCAGAAAATGCAGTAAGAGGAAGTAACACTGGCTTCTGAACCTCTAAGACTGAACCCATATGTTTCAGGAGGGGAAGGGTTGAAGGGCATTAGCTTGTCTCTGCCCTGGGGCACCTTGATTGCTGGGGCATACTGAGGGTTCTGGGAAGGTGGTGGCTGTTGATGTGGTGGAGTCCAAGTGGTTGGTGGTTAGGATGCTTGCAGAATATGGGAAGAAGCAGGTTTGGGGAGGGAGAGCTCTTACTAAGGGGCAAATTTGGGCTTAGAATTTTCGTTCCATTAAGAGCAAAATCCAGCGTTCTCGTTTGTATGTAGGGGGGAGTGCAGTAAAGCTAGAAAGGTGTGTTTAAAGCAGATGTTACAGGAACACAAACTATACTTACTCAATTCAACAAATATTTATTGAGTACTTCCCATATTCCAGGCACCCCAGTAGAAGAGGATCCACTGTTGAAAAGCAGAGAACTGTTAACTACCCTCTTGGACTTTATAGTCTGATTACTTACCTTGGTTTCCTTCCCTGTAAAATGGGATCATAATGGTACCTACCTTATTGGGCTGTTATCTGTATTGAAATAATACAAGTAAAGTACTTAAAAGAGAACTTGATGTATTACAAGAGTTATCTAATATTGATACTATTGTTATTTATTAAAAGAAAAATAGCTAGCATTTACTGAGTAACTAGTGTGACCTAGATATGGTGCTTACGTGCTTTATGAATATTATCTTTTGAGGGAGGTACAGTTATCCCTATTCTACATAGAAAGAAACTGAAGCTCACAGAGGGAATGTAACTTGCTCAACAACTCCCAACACTCTAACTCTGCTTCTTTTGCTTCCTTACAGTGCTCAGGAGCTGTCGCAGGAAATCAAGGCCTTTCTGACTGGTGTAGACCCTGTTCTGGGCCACCAACTCTCTGCTCGGGAACATGCTCGCTGTGGCCTTCTTTTGCTCCGCTCTTTGCCACCTGCGCGGGCTGCTGTGCTTGACCACTTGCGAGGTGTCTTTGATGAGAGTGTGCGGGCCCACCTGGCTGCCCTGGATGAAAGCCCTGTGGCTGGTCCACCTCACCTCCGTCCACCGCCACCCTCCCATGTCCCTGCTGGGGGACCTGGTCTAGAGGATGTGGTGCAGGAAGTGCAGCAGGTGCTGTCTGAGTTTATCCGGGCCAACCCGAAGGCGTGGGCACCTGTGATTAGTGCATGGTCCATTGACCTCATGGGGCAACTGAGCAGCACTTACTCGGGCCAGCACCAGCGTGTGCCCCATGCCACTGGCTCTCTCAACGAATTGCTGCAGCTGTGGATGGGCTGTCGGGCCACACGCACATTAATGGACATCTATGTTCAGTGCCTCTCGGCTCTCATTGGTAGTTGCCCAGATGCTTGCGTGGATGCCTTGCTGGATACCTCTGTCCAGCATTCCCCACACTTCGACTGGGTTGTGGCGCATATTGGCTCCTCTTTTCCCGGCACCATCATCTCCCGAGTTCTCTCCTGTGGCCTTAAGGACTTCTGTGTTCACAGTGGGGCTGGAGGTGGAGCTGGTGGCAGTGGTGGAGGCTCTTCTCAGACCCCCTCTACAGACCCCTTCCCTGGATCTCCTGCCATCCCTGGGGAGAAACGGGTGCCCAAGATTGCCTCAGTTGTAGGCATCCTAGGGCACCTGGCCTCCCGCCATGGAGACAGCATCCGACGGGAGCTCCTGCGAATGTTTCATGACAGTCTGGCAGGGGGCACTGGCGGCCGGAGTGGGGATCCCTCCCTTCAGGCCACAGTTCCCTTCCTCCTGCAGCTGGCAGTCATGTCACCAGCTTTGCTGGGCACAGTCTCTGGAGAGCTGGTGGATTGCCTTAAGCCCCCAGCTGTGCTGAGTCAGCTGCAGCAACACCTGCAGGGATTCCCCCGAGAGGAGCTGGACAACATGCTGAACCTGGCCGTGCACCTGGTGAGCCAGGCCTCTGGGGCAGGTGCCTACCGCCTGCTGCAGTTCCTGGTGGACACAGCCATGCCTGCCTCAGTCATTACCACCCAGGGCCTGGCTGTGCCAGACACCGTGCGTGAGGCCTGTGACCGGCTGATCCAGCTATTGCTGCTGCACCTGCAAAAGCTGGTTCATCACCGGGGAGGGTCTCCTGGGGAAGGGGTGCTGGGCCCCCCCCCGCCCCCCCGCCCTGTGCCCTTTCTAGATGCGCTAAGAAACCACGTTGGAGAGCTGTGTGGAGAGACGTTACGTTTGGAACGAAAACGCTTCCTCTGGCAACACCAGCTCCTTGGCCTGCTCTCTGTTTATACCCGGCCTAGCTGCGGACCTGAGGCCTTGGGCCATCTCCTGAGCCGGGCCCGAAGCCCTGAAGAGTTGAGTCTGGCCACTCAGTTATACGCAGGGCTGGTGGTCAGTCTCTCTGGCCTCCTGCCCCTGGCCTTCCGAAGCTGCCTGGCTAGGGTACATGCAGGGACTTTGCAACCTCCCTTCACGGCTCGGTTCCTGCGTAACTTGGCACTGCTAGTGGGGTGGGAACAGCAGGGTGGTGAGGGCCCTGCAGCCCTAGGGGCCCGGTTTGGGGAGTCGGCCTCAGCTCATCTGTCTGACCTGGCTCCTCTCCTGCTCCATCCTGAGGAGGAAGTAGCCGAAGCCTCTGCCTCCCTCCTGGCCATTTGTCCCTTTCCTCCGGAAGCCCTGTGCCCTTCCCAACTCCTGGGACTGGTGAGAGCTGGAGTGCATCGCTTCTTTGCCTCTCTCAGGCTGCACGGTCCCCCAGGGGTGGCTTCCGCCTCCCAGCTTCTTACCCGCCTCTCCCAGACCTCCCCGGCTGGGCTCAAGGCTGTCCTGCAGCTGCTAGTTGAGGGAGCCTTACATCGGGGCAACACAGAACTGTTTGGTGGGGAAGTGGATGGGGATAATGAGACTCTCTCAGTTGTTTCAGCTCCTTTGGCTTCGGCCTCCCTGTTGGACACAAACCGGCGGCACACTGCAGCTGTGCCGGGCCCTGGAGGGATTTGGTCTGTTTTCCACGCTGGAGTCATCGGCCGTGGCCTAAAGCCACCCAAGTTTGCCCAGTCACGCAATCAGCAAGAAGTGATGTATAACACCCAGAGCCTCCTCAGCCTCCTGGTGCACTGCTGCAGTGCCCCTGGGGGGACTGAATGTGTGGGCTGCTGGGGGGCTCCCACCCTGAGCCCGGAGGCAGCCAAAGCAGTGGCAGTGACCTTGGTGGAGAGTGTGTGTCCCGATGCAGCCGGTGCTGAGCTAGCCTGGCCTCCTGAGGAGCATGCCCGGGCCACCGTGGAGCGGGATCTCCGCATTGGCCGGCGCTTCCGGGAACAGCCTCTGCTCTTTGAGCTGTTAAAGTTGGTAGCAGCTGCTCCCCCAGCCCTGTGCTACTGTTCCGTGTTGCTGCGGGGGCTGCTGGCCGCCCTCTTGGGCCATTGGGAAGCCTCTCGCCACCCTGATACAGCCCACTCCCCCTGGCACCTGGAGGCATCCTGCACCCTGGTGGCTGTCATGGCTGAGGGAAGCCTCCTGCCACCAGCCCTGGGGAATATGCACGAGGTATTTAGCCAACTGGCACCTTTTGAAGTGCGTCTGCTGCTGCTCAGTGTCTGGGGCTTTCTCCGGGAGCACGGGCCCTTGCCCCAGAAGTTCATCTTCCAGTCAGAGCGTGGCCGCTTCATCCGGGACTTCTCCAGGGAGGGTGGGGGTGAAGGTGGAGCCCATCTGGCTGTGCTGCACAGTGTCCTCCACCGCAACATTGACCGCCTGGGCCTTTTCTCTGGCCGTTTCCAGGCACCTTCACCGTCCAATCTCCTTCGGCAGGGGACATAGCCTTTCCATGCTCCAGAAGCCGAGGGAGGTTGAGCCAGGAGAGACAGACAGGGGGCTAAGGTGCTGCAGAAATGTGGAGGTTTCTCTTCTAAGACCTTGGCCTAAAAGAGCGCTGTCACTTTCTTCCTCCCCCACCTTTTTTTCTAAATAAAATTTGCCGAGTTGAGAAAAACAAGAGTCCGGTGCCTCTGTCTGATGTGGAGAGCCGGCAAATTCGGACAGCTCCTGTCTCTGAACAATCCCGCCCCCTCCCTCAAGCCCCGCCCTGGCCCCGCCCCCACCAGCATCTAGAGTACGCTCTCGGCCAATGGGACAGACGCCAGCCTTCAGTGTGGCCCGGCCAATCAGGAAGCCGGAAGGGGCGGGCGCTAAGATACGTGGCTCAACGCGCGCTGGGGGAGGGGAAGCTCCGGGTCAAGGAGCAAACCCGGCACAAGATGGCGGCGGTAGCGGCAGTGGCGGCGCGTAGGAGGCGGTGAGGAGCCCGGATCCCGGGGAACGCGCCCGGGACGCCCCCAGACCCCCAAATCCCGTGTCTCTCCTTCCTGTATGTTCTCCTGAGACTCCGCCACCCCCAGCCTCGTGAGGACTCTTTGTCTCTCTGGAGGCGGCCTCGGGTGCCCCCAGCCTCCTCGCCGCGTCGGGGGGCCCTTGTTTCTGGGGCTCTCCGCTCCGGCCCGGTGGCTCTAGAAGGCCGCAGCCTTGTGTTCTTCTTGGCCTTGGCCGCTCTCAGCCGCCGCCCTCCCCTGGCGGCTTGCGGCGGTTAACGCTGCCGCCTCTTTCCTGCAATGCGCGGGGCCATCGGGGCAGAGGAAGAGATGCGGCCCGGCCTCCGGGAATGCAGCCTGCTGCCCTGCGGCCCCTCAGCCGCGCTGGAAGCACCGCGGCCGGCAGTCTTGCTTCCACTGCCCTTCCCGCCCTCCCCTCGAGAGCCCCGGACCCTGCCCTGCCCTTGTCTTCACGTGGACACCAGCCCTGGCTTGTTTGGTGTCCACGGTCGTTGGGCACGGCTGGGGCAGGATCCCGTAAGTTCACAGTCGACCTGGATGACGTTGCTCAAACACAACAGTGGTTTGTTCTGCATTTATATTACTGAAAAGACGGTTCGAAACAATCATCAGCGCCACAGAGTGTTTACCAGGACCTAACGGATGTATCGGGGTGGGAGAGGCACGTACTGTCGGCAGCGGTGAAAAAAGCGTGGATCGTAAATTTGACTGCAGAAGCCTGTGACCTGAAACAATAAATGAGTGCACCTTTCCTTGCGACTCATTCCGGACCTTGGCTTGTGACCACCTCTTGCCCAGGGGCGTTCAAGGCATTCCTGAGTTCTCAGGGCCTTCCAACAGGTTACATCTGAAAAATCTTTCAGAAATTCTATCCCCATTGGCGTCTCTCCAAACCCATTTTATAGATTGTGCAAGTAGGACTCCAGAGAGTATTTAATTCACTGTACTTCTGATTACTGCTGCTTTGGGCTGGTGGACACGGGGTCAGTTGCTCAGGGTGTCCGCTGCAGTCACTCCTCAGGACCTGGGCCACATGCCTTGCTTTTGAGTTTTCTGGTAGCATTTCTTCTGCTTGTTTTGCTACTATTTGTTCCTGCTTGACCTATTAAACCACAAAGCCTGGTGTTTTCCTCATCTTTCTGTGTGGCCTGGCTTGCCTTGCACATTCTTCTGGAACTGGAGGGCTTACTGTGTTCTGTGATCTCCTTTCTAGTGATTTTCTTTACCTTTAGCTTTCAAGCAGATACTGAGGATATGCTGGATACAATGTGTTTTTAGGCCCTACTCTTTGGTTACCCTGTTAGCAGGTAGCAAAGTTTTAATGCTGAGGAGAAATGTGTGTTTTTGTTTGTTCTCCCTTATTTGGAACACTTTCTCAGAGTGTGCTCCTAATCAGCCACTGGGAGAGCATGTTTAAACTGTAGATTCCCTGGGACCCGGGAATCTTCATTTAGTAAGCACTGCACGTAACTCTTAACAGACGCTAAAGTGTGAGAATCCCTATTTAGGGTTTACTCAGAATGGATGGATATATCCTTAACAAACTAACTTGTTCAGATAAGCCTGTTAGTCCCTTGTCTGTTATTATTTTTTTTTTTACATCTTTATTAGAGTATAATTGCTTTACAATGGTGCGTTAGTTTCTGCTTTATAACAAAGTGAATCAGTTATACATACGATCCCATATCTCTTCCCTCTTGGGTCTCCCAAAAATATGGAACGCTTCACGAATTTGCGTGTCATCCTTGCGCAGGGGCCATGCTAATCTTCTCTGTATCATTCCATTTTAGTATATGTGCTGCCGAAGCGAGCACCCTTGTCTGTCATTTGATAGCATGTTGGGGAAGTGACAAGTTTGTGGAAACCCTGGTGATGGTCCTCAATGAGGCAGGCCCTGCTGGTGGTTAGTGCAATGTGCTGTGCATAATGAAGTGCCCGGGCCCTGGAGTTAGGCAGAGCTGAGTTCACCAGTGTCACCTCATACTGGCTGTTAAATCTTGGATGAATTATTGAACCTTTTTTTTTTTTTTTTTGCGGTACGTGGGCCGCTCACTGCTGTGGCCTCTCCCGTTGCGGAGCACAGGCTCCGGACGCACAGGCTCAGCGGCCATGGCTCACGGGCCCAGCCGCTCCGCGGCATGAGGGATCTTCCCGGACCGGGGCACGAGCCCGCGTCCCCCGCATCGGCAGGCGGACTCTCAACCACTGCGCCACCAGGGAAGCCCCAAATTATTGAACCTTTTATGCCTCAGTGCTCCCATCTCAGAAAAATCCCAATCCTACATTCACCAAGAAAACAGTGAAAGAAAGGGAAAAGAGTTATTAGTGTGTATAAAGAATTGGTTCTGAACACTGGTTGCCTATTAGAATTGTTTAGGGGAGTTTAAAATCTGATGCCCAGGTTCCACTTCAGGCCAATTAGATTGAAATCTCAGGGTGAGACCTGGGCATAGACACTACTAAAAACTGCAGGGAGAGTTAAAAACTAGTATAGGGCTTCCCTGGTGGCTCAGTGGTTGAGAGTCCACCTGCCGATGCAGGGGACACGGGTTCGTGCCCCGGTCCAGGAAGATCGCACATGCTGCGGAGCGGCTGGGCCCGTGAGCCATGGCCGCTGAGCCTGCGCGTCCGGAGCCTGTGCTCCGCAACGGGAGAGGCCACAGCAGTGAGAGGCCCGCGTACCGCAAAAAAAAGAAACACAAAAAAACTAGTATAAGGCGGTTAGCCAGGCCCCCGGGTGCCTATTAGGACTCAACACAGGTTAGCTGTTGTTATTCTTTTCAAGCTTACGTGGTGACAGTGGTGACTTATGTCAAAGATATAGCAGTGGAGATCAGAGGAACAGGATGCCTAGAGTGTTAGGGATGTTAGGACCCTAGGAACCTGTGACCAGCTGGCCAGCTGAGGGTACATCTTGAACTTTTTCACTGTAGGTCCCCCCAGTGTCTTTCCAGTGAAAAGGCATGGCTTACTGTGTTTCTCTGTTCCACACATAAGGTACCACCACTTCCCCTGGGACTGGCTGTTACTGTTCCTTTCCTCTGAGAGGCTGATGTAACCTGAGTCAATACCAGGCCTCTGAAGGCCAAGGATCCTTTGTCCACTTCCTCTGCCTTTTGAAGGAAAGGTGTGCGTGAGCCAGCTCCTCAGGCCTGACACTTAAGCCCTGTCCACTCTGCCGTGTTTTCTGTTTAATGGGACTCTATCTTTCTCCCCTTTTAGGGTTGTGGTGGGAAGAGGCCTTTACCTCAGAAGGTGGGGCCCTTTCTGACCCTGTGCTGATCGTGCCCTCTTTGTCCTTTTCCCCCCTAGGTCTTGGACTGGTTTGGTACTGGCTTGTTTAGGCGTCTGCCTGGGAATTACCCTGGCTGTGGATAGAAGCAACTTTAAGACCTGCGAAGAGAGTTCCTTCTGCAAGTATGATATTTCTGGGAGACAAGAATGGAAAGTAGGGTAATGTGGGAGGTGTCTGTGGCAGATGAGGTAGCCTGGGGCACTGCAGCTGATAGAAGGACTTGGGGGCCTTGGGGAACCCTCCCCCGTTCTCAGTCATTTCACATTGGCAGGAGGCAACGAAGCATACGGCCAGGCCATTCTCCATACCAAGCCTTGCTGGACTCTCTGCAGCTTGGTCCTGATGCCCTCACGGTCCATCTGATCAACGAAGTCACTAAGGTCAGAGGAGAAAAGGAAGAGTCTGGTGGGGGTGGAGAAATGGCTAAGGGGTAATTCGGGAAGGGGAATCCTATAGCCAACATCCTGTGCCATCTAACCTTGGGACTTGTACTTTGTGAGGAATTCAGATTTCAGATCCCTTAAGCAAAGGGCTAGAAGGAGGAGACCCCCTCGGGAGAGAAATGGGTTCAGAGGGCATTTCCTGGTATAGCCCATTCCTTTCTCCAGACCCAGACCTCTGCCTCCACAGGTGTTGCTTGTGCTGGAGCTCCAGGGGCTTCGAAGGAACATGACTCGGATCAGAATTGATGAACTAGAGCCCCGGCGGCCCCGATACCGTGTGCCAGACGTGTTGGTGGCTGATCCCCCCACAGCTGGGTAAGTTTTTCCTGAGGAACATCTCCATCTCCATGGCCCTTTCCCTTCCTAATGAGCCTTTATTTGGCAGCTGACTTTCTCTTCCACATTGGGGTAATAGCTGAATAGCACCCGGCCACTCTCCTCAGCCTTCCCTCATCTGTTCTTCTGTTTCACTTGTTTTCTCAACTGATTGATTGATTGATTGGCCGAGCTGCTTGGCTTGCGGGATCTTAGTTCCCCAGCCAGGGATTGAACCTGCGCACTGTGCAGTGAAAGCACAGGGTCTTAATCACTGGACTGCCAGGGAATTCCCTCACTTGTTTTCTCTTTCACCCTTTATCTTCATTCAGTCAGCAAAGAAATACTGCTTCCTCTTCTGTGCCAGGCCTGGCCTAGGTGCTGGAGATACAAGAGGGAGTCAGCAAGGCCATGGAGCTCGCCTTCCAGGAATACAGTGTCTCTGTGGTTGGTTCCTCCCTTCCCTTCCCTTCCTGTCCTGTCCCCCTGTCTTGTCTCGTCTGTTCTTTTCTTCTCTTTCTTTTTTTCTCTTTTCTCTCTCTTTTCTTTCTCCCCTTCCTTCCTTCCTCCCTTCCTCCCTTCCTTCCCTCTTTCCCTTCTTCCCTTCCTCCCTCCTCAATTTCTCCTCAGATATTCAGGATAGGATTATTCAAATACTCGGGTCATGACACATCGTCATCATTATTCCACGCATGGCTCTCTGTTAAGTATTTAACTTAGAAAATAACATGATAAACCCTTCACCTAACCCAAACATATACATCTCACTGTCCTGTACCCCTGACTCCTTCGGAGATGATTGTTATTCTGAAGTTTATTATTCCCTTGTTTTTTTGTTCTCACAGTTATATCGTGGGTACGTATATACGTATACACACTTTCGTACATTTGCCTAAGCAATAAATTATGTGATTTTGTTTTTGAGTTTTATAGGGAAAGTATCTTAGTGAATGTGGTCTTTTGGGATTTCCTTTTTTCACTTAACTGGATTTAACTTTGTTGCATGTAGCTCCAGAAACTCATTTTTACTGCTGTATAATGTTATGTTATATGAATATATCCCGATTTACTTCTCCATTTCTGTGTTGATGGGCATTTGGGTTGTTTCCAGTGTTGGCGTGAACATTCTTGTCCATGTCTCCTGTCTCCCTGTGCAGGAGTTTCTCTTTGGTGTATAGCTAAGAGAAGAACTGCAGAGTTGTAGAATATGGAAATCATCAACTTTCCAAGATAAAGCCAAAGTGGCTTACCAGTTTACACTTCCACCAGCAATATATAAGAGGCTTATTGAACTGCATCTTCTCCAGCCCTTGGAACTATTGGACTTAATGTTTGTCAGTGGAATGGCTGTAGGATGATACCATGTGGTGGTCTTGGCTTGCTTGTCTTTCCCAGTTTATTACTGATATTGAGCATGTCTTCATATATTTATCTGTCATTCTGTTCTGTGAAATGGAAGTTCACTGCTCTGCTCA
Organism: Globicephala melas; assembly: GCF_963455315.2. NCBI lineage: Eukaryota > Metazoa > Chordata > Mammalia > Artiodactyla > Delphinidae > Globicephala > Globicephala melas. The sequence goes on from NC_083321.1 coordinate 9,037,048, forward strand.
TTTTCCTTTTATGTTGTTTGTCATCACTGATTTGTGGAAATTCATTAGTCTTGATACCAGTTCTTTATTACTTACATGTATTGCGGTTATCTTTTCCCAGATTGTAGCTTATCTTTTTACTTTTCTAAAGGTGCCTTGAAAAAAGAAGATTTTTTAATTTTATTTTTTAAAAAATTTTATTTATTTATTTTTGGCTGCATTGGGTCTTTTGTTGCTGCGTGCAGGCTACTCTTCATTGCAGTGTGCGGGCTTCTCTTTGCGGAGCACAAGCTCTAGGTGCGCAGGCTCAGTAGTTGTGGCTCCAGGGCTTAGTTGCTCCGCGGCCTGTGGGATCTTCCCAGACCAAGGATCGAACCTGTGTCCCCTGCACTGGCAGGCGGATTCTTAACCACTGCGCCACCAGGGAAGTCCCAACGATTTTTAAATTTTAGAATAGTTCTAGATTTATAGGAAAGTTTCAAGAATATTACGAGAGTTCCTGTATACCCTGTACTCTTGTTTTCCCCTGTTAACATTATTGTGATACATTTGTCATACATAATGAATTGATATCATTATTGTTAACTAAAGTTCATATTTTTTTTTCTTTTTTCATTCCTTTTTTTAAAGTGTTTTTATTGTTTATTTTTTTGTGGTACGCGGGCCTCTCACTGTTGTGGCCTCTCCCGTTGCGGAGCACAGGCTCCGGACGTATGGGCCTAGCCACTCCGTGGCATGTGGGATCTTCCTGGACCGGAGCACGAACCCGCGTCCCCTGCATCAGCAGGTGGACTCTCAACCACTGCGCCATCAGGGAAGCCCTATTTTTTTTTAAATTTTATTTATTTATTTATTTTGGCTGTGTTGGGTCTTCATTGCTGCGTGCGGGCTTTCTCTAGTTGCGGCGAGCAGGGGCTGCTCTTCATTGTGGTGCACGGGCTTCTCATTGCGGTGGCTCCTCTTGTTGCGGAGCACGGGCTCTAGGTGCGTGGGCTTCAGTAGTTGTGGTGCTCTGGCTCAATAGTTGTGGTGCACGAGCTTAGCTGCTCCAAGGCATGTGAGATCTTCCCAGACCGGGGATCAAACCCGTGTCCCCTGCGTTGGCAGGCGGATTCTTAACCACTGCGCCACCATTTCATTTATTTTTAATTGAAATGTAGTTGATGTACAATATTACATAAGTTATAGGTGTACAATATAGTGATTCACAATTTTTAAAGGTCGTACTCCATTAATAGCTATTATAAAATATCAGCTACACTCCTTGTGTTGTACGATATATCCTTGTAGCTTAAAGTCCATATTTTTTTCAGATTTCCTTAGTTTTTTTGTTATTTATTTATTTACTTATGGCTGCATTGGGTCTTCGTTGCTGCGTGCAGGCTTTCTCTAGTTGCGGCAAGCGGGCTTCTCATTGCAGTGGCTTCTTCTGTTGCGGAGCATGGGCTTTAGGCGCGTGGGCTTCAGTAGTTGTGGTGCACGGGCTTATTTGCCCCGCAGCATGTGGGATCTTCCCGGACCAGGGATTGAATCCAAGTCCCCTGCATTGGCAGGTGGATTCTTAACCACCACGCCACCAGGGAAGTCCCAGATTTCCTTAGTTTTTACCTAATGTCCTTCTTCTGCTTCACGATCCAATCCAGGATACTGTTTTATATTTAGTTGTCATGTCTCCTGAGGCTCCTCTAGACTGGGACAGTTCCTCAGACTTTTCTTGTTTTTGATTACCCTTAACGTATCTTTCAATAAATAGAAATTCTGAATTTTGTTGTCATGTAGATAAGTCTCTTACCTTTTGGTGTTAGTGTTTTCTAAGCTGTGTTTAAATAATCCTTATCTACCTCAGAGTCAGAAAATATTTTTTTATATTTTATTCTAAAGGTTTTACTCTAAAATTTTAAGTCATAATCTGTCTGGAGTTGATACTTGTATCTGGTATGAGGTAGGAGTGTGATACCATTTCTTTTCTATACAGAAAATGTGTTTTTCCGCTCTGTTATTGAATAGTCCTCCAGACCTCACTGAACTGCCATGCCATCTGTTACATTTCAATATTCTAAGATGCTTGGGTCTGTTTCCAGGCTCTTTATTTGATTCCTTTGGTCAACTTATCTGTCCCTGTACTGTTACCACACTGCCTGTATAGCTCTTAGCAGGTCCCCCGTCTTCTAAGTGTCATGACTGCTCCTGGCACTTTGCACTTCCTTATATCCCTTTTGATCTTTTTCCCAGGCTTTCTGTCTCTGGCCGGGATGCCAACAGCGTAGAGCTAACCATGGCTGAGGGGCCCTATAAAATCATCTTGACGGCACGGCCATTCCGCCTCGACCTACTGGAGGACCGCAGCCTTCTGCTCAGTGTCAATGCCCGAGGACTCTTAAATTTTGAGCACCAGAGGGCTCCCAGGGTCTCGTGAGTACAGGGATCAGGAGTGAAGGGGACCTAGTGTGAAGGAACCTAGGGGTGTCGTAGGGTCTGGCACTGGGTCCCTGGGAGGAGACAGGGTGGTAGTAGAGCCAGGTCGGGGCTGGGGGCTGGGCGAAGCTGACCATCAGGGAGGGTAGGAAGCAGACCTGGGTTGAAGTTTTCTCCATTTCCTGTACAGACCAGGAGGCAGTCACTTTTGTCCATGAGCTGTACCCTGGGCACCTCCTCCCTCAGAGGCCTGCCTGGGTCTGCCTTTCCCTCTTCCCCCTCTCACACCATCACACTTCCCAGATTTATTTTCTTCCTTTTTTTTGTTTTGTTTTGTTTTGTTTTTTGTTTTTAATTTCTTCCCCCACCCCATCTCTGGAAGTTTGTCGACTGAAACTCACTTTTATGTTTCTGTTTTTGTGTTGGTTTTGTGCCTCCTTTTCCCCTTTCCTACCCATCTCCTCCTGCCCCAGTTTCTCGGATAAAGTTAGTCTCACGCTCGGTAGCATTTGGGATAAGATCAAGAACCTTTTCTCTAGGTAAATCCATGACCACTGGTACTGTATCTGTTCCTCTGCCCTTACCCCCCCTTCACTCTGGCCCCCCGGGAAGGTGCCCCAGACCCTTCCATACCCTGTCCTTCACTCACCTCTTTTTCCCCAGCTATATGGTCTCTGGTTCCCGTTCCCCATTCCCTTGGCTAGGAGCCCCCTGGGAGAAGGAAGATGAAATGTTGGATATCCTTGAGGAATGTAGGGAGCTTCTTGCTTTGCCAGGGGGTGGAGAGATGCTGCCTGTTGCTGGGGTTCCTGCCTCTCAGCTGGCTTGCACTGAGGCTCTGGGCAGAGCTGCTTGCCAGCTGCCCTTGAAAGCATCCTTTGGCAGAATCTCTTGTTTGAGTCCCTGTGTAGAGGCTTGACCATGGTTATGACTCACTTGCCTTTGCAAAACCCTGTGTCACGCCAAGAGGCTGAGGCCCAGTGAGGGAAGTTGGGGCCAGAGTCTCTTGGTAGAGGCAGCAGGGCTAGGACTGGCATTCCGAACCCAGGCCCTTGAACCTGTCTGCCTGTCTCTTCTGGAACGCTGGCAGAGGCTGATGGTTTGGGCCTGTGTTTGGAAGGCACCCCTTGGTGGCATTTACTTCTCATTTCCCTTTCTCATTTCTCTCCCTGTCCTTTGCACACTTATCTGCTCACTGGGGGTCCCTTTCCAAGCTTTAACATTCAGTCCCTTCCTCCAGTGCCTTCGTTCCTTTGGACCCTTGGCTCTCTATTCCCTCACCCCTCCTTCCACTAGCCCCTCGTCCCTGCCCCCTCTGGATTGGAGCAGACAGCTCTCCTACCTTCCAGGCAAGGATCAAAAGACCCAGCTGAGGGCGATGGGGCCCAGCCCGAGGAAACACCTGGGGATGGTGACAAGGCAAGTTGGTGGGGGTGGGTGGTTGGAGCACAGGGCTGGCTGGGAGGTTGGAGGGGAAAGGCCCACAAGAAATTTGAGCTTAGTCTTGCCATCGCGGATGGGATTTAGAAAATGGGCAAGGGAAGAGAGAGGACCTGGTGTGTGATTGAGTAGTGGTCTGCTTTCTCCTTCCAGCCAGATGAGACCCAGGGGAAGGCAGAGCACGATGAGCCAGGAGCCTGGGAAGAGACATTTAAAACTCACACTGACAGCAAGCCCTTTGGTGAGGGGCTGGGGGAGCCTTGGGCAAGAGGACAGGGAGTCCTTGCCAAGCAGAAGCTCTGGAGCTCATCTTTTGCTTTTCTTCCAGGCCCCACGTCTGTGAGTTTGGACTTCTCTCTGCCAGGCATGGAGCATGTGTATGGGATCCCCGAGCATGCAGACAACCTGAGGCTGAAAGTCACTGAGTGAGTCCTACAGTGACATCAGGATATGGGGGGAGGGAAGGGGGCAGAGGCCAGGGCTGTGGGAGATGTGCACACAGATTAGACACTCCAGACGAGTGTGGCTCACTTCCTGTGCCAGAGAACCTTGGGCCATCAGAAAATGCTGCTTTGAGAAAGGGCAGAGGGGCCAGTTTTTATCCCTCATCTGTGTCTATGGGGCTGGGGCTGTGCATGCCATGGCCCGGGGCCAGTCTGTCTGTCTGCCTGCCTGCAGGGGTGGGGAGCCGTATCGCCTCTACAATTTGGACGTGTTCCAGTATGAGCTGTACAACCGCATGGCCCTATATGGGTCTGTGCCCGTGCTCCTAGCACACAGCCCTCATCGGGACCTGGGCATCTTCTGGCTCAACGCCGCGGAGACCTGGGTTGACATATCCTCCAACACTGCAGGCAAGGTGAGAGCACAGGCGTGGGGAGCAATAAGGGAGGGAATCGTCAGGCCTTGAGACAGATGGGTTTGTTAGGGGCATTTGCTTTGAAGAGGCTGGTAGAGTGGCCTATTTGGATACCTGTTTGGGGACTGGATGAGAGACAGGCCCTGGGCCTTCTGGGCAGCATATGAGTTCCCCAGACACTCCCAGAAGACACAGACTCATGGGGAAGGTATTTCCTTTTCTGCATTTATTAATACATTTGTTATTGAGTATGCGTTAGGAGCTTCAGACCCTTTTCTAGGTGCTGGGGATATATTGCTCACTGAGTTAGGAAAGGAGGAAGACAGATTAAACAGGTAACAGAGGGAAGATGAGTTCAGTGGTGGTAAGTTCTAAGAAAGAAATGCAGTGGTCATGTGATGGGGATGGGCGGTGCTGCTTATGATGGGGCCCAGGGAAGCCTCACTGAGGAGGTGACGTTTAATCTCAGCCCGAAGTGACTCAAGGAGCCAGCTGTGTGAGGACTCTGAGGAAAACACTGCTGCTTTGTCTTTGGGTTGGGAAGCAAGAGGGTGGTGTCAGACCTCTCTCTGGTCCCCTCTGCAGACCCTGTTTGGGAAGATGCTGGACTACCTGCAGGGCTCTGGGGAGACCCCACAGACAGATGTTCGCTGGATATCGGAGAGTGGCATCATTGATGTCTTCCTGCTACTTGGGCCGTCTGTCTTTGATGTCTTCCGGCAGTACGCTAGTCTCACAGGTACGCAGTGTCCCTACTCTGTCAGCCTGCAGCCTCCCTTTCTGGTCCTTGGCTTCTTGAGGGATGACTGCATTTTCAGAAATCCTGTGCCTTGGCCTATTCTCTAGCCCGGTGCCCTTTCATCTCCCTCAATTTCTGGGCATCCCCATTGGCCCCAGGTTGAGCCTGACCCCATTGTGACACCCATCCCTCACTGAACCTGCAGGGACCCAGGTTTTGCCCCCGCTCTTCTCCCTCGGCTACCACCAGAGCCGCTGGAACTATCGGGATGAGGCTGACGTTCTGGAAGTCGATCAGGGCTTCGATGATCACAACCTGCCTTGCGATGTCATCTGGCTGGACATTGAGCATGCTGATGGCAAGCGGTATTTCACCTGGGACCCCAGCCGTTTCCCCCAGCCCCTCACCATGCTTGAGCATTTGGCCTCCAAGAGGCGGAAGGTAAGAGGGCCGCAGCCATGGTTGGTTTTCTCAGGCATGATAGCCCTGGAGAACTCTCACTACCCGTGTTCCGTGCCCCCAGCTGGTGGCCATCGTGGACCCCCACATCAAGGTGGACTCTGGCTACCGCGTACATGAAGAGTTGCAGAACCTGGGTCTGTACGTTAAAACCCGGGATGGCTCTGACTACGAAGGCTGGTGCTGGCCAGGTAGGTGGGCCCGGAATTAAAGGAGGCTATTGGGAGGCCAGGGAGCTAGAGTGGAGGCTATTTTACCCCTCAGGGGTTGAAAGCCATCCTTGATTTCTTCTAGGCGCAGCCGGTTACCCTGATTTCACCAATCCCAAGATGAGGGCCTGGTGGGCTAACATGTTTCGCTTTGACAATTATGAGGTATGGCAGCCCCTCCCCGACCTGCCTCTGTCTTTCCCACTCTACCTCTTGGAATCAGTCATTCTCTGCCTGCTATCCCTGCTATGGTTGGTTGCTCATAAGATATCGGGGCCTTGATGATCCTGGGGGGGGGCCCTGAGAAATGCATCTTTCTGGATTCCTAGGAGCTCTCTGCTCAGACACTGTTTTGTCTTCTCCCTCCCCTCTGTCGTCTGTCCCCATTCTCTGCCTTGTGTTCTCAGGGCTCATCTCCCAACCTCTATGTCTGGAATGACATGAATGAACCGTCCGTGTTCAATGGTCCTGAGGTCACCATGCTCAAGGATGCCCAGCATTATGGGGGCTGGGAGCACCGAGACGTGCATAACATCTATGGCTTCTACGTGGTAAGGAACTGAGAGAGGAGAGACCAAGGACCGAGAACTTGCACCGATGACAGCTGGCTTTTGCTCCTCACTACCCTTCTTTCCTGTTCCCACGCAGCACATGGCGACTGCTGACGGGCTGGTGCTGCGCTCCGGGGGCATAGAACGCCCCTTTGTCCTGAGCAGGGCTTTCTTTGCTGGCTCCCAGCGCTTTGGTAAGATTTGGAGAATAAAGCTGTGGCAGAGGGACCTGGGCCTGGTTCTTGGAGAAGTCTGTCCATCCTCTGAGAGTTACGTACTTCCTTCCAGCTGTTCACTAAAAGCGAGGCAGGGAGTGGGAGGGCCAGTCCGTGTTGAAGTGCTCTTGTGAACTCCGCCATCTTCAGCAGGACTCTGGGGGCCCCAGAGGAGATGTGGCAGGTTAGAGAGGTCAGCTGTATAAAAGGCTGAGCCCCTTCACTGTTTGCAAGTTCCCTCCCTCTTTTCTTCCTCAGGAGCCGTGTGGACAGGCGACAATGCTGCCGAATGGGACCATTTGAAGATCTCTATTCCTATGTGTCTCAGCTTGGGGCTGGTGGGACTTTCCTTCTGTGGAGGTGAGAGGGGGAGGAACTTGGAGCCTTGCTTTAGCGGGAGAGGGGCAAGGTAGAGGGCATAAAACCTAGGCCTGTGCAGAGAACTGACAGTCCACGATGGGGCCTTGGGGGGCTCCTTAGGCAGCAGCCCTCCCTCACCCTCTTTTCCAACCGGTTTCCTCCCTCCCCTCTCTAGCGGATGTGGGCGGCTTCTTCAAAAATCCAGAGCCAGAGCTGCTTGTGCGCTGGTACCAGATGGGTGCCTACCAGCCGTTCTTCCGAGCACATGCCCACTTGGACACTGGTCGGCGAGAGCCGTGGTTGTTACCGTCTCAGTACCATGACATAATCCGAGACGCCTTGGGTCAGCGATACTCCCTACTGCCCTTCTGGTATACCCTCTTCTATCAGGCCCATCGTGAAGGGATTCCTATCATGAGGTGAGGCATTCAGTTGGGTCTGTGTAGAATGGACTGAGATGGCTGGGAGACTGGGTTCCATCTCTGGGCCTCTTTCTTCATTTACGAGGGCCTTGTAAAGGAGGGAAATCTGACTGCAAGGTCAAGAGTAAGAAGAGACCAGTGGGGAGATGAAGAGCAGTGAACGTTACTGAGTGCTTATGACATGCTAGGCGTTACTCATCACTATCCCCAGAGCCAGAAACAAGTCAGACAAGTGTCGTACCCTTGTGGAACTTACATTCTTGGGAGGAAGACAGAGAGACATGTAAACAAATATGGAAATAGGAAAACTGCCAAAACTGACAAGGTTTTTGAAAAAAATAGAACAGGGTAACGGAGTTAAGTTCCACAAACAGGCCACGTAGGGCTTCCCTGGTGGCGCAGTGGTTGAGAGTCCGCCTGCCGATGCAGGGGAAGCGGGTTCGTGCCCCGGTCCGGGAAGATCCCACATGCTGCGGAGCAGCTGGGCCCGTGAGCCATGGCCGCTGAGCCTGCGCGTCCAGAGCCTGTGCTCCTCAACGGGAGAGGCCACAGCAGTGAGAAGCCTGCGTACCGCAAAAAAAAACAAAAAACAAAAAACAGGCCACGTAAAGATGAGCCCTGACTGATGAGTAAGACAGGCTTTTGTGACGCAGAGGAAGAATGTTCCAAGCAGGGGAGACTGCAAGTGCAAAAATTATGAAATGGAAATGAGTTTGTTATGTTCCAGGAGTAGGAACAAACCAGTGTGTCTCAGGGGTAAAGAACCAGAGGGAGAGGTAGATGAGGTGGAGTGGAAAATTCAACCTGAACTAGAGGGCTTTTCAGGCCAGGATAATGAAGTGGCCGCTGGGGGGTAGCTGTGCAGAGCAGTTTCCAGAGGGAGCAGGGTGGGAGGAGGCAGGGAGACATGTTAGGAAGTTAAATGTCTAGACCAAGGTTAGAGTGCATAGCTGAGTCCTTAAGCCTGCTGGGCTGTCTGGCTGCCAGCTCGCGGGTCTTTCCCCTGTGCTCTTCTTTTTGCCAGTGCCTGGGGTAGCATCTTTGACTTCTGCCAAACAGCAAGTGTCTTCCTTTCTTGTCCTGCTTCCTTCCTAGGCCCCTGTGGGTGCATTATCCTCAGGATGTGACCACCTTCAGTATAGATGATCAGTTCCTGCTTGGTGAGAAACGAGGGGGACAGTTAGTGGTGGGTTGGGATAGGGCTGAGAAGAAGCAAGCACTGTGATAGATACGTCTGTGGATGTGCAGGGAGGGAGGAGTGAACGAGGCCAGGGGTGCAAGGGGGTGGGTGCTCTAGGGCTCCCTCTTTGGGAACTGATCTCCCCAATTCAGAGTTGATTCTGCTGTATCTTAGGGGATGCATTGCTGGTTCACCCTGTATCAGACTCTGAGGCTCATGGCGTGCAGGTCTATCTTCCTGGCCAAGGGGAGGTGAGTTAAGGAAGGGTGTGGTGGGGAAAGGTGGTGGAGGTCAGAGAGGGTAAATAGAGTGGGGGGTCCTCTGTGCAGTGAGTGACCGAGTATATCTTCTGCACCCACAGGTGTGGTATGACGTTCATAGCTACCAGAAGCATCATGGTCCCCAGACCCTGTATCTGCCTGTAACTCTAAGCAGTGTGAGTATGCCTGGCCCAGCTGCCAGCTCCATCTGCCTGTAGGTTTCCAGAAGGGGAGAGAGTGTATACTTTGGAGTCCAGTTCCTAAGGGGACGCAGATATACACAAGCAAAAGATATTGCAGGGCCCAGGGTTGAACAACAGGGCTACTTCATCCCAGCACTGCTCTTGCTCTAGATCCCTGTGTTCCAGCGTGGAGGGACAATTGTGCCCCGATGGATGCGAGTGCGGCGTTCTTCAGACTGCATGAAGGATGACCCCATCACTCTTTTCGTTGCACTCAGCCTCCAGGTAAGCGCATAAGCAGGGAGCCTCCTCAACCATCTGCCTACCTTCCTAGGATTCAGTCCCCTGGGGATGTGCCCCTCACTCCCTCTTGGGCTCAGGCTCTCGCCTACCCCACTTCCTGCTCAGGGTACGGCCCAAGGAGAGCTCTTTCTAGATGATGGGCACACGTTCAACTATCAGACTCGCCATGAGTTCCTGCTGCGTCGATTCTCATTCTCTGGCAACACCCTTGTCTCCAGGTAAGGAGGTACCCTTTCTTCCTTGGCAGCCTCTGGGATGCTTACAGCTCACTGTGCTCTTACATCATGGCCTTGCTCTGCTCTCCTCCTCTCTGCTCTGACAGTTTTTTTTCTGATGGGTATCCATTTTTGCTTCCTCCAGCTCAGCAGACCCCAAAGGCCACTTTGAGACACCAATTTGGATTGAGCGAGTGGTGATAATAGGGGCTGGAAAGCCAGCAACCGTGGTACTCCAGACAAAAGGTGAGTGATCTGGCCCCCAGGTGGGGAAAGAGAAGAAGCAGGGCAGGGTTGGGGACCCCCTGCGTATAGGAAAGTAGTTGCTATTGACTCTGGCACTCTTTCTCTTTCCTCCACCAGGATCTCCTGAAAGCCGCCTGTCCTTCCAGCATGACCCTGAGACCTCTGTGTTGATCCTGCGCAAGCCTGGCGTCAGTGTGGTATCCGACTGGAGTATTCACCTGCGATAACCCAAGGGATGTTGGGGTGGGATGTGATGGTCTTGATAGTTACTCTTCCTTCTGCCCTGGAGTTTGACCTTCCCCAGACTTCACCTTTCTTATCTCAAGATCTACATTCTGCCAACATCTGGGCAGGATGAGAGGGCTTTCCCTGGGCTCTGAATTCATTTTGTGATCTCCTGACCTCTCCCACCCCATTGACACCACATCTCCCTTCATCCCCAAATATTCTGTTGCTCTGACTGGAGCACATTCACCTGTGAAGACCTGGGGACCACAGGGCCCTTGCTTTCCCTTCTCTTTTCTTTCTTCTGGGGGCCCTGAATCTCCTCCATACCCTCTCTGTTCATGTCTCTTGTGTGTTGATGCCATTTCTTGGAAGATGAGGGCAGTGAGCTTTAGGGCTCCTTTTCTCCTTCCCCTTCCCTCCCCACCAAACTGTTCTCCCTCCTTTTTATTTCTTCCTCCTGGCTCTTCTCTATCAGGCCTCTCTGTTTTATGCCCCATTGATGCACAGGGTCCACCCCTTACCCTGATAAGGGATGAATGGATCAAAGGAGTGAGGTTGCTGGAAAACATCCTCTTCCCTGGCATCCCAGCCTTTCCTCTCCCTGCTTCTATCTAGAGCAGCTGCGGTTCTGACAGGGGCAGTTCTACCTCCCCTGTCCCTTGGGGGAAAGAAGTTTCCACTCCTTAAGAGGGGATGAGCGAGACTTCTTTTGCCTCCTAAAATTTTGTCCCCTTGAGGGGCATTCCAGATGGAGAAATCAGTTGCGGTTTCATCGAATCATGGTCACCTGTATTTATTGCTGGGGGAAGGCTGAGGGTGGGGGAGATGATCATGTGCGCTCAGGGTTGGCCCAGGGCCCTGGGTGGGGGGTGGGGGAGGACTAACTGGGGACGATGGGGAATGTTTGTGGGAATTTTTTTTACTTCCTTTTGGCCCCCAGCTGTGACAGGTTTTGATAAAAGGAGAAACAATAAAGAGAGAAACCATAAATAACTGTTGGCGTCTGGATTCCAGTTCTGGCCTGAACCACAGACCCCTAAAAGCCCGAGGACCTGACATTTTCATTTAGCTTCAGCATAAGCCTCATTGGTTGAGCAAAATGAGTGAGTGCAAGCCTCCTTCAGCTTGCTTGATGCCAATTTTTTTTTTAATTAATTTATTTTTGGCTGCATTGGGTCCTCGTTGCTGCACGCGGGCTTTCTCTAGTTGCAGCGAGTGGGGGCTACTCTTCGTTGTGGTGCGCGGGCTTCTCATTGTGGTGGCTTCTCTTTGTGGCGGAGCATGGGCTCTAGGCGCATGGACTTCAGTAGTTGTGGTACGTGGGCTCTGTAGTTGTGGCTCGCAGGCTCTAGAGCGCAGGCTCAGTAGTTGCGCACGGGCTTAGTTGCTCCGTGGCATGTGGGATCTTCCCGGACCAGGGCTGGAACCCATGTCCCCTGCATTGGCAGGCGGATTCTTTTTTTTTTTTTTTTGTGGTACACAGGCCTGTCGCTGTTGTGGCCTCTCCCGTTGTGGAGCACAGGCTCCAGACGCGCAGGCTCAGCGGCCATGGCTCACGGGCCCAGCCACTCCGCGGCACATGAGATCTTCCTGGACCGGGGCACGAACCTGTGTCCCCTTTATCGGCAGGCGGACTCTCAACCACTGCACCACCAGGGAAGCCCCTGGCAGGCGGACTCTTAACCACTGCGCCACAAGGAAGTCCCTGATGCCAGTATTTTCATAGAGGAGCCCAGCAAGGTCATCAGATTTTGGTAGGCCTAGTTAATAGTGGTGACCAGAGCTAATGGGGTCCCTCTTGAATAGAAATAGCTATATGTCAGATGTTCTCATACTAAAGACTGCTTCTCTTTAGCTAGCAGCATTTTTAAAAATTTCCCATTGTTTTAGTGACAGGAAATAGTTTCCTCCATTTTGTAGCCTGACCACAAGTCTTAGAGATTATTTTAACAAGAAACTAGGTTTTGTTTGGAAAAATTACTGCTCAGGATGGTTTATGCCTGTGAGGAGTTAGGGGTTGTGTTTCTGGAATTCCTCAGCTCAAGAAATATTTCCAGGGGCTTCCTGGGTGGTGCAGTGGTTAAGAATCCGCCTGCCAATGCAGGGGATATGGGTTCGAGCCCTGGTCTGGGAAGATCCCACATGCCGCGGAGCAGCTAAGCCCGTGAGCCACAACTACTGAGCCTGCACTCTAGAGCCTGTGAGCCACAACTACTGAGCCCACGTGCCACAACTACTGAAGCCCACGTGCCTAGAGCCCATGCTCCACAACGAGAGAAGCCACTGCAATGAGAAGCCCACGCGCCGCAATGAAGAGTAGCCCCCGCTGGCCGCAAATAGAGAAAGCCTACGAGCAGCAATGAAGACCCAGTGCAGCCAAAAGTAAACAAATAAATAAATTTATTTTAAAAAGAGAAATTTCCAGTTAATTCTCTGGGAGATAGCTCATTGCCTTGACATTTTACCCCCACCCCTTCTGTCACCTGTTTCAGTGTGGGTCAAAGGAGACAGTACAGCTCCTGGAGTCAGGTATCTAGAAGGGACATAGAAAATTGTACGATGGGAATTACATGATTTGGCGCAATTTTAGTTACTTATCTGTAAAATGGGGACAATACCTATCTCTCACACAAAAGTGGACCAAGATACTGTGACAACCCTGAAGAAGAGCAGTTTGCTCCTGAACTACTGCCAGATGTGCTGGAAAAACACTATGGACATAAACTCTTCATCCCAGAAAGGGACCTGATTCCAAGTCATACTAGAAATTCAAAAAAAAAAATCCAAGAAATATTAGAATATGAGAGGTTGATTAATTAATGAAATATCAAAAATACCCCTTTACTATTTTTTGGTTTAATTTATTAGATTACTATGTATTTTTTGCATTTTTGCCAAGAGTACCTTGTTAAATATCAAAATTCTGCAACATCAATCTTTAGAGTTTTAATATCCTAAATTGTATTAAAATTATAATCAAAGGATTATAGTGAGGATTGTATGAGACACCCAGGGCACAGGCTTGGTACATGATAGGCCCTAGATTTCACTCATTCATGTAACAAGTATGTACTGAGGTACTGTTACTACCTGCAGTGACTGATGGATGAATGAATGACTATAAGGAGAAAATCTGCGCAGAGGGACTAGAGATCAAGGGGAGGGTCCCAAAGCCACTCCCAAGTACCCTACCTGGCTTTTGACCGCCGGCCGCGCGCGCTTGATACGGCGGATATGACGTCACCCGCTACCGTGGTTCCCAGAACTAGGCGGTGAGAGCGGAAATTAACCCGGAGGGAGGGAGTGGGCAGACTGACCGGAAGTGGGCCGCGACGTTCACTGCCAGCTCCAGCTCCTGGGAGCAGGTCGAGAGGAGGGTGAGGAGGGCGGGTCAAGGGGCGGGGCCGCTTCAGGGGCGGGGCTGGCGGGCTGGGGGCGGGGAACTTCGTGCCTGCAGGACCCCGCCTGCCCAGGCGCCGGCGGTGGCGCGGCCATGAAGCTGAAGCTGAAGAACGTGTTCCTCGCCTACTTCCTGGTGTCGATCGCCGGCCTCCTCTACGCGCTGGTGCAGCTCGGTGAGCGGGGCGGGGCGGGGGCGCGGCGGGTCGGCCCTCGGGCACCCGTCGCCGAGCGTCCCGCCCTGGGGATGAACCCCCGCGCAGACCCCATTCATCCGGCTCGGCCCTTCTACAGCCCTCTGCGGCCGCCGGGCGCACTCCCCTCTCTAGAACGCACCGCGGCTGCCCGCCGCACCTCGGGTGAAATCAGACTCCTTCCCAGAGCCTGCAAGGCCCCGCATGATCCTGCCTTGGTCTGCCTCTCTAACCCCATTTCCTAACCCTCTCGCTCGCTCTGCTCCGGCCACACTGGCTTCATGACAGTTTCTTGAAAACCCCACACTCATTGCTTCCAAGCACTTAACCTGTCCCCGCTGCCTGTGGTGCTCTTCGCCCAGCTCTTTCCCAGCTCCCTCTCTCATCCTTCAGGTTTCAGCTCACATGTCACCGCCTCACAGGCCTTCCTTGACCACCTTAGCTAAAGTACCTCTTCTCAATCTGGATTCTCTTTAAGTCTCTATCCTATTTGTTTCCTTCATGGCCCTTACCACGGTTTCTAATAATTTTATTAATTTGTTTCTTTGCTTAGTGTCCAGCTCCTCCACTAAACTGAAACCTCCATGAGGGCAGGGACCATGTCTGTTTGCTTTCCTAAGCTGCATCCCGGGCACCTAAGGCAGTGCCTCCCAGGAGGAGCATTCAATAAATATTTATCCAATGATGGAATCAATGAATTTAATGAGTCTTTGGTCACACAGCCAGTGGAACAGATTGAACCCTGCCTCTTATGCAGGGATTTAGAGACTGGGCCACTGCATGATCCTCAGGTATTTGAAAGACTGTCCTGTTTTAGGAGATCAACTTGTTCTTTATGGTTCCAGAAGGCAGAATTAGGACCAGAAGGTAGAAAGGATGGAGGCAGGTAATCAGCTCAATAGCCAAATGAAAACTGTAATGGATGGAATTGGTAAAGTCGGAGAGGGGCTGCTAATTGAGGCAGTGAGCTCCCCACCACCCAAGGCATAGAAAAGCTGTTAGAGAAGTTGTAAAGAGAGCCCTGCACTGGCTAGTTGAACAGAAGGTTATGGCCCTTTGGGATGCTGAACATACTGTGGTTCTCTGCCCCCATCCCTGCTTCCTGGGACCAGGCCAGCCATGTGACTGCCTCTCTCCCCTGCGGGCAGCAGCAGAGCAGCTTCGGCAGAAGGATCTGAGGATTTCCCAGCTGCAAGCCGATCTCCGCCGTCCACCCCCTGCCCCCGCCCAGCCCCCTGAACCTGAGGCTCTGCCTACTATCTATGTTGTTACCCCCACCTATGCCAGGTATGGGCTGTGATGCACCCCACATCTGCATGGACCAAGAGGCTGGGGTCGCTGATGAGTTTCGGGAGGCGCTGGGCCAGGGGATGTTCCTCAAGCTAAGGCATGACAAATGACAGGCTAAATGAACCACATCATTACTCTAAGATTTGTGGGAAAATGTTTTTCTATTAAAATAGACAGGGATGTGCTGTGAAGTAGAATACAATATTCCTGAGAAGTTTTAAGATAGAACAATAAAGTTGCAAAGAAATTCTGAACTTGCCAGTGAGTTCACTCTCTCTCCTTAGGGAGCCTTTGGTGAGAAAGTTTGGGAAGCCCTTGACTAAATCGAAGTAGAAAAGGACTTGGCCCTGCAGTCATACGGGGGTCTAGAAATAGTTACACCAGCTATTATTTGCAGTGTGTTTACTCTCTGCCCCACACTGTGCTAAGTGTGTTCCTTTTTTTTTTTTTTTTAATAAAACGTAGCGTTATTGGTGACACAAACCAACTGGGAAATGTGGTTTTGAATCTGTAGCCAAAAGGGCTTGCTGACATCTGCCTGGAATCAGATGGCTGACCCACCTACGCCAGGGCATCTCTAGACCCTCTCCACCTCCCTACACACACCATCAAGCCTGGGGCGGGCAGGCCCATCTGAAGGGTAAAGAAGCCTGCAAGAGACTGGGCCCCTACCTTCCCAGTTTCTTGTCTAAACTCGGATAAATCTTCGTCCCCTGAAGAGGAATGAGCCAAAGGGCTCCTCTAAACTCTTCTACCTGGAAATCCAAGCATAGGCGGCAAAGAACATGGTCCTACTGGTATTCTAAAAAGTCATGATCTTATTTAATCCTTAAAACAACATTGTTGTAAAGTACTGTTATTTTAAAGTTATTTAAAGGAAACTGAGCCTTGGGGAGATGGAGCCATTTCCCCAGATATCTCACCTAGTAAGTTACAAAACTGGCGTTCAAACCCAGATCTGATTTCAAAGACTGTGCCCTTAATTTATAGTCAGAGCCCTGGGGTTGAGGTGAGTGACAGACATGGACATTAAGAACAGGGCAGGTGAATCAATTCCCTGGCGGTCCAGTGGTTAGGACTCAGCGCTTCCACTGCAGTGGGCATGGGTTCCATCCCTGGTCAGGGAACTAAGATCCTGCAAGCTGAGTGGCTGGGTCAAAAAACAAAACAAGACAAAGAAAAGAACAGGGCATTTGGGTGCTGGTCGGGGAAAGGTCACGGGGGGGGGGGTGGGGTGGGGAGGGTGGGCGGTGCTAGGAGTGGCCCAGGAGAAGCCATATATACCCTCTGGAGTGGGCAAATGGTGCCTATCCCTTTCCCTCCTGCATCTTTCCCCCTGCAGGCTGGTGCAGAAGGCGGAGCTGGTGCGGCTGTCCCAGACCCTAAGCCTGGTGCCCCGGCTGCACTGGCTGCTGGTAGAGGATGCTGAGGGCCCCACCCCGTTGGTCTCGGGGCTGCTGGCTGCCTCTGGCCTCCTCTTCACCCACCTGGCGGTCCTCACCCCCAAGGCCCAGCGACTCCGGGAGGGCGAGCCAGGCTGGGTTCGGCCCCGAGGTGTTGAGCAACGGAACAGGGCCCTGGACTGGCTCCGGAGCAGAGGGGGTGCTGTGGCGGGAGAGAAGGATCCACCCCCACCAGGCACCCGGGGAGTCGTGTACTTTGCTGATGATGACAACACCTACAGCCGGGAACTCTTTGAGGAGGTGAGCACTGAGATGGGGCTGGGGAAACAGGCCAGCTGGGCCCACTTCATCTTTTTCCCTAGGTGAGGAGTGGGGAGCGGTGGGGCAGAGTGACTCAAGTGGTCCTTCCCGCTGCTCCCGTTCCTCTGGGCCACCTCCTGTCTGTTTCTTCTTTCCTGACTTCCGGTAGATGCGCTGGACCCGTGGCGTCTCAGTGTGGCCAGTGGGGCTGGTGGGCGGCCTGCGATTCGAGGGCCCTCGCGTACAGGATGGCCGGGTCGTGGGCTTCCACACCGCGTGGGAGCCCAATAGGCCCTTCCCACTGGATATGGCGGGATTTGCCGTCTCCCTGCCCCTGCTGTTGGCGAAACCCAATGCCCGGTTTGATGCTACTGCTCCTCGGGGCCACCTGGAGAGCAGCCTCCTGAGCCACCTTGTTGATCCCAAGGACCTGGAGCCACGGGCTGCCAACTGCACTCGGGTAAGGGGATGGAGGGGGGCACGGAAATCTGACTGTGGGATGGACGGGTGATGGGAGAAGTGGAATGAGGCCCTGGGGAGTAGGATCAGGGATGGGTGTTTGAACCAGGAGAGACCCTCCAGGGCTCAGATTCAACCTTGCTTGCTCTCCTGAAGGGGAAGCTGGGAGGCAGGGAAGGAAAGTGGTCTTCCTGCCACTCTGTCTCCTGGCACCCGTGTGACACAGAGAGGGAAAGGGATTAAGCCCCATTTTAGAGGCACTAAAGGCTCCCCCCACCCACCCTTCATACTTGGCAGCCAACCCAGTGTGTGTCGAGGGGGTTGGAGAATCCGTTCTACACTGCGTGCCCCAGAGGCTGGGCTGTGGCTGGGCCCGGCTCTAACTGAAAGCTCTCGGGACAGGTTCTGGTGTGGCATACGCGGACAGAGAAGCCCAAGACGAAGCAGGAGGAGCAGCTGCAGCGGCAGGGCCGAGGCTCAGACCCAGCTGTCGAGGTGTGATGGCGGCCCTCCACTGCCCACCACCTCATCAGACACAGATCTGTGGGACTGGATCCCTGGCCTGCCCAGGATGTGGTTTTCCAAGTCCTGAGCCCTCAGAGCCAGGGGCGGCCCTTCTGCTCCTTCAACCCCAGGGCGTGGCCCAGCTGCTTCTCCCCTCCCCCAGCTTGCCTTGTGGCACTGCTCACAGGCTAGGGACAAGCAGCCCTTGTGTTGAGCCAGATGGGCTTGTCTGGGGCGGAGCAGAAAACAGAGAGTCTCGGGCGGGAGGGCGGCTGAGTGACTGGGTAACTTATTGGGGCTGGGCATGCACTGCGGGGCTGGAGGAGCTGGGCTGGACCCTCCCCACCTGAGCATGCTGACCCCCCCCCCCGCCCCAACCTCCAGAATAAAAACTCTCAACTTGGAGGGGCTTCTGTTTTCCTTCACTTCCCATGTCAGGTTCTTGCATTTGATCCTTACCAGGTCAAACCCCTGGAGTCCTGGCTTCTCCATCAGACGGAAATCAGTTCTCTCAGGGCCCCCACCCCCTTGAAGAGAAAGATCAGTGGCTTCAGTCCAAAAGCTTTATTGAGTCTGTGCACCAGAAGCAGCCTCCAGTCCTTCCCATGTCACTTTCCCACCACCCTGGTTTTTTTTTCTGTTCTTCCCTGGTGGTTCTGGCCATGGGCTAGGCCCTAGGACACCTGGTTTTCTCTCCTACCCCAGTCCAGCTCACTGACTATCCTTAACCCTCTAATCCCAGAGATCCCTCCTCCCCCACCTGGAGCCTATAAGGAGTTGTGAGGTTTCCAGTCTTGTCCATCTCTCCCCTTCCCCCCACCCCTCATCCCCACCCCAAGCTCCAGGCCACTAGGCCTCAGGTAGACCCTCCTTGGGAGGTTCCTCTTCTGGTGGGGCCTCCTCAGGTGCTGGCCTGCGGGCCACCCCTCCCTGTAGCCATGCTGTTTTCAGCATGTCTTTCAGCCCAGCAGGAAAGAGATAGCCCTGGGCCTCTCCCTCCCCATCGATGACTCCTCCGAGCCCCTCCAGTGCCGTTTGCAGGTACCGCAGGCCCAAGAGTACCAGAGTCTGTGGGGAAAGCAAGGGGCAAGAGGTCAATGAGGGTCACAGCAGTTTCAGGGGCCCCTGGGTTGGAGGCGGTGAGGAGGCCCAGAGGAGGCCTCAGACACTTTGCTGACTCACCTGCAGCAGGAAGGTAACAGCCAGCATGTTGCCCAGTGTGCTCGCCAGCCCCTGCAGGTGCCCCAGCAGCACCTCATGGCATCCTTGGGCCCAGAGGTTTAGGTTGGGCTGTCGGGGATCAAAGAGGGGGTGGGCGTGGGGGTCTGAGAGCTGGCTTTGCAGGCAAGGTCTGGGTGAGTGGGGATTACAGCAGGAGAAAGGGACCCCATCAATCAGATATAGGCCTTCCACATTGCTCTGGATCCGGCTGCAAAGGGAGGGGCAGGGGTGTTAGGATGTCTGGAGATAGAGGCCTGGGGGAGAAGCTGCAGGGCACAGGAGTTGAGAAGGGAAAAGACGAGTGAGACATGTACTGACTGCTTTACTATGTGCCAGGCATGCAGACATCATTCGTTCATCCTTACGACAACTCTGTAAGGTGGGACTTTTATCATCTCCAGTTTACAGACAAGCAAATGGGCCCAGAGCAGTTTGGTAACATGCCCTGGGTCACACAGCTAAAACATGGCAGAGCTGTGCTCCATTCTCTCAGTCACTAGACTCTACTCATTGCCTGTCTGGGTGAGGTGGGGTTGCAAGGAAGGAGGAAGAGGAGGAGAAGAAGGAAGAGGGAGGAGGAGAAGCAAATCACTCACTCAGCCACGTCCTGGTCATTGGGATCCAGGTAACGGTTGCTGACCCACTGGATCCCAAACCAATCCTTGTACCCATGGCGCCCGCAGCAGTGGTGCCTCAGCTGCAGCTCGTCCAACAGCCGTTTGGCTTGACAGCGTCCGGGGACCTCTGTGTCCTTGTAGTTAGCCAAGGCAGTCCCCAGGCCCTCCTCCAGTCCTGTGTCCAGAGTCCCAGGCAAAGCCAGGGCTAGCCCCAGGGCAAGAACCAGGAGCCCCCCGCCACCAGCTGTGCCAGCCACCAGCAGCGGGCCCAGGACCCCTCGCCAGGGAGGGTATTGAGCTGCATCCAGACTGGCCCTGCTGGCTCCTGAACCCACCAGTCCTGTGCCCAGAGCCACTGCACTGGCTGCCAAGGCAACCTGGGGCAGGGCAGCTACCGGGCAGGAGGGAGCCAAGAAGGTGCCAAGGTGCCACAGCTGGACCAGGAGATGCCCGCTACAGAGGAGGGTGAGGCCACCGACCACCGCCAGCAGCCAGGAGAGGAGCCAGAGGCCCTGCGCCAGACGGATGCGGGGCTGGAGGGGCAGCACCAGGGGCAGCACCGGCGCCATCTCCCATCTCTGCCCAAGGGACAGCAGAGCTGTCAGGGATAGGGGTTGGCCGCGGCAGGATGCTGCGTCAGCCCAGCCTGGCTTGAGCTGGGCTAATGCCACCCTGACCCCAATACCCTGGGCATCCTCCCGCCACAGCCTTAATAACCCTCTGCCCTGTCCCCTGCCAGTCCCAATTCGGGATGCCTTGGCCTTGCCCCTTAGGAAAAGCCCCGCCCCCGGGCAAAAGGCCTATTTCGTGACCCCGCCCCTGTCCCTTCGCGGAAGTGGGGAGGGGCTGGTCGGTTCTGCCTCGACAGGCTAGGGGCTGGGGGCGGGAGACCTCACGGCCCGCGCTCCTTCCCAGGTCCCCAGGGAGTCCGAGGGCCAGGATCCCGGAAGGGCCTGGAGGGCGGTGGCCGGAGGGGGCCGGGGGTCAACGGGTTGGCCCCGCCCCCGAAGCGAGCTGCGAGGCCCGGACAGGGAGGGGTTACCAGGCGGCCCGGCCCCCCCCTCGTCCCGCCCCCCCACCTCCCGCGCTTCCTGGCGGCCTCGCGTCCGGCGCCTGTTTGTGCTGCGGCGCTGGGGCCCAGGACGGACCCGCCACCCCACCCCCGGGAGCCAAGAGCGGTCCCGGGAGAGTCCGAGGCCCCGGCGGGCCCCGGAGCCTGCGGCCCCCGCCCCACAGCGCCCCCTCCAGGCCCTTTTCCCGCGCCCGACAGCGCCCCCGGGGGGTGGCTCGGCTCCCTTGCGCGCGCGCCCCGGGGTGCTTCCCCTTCCCCTCTCTCTGGCCATGGCCCCGGCGGCTTAGACGCCTCCTCCTCCGCCGCCGCCGCTCGGAGCAAGCCGGGGGCCGGATGGACGGGGCCGGGGGGCCCGGTGAGTACGGGGCGGGGCGGGCGGCGTGCCCCTTCCCGGAGCGCCGGCCGGTCGGGCGCTGCCATTGCCCGACGGCTGTTCGGGGCGTCCCCGCGTGCTCCTCGGCTCCGGGGGCTCTGAGCATCCTCCACTGTACCTCAGGTCGCTCTCCCTAGTTACTTGGGTCCTCCAACTGTCATTTCGGACTTCCCCAACGTCATCCTACCTCCCGTGTTACTTAGGGCCCCTCGAAAATTTCCTTACCTCCTGTGTTACTCTGGACCTCTTTTCCTGGGATTTTGGGTCTTTTTACTTCGGACCCCCACTGTTACCCTGGGACCTTCGCTATGACTCTTCTCTCCACTCATACCCTCTCCTGTCACTCTAGATGTCGTCTTCTTCTCTGAGTCCTCAGGATGACTGTACTGTTGTGTCCCCCCCACTTTTCTCCGGGTGCTCCCTCTGAGTTTCTCTGCCTTCTCTGGAGACCTGAGCTTGCTCTGGGCTGGGCCCTGTCGTCCCTCACCAGCACTGCGCTTCAGCCTGTGGTTCCCACGTTCCTCGCCAGTACTCCATTTTTTCCCCGGGTACTCCATGGTACTCCCTGTCTTTGCGGAGGCTGGGACGGCAGCAGGAAGGGAGCTTTGCCAGGTTCCTCGCCTGCCCTGCCACAAGGAGGCCCTTGATCCTTTACTACCCGTCTCCTCCCCTCTGGGAGCGCATCCAAGCCTGGAGCTGCTCGAAGGGTGCAGGTCCTATTGGACAAATGCACAGCTGGGGGCAGAGAGAATCCCCTCAAGCCTTTCCCCAGGTGGTGGGTACATTCTGACTGCTTCTTGCCCCTTTCCCAGGTGAGGACCCTGCTCAGGAGGCCCTGCAGTCCCTGAGCCGGCGGCTTCAGGTGCAGGAGAAGGAGATGGAGCTGGTAAAGGCAGCCTTGGCAGAAGCTCTTCGCCTGCTGCGGCTGCAGGCGCCTCCCACCTCCCTGCAGGACCCTGGCGCACCAGGCCCTACAAGGGACAGGTATGCATGTTGTCAAACCTTCTTCCTCCCCCTTGCTGGGGCCTGCCCCAGGCGCATCGGGCTGATGCACTGGCTCCCCAGCAGCCCTGCAGCTCCCCCGGGACTGCCACCCACACACAGCCCCTCCTCGGTGAGCCGAGGCACCCAGACAGAGACAGAGGTGGAGACGGAGTCATCACCTGGCCCCCCTGGCCTGATCAACGGGCCCGCGGCCCCGCATGGGGGCGGTGAAGAGCCCGGTGGGACCCAGTCCGAAGGAGGGGGCAGCAGCAGCAGTGGCACTGGCTCGCCCGGCCCCCCAGGGCTCCTCAGGCTGGTGCAGCCCCCACAGCGTACTGACACGTGAGTGTCCTGCGGCAGAGGCTGGGAGGGGAGGGAGGAGTGGGGAGCACGATCCGAGGGAATGACTTTCACCTGCTCACTGTGCTCCGTCCGACCAGGCCCCGGAGAAATTCTTCCTCCTCCTCGTCCCCCTCAGAGCGGCCTCGCCAGAAACTCTCCCGGAAGGCAGCTTCCTCGGCCAACCTGTTGCTGCGGTCAGGGAGCACAGAGAGGTGGGCGAGGCTCCCCTCCCCCCAGCCCGCCCCACCCCAGGCTCAGGTTCTTGACTTTTCACATCCCTCACCTCACTTCCCTGGGTGGGGTGGGGGGACCTCATTGCCCAACAGGAAGAAAGGAACAAGCACTCCTGGGGTGCCTGCCGTGTACCCGGCACTGTGCTAAACCCTCGACCTCCTCCGTCTCATTCAGTCCCCATGACATCCTTGGGGGGTAGGTGGTCTCATGCTGATCATTGTCCAGGTGAAGAAGCAGGCTCAGAGAGGGTAAGTCATTTGTCTGGGGTCACACAGCTAGAGCCAGGATTCCAACCCCACTCTTCCTGACTCCAGTTCCCCTGCCGTTTCCACCATATCACAACATACCTTCCAAGATTCCAAGAGGGTTTTCCAAAAGCACCCATGATTTTTATGGTGACGGTCCTCAGAGTCTCAGCCTCCTCCCACACCCCAGCGTACCAAGCTTTACTTCTAGAGAGCAAGGGGAAATCCTGGTGGCTGAGCATAGTTGTCTCAGAGTGTGTACAGGCCCCGGGACGCCTGAGTGTTCATTCTAGCCCGATCCTTGGCCTCTCTTTTATTCTTTGAAGAGAGATGGTCACCTTATTATCTAAGGACAGTGATCTCTGGAATTCACCTGTCACTTTCCCCTTGAGAGAGAAGGACTATTCTTGCTTACCTCTCAGATCCCTTAAAGGCAGGGCTGATGTACATTCTGGATTCACTAAAGGCCCATTTTACAGATGGGAAAATGAAGCGGTTAATAGCCAGAGGCCTGGTGGTCTGGAGGAAAGTGTCACCCCACCCTGCCTCTTACAGGCTTACTCAGCCTCTTTAGCCTCAGTCTTCTCATGCCTTAAATGGAGCTAAAAGTCCCCACCTGAGCTCTGAATGCACACGATGCAAACTGAAATTCTGCAGAGGTGACTGTCATCTCTAGGGTAGCCTCCTTTCTTACGTCCTGCCCCTCCACAATTATGTCTTGGGACCTGACCCCAATCCCTGTGCTTTTCTTCCTTCGCAACAGCCGTGGGGGAAAAGACGCCCTCTCCAGCCCTGGGGGTCCTGGATCTCGGAGGAGCAATTATAATTTAGGTATGTATAGAGGGATCCGGAAGAACTTGGATGATGGGGTTAGGGTTTGGGCTGCAGCCCCAGGAGCTATTTTGGGGGACCTGTGAGGTATGGTGGGTTGAGTTCTGCTCTGGCTTTCCTGGAAGGGAAGCTACAGGGTCGTGATTGACATCCCCTTCTTTTTTTGTAGAAGGCATCTCAGTGAAGATGTTCCTTCGCGGCCGCCCCATTACCATGTACATCCCGTCTGGCATCCGCAGCCTCGAGGAGCTGCCCAGCGGCCCACCCCCGGAGACCCTCAGCCTTGACTGGGTGTATCCTGCCCCTTCCAGTCCCATGGGAACCACCCTTCCCATCCTGGAATGTCCCCCCGCCCTTGCACCTCCTGGGTCTGCAAGGAGAGTGAGACCTCTGAATCCTCCGCTTCCATCCTCTGCCAGTGGCGCTGCTATAGCCAGAGCTCTGTCTTCCTCTCCTTTTCCTCGTGGTGCCCTTGATCTGACCCTTTCCTTGACCATGATCCCCACTCCAGTTACGGGTACCGGGGTCGTGACTCCCGCTCTAATCTGTTTGTGCTGCGCTCTGGGGAGGTGGTCTACTTTATCGCCTGTGTGGTGGTGCTGTACCGGCCCGGGGGAGGCCCAGGGGGTCCTGGAGGTGGCGGCCAGAGACATTACCGGGGGCACACGGACTGCGTTCGATGGTGAGGGTCCTAGGGCTTGGGAGTGGGCAGCTCTAGGCATGGGGATGGTGGGCTTGGCAGGAAGAGGGTCTGGGTGGGTGTGGAGGAACAGGAGAGGAGAGTGGCCTGGGTGGTCTTGAGAGACCACCGACCCCCTTCCCTAGAGTGTCTCCTCCCCCACTTAGCCTGGCTGTTCACCCTGATGGTGTGCGTGTAGCCTCAGGACAGACAGCCGGAGTGGATAAGGATGGAAAGGTAAGGCCACAGTCAAACACCAGGCAGACAGGATGAAATTCCAGTCCAGCTGCCCTTCACACCCCTGACCCCTTCTCTCCCACCAGCCCCTGCAGCCTGTGGTTCATGTCTGGGACTCAGAGACGCTGCTGAAGCTGCAGGAGATCGGACTGGGGGCCTTCGAGCGGGGTGTGGGGGCCCTGGCCTTTTCAGTTGCGGTGAGCTGGCCCCGGCGCCTCGAGGCCCCCATCTTCCCTGTCCGGGAACCCCCTCCTTGTACTTCACCAGGAAGCCTCAGAAGTCCTGGCCTTCCTAAGCCCCACCCAGCCGGTTCTCCTAAGAGACAGTGTGGCCCCTTCTGCTCTCTCAGCCTGTCGTGGCACCTCTGGCCTAATTTGGACCATGAATCCTGAGACCTCCAGGCCTTACTCGGCCCCTCTGATGTGTCCCCCATCTTCAGGATCTGGGTGCTTTCCTCTGTGTGGTGGATGATTCCAACGAGCACATGCTGTCTGTGTGGGACTGCAGCCGGGGAACGAAGCTGGCTGAGATCAAGGTGAGGTATCCTGGTGGCCTGGTGGGGCGCTGAGGTTGAGGTGCTGGGAGTGGTGGAGTGCAGAGACCTCCAGACTTCCCCGTACGTGTACCTCCTTTCTGGCCTGGTCCCCTGGAGCAAGCCTCCTAGCCTCTCTGAGGCTGTGAAGTGGGGACCACGGAGGTTCTGACCTCGTGAGGGACACCGTGTTAGGCACTAGTGAGTGACTGCCAGTAGTGCTCTTAGGGGACCAGGGCCTTGGAGGAAGGGTTGTCCTGAGGGTCCTGGGCTGCTGCAGACCAGTTGTCAGGATGCCAGTTGAAGAGAGTCTGGTAGAACGAAGGTGCACAGGGCTTGGAGTGGTTGAATCTAGTATCTTCCCTTCAGAGTACAAATGACTCAGTCCTGGCCGTTGGCTTCAACCCTCGCGACAGCAGCTGCATTGTCACCAGCGGGAAATCCCACGTCCACTTCTGGAACTGGAGTGGTGGAGCAGGGGTTCCTGGGAACGGGACCCTCACCAGGAAACAGGGTGTCTTTGGGGTGAGGTGTGGATGGGTGCAGGGTGGTGGGGGAGGGCAGAGTGGCGATGGAAGTATTGGTCTGAGTACTGTAGACCCTGACGCTACCCAACTCCCAGCTGTCCCGAGACTTGTAGCGTCTTTGACCTCTACTCTCTGCTCGCCTGGCCCCTAGAAATACAAGAAACCCAAGTTTATCCCCTGCTTTGTGCTCCTTCCGGACGGAGACATTCTCACAGGGGACTCCGAGGGGAACATTCTCACCTGGGGGCGGAGCCTCTCAGATTCCAGGACCCCAGGCAGGGGCGGGGCCAAAGGTATGTGATTGGGGGTGGCATCTGGGAAGGCTAGTTCCCCAGACGGTCTGTGAAAACAGAGGAGAGGATTTCCCATCCTTTGCCCTTGAGAATTGATCGTGCTCTGTCCGAGGGTGGGGCCCTCTGGGGGGCTAGTCTAGGAGGGCAGGGGGCAGCACGGCAGAGAGGGCTGGGGCTTTGGAGTGTGCCAGACCCTGGGTTCAAATCCCAGTTTCGCCCCTAGTTGCCTGGCCCTTAGGAAGTTACCTCACTTCTCGGAACCTTGGTCGTCCAGTCTGTAAACTGGGGAGAAGCCGAGGACCAGACTAGGCACTCAGCACCTGGCAGTCATTGCTCTATTGTGACGGCCTCGGCCGCTCCTGTTCCCTACTTCCCTGCACCCCAAAAGCATGACCCACCCAGGACTTTGCCAACAGAGACCTACGGGATTGTGGCCCAGGCGCACGCTCACGAGGGTTCTATCTTCGCCCTGTGTCTCCGGCGGGACGGGACCGTGCTGAGTGGTGGTGGGCGGGACCGCCGGCTGGTCCAGTGGGGGCCTGGGTTGGTGGCCCTCCAGGAAGCTGAGGTGAGGGCTGGGCTGGGGTCAAGGGAAGGAGAGGGAAGAGGAATGGTCAGCGGGCCCCTGACTTTCTGCCACCACTCTGCAGATTCCTGAACACTTTGGGGCCGTGCGGGCCATTGCAGAGGGGCTTGGCTCTGAGCTGCTGGTGGGAACCACGAAGAACGCATTGCTGAGGGGAGATCTGGACCAGGGCTTCTCCCCTGTAATCCAGGTTGGGGGGGGCGCCAAGGGTTCGAGCGAGCAGGAAGGGAAGGGCTGTTGGGGAGGGGCAGAGGTGACAGCGCACGCTCTGCCGCAGGGTCACACGGATGAGCTCTGGGGGCTCTGCACACATCCCTTCCAGAACCGTTTCCTCACCTGTGGCCATGACCGGCAGCTCTGCCTGTGGGATGGGGAGGGCCATGCGCTGGCCTGGAGCATCGACCTCAAGGTAGAGCTCTGTGTCCCCGGATCCTCAGTGTCACGCCCACCATGACTCCTGTGGCCACCACTCCTTCCCCAACACCCCCTTCCCTTTTGCTCCTAGAGGCAGCCCGTTTGTACTGGTGTGGCTGTACTGGCTGGTAAAATATTCATTCTTCTGTACTGATGCCTCCAGTGCCCCTGAGCACTGCCCTCCCCCCAGCCCTTAGACGTCCTCTTGATCCAGCAACTGACGGTTAATCTCCAGCACAGCTGTGGGGTGTCACTTCTGGTTGTTAAGTGTTTTGAGTAGCACCTCTGCTTAGGCTCCGGTGATACCCTGCCTCCATCCCAGGTTTCCTGTCCCTCTCATCCTTGAGAGGAGGGGGCTTTGACATTGTTATCAAGATGACAAGGTATCCATCTTAGTTCCCTCACTAGAAAGGCATCTTCTTGAATTCACCTTTCCCCCCTCCCAGGAGACTGGTCTCTGTGCTGACTTCCACCCCAGTGGGGCAGTTGTGGCCGTAGGACTGAACACAGGGAGGTGAGAGGGAGCCAGGACTCCTGGGAGGGGAAAGCAGGAGGTATGGGAAGGGTTTCTGGTAATGGCGGGGGTGGAGGAGTGTGATCGCTGCCTGCTCAGGAGCCCCAACTGCACCCTCCCTCTTCTCAGTGCTTTTCCCTGCAGCCAGGGTCTCCCCTGCTCTCCTATGGCAGCTGTCATCACACCCTCCCCCATCCATTCTCCCCTCCAAGCAAGCCTGGGAGTGGAGGAGGTGGCAGCTCAGGCTAGAGAAGCAGCGGGGATGGGAGGGGCATAGGGGAGACTAACACAGGGAAGTGACAAGCTTAACAGACTCCACAAGGCCCTGGTAGTTGGGCCCCTGTTCTCCCTTTCAGATGGCATCAGGAGCCCCTCAGCTTTTATCTGCCCATAGCCCCTTCCCACTTCCCAGCATAAGACCGCAATGATAGATAACCTCTCTGTCTACATCACAGCCTTTCTTTTGGTGTCTCTGAGGCTCTCTGACTTGCCAACCCCTACCCTGCTCAGGACAGGTATCCTCACACCTGCTTTCCACCCCCCTCCCTTCTAGGTGGCTAGTTTTGGACACAGAGACCAGAGAGATCGTGTCCGACATCACTGATGGCAATGAGCAGCTCTCAGTGGTCCGGTACAGCCCAGGTGGGAGCCACCCCCACCCCGGAACCTAGACTCATCCCTGGCCCTTCCCTCTCTGAGTGACTGTCTTTGTAGATGGGTTGTACCTGGCCATCGGTTCCCATGACAACATGATCTACATCTATAGCGTTTCCAGTGATGGTGCCAAGTCCAGCCGCTTTGGCCGCTGTGTGGTGAGGAAGCTGGGGTGGAGGGCGGGGCATTGCCATAGCAGGTAAACTAATGTCCTTTAGGAGGGTGAGGGGATGGGAAACGGTGGCTACATTGTTAGTCTCTTGACCCTTGCTCCCAGGGTCACTCCAGCTTCATCACTCACCTTGACTGGTCCAAGGATGGGAACTTCATCATGTCCAATTCTGGGGACTATGAGATCCTTTACTGTGAGTGACAGTAGGGGAGGGCATGGGGAGAGGGTAATAGGGGTGGGTTTTATTTATGTGAGGGGGCTCCTGGTTGGGAGGGGATGAAGGAGAAGATGTGGGGGAACTCCAGGTGGAGGGGCAGTCAGACAGGGAGGTGGAGATGGGTTTGAAGTGGAGTCAGAATTATACACATAGGAGAAATGTTGTCATTTGGACAAAAAACCCACACACACAGTTTTGCACCATGTCTTGTTCCCACAAGGCCTTGGGGGAGTTGAAAAACGCACCAAGAAAAGATTGTTTTGGAAAAGTTTCTCAGGACAGGTGTGGAGGGATTGATTATCAAGGGAGGAGGAACTGATGAGAAACAGGACAACTTCAGCTGAGAACTCAGGAAGCACATGGGGCTGGGTGTTGCCCTGGGCTGAGGGCTACCACCCTGACCAGATCACGTGCCACCGCCTCAAGCCAGTCTTTCCAACCCTTCCATGGCATCTTCCCCACTGAGGGCAGGGTGAGAGCTGAGCTGGGTGGGCTCCCTCTCCCCAGGGGACGTGGCTGGAGGCTGTAAGCTGCTGAGGAATCGTTATGAGAGCCGAGACCGGGAGTGGGCCACCTACACCTGCGTGCTGGGCTTCCATGTCTACGGTGAGCAGGGGCCCAGGGCCGCGGAACCCTGTGGGAGAGGTGCGGGGACAAGGTGCAGCCCGTCCCGGGCTCGCAATGCTGGACAGGTATAGAGGGGTGGGCGTCAAGAAACTGGCAAATCCAGCCCAGGAGGCCCCTCCGGCCGGCCCTCGGGACCGGGAAGGATTGCCTGGAACGCGCGGCCGGTGGGTGGGTGGCCGGGACGCCTGAGCGCCGGAAATGGTGCCGCTCTGGACCGTGGGTGGCGGCCGGGAGGCTGGGCTGAGGCTGGCCCCTGTGCTAGGCGTGTGGCCTGACGGCTCGGATGGAACCGACATCAACTCCCTGTGCCGCTCCCACAACGAGCGCGTGGTGGCTGTGGCCGACGACTTCTGCAAAGTGCACCTCTTCCAGTACCCGTGCGCCCGCGCCAAGGTAAGGCCTCCCGGGGCCTCCGGGGCCGGGCGGGAGGGGTCCCAGGGCTCCGCGGCCGCTGTAGCCCGACCTTCCTTCCTGCCCAGGCGCCGAGCCTCGTGTACGGTGGTCACGGCAGCCACGTGACCAGCGTCCGGTTCACGCACGACGACTCGCACCTCGTCTCGCTGGGCGGCAAGGACGCCAGCATCTTCCAGTGGCGAGTGCTGGGCCCTGGGGGCGCGGGGCCGGCGCCTGCAACCCCCTCTCGAACCCCCTCCCTGTCCCCCGCCTCCTCTCTCGACGTCTGACCGCTGTCCTACGGGACCCACAGGCCCTGCAGCGTGGCCCCGCCCCACCCAAATTCCCCATTACCGGGGCCGACCCTGTCCTCGACTTCGAGACATTCCCAAAAGCGCATTTCCCTGGAGGGGGCGAACGGCACCCCTGCACACACTGTATAGACCCGCTGGCTGAGCCGGGCAGCCCCAGCCGGGGCCCTGACTCCCGCTGCCTGCTGAGGGGCAATAAACCAAAAGCAAAGTCGCCTCCCGGTCCTTTTGTGGGGTGCGGCTGGGCGCCTAAGGCCTTTGTGGGGATGGGGAGCAAGGAAAAGGGGAATGCGGAAAGGGTGACGGAGCGTCGACCTTTCATGCAAATAACGGGCAAAGCCGCTTGCAAATAACTCCGAGAAGTGCAAAGGGCGCTTCGAGTCTTTCGCGGCCGCATGCGGAGCTGCAGCACTCCGGGGCGAGGAAAGAGTTAAGCCCAACTCCTCTCCCCGCCCTCGGGGGAGGGGCCGAGCCGCAACGGAAATAACCGAGCGCCGGGCCGCGGTTGGCCGGGGGGAGCCGAACTTCTTCCGGAAGTAGCCGAGCTTTGAGGTCTAGTTCTCCGACCGGAGCCGAGCGCTGGGCCTTGTTCTGCGGATCCGCCGAAGGTGTTCCGGAAGGAGGCGAACCCCGAGGCGGGCAGGGCAAGCCTTCGCGGCGGCCCTCCGAGTCCAACGTCTGGCGGGGCTCGGCGAGCGCGGGGGGAGCAGCAGCCTGGATCCGGTCCGGCGGGAGCCGAGCTCCTTCCGGAAGAAGCCGAGCGGGCCGGCGCCGGCCTCGGCGTCCCGGGCTAGAGGCGGTAGAGGCGGCGGCGACAGCGCGGGCCGGGATGAACCGCGACGGCTGAGGCGGCGGAGGTGCCGGCTGCGCGGGCCCGACTGAGACTTCTGTGAAGCACCAGCCCCGCGCTCCGGGCTTCGCTTCGAGCCCTGCCCCAGTGAGCCTCCCGGACCCCTTTGTGCGGCCGGAGGCGGCGGCGGGAACGGCCATGGCGGCCAACATGTACCGAGTGGGGGGTAAGTACCGGGCGTAGGGGCTGCGGGGCCCGGGGCGGGAGAGGCTGGGGGCCAGGATCGGAGAGGCTTGGCACCCAGTGGCGCGGGGAGCCGCGTTTGGGGCGGCATGGTCCAGAACGCGGACCGGAACCGGAACCGGGAGGGAGGGGAGGGAGGGCGCGGGGATCGCGACTCGACTGAGCACCGAGACTCCCGGAGAGGCTTCGGGCGGCCCGACGGCACTCGCGGGGCTGAGTCTGGGGTCGCCGGTGTCGCGGAGTGGGCTTGGGAAAGTGGTTCTGAAGGAATTGACAGGGCAGGCAGGGGACGCGGAGGGCCGGGGCGACCGCTTTGCCACCTGCGGGGGAGCCGTTGGGAGGTTTCCTCTTCCCAGGCGTTATTGTGCGCCTCGGTTCGCAAAGGTGGGGGCCCTGCGCAGGAGTGAACAATTAGTCGCTTGGCCCAGACTGGGATGCAACTCCGTCGCTGAGTGGTGGGGACTGCTGGGGAACCCCCTGCTTCTTGTCTCCCCCTGAAGGCTCACTTTTGAGTGAAGGATCTGATTTTAGAACTAAGTGATAAGGGGTGGAGGGTGGGGCATCCTTTCCTTATTTTCTGTTAGTTTCTCCACTTCCACATTTAAGCGTCCTCTCTACCTCGACCCTTATCTCCTTTTGGTCTACTCGGGCCTGCTTTCGCTCCTCCCACCCTGGTGCTCGGCTCTCCCATCTACTCCTCTGATCTTGCCGGTTCTTCCCCACCCCCTCCTACAGATTACGTCTATTTTGAGAACTCCTCCAGCAATCCTTACCTGGTTAGAAGGATTGAAGAGCTCAACAAGGTGAGTGGAGCAGAGTCCCGCCACCTCGCCACCAACCCCCCCCCCCCCCCCCCCGCAACCTCCTCTTTCTTCTGAGGTCTCTAACTTCAGGTGAATGAGAGAGAGAGAGAGAGAGAGAGAGAGAGAGGGAGAGAGAAAGCACAAACCCTATCCTAAGTACCCATTCATATTCATTCATTCATTCATTCATTCATTCCACACATTCAGGAAAGGCTATTGAGAGCTTAGTGGGAACTTTGCTATTCTGTTTCTTGGGGGCCAAGGAAAGGGATTTGGAAGTCTGTCCTTAAATGTAAATCTCTTGAGTCATAATTTCTTAGGCTTTTCTTACATCCTTTAGACTTGCTCACTGTTGTTAGTCTCTTTATGCATTTCCACTTTCAAATGACTACTTTTCACCACCATTTTTTCTCTCCTTAGACTGCAAATGGAAATGTGGAGGCAAAGGTTGTGTGCCTTTTCCGGCGAAGGGACATTTCTAGTAGCCTCAACAGCCTGGCTGATAGTAATGCCAGTAAGTGTCTTTGTACCCCACCCCCGGCCCCCCGTCTCCCCCTGCCCATGATCTGAAGCCTGCGCATGTCTCTGCAGGTGTTTCTCTTGGTAGCATGCCCAAGGCAGGGGTGTGAGTTTGGGGGTGGTAAATGCCTGGTCTGCAGAGGGAGGCCTGTTTTTACACGTTGGGTTGGAAGCAGGGTGGAGAGGCCATGATAAGGAAAGCCAGAATTTGGCTTGTGTGTGAGCGTGTATTTACGAGATGATAGTATTTAAATAGGGGATGAGGAGGAGCTTTAGAGAAGCAGGACTCTTGGGGGACAGTTTTGGTTATGTTGGGACAATGGGTGGTGACTGTGAAGTTCAGGTGAAGAGGAAGAGATCGTACTTAGAAGCCTGTGTAACAGGGAAGCAGGTTTTTTTTTTTTTTTTTTTTGTGGTCATGAGGTGGTAAGGATACATGGGTGGGAGGGAATAAATAGGAAGCCAGGAGTTTTCTTGCACTTTTCCTCTTTCTCACCTATCCTGACTTCCCCTTTACTCCACTTTACATCTTTCCCTTTTCTTTTTGCCCTATCCTACGTCTCTTTATGCTTTCATCATCTTTTCAGATACATATTCTTCCATTTCCCTTAGTTTCTTTTTCTTTTTTCTGCTTTGGCTTTCTTTTCCCTTCCTCTTGTTTTTCCTAAATTATTTTTCTCATTTTAGGCTTTTTTGGGCCTTGGACATGAAGGGGTTAATGAGGACCTGGGCCTACCAAGTTCTCCGGCCCTTTGGGGTTTCCAGTCCCTTCTGGCAGGGGCTGACCTTGGCCTTGTCCAATCAGAAAGGGCGTGGGGGGTGTGGTCCCCCTTGCCTTAGGGCAGGGTTTCCGGAGCACACAGGCGAGGGGGTGGAGCCTACCGCACACCCCCCTTTCTCCCTGAGGCTGGGAACAATGTACCAATGAGCCTGGGCCTGTGGCTCCTTTGCCCTCTCCCTGTTTGGTTGGCACCCAGCCAAATTAACCCTTTCCACCAAGGTTTCAGGGCAAGTTGCAGCTCCTTGGGGAGGAAGGTGTTGGCACTGGCTTGAGAGGTACTGTCCTTGAAAGCCCCACAACAAACGATTGTTAGCCAAGTAGAAAACAAGGGATAGTTAGGGTCGCACGTGACATTTAAGAGCAAAGTCTCCTGAAATTTGCAAAGAGGAACTGGTAAACACACTCCTGTGTGGGGCTTTTACTCATTTATTTAATTTGGATTTCTGGACCCCAGGCTAGTTTAGCAAGAGACAGGTGGGATCTTCTTGCTGGGTCTCATGTGAGCAGATTTGTGCTGTGTGAGTGGTGTCTGAGCCGTGGCACCTGGGTCTGTGATGTATTTCTGTGGCAGTGTTTGTACTCTCAGCAGCTCTTCCCTAAAGAGTGATGGAGAGTTGGGAGTATTTGTAAGGGGGGTGGGGGTGGGGAAGCTAAGAGGGAAAGCTGGTGGTGTGAGAGGCAGGTACCTAGGGAATGTGAGAAAAACAAGTGAGACAGGAAAT
This sequence comes from Globicephala melas, assembly GCF_963455315.2. Taxonomy (NCBI): domain Eukaryota; kingdom Metazoa; phylum Chordata; class Mammalia; order Artiodactyla; family Delphinidae; genus Globicephala; species Globicephala melas. Next base: position 9,070,792 of record NC_083321.1, read on the forward strand.
ATTTTCCCTGGGTTAGAGCTTCTAAGGTGGCTTCTTTCTGAATTAGTTTCTGACTCGGCGTCTTCCTCCTAAATCTCCCAGGGGAGTTTGAGGAGGAATCAAAGCAGCCAGGGGTGTCGGAACAGCAGCGACATCAACTGAAGCACCGGGAGCTTTTTCTTTCTCGGCAATTCGAATCGTTACCAGCCACCCACATAAGGTATGGGACAATCAGGGCCACTGTGGCCTGCATGCACTTATTTAGAAGGTGGAAAGGAGGGACTAGTGTATTGGAGCTGCTGTACAGAGGAAATGAGGAACTCACCCAGGGTTTTCTGACCTCCCTCCTGTAGGGGGAAATGCAGTGTGACCCTCTTGAATGAGACAGATATCTTGAGCCAGTACCTGGAAAAGGAGGTGAGAAAGAGGTGTCGGGAGAAGAGGGAGGGAAGTAGGTATTGCCCCGAAAGGCAAGAAGAAAGTCTGACTGGGATGAGGTGCAGGTTGACGGGCTGCCTGTCTTGGGAACTCTGGATACACCCCACTGCCCCCTGCCTATGAGGACTGCTGCCCTGCTTACCTTCTCTCTTTCCATCTCCAGGACTGCTTTTTTTACTCACTGGTGTTTGATCCTGTGCAGAAGACACTTCTAGCTGATCAGGGGGAGATTCGAGTTGGTTGCAAATACCAAGCTGAGATCCCAGATCGCCTGGCAGAGGGTATGCAGCAGGAGACACTGTATTATGGCTACGGGGTTGTGTAACATCAGAGTCTCTGAATAGTGTGCCCTGGCGTTGTGTGGTGCACAGTCTGCCTGGCTCTGTGTTGTGAACGTAGCAGAATGGGACCTTAGGAACCGGAAAGGGGCAAATGGGCACATTGGGAAGAGAAGTCTGAGAGTTGAGGTGGCTGACAGAATCCAAGGAGGAGACGAGGTGTTACTTTGTCAAGACATCTATTATCCTCCCCGATGATACCATTTCCCCATTCCCCAGGAGAATCTGATAATCGGAACCAACAGAAGATGGAGATGAAAGTCTGGGATCCAGACAACCCTCTCACAGACCGGCAGATTGATCAGTTTCTCGTGGTGGCCCGGTGAGGGGTGGGTGGATGGGGCAGATGGGCTGGGGGTGGTGTGGACATAGTTCTGATTCATGTTCGTAGAGATGGACTTTATTTATTTTTGGCCTGGGTGTTGTCCTTTTTTCTCATCTGGCTTGGTTCCTCAGCCCACTCGCGCTTTCTGCTTTCCCTGACTCCTCACTCTCTCCCTTAGCGCTGTGGGGACCTTCGCGAGAGCCCTAGATTGCAGCAGCTCCATTCGGCAGCCAAGCTTGCACATGAGTGCCGCCGCCGCCTCCCGAGATATCACCCTGGTGAGCAAGAAGTTGGTGGGTAGTTGGGTAGGCTGGGCTTTGTGGGGACCTGCAGAGCCTTGGGACTCTGCAGGGAGGAGGGTATCTCTGAGGGAGTGGGAGTATTTAAAGAGCAACAGACGAGTGGTGCTGAGGGTTTCAGGTCATCAGCATTGTTTCCCACCTTTCCTGTAGTTTCACGCCATGGATACATTGCAAAGGAACGGCTACGACCTGGCTAAGGCCATGTCGACCCTGGTGCCCCAGGGGGGCCCAGTGCTGTGTCGGGATGAGATGGAGGAATGGTCAGCCTCAGAGGCCATGCTTTTTGAGGAGGCCCTGGAGAAGTACGGGAAGGATTTCAATGATATTCGCCAGGACTTTGTAAGTGGATGGGACTAGGAGGAGAGGTGGAAGAGGTGACAGGTGAGGGAACCAGGACCAGGGGCCAGATAGCAGCTCATCCTTCTTCCTTGTGCCTCCTCAGCTACCCTGGAAGTCACTGGCCAGCATAGTTCAATTTTATTACATGTGGAAAACCACAGACCGATACATTCAGCAGGTGAGGTCTGGGCTGGGGAGGCTGGACCAGAGGCCTCCTGCTCACCTCTGCCTTTGAAGTTGGTGACATCCTCCCTGCTGAGATGCTCTGATCCTTTTTACTTTTTCTCCTTCCTGCAGAAAAGATTGAAAGCTGCTGAAGCAGACAGCAAACTAAAACAAGTCTACATCCCCACCTAGTAAGTGCGACGGATAGGGGAGACAGGCATGTTTCCCTTCTCAGCCCCTAACCTGTGCTTTCCTAAGTGGTTGGGGGGTGGGTCGGAGACGCTGTCAAATTACAGAGACAAAGTGGAAGTGGATTCTTTTCCTTGACCAGTTCCTGGTTTCTCCTCCATTAGCACCAAACCAAACCCTAACCAGATCATCTCTGTGGGCTCAAAACCTGGCATGAATGGGGCTGGATTCCAGAAGGGCCTGACTTGTGAGAGTTGCCACAGTGAGTTCCAGGAAGGGATAGGGATGCGGGGGGTGAGCCGGGCGTTTGCTCTGGCCCAGCAACCTGAGAGGCTCAGGTAGCCTCCGGACCATTCCCTCCTCTCCATGTTCCTGCAGCCACACAGTCTGCCCAGTGGTATGCCTGGGGCCCACCCAACATGCAGTGCCGCCTCTGTGCTTCCTGTTGGATCTACTGGAAGAAGTACGGGGGACTGAAGACCCCAACCCAGCTTGAGGGGGCTGCTCGGGGCACCACAGTAAGGATGGACGATGAGGGACAGGTTGGGGAGAGCAGTAAGCTAATTGATGTGAGCTTTAAGTGAAGGCCAGAACACCCAGCTCCAGTAAGGTTATGGCTTGACTGGGGTGGGGGTGGGGTGGTACTGGACAGTGGTTGGGGAGCCAGGCAGGTCAGGATGGCAGCAAAGAGATCAGGCGGGAATAAAAGACCCTCCATCAAGAATGGAAGAAGGGAGCCTTGGCGACTGACTGTGTTCTCCCCTTTTCCTATGTCCTTCTTCCAGGAGCCACACTCGAGGGGTCATTTATCCAGACCCGAAGCCCAAAGTCTCTCCCCCTATACGACCAGCGCCAACCGGGCCAAGCTGCTGGCTAAGAACAGGCAAACATTCCTGCTGCAAACCACGAAGCTGACCCGTCTTGCCAGACGCATGTGCAGGGACCTGTTACAACCGAGGAGGGCTGCCCGACGACCTTATGCCCCCATCAATGCCAATGCCATCAAGGCAGAGTGTAAGGGCAGGAGTGCTGGGGCTGGTGGCAGGTTCGGGGTTGCTCTGGCCAGAGACCAGTGTTTCTCTGGGTGTTTAAGGACAGTAGTAGGGATAGTAGGCCACAAGGATTTGTTACGAGGTTAGGCATGGTTCCTGGCCCCAGAGGAGGCCTGAATAGTGAAGCGCCTTCAAAAGCGTTCATCTTTGTTCTCCAGGCTCCATTCGACTCCCTAAGGCCGCCAAGACTCCACTGAAGATTCACCCTTTGGTGCGGCTCCCCCTGGCAACTATTGTCAAAGATCTGGGTAAGGGTGGGTATAGGATGGGGAACCTTTAGGGTGGTGTCTGGCTCCCGGTCCTTTTATCATCAAGATCCTTCTCTTCCCCTGCTTTTTTCTTTCCCACTGAGTCCAAAAAGGTTTAGTCTAACAGACTGTACTTTTGTAGGTTAAAAATGTTACTTTTCACATGCTATCCAGTATAACTATATATTGATTGATAAGATCATACTCATGTGTGACTTTTGAAATACTGGTGATTACTCTCCAGACCCCTCCCCCGTCACTGCTTTTGGGGATGCATACAGAAGAGGAAGTGTGAACGTCCTCTAAGGTTTCCTTTCTTTTTTTTCCCTGACAGTGGCCCAGGCACCTCTGAAACCAAAAACACCTCGGGGTACCAAGACGCCGATCAACAGAAACCAGCTGACCCAGAACCGGGGACTGGGGGGCATCATGGTGAAACGGGCCTATGAGACTGTGAGTTGACAGACTGGAGTGGGCCGAGTTGGGTGGGCTTTTGTATCTGATAGGTGTCTGAGAGTCTCCTCTCTCATTGTGCTGCCCCATTCTTTTCCAGATGGCAGGAGTCCCCTTCTCTGCCAACGGAAGGCCTCTGGCCTCAGGGATTCGCTCAAGCTCACAGCCAGCAGCCAAGCGTCAGAAACTAAACCCAGCTGATGCACCCAATCCTGTGGTGTTTGTGGCCACAAAAGATACCAGGTAGGGAGCCCTCCATGGGAGGGGCTGAGAGGTTGACAACCTAGATTGGTGGATATGGGAAAGGAAGTAGGAAGGAGTATCTGAGCAAGACCAGCTCCACGAAGACTGGGTGCAGGGTGGGTGGGGATGTTAGGAAGGAATGGGCTGGAAGGTGGAATTGTAGTGGAATGTGGGGTTTCATCTTGAAGGTCTTTGCCTTTTTTATTGCCCCCTTCTCTTCTTGGCCAGAGCCCTGCGGAAGGCTCTGACCCACCTGGAAATGCGGCGAGCTGCCCGCCGGCCCAACTTGCCCCTGAAGGTGAAGCCACCACTGATTGCAGTGCGGCCCCCAGTCCCTCTTCCTCCATCCTCACATCCTGCCAGCACCAGTGAGCCCATTGTCCTGGAAGATTGAGCATCTGTGGGGAAGGGAGGTGGGCTGAAAGCTAGAGGGTGGGTGCACAGGGCACCTAGCCTCCCTTCCCTTTAGTATCAAAGGGAATGAGGAGTGAAGGAGGGAGGGAGCAAGTGAGCGTGTCCTTGGAGGGGTTGGACGCCCTCTGGTGTTAGCACTTGGAGGCTTGTCCCCTTCCAGTGCTTCTCTGTGCCTGGTGGTGGAGGGCAGACTGCAGGAACTGGCCCATTGTGGGAACCTAGCCTGTTTTGGGGGGTAGGACCCACAGTTGTCTTGGACAGTTTTGGGGGGAGGGTTTTTAAATTTTTTTAAAATTTTGCCTCCCTTTGTGAAAGGGGATGGGGGAGGGGAAGAGTAAACAGATATCAGGTGGTGGTATCTGGTTGGGGGTGGGGGGCGTGCACTGCCATGACTGCCATGTCTTTTTTTTTTTTTTTTTTCTCCTAATTGAGGGTTTCTCTTCCTGTCCGGTGTCCGGACTTTCCTAATTGGAGTTTGAGGTCCCATAACCCCAGCCTATGCTCGCTCTTTCCTTCCCTCCCCTTGTCCCCTCTGCCTTTTGTACGCCAGTTCTCAGAAATAAAGACCTTTTGTCTGTTTTTTTAACCTCGGATTCTGTAATTGGTTCTTATAGTAACAAATAAAAAGCTGTTTTCTTCAGCTCCTCCTGGCTCAGCTATTCTCTGCCGTGTGCATGCGTGTGTGTGTGTGTGTGTGTGTGTGTGAGTGTGAAGGTGCTTCTTTATTTCCTAACTCTTAATCCCCTTTCATTTTTTTTTTTTTTTGCGATACGCGGGCCTCTCACTGTTGTGGCCTCTCCCCTTGCGGAGCACAGGCTCCGGACGCGCAGGCTCAGCGGCCGTGGCTCACGGGCCCAGCCGCTCTGCGGCATGTGGGATCTTCCCAGACCGGGGCACGAACCTGCGTCCCCTGCATCGGCAGGCGGACTCTCAACCACTGCGCCACCAGGGAAGCCCTCCCCTCTCCTTTTTACTTAGAGGATTCTGGGAGTTGTTAGAGGCCAGAGCAGGATGTAGCCCACTTTGGGGTGTACTGTAGGATCATATCACCTAGGTCTGTGGTGTATTTGCACAGACTGCTGCTTCAAGGATCCCCAAGGGCAGCCTCAGCAACTGCCTTGATATTGGGGCCCACTCTAGTGCTGTTTCCTCCCTTTTTAAGTTTGGGAGACAGATTAGACATTTGAGCTGGTCCCAACAAGAGGAGCACCTTAGGAGAGAGAACGAGAAGTTACGCCTACTGTGTGCTCCTTGAGCACTTTCTTTAGAGATGGGGAAAAGCCTCAGCAGTTGTGACTTGCTCAAGGTTAGATCCTGAGATGTCTGCCTCAGGTCCGCTGCTCTTTCCACAGCCGGAAGCTGTGGAAAGCTGTGGGTTGATCAAACACAGCAGGAGCTGCTTAGCCCAGCTGATAGGCCCCTCCATCTCATGGTCCTTGTCCCTGGGGCCTCCCTAGCTCTCTTCCTCCCTCGCTCTCTTCCTCCCTCCCTGCCCTGAGCCAACACCTTGGTAGTGTAGGGAGGAACTGACCACTATAACATTCTAGGGGGAGGCAGCACCCTCCAGTGTCTTCACTCAGCTGCCACCATAGCAGGTTCTGCTAAATGCCTTTAAGTGGGCCGGTGGCTCTGGCTCCTGGTGGGTGCACTCCACGCAGCCCGCTTACGCGGAAGAGAGGCGATCTGGCTGTAGCCCGTGGAGTGCGGAAGGTGCCCGGTGGGGGCAGAGCTCCCCAACCAGGGTTAGGGAGAGGTTGCAGAACTCCCATTCTGGGAGAGGACCGACGGCAGAGGGAGAGGGTAACAGCCCTGAGGAGGTTGGGAGTCTAGGGACAGTGCGGGCTTTGTGGAGGATCCGCCTTTATTCACTAGGTAAATATGGGGTTGAGGATACCGTCTCTACTGCCCCTTGAAGGAGGACACAGCCTGCTCTCGACCACCCAGCAGGGAAACCGCCTGCCGTCAAGCAGCGGGCCCGGCAAGAAGCCCGGCACACGCTGTGGCTGCCTTATGAATATTCATGACCTTTGGGCCAATCAACGTCTGAACAGCTCAGAGCACGCCAATTGGCTTACCGCATGCAGATAAGCATCGTAGATGGTATTCCTAAAGCTGGTAGAGGCTTAAGTCGGGCTGGAAACGGAACCTTGAGCGGAAAGAGCTCGGTTTTCGGAGGAGTGTACCGCGCGATTGGGCGACGGCTACGTCACTTCCTATCGGACGGGCGGAAGTTGCTTCCCAGCATGGTGCAATTTGTAGAAGTGAGTTCCGGTCGTGGCCGAAGTGGTTGCATTTTGTTAGTACCGGACAGTTGGGATGGCTGCGGTGGATTCGGATGTCGAACCGCTGCCTCGCGGGGGTTTCCGCTGCTGCCTCTGCCACGTCACTACGGCCAACCGTAAGCGGTGGCTAGTGAGGGGGGTGTTTATGGGCTTTCGTCTTTGGGTCCTAGCGAAAGTTAGGGTTATAGGTCATAGTTCTTGCCAAGTCGGTTGGTAGGGTCTCACCTCCGTTTTCTCTCCGCTGTCCGAAGGGATTACAGAGTGGGGGAGAGTCCCACCATCTTACACCCCAGCTTCCCAGTATCCGAAATCTCGACGACAGAAGTTTCGTTATTTTATTTTCTCTTTAACCGTCATCTATTGGATATTCCCTTTGTGCCTGCTACTCCGCTGGGTTCTAGAGCGGGGAGAGGGGATTTAGAGATGAAGGAGCTCACCACCTAGAGATGGAAACAATTTCAGTACCTTATAGATGTGTTTGGAAAGCTGCCCGGTCACAGAGAAGGTAGTAATTAAGTGAGGGAAGCCCTACAGAGGAGCTTCCCAAAGGCAGAGATGGGTGAAGTAGTATGGTATGCATGTTTGGAACGTGGGTTTGGAAAAGGAGACAAGGTCCTTTTATGACAGCGTGAGAAGCTCAATGAAACCTCATATTCCACTTTTGAAGTCTGGAATCATAATCTCCCCTAAACATGATCTTTCATTCTTTTCCTTTGTGAATGGCACTACCACTTGTCCAGTAGGGCAAGCCAGAAATCCAGGATAGTCTTCTCTGGCCCCACATATACACTGGTGACATCAAGCAGCTGACTCAAAATGTAATAAAAATTTAAAAATCAGCTAAGTTTTCCCGCATTCACCATGTACCAGACTCTCAGGCAAGTGCTATATATGAATAATATCAATGTGGTAGGTACTATTATTATCTCCATTTTATACCTGAGGAGACATGAACAGCGAGGTTAAGTAAGTTGCCCAAGATTTCGCACAGCTTGACAGAGCTGGGATTTGATTCTGGGTAGTGTGACTTCTGATCCTGCACTTGTAATCTCTATAATATACCCAGAAATGATAAATAGTCTAGGGTCCTGATTTATTTAGTTCTTCTATAAATGACCTAGATAAGTTACCTGTTAATTTCTTTACAGTGTGCAGGTGTTGCTCTACCTAGCACTTGTAGATGGTTTAAGAAATACTTGTGGGGCTGCCCCGGTGGCGCACTGGTTAAGAATCCGCCTGCCAATGCAGGGGACACAGGTTCCAGCCCCGGTCCGGGAAGATCCCACACGATGTAGAGCAACTAAGCCCGTGCACCACAACTACTGAGCCTGCACTCTAGAGCCTGCGAGCCACAGCTACTGAACCCATGTGCCACAACTACTGAAACCCGTGCGCCTAGAGCCCGCGCTCCACAACAAGAGAAGCCACTGCAATGAGAAGCCCTCACACTGCAACGAAGACCCAATGCAGCCAAAAAAAAAAAAAAAAAAAGAAATTGAAAAAAAAAAAGAAATACTTGTGTACAGCCAGTTCTCCTGGGAACCACTTAAAATGCTTTATATAGACAAATGGACGAGAGAGGAAGCTGCAAGGAGCCAGGACTTTGTCATTCAAATGCCACATTTTCTATGGCTTGGAAGAATCAGTAGGATCTAGGTATGCCGAGAAAAAAGTCGGGGTAGGTACACTGAAGAGCAATTCGGATGTTTTTGTCCTCACGTTTGTCTTTGCAGGACCCAGCCTAGAGGCCCACCTGGGAGGCCGAAAGCACCGGCACCTGGTAGAACTACGAGCTGCTCGAAAGGCCCAGGGACTTCGAAGCGTGTTTGTCAGTGGCTTTCCCCGGGATGTGGGTTCTGCTCAGCTCTCTGAGTACTTCCAGGCATTTGGACCTGTGGCCAGTGTTGTCATGGACAAGGACAAGGTAGAGTGAGTGGCTCTGGGGGTAAAGAATGAGTCAGGTGTCCTGCACACCAAAAGAAATGGGGCGGGAGACCAGCAGCCTGTTTCTGCTGGTTCCTAATGTGGCTTGCCCTTGGTGGACACTCCAGTACTTGGGCTAGTCCAGCTTTGTGAGTCTCTCACCCTCGCCCCCCCACCCCTGCTTGGATTTTATCAGTTCGTCAGAATTAGTCACTGGGGAACTTGTTGGTCATTTATTTATTCAGTCAGTCTTTCATATGCCAAATATTTATTAGCTGCTAACTTTGTACTAGGCACTGCTTAGAACTGCATTCTGAGTAGTGCATAGGTTAGTCATGGTCCCTGCTTGCACAGACCTTACAGTCTAGTGGAGGAAGTAGACAATTAAATGAGTAACTACTACAGTGAAGTGGGTGCTTTAAGACCACACCATTGGGAGATCTATCCTAACCCTTCAAGAAACTGGTTGATAAACCAGCTAGCAGTTTATTAACTTATGCTGAAAGGTACTGAGGTCATCCGGTCAGAATACCCTGTCGTCTGGACAATGCAAGACAAACAGACTTGTTCTTTGTGGTCCTTTTTGTCTTGCTTCCATGCCGACCTTTTGTCAGAGTCTCTCTAGTCCCCTGGAAAAAGTCTGCCGTTGTGGTGATGTGCTCCGTGGTCATATTGTAGCTCTGAGGCTACACTCTGGTTTTGTGGGCTTAGATGATCCCAAATCTACTTAGCAGCTCAGGTCTTCTTTTACCACGCCGTGGGGTCTGTTTTTCTTAGAAATTGCATTCAGCAACCGACTCACAATGGTTTAAACAAACAGGGTTCAGTTGTTCTCTTATAACAAGAAGTCCAGACCTGGGCCGTCCAAGATTTTACTGTTTTCCTGCTCTGTCATTATGGGCATATGGCTCTCACTTCATAGTTGTGATTATGCTGGTTCCACATCTTCCGACAAGAAGCAGCAGCAGGTTGAAGGGCAGACTATCAAAGGCTAGGGTCATCTGAGTCTGATCCCTTCCCCCGCTTTCTTTATTTCCCAGGAAAATATTTCTCAGAGGCCTCTTCAGCAGACATCTCCTTATATTTCATTGTCCAGAACCCTGTCTATTGCCTGGTTACTCCTAGCTACAGGGAAGCCTGGGAAATGAAGTTTTCTTAGCTGGGCACTTTGCCCCTCTGAGCAAAAAGCAGGGTTCTGTTAGTAAGGAAGTTGGGAGAATGTATATTGGGTGGGCAATTGGCAGTGTCTGTCCCAGGTGAACTCTTCAGAAAGCTCAATGCCACCATTTTTGTTCATATTTATTTCAATTGTAAAGAAAGATCTTTTCCTGAATTTAAACCTCAAGTTTTTGAGGCTTCTATCAATAATTATAACAATAATGACTAAAATTTTTATGGAGCAATTGTTATGCACCAATTATATGCTAAGTACCGTATATCTTTTTTTTTTTTTTTCCGGTACGCGGGCCTCTCACTGTTGTGGCCTCTCCCGTTGCGGAGCACAGGCTCTGGACGCGCAGGCCCAGCGGCCATGGCTCACAGGCCCAGCCGCTCCGCGGCATGTGGGATCTTCCCGGACCGGGGCATGAACCCGTGTCCCCTGCTTCGGCAGGCGGACTCTCAACCACTGCGCCACCAGGGAAGCCCTAAGTACTGTATATCTTATTTAATCTCCACAACATTTCCTTGAGATCATCACTGGGGAAGTTGGAGATTTGAGGGAGTCCCTACTTGGGAGGCAGTCACGAGTTACTTAACCTCTCTGAGTTTCAGCTGCTTAATTTGTAAAAAGGGAATAATAACACATACCTTGTTGTAGGAATCTTATGAGACTTTGAGATAGCTTACGTGAACTGTTCGGTTAATAGTAAGCCCTCAGGGGGCACGGGTTCAGTCCCTGGTCGTGGAACTAAGATCTTGCATACCACACAGCGCGGCCTAAAAAAAAAAAAAACAACTTGCAAAAAAAAAATAAAGACCTCAGTAAATAGTGGCTGTAGTTGGGGATGCTGGTATTGAGAGGAGAAAAATGGCCGGGATACATCCTTCTGAATCTGCTTATCCCACCCTCCCTGATGCCTTTTGTGCCGTTCTTGAGAGAAATATGTGCACACAGACAAGGCCAAGCAAAGAGACACCTAATTGCTAGCTGGGGCTTCGGCTGCAAACTTGCTGTTGCACTGCAGTCTGTTGAGCTGTGTGATTCCTCAGAATCAGAAGATTCACTTGGGCAGGCCCAAGTGGCTGCCTTTCTCCTTAGTTTCACTTTGGTTCTTTGTGCTATTTGACATAGGGTAGAAGTGAGGGTAGACGGGGGACCCCCTTTTCTTTTTCCCCTCCTTGTATTGTCAATTGATATTATATATTATTAAGATATATAATTCACTGTTTGTTAGTATATTTGGAAGATTCTGCAACCATCATATGATCTAATTCCAGAATGTTTTTTATCACCCCAAAAAGAAACTGTGAATCTATTATCTGTCATTCTCCAATTGTGATTCAGGCCTGTGTGCTGGTGAAGCCATCCCTCTGGTTAATTTTTGTATATGGCGTGAGGTAGGGGTCCAACATCATTCTTTTACATGTGGTTATCCAGTTATCCCAGTTGAGAAGACTGTTCTTTTCCCATTGAATGGTCTTAACACCTTTGTTGAAAATCAGTTGGTCATAGATGTACGAGTTTATTTCTGGAGTCTCAATTACATTCTCTTCATCTGAATGTCTGTCTTTTTTTTAAAAAAAATAATTTTTGGCTGCATTGGGTCTTCATTGCTGCATGCGGGCTTTCTCTAGTTGTGGCGAGCAGGGGCTAACCCTTCGTTGTGGTGCACAGGCATCTCATTGCGGTGGCTTCTCTTTGTTGCAGAGCATGGGCTCGGGAGCGTGGGCTTCAGTAGTTGTGGCTCGTGGGCATAGTTGCACTGCAGCATGTGGGATCTTCCTGGACCAGGGCTCGAACCTGTGTCCCCTGCCTTGGCAGGTGGATTCTTAACCACTGCACCACCAGGGAAGTTGTGAATGTCTATCTCTATGCCAGTACCACACTATCTTTTTTTTTTTTTTTTTAATTAAAAAATTGTTTGGGAACTTCCTGGTGGTACCGTGGTTAGGACTCAGCGCTTTGGCTGTCAGGGCCTGGGTTCAATCCCTAGTCAGGGGACTAAGATCCCGTGAGCTGTGCGGCATGGCCAAAAAAAAAAGTTTTTTTTAGTTGAGGTAACGTTGGTTTGTAACATTATATAAATTTTATGTGTACAACATTATATTTCTATTTCTGTATACCCTACAGTATGGTCACCACCAAAAATTTAGTTTCCATCCATCACCATACAGTTGATCCCCTTTACGCATTTTGCTCTGCTTCTTCCCCTCTGATAATCACTACTCCTCTCTGTATCTATGTGTTTGTTTTTGTTTGGTTTGTTCATTTATTTATTTATCTATTTAATAGATGTTTTTATGGTACATATAGTACTTTATTTTTTAAAAAACTTTATTTATTTACGTATTTATTTTGGCTGCGCTGGGTCTTAGTTGCAGCACGCAGGATCTTTGTTGAGGCACGTGGGATCTTTTAGTTGCAGCATGCGGACTTCTTAGTTGTGGCATGCATGCAGGATGAGTAATACTCTAATATTCTATTGTATATATACACCTCATCTTCTTTATCCATTCATCCATTCAGGGGCACTTAGGTTGTTTCCATACCTTGGCTATTGTAAATAATGCCGCAGTGAACATAGGGGTGCATATATCTTTTTTTTTTTTTTCCCTGTACACGGGCCTCTCACTGTTGTGGCCTCTCCCGTTGTGGAGCACAGGCTCCGGACACGCAGGCTCAGCGGCCATGGCTCACGGGCCCAGCCGCTCCGTGGCACGTGGGATCTTCCCAGACCGGGGCACGAACCCGTGTCCCCTGCATCGGCAGGCGGGCTCTCAACCACTGCGCCACCAGGGAAGCCCTCATATATCTTTTCAAATTAGCGTTTTCATTTTCTTTGTATAATAACCCAGGAGTGGAATTGCTGGATTGAATGGTAATTTTAGTATTAATTTTTTTGAGGAATCTCCATACTGTTTTCCATAGCGGCTGAACCACTTTATATTCCCAACAGTGCACGAGGGTTCCCTTTTCTCCACATCCTCACCGAGACTTATTTCTTGCCTTTTTGATAATACCCATTCTAATAGGCATGAGGTGATATCTCATTGTAGTTTTTTTTTTTTTTAATCTTTTTTTTTTTGGCTGTGTTGGGGCTTCATTGCTGTGCACGGGCTTTCTCTAGTTGTGGCAGGCGGGGGCTACTCTCCCTTGCGGTGGCTTCTCTTGTTGTGGAGCATGGGCTCTAGGCACGCTGGCTTCATTAGTTGTGGCACGTGGGCTCAGTAGTTGTGGCTCGCGGGCTCTAGAACACAGGCTCAGTAGTTGTGGCGCGTGGGCTTAGTTGCTCTGCGGCATGTAGGATCTTCCCGGACCAGGGCTCAAATCCATGTCCCCTGCCTTGACAGGCGGATTCTTAACCACTGCGCCACCAGGGAAGTCCAGTCTCTTTGTTTTTAAAATTTTGGTTGAGTTGTATAAGTTCTTTATGTATTTTGGATATCAGCCCATTATCAGATATATCATTTGCAAATATCTTCTCCCATTTGGTGGGTTGTCTTTTTATTTTATTGATGGTTTCCTTTGTTGTGCAGAAGCTTTTTAGTTTGATGTCGTCCCATTTGTTTATTTTTGCTTTTGTTTCTCTTGCTTGAGGAGACATATCTAGGAAGATATTAAGAACAGTATCAAAGAGCTTACTGCCAGTGTTTTCTTCTAGGAGTTTTATGGTTTCAAGTGTTACATTCAAGTCTTTAATCTATTTTGAGTTTATTTTTGTGTGTGGTGTGAGATAGTGATCTAGTTTCATTTTTTGCATGTGGCTGTCAAGTTTTCTGAACTCTGTTTATTGAGGAGACTGTTCTTACTCCATTGTATGTTCTTTGCTCCTTGTTGTAAATTAATTGTCCATATACATGTGGGTTTATTTCTGGGCTCTCAGTTCTGTTCCATTGATCTGTGTGTCTGTTTTTCTGCCAGTACCATGCTGTTTTGCTTATTATGATTTTGTAATATAGTTTGAAATCAGGGCGTGTGATACCTCCAGTTTTGTTCTTTTTTCTCAGGATTGCTTTGGCTATTTGGGGTCTTTTGTGGTTCCTATAAATTTTAGAATTTTTTGTTCTATTTTTGTGAAAAATGTCCTTGGGATTTTTTTTTTTTTTTTTTTTTGAGGTACGTAGGCCTCTCACTGTTGTGGCCTCTCCCGTTGCGGAGCACAGGCTCCAGACGCGCAGGCTCAGCGGCCATGGCTCATGGGCCTAGCCGCTCCACGGCATGTGGGATCTTCCTGGACCAGGGCACGAACCCATGTCCCCTGCATCAGCAGGTGGACTCTCAACCACTGCGCCACCAGGGAAGCCCTCCTTGGGATTTTGATAGGGATTGCATTGAATCTGTAGATTGCCTTAGGACATTTTGACAATGTTAATTCTTCCAATCCATGAACATGGAATGTTTTTCTATTTATTTGTGTCTTTTTCAGTTTTTTTCAACAATGTCTTATAGTTTTCAGTGTATATGTCTTTCACCTCCTTTAAGTTTATTCCTAGGTATTTTATTATTTCTGTTGTGATCGTAAATAGTTTTCTTAATTTTTCTTTCTGCTGGCTGATTGTTAGCATATAGAAAGAGAACAGATTTTTGTACCCTGCAACTTTGCTGTATTCATTTATTATTTCTAGTGGGTTTTGGTAGAGTCTTTAAGGTTTTCTATATATAAAGTCATGTCAACTGCAAATCGTGATGGTTTTGCTTCTCCTTCCCAATTTGATGCCTTTTATTTCTTTTTCTTGTCTAATTGATCTGGCTAGGACTTCAATACTGTTTTGAATAAGAGTGGTGAGAGTGGGCATCCTTGTCTTGTTTCTGATAGCTTTCAGATTTTCACCATTGAGTATGATGTTAGCTATGGGTTTGTCATATATGACTTTTATTATATTGAGGTGCATTCCTTCTCTACCCATTTTATTGAGAGTTTCTATCATAAATGGGTAATGAATCTTGTCAAATGCTTTTTCTACATCTACTGAGATGATCCTATTTTTATTCTTCAGTTTGTTAAAGTATGTGTCTTGTTGATTGATTCATGGTTGTTGAACCATCCCTGCGTCCCGCTTGATGGTGTGTATGATCCTTTTAAGGTATTATTGTATTGTATTTGCTAATACTTTGTTGAGCATTTTTGCATCTATGTTCCCAAGAGATATTAGCCTGTAGTTTTCTTTTTTTGTGTTGTCTTTGTATGGTTTTGGTATCGGTGATGTTGGCCTTGTAAAAATAAGTTAGGGGGCTTTCCTGGTGGTGCAGTGGTTGAGAGTCCGCCTGCCGATGCAGGGGACATGGGTTCGTGCCCTGGTCCGGGAAGATCCCACATGCTGTGGAGCGGCTGGGCCCGTGAGCCATGGCCACTGAGCCTGTGCGTCCGGAGCCTGTGCTCCGCAACGACGGGAGAGGCCACAACAGTGAGAGGCCCATGTACCCCCCCACCAAAAAAAAAAAGGTTAGGAAGCGTTCCCTCCTCTTCAATATTTTGGAATAGTTTGAGAAGGATAGGTATTAAGTCTTTGATGGTCCTGGACTTTCGTTTTTTGGGAAACTTTTTGATTACTGTTTCATTCTCCTTACTCGTGATCAGTCTATTCAGGTTTTCCATTTCTTCATGATTCAGTCTTTGAAGGTTGTGTGATTCTAAGAATTTGTCCCTTTCTTCTAGGTTGTCCCTTTGTAGGTTTGTTGGTGTATAGCTTTTCATATTCATAATATTCTCTTACCCTTTGTATTTCTGTGGTATCCGTTATTATTTCTCCTCTTTCATTTCTGATTTTATTTATCAGAGGCTTCTCTCTTTTTTTTCTTAGTGAGTTTAGCTAAAGTTCTGTCACTAGTACCACACTGTCTTGATTACTGTAGAGAGTACCTTTGTATAAGCAGGATGAGGTTCTAGCTTTACCAGTGAAGAAAATATAAAAAAATATGGCCTTTTGCCAGAGCAGTTATATTTTTTCTGCTCCTGCTAACGTTTTACCTTAAAAAAAAAAATGACCCAATGAATATCATTAAACTCAACCAAATCATAGCAGCAGTGCTGTCATATTGCTGGTAAGTTTGTTGAAGATAGGGTTTATATGTTTATATTTATGCCTAACACAGTGATCATTACATGGATTCTTTTTTTTTTTTTTTTTTTTTTTTGTGGTACACGGGCCTCTCAACCGCTGCGGCCCCTCCCACTGCGGAGCACAGGCTCCGGACGCGCAGGCCCAGCGGCCGTGGCTCACGGGCCCAGCCGCTCCGTGGCATGTGGGATCCTCCCGGACCGGGGCACGAACCCGCGTCCCCCGCATCGGCAGGTGGACTCCCAACCACTGCACCACCAGGGAAGACCCTACATGGATTCTTAATATTAAAAGAGTCTAATTAAAGCAGGAAAAGTTAGGGGGTGAGTCACAGTATTACCAGTGAAATGTCATTGGGAAGACGGGGGTTTTATAAAATAGGTAAAATGAGGTTTTTCAGAGGCAGGCTTGGGTGAGAATAAAATGTATGCGATTTGAGTGAAGGAGATAATTGCTTTTCTAAATATGTTCCCTGGTGGGAATTCCCTGGCGGTCCAGTGATTAGGACTCCACGCTTTTGCTGCCAAGGGCATGGGTTCAATCCCTGGTAGGGGAACTAAGATCCCATAAGCCTCGAGGCGTGGCCTAAATAAATAAATAAATATGTTCTCTGATGTTATGGAAACAGCAAACAAATTTCCCAATTTATATGGTGGTCCCCATTTTAAAGATTCTCACCCACTGTCAGACCATGTGTTTGGATTCTAGGTTCTAAAACCATCATCATTGTCCCTCTTGTGGTTTGACAGGGAGTGTTTGCCATTGTGGAGATGGGGGACGTGGGTGCCCGGGAAGCTGTTCTCTCACAGCCCCAGCACAGCTTGGGAGGACATCGCCTGAGGGTCCGGCCACGGGAGCAGAAAGAGTTCCAGAGCCCAGCCTCCAAGTCCCCCAAAGGAGTGGCCCCCGACAGTCACCAGCTGGCAAAAGCACTAGCGGAGGCCCCGGACGTGGAGGCACAAATGGCGAAGCTCGTGGGGCTGAGGGAGCTGTCTGAGGCTGAGCGGCAGCTTCGGAGCCTCGTGGTGGCCCTGGTACAGGAGGTCTTCACAGAGTTCTTCCCTGGTGCGTCACCTCCCTCACTGTGTCTGAGCCCTCCCTGTCCTTCCTCCCCTGTGTTTGCATCTCCAGTCCTCCCTCAGCTAGTGGTGTTCATTTGCCTGCTTTTCCATCTTTGTGCCCCATTTTGTTCTTCCACCACTTACTCCCTGCAGTGTCTCTTGACCTTTATTCTCTGCTTGGCACCCAGGCTGTGTGGTCCATCCTTTTGGCTCTTCCATAAACAGCTTTGACGTCCATGGCTGTGATCTTGACCTCTTCCTGGATCTGGGGGACTTGGACGAGCCCCAGGTATGTGACCATGGAGGCAGCTGTGAAGAGTCAGTGGAAATGGTCATGTCTGGGCAAACACTTGACCTCTCGTGCCTTAATTCCTCATCTATAAAATGGGGGTAATAGGACCTGCCTGAAAGGGTTATTATAATTGGAGAAATGTGAATATGTATGGATATTGGATAGGATAAGATGAATCAACATGGGATAAATGGCATTTGTAACAGGGAAAAAAACAGATTTCAAAATAGCATGTATAATATCTTATTTGGGGAGATAATGGGGTATGTTTTTGCTTATCTGTGTTTTCTAACATGTAATGTACAGATCCTGCCTTGGGAATAGGAAAGGGTCATTATTTTTTAAATAGACTATTTTTTAGAGCTGTTTTAGGTTCATAACAAAATTGAGCAGAAAGTACAGAGTTCCCATATACCTCTCACCCACAGAAGGTTTTTTTTTTTGCTGCACCTCACAGCTTACAGATCTTAGTTCCCCCACCAGGGATTGAACCCGTGCCCCCTGCAGTGGAAACGCACTGGATTCCTAACCACTGGACCACCAGGGAATTCCCTTTTTAGTCTTATTTAATCTGGAACAGTTCCTCTGCCTTTTTTTGTTTTTCATGACAATAACGTTTTTCTAAAATACTGACCGTTTATTTTATGGCATTAAAAGGTTAATTTTTAAAAAGGCTTGTGAGGGCTTCACTGGTGGCGCAGTGGTTGAGAGTCCGCCTGCCAATGCAGGGGACACGGGTTCGTGCCCCGGTCCGGGAAGATCCCACATGCCGCGGAGCGGCTGGGCCCGTGGGCCATGGCCGCTGAGCCTGCGCGTCCAGAGCCTTTGCTCCACAACGGAAGAGGCCACAACAATGAGAGGCCCACGTACTGCAAAAAAAAAAAAAAAAAAAAAAAAAAAGCTTGTGAAGGTTAAATGAGTTGATATTTATAAAGCCTTTAGAATAGAGCCTGGCACATAATAAGCAGTAATAGGTATATCTTAGGGATGGAATGTTCCCTGGTTAGGGGACCGCAGGTGAGGCAGTTACTCAGCTCGTTTCCATCCACAGCCAGCCCCAAAGGCTGCAGAATCTCCATCCCTGGACTCGGCCCTTGCATCCCCACTGGATCCTCAAGCCCTGGCCTGCATCCCAGCCTCCCCTCCAGACTCACAGCCTCCAGCTTCTCCCCAAGACTCGGAAGCCCTGGACTGTGAAGTCCCTTCCTCCTCTCTGGCACCCCGGACTCCAGACTCTGCTTTGGCCTCTGAGACCCTCGCCTCTCCCCAGTCCCTGCCTCCATCCTCGCCACTGCAGGAGGACCTGGGAGAGGGGGACCTGGGGAAGGCCATGGAACTGGCAGAGGCCCTGAAGGGGGAGAAAGCAGAAGGGGGAGCCATGCTGGAGCTGGTGGGATCCATTCTTCGGCGCTGTGTCCCTGGAGTGTACCGAGTCCAAACTGTGCCATCTGCCCGACGCCCTGTGGTCAAGTTCTGCCATCGGCCTTCAGGTCTCCACGGTGACGTCTCCCTCAGTAACCGGTACCTTTGTTTGGGGGGTGGCGGGGAAGGCCGGATGGGCACTCTGGGGAGGTTGAGGAGGGTGCCCTGCACCAGCTGAGCCTTTGGTTGTCCTTATTTGGTTCTGTCTGTCTTTCTGATGCTCATCTCATGTCTGGCTTTCATTTCAATGTTTGGAAAGTGTGTTTCTTGGGATACTGTTTTTAAGGATTTAGGAAAGAGTTCCATGGTTGAATAAGTTTTAGCATTGGGAAATGCTGAGTTAAACACAGGCAGGTTTCTCCCTTCCCTCCCTCTCCCCCACTTCCTCTTTCCTCCCTCTCCCTCCCTTCCTATCTTTCTTTGCATAGTAAAGGCTCTGATCAGTCTTACAATAACATGCTCTGTAACTAAGACATTTATAGGATGTAGTGTTTCCCAGACACGTTTGATGTTCTTTTGTACATACTCTCTCCAGACCATGTCAGAAAACTCGGGAAACCCTCTGTTGGCCTTCTTCCAGCTGGCCCCCATTACACAAGCCTGGAATAAGAGCTGGGGGTGATAGGTTCCTGAGCCCTAACACCCTTGTCCCCCCCTCTGTCCCAGGCTGGCCCTGCATAACTCCCGCTTCCTGAGCCTCTGCTCTGAGCTGGATGGGCGAGTACGGCCCCTTGTGTACACTCTGCGCTGCTGGGCTCAGGGTCGAGGGCTGTCAGGTGAGAATGAATCAGGACAGACTTGGGGCTGTGTTCGTGTCGGGGCAGAGGCAGGGACTCAGGGAGAGAAGGAAGGTGGCAGGTACAGGAACCAGGGTTGCGAAAACTGCCAAGGAGGGGATCAGAACCGCCTCTAATCTAACCGGAATTAATTGATTATTTACCCAGGGAGTGGCCCACTTCTCAATAACTACGCCCTGACCTTGCTCGTGATCTATTTCCTTCAGACCAGGGACCCTCCTGTGTTGCCCACTGTGTCCCAGCTCACCCAGAAAGCAGGTACAGTAGCCCGGCCTCCACCCGCTCTGTCTCGTGAGCTTCATCTCTCTTCTTCATCTCACTTAGACATATTGAGCTTCCCTGGGAATGAGATCTCTGCTATCACTCCCATATCCAGCCTCCCCCGCCCCCCCTTAATCTTCGTGCTTCCAGGCTCACCCTCACCTTTTTTTACTTTCATAGGTGAGGGCGAACAGGTGGAGGTTGATGGCTGGGACTGTAGTTTTCCCAGGGATGCCTCGAGACTGGAGCCCAGCACCAATAAGGAGCCCCCGAGTGAGTTTGGGGAGCCTGGGAGAGGACTAATAAATGGTGCTAATGACACAGTTACTGGCACACAGCAACCTCGTGGGATAGCTAATATTGTTATTGCTACTTAACAGATGAAGAAACCATGCCTTGGAGTAATTGAGTGGCTTGCCCGAGGCCATGCTGCTGGCGAGGGGAAGGGGCGTATCTGGGAGCGCCACGGGAGAGAGGTGTGACCTCCTGTTTATAGGGATCAGAGGAGCCTGGCCCTGGCACTCTTCTGAGCCACTTGGGAGGGAAAAAGAAAGTCCAGCTAAGGGAATGGCTCTGGCACAGGGCTGATCTCACTTCTGGCCTCCAGGTGACCCCTTTTCCCTGGGTTTTCTGTTCCTCCAGGTTCCCTGCTGGCCCAGTTCTTCTCCTGCGTCTCTGGTTGGGATCTTCGTGGCTCACTGCTGTCCCTGCGGGAGGGTCAGGCACTGCCTGTGGCAGGGGGCCTGCCCTTTAATCTCTGGGAGGGTCTGCGCCTCGGTCCCATGAATCTCCAGGACCCCTTTGACCTGAGTCACAACGTGGCAGCCAACGTGACCAGCCGGGTGGTCGGGCGGCTACAGAACTGCTGCCAGGCGGCAGCCAGTTACTGCCGAAGCCTCCAGTACCAGTGCCGTTCCTCCCGGGGTCGGGACTGGGGGCTGCTTCCCCTTCTGCAGCCCAGCTCCCCTAGCTCCCTGCTGTCTGCAACACCCATCCCCTTACCCCCCGCTCCCTTCACCCAGCTCACTGCTGCCCTGGCCCAGGTGTTACAGGAGGCTTTGGGGTGCCATATAGAACAGGGAACCAAGAGACTGCGGTCAGAGGGAGGTGGGACTGGGGAGCCTTCCCAGGGAGGGACAAGCAAAAGATTGAAACTAGAGGGACAGAAAAGCTGTGAGGGGGGGCAGGAGGAACAGCAGGGACGTGCAGGGGGCCACAGTGAAGATGGGGTGGAAGAAATGGCGATAGAGGCTGGAGAGTCAGTGCAAGACTGGGCCATGAGGAGCCCTGGGCAGCCAGGGGAGCTGGCCCCGATGACCGGAAAGCATCTAGGCACTGGAGAAGAGGGGCGGTCAGGCCCCGCAGCGCAGGCTGAGCAGGGGCCCAGAGGACCTGAGGCAGCCCAAGAAGGGTCTCAGGCCGAGGCAGGGAAGGGGGCGTTGCTCTCCTCAGTGGGCTGGCGCTGTGCCTTGTGCCACCGAGTGTGGCAGGGGCGGCGGCGTGCCCGAAGACGCTTGCAGCAAATCAAGGAAGGAGGTGGAGCTGGTGCTGGCACAGGAGCAGAGTGGCTGGCAACTGAGGCTCGGGTCACCCGGCAGCTGCGAGGCCTGAGCGGTACTGAACAGACGCCAGGGGCCGAGCCACTCCTGACCTTCGTGGTGTCTGTCTCCCAGGCTGACCAGGCTCTCACTGTGACCCCACTCCGGGATTCTCAAGGCCTGTTCCCTGATCTCCATCATTTCTTACAGGTTTTCCTCCCTCAAGCACTTCGAAACCTGCTCAAGTGAAGATGGGGACCGTAAAGGGCAATAAAGCTGCTAGTTTAATAAACGCTAGTTTCTGCTAATTTCCACCTGGTAATAATCCTCCTTCCCCCCAGTGCTTAATGCAGCCTCTCCCAGGTACCCTCTCTCGCCACCCTAAGATAGGTCTCTCAGTATGTTTCCTTCAGAGCCCAGGAGGAGTGTGTGTTTGGCACCTGGACCCACTCAGTAGAGTTCTGGAAAGATGGAGTGCTGGGTGGGTGGCTTGAGCAGCACCTGAGAAGTACCAAGTTTGCTTCCACATTTACCTTACTGCCCAGAGTTGTGAATGGTGACAGGGCTTGAAATTTGGATTCAGGGTTCTTCATTCTCTCACTTAATAGAATTCATCTTGTTCTTAAATTGGGTTCAGATCTGAGCATGGGTAAAGGGCGACCCATCCATTGAATTGTCAGCCCTTCCCGGGTGACAGGACGTGGCTGGGTTCTCCCTCAGCCCCTCCTTTGTTGCAGGCCCGAGGACTAGCTCCTCTTCTAAGCAGTAACAGCATCCTTGAGCTGCAAGGTCGTTTAATGGCAAAAAACCTCTTTTACAGAGGGCTTCGGACTTGGGCTCGGGTTAGATGTACAAGCTCTCCTCTAGAAAGAGCCGGAACAAAAGGAACGTGGCACCTCGCCACCTCCACGCAGTTGCTTCCGCTCCTATGAGTGTCACACAACCACGATGTTCGGGGGTCTGGCAGGACCTCCAACAAATCACCGCGGGCCCCGCGACCCGGAGGAAAACGCCTCTGGGGCCCGGCGCGATGCCGGGCTGGCAGCTCTGCCACGTAGCTACAGAGGGCCGGCTTTCCAGCTAGTTCTCACAGTCTCCCCACCCTCCGCGCCTTCTACCTCCATGTCGGGACTCGGATTGGGGCCCCCCCTCACCGCGCAGGCGCGAGCTTTTTCCGCGCAGGCCCCAGGCCCCACCTCGTGTTTCCTTTTAGCTGCCGTGGGATACCGAACTGTCGTGCGTAAGCCTTCTATGCCGTCCTCGCTTTCCGGCTGCTGTTTCTCCACGGCTCTCCCCTCCCCCCCACCCCCACCGTTCTCTCCCTGACGGCTTACTTTGCGGCAGCGCGGAGAGCCCCACCCCCTTTCTCTGCGGAATCACCATGGCGGCTGGGGTAAGTTTGCCGGCTCTGGCAATCCAGGTTACCCTATCCGACGCCATCCTCTGCCGGAGTGGGTCCAGCCGGCGTCAGAGGGTTTCTGGAGCCGAGTGGGGAACTGATCCGGGGTCTAGAGATCGTACTGTTGGAGAGTAGGGCTTCCAGGCCCCGGAGGGGAACTGAGGCTGGGGCTCTGGGAGGCCAAAGAGGTGGAAGGGTCTGGGGTAGAAGAGAAAAGGGATGCCAGATCCTGGCAGTCTGGGACCTGAGAACGGAGTTCGGTTCGTTGCCTTCTCGAGACGTGGGATCCGGGCAGGTTGACAGAACTTTTGCGACCGTTTTGTGGGGCAACAGGAGGGACAAGGGAAGAGGAGGGTCTTTGCGGGCACGTACGGCGGGCCACGGTTAAGGGTCGTCCTGCGGGGAGGTTTGGCAGCGAGAGGAGTCTCCGGACGCTGGAGTCAGACCAGTTGGACCCCGCTGGCCACGTTAATAGAAGGAGAGAAGGAAACCCCTGGGAACTCACTGCGGGACAGGACCGGAGGGATGGTACGCGTGACAAGGAATGAAAGGTTTTTTAGGGAGACCGAGTTGGCTTAGGAAGAGAAGATGCCATTCGGTCTCTTTGTGGCTGTTCGGAGGGGGACTTGGAAATGTCTTGGTTGGTGTGTGTGTCTTGGAAACAAGGGTGATGCTTTTGAAGGGTGAGCGGCTCAGTAGAGTAAGCAGGCGCTCAGTGACCATCAATGAATGAACAAGGGCTCTGGGAAGGGAGGGGTGTGTATTTGTCGGCAGATGGAATCTGAGGGAGCTAGGAGTTGTGCATTTCTTAGAGGTGTATTTGAGGGGAAGAGAACGCTTCCAGAGACGTCCTTACGGAAGGTCACATCTGTCAACAAGCTTTATTTAGCAGTTGGTGTGTAGTTCTGTCCTCGTATTTTGGAGGACTCTGATTACACAAGACTGCAGATACTGAAGAACTAACTTGGTTCACCAAAGGGAGTAAATGAGTGAGTCGAAACAGATTGGGATTACTCGGGGAAGTTGTTCCCGGGTAACACTTAGGACTGGGACCCTTCTAGTCATTAATGGCTTATTCCCCGCCTTTTCCCCACAGACCCTGTACACATATCCTGAAAACTGGAGGGCCTTCAAGGCCCTCATTGCCGCTCAGTACAGCGGGGCTCAGGTCCGCGTGCTGTCCGCACCACCCCACTTCCATTTTGGCCAAACCAACCGTACCCCCGAGTTTCTCCGTAAATTTCCTGCTGGCAAGGTGAGTAGGGAAGTGGAGAGGGGGCTTTGGTCCTGAGAACCCAAGGAGAACTGAGATTCCATCACTCTGAAGATGACCTCCATCTTTAAAAGGGAGCTTTCCATGTTACTTTTTTTTTTTTCACGCTTCAGAGAGTTAAAAACTTTTATTTTGAGACAGTTGTGATTTATTTGTTGTTAAAAATAGTACAGAGCTGTTCAGTCATTTCCTGTGAAATTCACAGGCTTCTTTTTATTTGTGGGAGAGGGGATCAGTTTTGACTGATTTCAGTGCAAATAGATCAAATGTTTGCTATGAGTAGAATTCTTGCCCCAAGAGGCTTACAGAGATAGATAAATAACCATGCTACATGTAGAAGAGATCAAGTGCAGTGGGGGAGTACTATAATACTTGGGATAATATAGACAGAAATATCAGACTCGGGTTTCTTGCCTTTTGCTTATTTGACTGAGATTATATACAAATATCTAATATCTAAAATTTGGGGGTCTCTTATGTGAGTTCAGATTGTAGGGGATGGCAAGTTGCTCATACAGTTTTGGTTCTTGAGTTTCAGATAGTGTCAAGAGTTTGGTCAGCAAGGGTTCTCAGCCTTATATAAAAAACTTTATTCAAAACGATTGAGTCCCTGGGCATGACTAGTGAGAAACTGCTGTGTATTTACTTATGACTGCTTTGTCCCCAGGTTCCAGCCTTTGAGGGTGACGATGGATTCTGTGTGTTCGAGAGCAATGCCATTGCCTACTATGGTAATCTGCAGTGGCTGGGGAATGGGAAGGTCTGGAGGTGATGGGGTGCAGGAGAGGGTGAGGGGAGCTGGAGCGGGCAAGGAGAGGAATTTTCAGGGACCTGCACTGGCTTTGACACAGCCCCAAAGCTCTGACCTTTATGTTCTGCCTCTGCAGTGAGCAACGAGGAGCTGCGGGGAAGTACTCCCGAAGCAGCAGCCCAGGTGGTGCAGTGGGTGAGCTTTGCTGATAGCGACATAGTTCCCCCAGCCAGTACCTGGGTGTTCCCCACCTTGGGCATCATGCACCACAGCAAGCAGGTGAGCCTTGGAACTTGGGGAGAAACCAAGAGCAGGGGTGGCGTCAGCTCCTCAGTATCAGGGAGGAAGAAATAAAAAAGATTGAGGAAGGGTGATGCCAAGAATATGTGGATAATAAATACCTAATCTTTGAGCTTTCAGTTGGGAGCGCTGGGCTGTTGATGGTATATGGATTCTTTGTCAGACAGACCCAGTGGAGGTGGGAGGTCTGAGTGGCCAGAGGAGAGGCCTCTGCTCTAGAAAGGTTGTACCAAATGGTAAGGGAGTGGTTAGACCAGATGACCTCTAAGGTTCTTTCTAAAATTCAAAGATATATGCCTACGATCAATGCAGTGGGAAATGAAGCCAGACTGCGCCATGAAGAAATTTAACGTTGAGAGCTTCATTTGCGATACATTTGGAAGGAGCCAGGACTCAGTGGAATAGCTACCTTAGTTCTATTATTGGGGGAGAAGGGCAGGGACGAGGGTTGGTACCCACTGCCGAGTCTGATCATTTTAAATCAATAGGCCACAGAGAATGCAAAGGAGGAGGTGAGGCGAATCCTGGGGCTGCTGGATGCTCACCTGAAGACGAGGACTTTTCTGGTGGGCGAACGTGTGACGCTGGCTGACATCACACTTGTCTGCACCCTGTTGTGGCTTTATAAACAGGTGAAGTTTGTAAAGAATCTGGGTTGACAGAGGGTAGGTGGGGATTAGAAACAGAGTGACAGGCTTGCCAGGTTATCTGTATCCTGCTGATGTGAGGGAGTCTGAGGCAACAGCTAGTCTTTAGGAATTCCAGGGTTGAGTACCACTGTTAACGGAAAACTGGGCGCCGCTCCGCAGCATGTGGGATCTTCCTGGACTGGGCCACGAACCCATGTCCCCTGCATCGGCAGGCGGACTCTCAACCACTGCGCCACCAGGGAAGCCCTGGTTTGTTTTTTTTTTGCTACGTCATGCAGCATGCAGGATCTTAGTTCCCCGACTAGGGATCGAACTCGTGCCCCCTGCAGTGGAAGTGCGGAGTCCTAACCACCCGACCACCAGGGAATTCCCAGTTTCTGCATTCTTTTGTTCCCTTAAGATCATTAATCACAAAGACCTGTTCAAGGACAAGTATTACAGGCAGGTTCAGATCACAAAATGGCTTAGGCCAAAAATGGCTTCTCTTATGTCAAGAAAGTGCCTGGTTCTCTTTTTCCACAGACCCTCTACCCTGTCTTCTCACACCACGACTGCTTTCCCTCCTGAGAAGTTTGATCCTGTTCTGTTGCCCTTAATTTCTGTTTGGCAGCTAGTACGTTTAGTTTGTTCCCGTGTTTCTCAGGTTGCCCGGTTGTGCTTAGTTGTGAAGACAGAGGTAGAGGTGATAGCTTCAGCATCAAGATCTTTGGAGGCAGAACTAGGATCAGTTCTTGGCTTCAGTACTTACTGGTTGTTGGGGGGAGGGTGTGTGTGGATTCATTTAGTCCTCCTTTTCCCCCCTGTGGAAGCCATAAAACCAAGGTAGGAATAATCACTGTTGAGGTTATTGGGTTAAAGATGGCATATTGCTGGTTCCTAAACAGCAGCTCTTGGACTGTTGCTGGACCAGAATAGTAATGTGATAACAGCAAAGAAAAAAGCACCTACTACGTGTCAGAGCCTGTGCCAGGGCATAACAAGGACAACCTTAGTGAGTCTTTGCTTGTTGTGTGGGTGAACGAAATGTAGCCTGGAAGTTGTGGAGTAGGATTTGAACCCAAGTGCTGCAGAATCAGCACTACAGAGCTGACTGCGATGTATCCTTGACAGGATTATTTTCCCTCTGATCTTGGCAAACCGAAAAAATGGTAGATGAATTTTTCATGAAGCTAAGTTTAAGCACCCTGTTATTCTGAAATAAACTTTTTTGCTGTTGACTGTTTACTTTCTGAAGTTTGATGATGCATGTATATATCTCTCACATATCACATAGTTCACATAGAGAGTTTTCATTATTTGCTTGGCAAAGTGAACAGTTTGTAGTTCTCTGTTGGTCCCCAGCCTTTTAAGTTCTATTGACACGTGAAATGGCTTTGTAAAAGGAGTAAGGCACAATATAAATATTCCTACCGGGTAGATTCGCAGTGAATAGAGGGTGGGACGAAGCATCCATTAAGTTGGATTGGACTGCAGGAGAGAGATTAGTAAAGTAAGTGGGCAGTAGCCCTCCAGGGAAAGCTGGTGTTCTGGGGGCTGAAAGGAAGCTGGAGCTTTGGTGTGGAAAGAAACAAGGGGCTCTGACTGGAAACTCGTCAGGATTTTTCCCTCCGCTGAGTTTATGTCCACTCTTGCATCCTGGCAGGTTCTGGAGCCTTCTTTCCGCCAGGCCTTCCCTAATACAAACCGCTGGTTCCTCACCTGCATTAACCAGCCCCAGTTCCGGGCGGTCTTGGGGGAGGTGAAACTCTGTGAGAAAATGGCCCAATTTGATGGTAAGTCTGAGGAGGTAGGGGCGCGTGCCGGCAGGGTCAGGGGACTGGTTTGCTCAGTCTTAACCCATTGACTTCCTGTCTAGCTTTTGGGTTTTGTGGACCCACAGAACGTAGGGCATCGCACGTAGCAGCTAGTATTTTGTGATAGTTGTCTTCTGCACACACATGCTCCCGCTCATTTGTGTTAATGTGTAGAATCATGATGCACGTGTATGTGTTGCTGAGGGTTGCATTCTTGCTCAGGATGTACCGTGAGGTGGCGGCAGTGTAGTGTCAGATCCCTTAGCTCCCGCCCAGCAGCTTTCCTCCGTTACTTTGCTTGTGCCTGACTTGGGAGGGTTGTGGAAAGAGACCAGACGTTGACTTTTCTCCTTCCGTTTGCACCAGCTAAAAAGTTTGCAGAGAGCCAGCCTAAAAAGGACACCCCACGGAAAGAGAAAGCTTCTCGAGAAGAGAAGCAGAAGCCCCAGGCCGAGCGGAAAGAGGAGAAGAAGGCAGCTGCCCCTGCTCCCGAGGAGGAGCTGGATGAATGTGAGCAGGCGCTGGCTGCTGAGCCGAAGGCCAAGGATCCCTTTGCTCACCTGCCCAAGAGGTATGGATGGTGGAGGGTAGGGGGCATGGGGCCCAGGAGGGCCTGTGCTCACCTCTGTGCATCCCCCTCATACTGCTAGGGCCTAGGATTTTAGGTTGTCCGTACAAAATTGAAAGATGTATTTTAGTTGCAAATAAAGCAGCTTCCAGACTTTACCGTCAAGAGTTGGGTGACTTTTGAAAGTAGCAAACAAGTTCCTAATGCATCTGGTATTTGAGGATATCAGAACTCCCTTTCTAGCAAAGAAAGCACATGGGCCCAGGGCCCAGAATCCGGTGTGGAGGTGAATTGATTGGTCTTGCGTGCGCACGTTAGGATTTGAGATTGAGAACGCTCGGAACTAATACACTGAGGGGCGCAGGAAGGAAGAAAATGCAGAGAGCCTCCATCTGCCCTGCTCTGCTGGCTTTGCTGAGGCAGCGGACACCATGTCAGTGTCCTCTGATTGTCTTTTTGCTGTTCTGATGCATCAGCCTATATAAAAATTGCTCACTTTAAGAGAAAGGATGATGACCATGGCTACGTAGTGTCTGTCTGGTTTATTGTTTCCCAGCGTGGGGGAGTTAAACCCCACAAGGAGAAGGACGTATATGGGGTGGTCGTCTGTGTCCTCTTCTCAGTCACCATAGGGGTTCCTGGAAGAAGGAATACAGTAAAGGGGGGATTTTTAGTGTGAAAAAAGTGGGACAGCCAGTACTTGCCCAGTTGTTTACCATCAAATCTTTCTTCAGTCACTGCTCCGGGTCATCTTATTAGAATTTCAAGCAATATGAGAAATGTCTTTTCCATGGTCACGTCACTTAGTTCGCTTTTCTGTTTTTCTTGCCCATTCTGCCTTTCCTAAAGCCATCTATCCTTTCACTAGTTGGTTTGTTGAGGTGCAACAGTGTTTGACCTCCCCGTTTTGTAGTGGTTTGTATTTGCGATGAAGGAGCACGCACTGGTGGTAGGCATAAGAAGAAGTATGTGGAGTTGTAAGCGACCTAGTACTGGATGGTTACCATTAGGAACCGCTGCTTCCCCATTTGGGGAGCAACTTGGGGTGTAGCTGAGAGCTCTTACTCCCAGGCACTTCATACAAGGCGGCTCCTAACGCAGCTGCTTTTTAAGGATATATTCCTTTCTGAATCTAGCACAGGGGCAGGTCAGGAGTGAGCAGGATTTTTGGTATCTGTAAGTAAGCTATGATAACCAACCCAAATTATGTACACCCTCGTAACATATGTACTGCTAATAGCTAGAGATACTCACGTATATTGGGTCTGTACACTGGGCAGAAAATAAATCAGGCAGTAAACTTAAAATCTTTAATAAACTTAGCATTTTTTAAAAAAATAATTTAAATTTTTTGGCCGCGTTGGGTCTTCGTTGCTGCTCACGGGCTTTCTCTAGTTGCAGCAAGCGGGGGCTACTCTTGTTGCAGTGCGCGGGCTTCTCATTGCGGTGGCTTCTCTTGTTGCAGAGCACAGGCTCTAGGCGCGTGGGTTTCAGTAGTTGTGGCACGCAGGCTCAGTAGTTGTGACTCACGGGCTTAGTTGCTCCGCGGCATGTGGTATCTTCCTGGACCAGGGCTTGAACCCGTGACCCCTGCATTGGCAGGTGGATTCTTTTTTTTTTCTAACAGTTTTATTGAAGTATAATTTCCGTTATGAAGTATAATTTCCATTACGAAGTATAATTTTCCATATAAAATTCAGTCGTTAAGGCTTCCCTGGTGGTGCAGTGGTTGAGAGTCCGCCTGCCGATGCAGGGGACACGAGTTCGTGCCCCGGCCGGGAGGATCCCACATGCCGCGGAGCAGCTGGGCCCATGAGCCATGGCCGCTGAGACTGTGCGTCCGGAGCCTGTGCTCCGCAACAGGAGAGGCCACAACAGAGGCCCGCGTACCGCAAAGGAAAAAAAATAAAATAAAATTCCGTCATTATAAGTATATAGTTCAGTGCCTTTAACTAAATTTATAGATCTGTGTAACCACAAAAATTAAATTTTAAAACATTTCCAACACTACAAAAGTTCACTGGCAGGCGGATTTTTAACCACTGCGCCACCAGGGAAGCCCCAGCACTTTTTTTGTTTTCTTTCGTATCATTTGGGAGTGCTTATTAGTACTTATTCGTTACATTACCATGGTGTACTCCTGGGCTGCCAAGATGATTTTCCCCAGGATTCTTAATGACTCAAAAGTGATGTCTTCAAAGACAAGACTCATTTGTCCAGAGTTAATTTTAGTCCTTTTAAGACCTTCCAGCTACCCTAACCCTGTGGTCATTTGTTTGTTTTTTTTTAAATTTTATTTATTTTTTTATACAGCAGGTTCTTATTAGTTATCCATTTTATACATATATCAATCCCAGTCTTCCAACTGTGGTCAGTTTGGGGAGAAAAATGGACACATGGTCATAAATAATAAAGTTCAAACAGCTCAGGAGAGAGTGAAGAAAAACTCCCCAGCCCTAATTTTTTTTTTTTTTTTTTTTTACTGAATTTGTTACAGTATTGCTTCTGTTTTATGTTTTGGTTTTTTGGCCCTGAGGTATGTGGGATCTTAGCTCCCCAACCAGGGATCGAACCCACACCCCCTGCATTGGAAGGTGAGGTCTTAACCACTGGACCACCAGGGAAGTCCCCCCCAGCCCTACTTTTTGGGTGGTTGAGGAAGTAAAGCACCTCAGATGAGGTCTCTGATGTGCATTTGGGAAGGAACCTGGGACCTCGGGTTAAAGGACAGATTCTCTGCTTTGCTACATTGCAGCAGTGAGCAAGTCACACCACTTAACCTTATTGGTAAAGGGAGGGATGGTAACATTCTCTGACTCCAGGGTTTGTTGACATTAATTATATACTAATGAATAATTGAACCAATTAAACATTCAGTATAAGGGGGTTTAATAGATTTATGG
This sequence comes from Globicephala melas, assembly GCF_963455315.2. Taxonomy (NCBI): domain Eukaryota; kingdom Metazoa; phylum Chordata; class Mammalia; order Artiodactyla; family Delphinidae; genus Globicephala; species Globicephala melas. The sequence continues at coordinate 9,101,711 of NC_083321.1, forward strand.
CACATTCATGCAGAAGATTATTTAGCCATTAAAACATCTGCAAAACATTCTTGATAGCCAGGCAGTATTAAGTAAGCAAATTGTGTAAGGCACAGAATTACATGCATCATCTTTGGAAAATTGCTAGTGGGAAGTACATTAAAATATTAGTTATCTTGTTTGCTGGCATAGTGAGTGATTTTCTTCAGTCAGTATGTGTTTTTATAATTGGAAGGAAAGAAAAAAAAACCAGAAGCCCTACCATGGGGGGAGGCACCTCTCCTCTTCTGAAGCTGGCATCCTTGGCTCGGTGTGCCAGATTGCTTCAAAGGTCACCTGAACTTGTTTCTGAGCAGAGTAACTAAAGGACACGGGTGTAGGATTTGGGGTGGAGGCCCTTTGCAAACATTCACTTACATTGCCATCATATTATAGTGTGTGTAACCTGAAGAGGCCTGTGTGATGGGGAGGGGTGGGGGCAGCGACTTGGGTGAGTCAGGAACTTGAGGGTGACTCTTGGATAAGAGCCCGGGGAGGGGCCGGCCAGGGGAAAAAAAAAAAAAAGGAGTCCTCGCTGTGAGTCTCCACCAGGGGGCAGCAGCTCGCCGTGTCTTTCTTCGGGCAGATCCTGGGCCCCACCCTCCACGTGCCAAGCATATTTAGGCTGGGGGTGGGGGGATACGGGAATGCCCTGGGCGCCTTTCATACCCCCCAGCTCTCCTCCCTTGGAAGGTGATACACGTCTGCCAATCCAGTGACCCTACCTTTAAAGCAGTATGTTTGAGTGGAAATGCCCTTAGTTTCTCTTAGCATGGCAACGTTGCCGCAGTAGGACCTTCTCCAGCTTGATCTCCTTGCTTTTTTTCCTTCATTCAGTACCTTTGTGTTGGATGAATTTAAGCGCAAGTACTCCAACGAGGACACACTCTCCGTGGCGCTGCCGTACTTTTGGGAGCACTTTGATAAAGATGGCTGGTCCCTGTGGTACTCCGAGTACCGCTTCCCTGAAGAGCTCACCCAGACCTTCATGAGCTGCAACCTCATCACTGGTGAGCAGAGGGTAGCTCTGGGAAGAGGAAGGGAGGAGACAAGGTAGTGGGTGACATGATTTCAAAGGCTGAATGTTCTTCCTTGCCCTTCAGGAATGTTCCAGCGATTGGACAAACTGAGGAAGAATGCCTTTGCCAGTGTCATTCTGTTTGGAACCAACAATAGCAGCTCCATTTCCGGAGTCTGGGTCTTCCGAGGCCAGGAGCTTGCCTTTCCGGTGAGGAAGGTGCAGGGGAGGGGTCTTGTCTCTTTAGGGCGGGGCGAGGGTTTGGGAAGTGCACGCGTATTCCTGAGCCGTTGGGCATTCCGGAGAGTTCAAGGAATGTGTCCACGAAGGAGCTGTCATGTTCGCAGGAGTCCTGGGGTCTGATGACGGGTGTCTGAGCTGGAAATAGCAGGTGTGGGGCAGCGGCCAATAGCCTGACCACATGCTTCTACCTGGCTTTTCCTCCCCAGCTGAGTCCAGATTGGCAGGTGGACTATGAGTCATACACATGGCGGAAACTGGATCCCAGCAGCGAGGAGACCCAGACGCTGGTTCGAGAATACTTTTCCTGGGATGGGGCCTTCCAGCATGTGGGCAAAGCCTTCAATCAGGGCAAGATCTTCAAGTGAACATCTCCTGCCATCACCTAGCTGCCCGCACCTGCCCTTCAGGGAGAATGGGGGTCATTAAAGGAAACTGAACATCGAACCCTCTCCTGCCCTGCCTCCTTTGTGGGTGATGGCTTCTTCAAAGGGGAGTAGATATGTTGAAGCAGGGTGTTGTGTATACCTGCAGGACCTCCCTGTGTAGGAGAGAAGTGTTCAGAAGAGCAGAAAGAGAGGCCTCTCCTCAGTTTTGATTTTTTTTTTTTTAATTGCCTTGCCTCTCCTGTGATGACCATCTTCTAGCCTAGCTGGGAGAGACTGGATGTAGTTAGGAGGTGGTGACACGGGGCTTTTGCAACTACCTAACTGGAGACCTTCCCGCGTGAAGGGGGAGAATACCTGCCGATGGGGTGAGAGCACAGCATGCAGAGCGACTTACCACTACTTCCCGCAACTGCCCTGTGAGGTGGGGCAGCAGCCGTATCCCAAGAGTCAATAGTTTCAACACTTCAGACAAACAGCGAGAAGAGACTCCTTGGAACAGATACTGGCCTGTGGCCCCTAACCTGGCTGCGGATCATCTCTGGGGTATCCCTACTTTCTAACAAGGAAGTGGGGTTCAGAGATTTAAGCAACTTGCCTGTGATCACACATCTTAGGTGGTGGAGACAGGATTTTGAACCCAGTGGGTGTCCCTGGAGCCTGTACCCTAAAAACGCCCTAGCGCTTCCTGCAATGTAGAGCAGTCATAAATGTCTTTTAACAACCCTGCTCAGACCAGTGGTTGCTATTTTTTCTCCTTTGAGCTTAATTTTTTGTTATACCCTTTTCAGGGATAACTTGCCCCTACTCTGATTGTCTTTTCTGTGTCTTCTGAAGAGCATTAAGGATCTCTGTAAATTTAAAAGCTCAGGTGAAGTCGGAAACCTGGTTTGATTCACATTTTGAGGCTTTGGTCTCCAGGTTGTGGTTTTCTGAGTGGTTATTTTTTCCCATCCCTTAAGTCCAAGCACAAAGCAAGGGCAGGGGGTCTTGGCTTGGGAGGGGAAGAAGGTAATCTTTCCCGGTACAGGTGGGGGCTGCTAGCTTTTGAGGGAATAGGGCTGTAATCTCGCTGGTACCTTAACTGCAGTTGGGGTTCTGTGAACAAATGGGCAGGGGAGAGTGGTGGTTTGGAATCCAGTTGGGTGAGGATGGGTTGATTCTTGCTCAGAATTTGCACCTTGGTAGTTGTGAGTTGGTTCCAGACTTGCCACCTGTCTTGCTTCTGAGCATTCTGGGCTCCTGGAGGATAGGAGCTAGAAGTGCTAGGTGCTGGCCAGGGTGTGCCCTGAGCTGGTTGCCTGCGCCTCACAGAACCAGTCACACTCCCCTTCCGGGTTCCATTTCCCTCCACACCCTCTGCTCCTTGGCTTGTGTAATTTTCACGACCTTCCTGGTATCCTTAATCTTCCCAGGACCTGAAGATGGAGGCAGGAGAGATTGAGCTGTGCAAGTAGGTTTGCAGGGTTACGCCCGAGAGGCCTGGGGAAAAGGGGGCGGCTTGGGCAGCGGTGGGCCTGGCAGCCCACGTGCATGGGGGGCGGTTCTGGCCTGTGGGGGGGGGCTGGACCGCCTCCTAGCCTCCCTCAGACTGCAGGAAGAGTGACTCATCCACACGTCCTTCTTCTTGTGCCTGTAGCTCTGGCGGTTGGTGCCGAGGAGTGTGGCCAGGTTGGTTGAGGCCAGGCCTGCGCTTGGGGGAGGGCCAGGACCCACAAGCAGGAGGTGGGGTGGGAGGCCCAGAGGAGAGGGGGTTGTGTGGCCTCAGGAAGGTTTGCTGTTGGCCTCCAAAGGGTGGGGGGGCCTCTACCCTGCCGGGGTGGGCAGGAAAGAGATTAATATCAGGAGATTCTAGGGCAGATGTGGGGCGGGGAAAGGGGGAGTACAGCTGTAGTTAGGTCGGTCCCCGCCCTGCCCCGGGGAGCCCTGAGTCACCACCGCACCGCCTGAGGACTCGGGATCTCTCCAGGATCCCACCGGGTGCCCGCCCCGCCCTCCGTGCTGCGCTAGAGCCCCGCCCCCCGCTCCTCCCAGTGCGGGGTGGGGGCGCTCTCGGCCCCGCCCGGCTCGCTAGCCACAGCCAGTGAGCTTGCGCCGTGGGGACGTCTCCCGTGGTGGGGTCGTTTTCCAGACGTGCCGGGGAGGCTCACCGTGCAGCTGGCGTCCCCGCGCCCACGGTGCTGCTCAGGCCGGCAGGGGCTGGGGTCGCGGGGCGGAAAGGGAAGGGGCTGCTGCGAGTGGGTGGAGAGCTGAGGACAGGGCAGGATCTTGGAGAAATGGGATAGGATGGGGGGAGGAGGAGGCTATTTCACCCACTTACGGAGCAAAATCTCAGAGCCTCCAGAAAGGGAGGGTGAGAAACTGGAGAGGGGGCCGGGGCTCAGACGTGCGTTTGACTGCAGATACAATCTACAGTGGCTGGAGTGTGAATGGGAGGCTGAGACTTGGTTTAGCTCGTAGATAAACCAGTTATAAACTGGTTATAAGCGGCTGTTTATTTTAGCTTTGTTGGCGTTTCTGCTTAAGTCACTTATTAAAAAGTCAAAAGCCTTTAAAGTTCTTCCAAGAAACACCTAGGTTGTCTTTTCTTCACGTCCTGGTTGGAGCTGGACATCTGCTGCTCACATTGGGTCAGTCCCATCCATCCCACCAGCTGCCCACATGCCCCATATGTGCCACTTCCCCTTTTGAAGGGTGGGGGAAGGGTCTAGAATGTTGAAGGGAGAGGAGTGAAGCGCTTTGAAGACTCCACCCAGTCATTTCTGAAATTAATACCGTGATTTTCATGGCAACCTTTCATGGCATGTCCTCAGAACCCGAACTTTCCCTCCACACATCAGGTGGGTGTTCCTGGGTGACTGTGGCTTACCCGGCTCACCCCATCAGTGGTACCTGCAGGACACTGTAACTTCCCCAACTTGCTTTGGTCCTCTATGTTTTTTGGTTTTTAGGTTTTTAAAATAAATTTATTTATTTTTGGCTGCATTGGGTCTTCGCTGCTGTGCGCAGGCTTACTCTAGTTGCGGCAAGGGGGGCTACTCTTTGTGCGGTGCGCGTGCCTCTCATTGCAGTGGCTTCTCTTGTTGCGAAGCACGGGCTCTAGGTGCGTGGGCTTCAGTAGCTGTGGCGAATGGGCTCAGTAGTTGTGGCTCGTGGGCTCTAGAGCGCAGGCTCAGGAGTTGTGGCGCACGGGCTTCGTTGCTCCGCGGCATGTGGGATCTTCCCGGACCAGGGCTGGAACCCGTGTCCCCTGCATTGGCAGGCGGATTCTTAACCACTGTACCAGCAGGGAAGTCCCCTCTCTGTATGTTTGAATGTAATTCTGGGGCACCCACCTTATTTATTCTTCCCCTAATGCTATGGAGCTAAAATATTGGTGCTCCAGAAAGGTTAAGAGAAACTGTGCCACCTGCTCTTGTCTGTTTGCTCTAATCAGGCTGGCATGGCTCCCAGAGAAGGCTGTTGTTTTACTCCAGTGGAATGACTGGGGTGTCCCAGTGCCTCAGCACGCAAGGGGTGGGTGAAGTGGGGGTAATGGCGGTTGCTGGGGAGTAGCTCTGTATTCATTTGAATCTCTTGTAAGAGAGAGAATGCCTTGGGCAGGTGGGGCTGGTTCAGTGGCAAAGGTATCCTTGGTGACCCTGGATCTCTACGTGTTCCTGGATTTTTTTCATTCTTGTAGCCCTCTCCCCTCATGTGGCCGCCCCCTTTTGTTTTGCTGATTTCCTCAGGATTCCAAGGGGAGCCTGTTGACCTTACTTTGTTTTACATGATGGGCAGGCCTTGCGCTGAGCGGGAGCTGGATGGTCATTAAGGGTTTGGGGCTATTTCTGATCAGATCTCCCATGGAATGTGCCTCCCTCTACTTCCAGCTGCCCCCTCCCCTCCGCAGCAGGAACAGCTGTCATGTGAGGGCCTCTCCCGCTGGCTCAGCCCTTTTGCAATCGTTTGGCTGGCTCTGCCTGGATGGGGGTGGATAGTGAGGATGGGCAGAGCCAAGGGGTAAACGAGGGGACACGGCAGGGCAGGGGAGCCATTGGAGGGTAGGGAGGGCTACGGAGTTGAGGGCAGAGGGGTTGCCAAGGCCAGGCAGGAGGAGTGGAAGCTAGACCAGGGAGGTTAGGGTGCTCATCGAAAGACATGGGGCCCACACTGGGATCGGAAGCTTTCTAGGTGTAAGGGAGAGTTGGTTATAGCGGGACCCTGGCCAGTCATTCTCCAGGGAGATCTGCATTTCCCCTGATTCACAGGAGAGCCACGGGGTGCTTTCCTGCCCATTGGCCTGTATTCAGGACCTGAGTCACCGAGTTGCCTAGAGTGTTGGCTGTCCTATAGTGGCGGTTCCTGTGTGGTTCCTGTGCCCGCACCCCATCCACTCCTACTGTTAGGACAGGGGTTAGCAAACACGCCCCTTTTATCCCGCTGTCTTCAATAGCAACTTTCCATCTCTTTGACTCAGTCTTACAGAATGTACCTCGGGGAGACCACAGCAAGTAGTCCCTTTCTTTTACCCAAGAGAAAACTAGAGCCCAGAGAGGGGAAGTGACTCATCAAGGGTGCATGCTTCTCTTTCCACAGTTTTTGCAGCCGCTCACCGAGTCACTTTTGCTCCTAAGAAGAGCAGGAGGACGTGTCCCTCAAAACCTATGGACAGGGGCTTCCCTGGTGGCGCAGTGGTTAAGAATCTGCCTGCCAGTGCAGGGGACACGGGTTCGATCCCTGGTCTGGGATGATCCCACATGTCACAAGCGACTAAGCCGGTGCGCCACAGCTCCTGAGCCTGCGCTCTAGAGCCCATGAGCCACAACTACTGAGCCCGTGCGCCACAACTACTGAAGCCTGTGCTCCTAGAGCCCATGTTCCACAACAAGAGAAGCCCACACACCGCACCAGAGTAGCTCCCGCTCGCCGCAACTATAGAAAGCCCGCGGGCAGCAATGAAGACCCAATGCAGCCAAAAAGTAAATACAATTTTAAAAATTAAAAAAAAAAAAAGCTGTGGACAAAGTACAGTAGTTTTGGAAGCGAGGAGAGGGTTGTATCTAAGGCTGCCAGCAGCCCGAGTAGGCAGCCCTGACCCGGGAAAGGATTATGGAAGTGGAGCAGGTCCTGGGGCAGGGGCAGACCCAGCAATCCAAGTCCCGGGGCGGGCAGAGGGCACAGGGTGTAGCAGAGGCGGGACTTCGAGTGACAGGAACCTCAACTATGTGGTGACTCAGGCTCTGGGCAGCCTAGGCCCTTCCTTCCCTGCTCAGCCTGCTTCTCCTTAAACTGGACTTGAGAAGTATGGGCACAGGAGGGAGAGAAACCCTGGGCTGGTCTTCCCTTCCCTGGGGAACTGAGGGAAAAGCAGAGGAATTTGGAAAGGACGGCAGAAAGGCAGATCCCAAAAAAGGAGAGAGGAGGCTGGTGTTCCCCTCTCCCAGCCCCTCCCTCCCTGCTGCCCGCTCCCTGCTGCGGAGGGGAGCTGCCTGGGGCGTTGGCTGCTCTGTCCATTCCAGCTCCCTCCCTCGGCTCCTGTTTACAAGTCCATCCGCCCAGTCCCTGGCTCAGCTCTGGGCTCTTTTTTTCTCTCTCTCCCTCCCTCCCTGTACAGCCTCATTCAGTCCTGTTTTGCCACTTCTTTTCCTTAATCTTGGGTCTCCATTTCCCATTATCTTTTTGCTCCCCCAGCATCCCGGCACCCACAGCTCAGGTGCCTCTCGGCCATCTCTCTCTGCCGCTGGGGATCCAGCTGTCTTGATGTGGCCGCCTGCCCCACTCTCCCTGCTCACATCTGTTCCCCGTCTCTTGCCTAGACAGCCTTTCTTTGCCTTCTTACATCCCAGAGTCTCTACTCAGGGCCCTGTGTCTCATCTCTCGTTCTCTAATCAGCTTTCACTTGGGTTCTGCTTGGGCCTGAAGATTTCAGTTAGGACTGAGTGTAATGGGAGGGTTTCCGGTATCCTAGCTGTCTGATCTGCGTAATTCAGGAACTCCTTATTTGAAGCCTGAGGTTTAACACAGGCTGGGATTTGAATTGAGCTGGAGAAGGATGGTTTGACTTGGCTTCCTATTTTGGGTTTGGGTTAGGAGTTTGGGGTTTGAGAATTGCTTAGAAAATAATGTTTGGGTCCCAGAATCGCCCAATAATTTTGCTGTTCCACTAGGGAAGATGATAGATTAGAATCAATGACAGTGAATGGAGAAGGACCTGGTGCTTGGCAGGGATGCTCATCTCTGGGCTGGTGTGGGTATGGGGTAGAGGTGGGGTCTGGGAGATCCCAGATGGCTCGAAGAAGGGGTAACAGTAATTTCTGTGCTTCTAAGGCTGACATGCCAAAGGGCCCTCCTCCGGGGAAAAAGTCTGCTTTCAAAGAGACTGCAAGCAGACTGCACACTTCGCTTCCTTTCTGGGATCAGAGTTTAAAAGCCATGATGACTCTTTGAGCAGTTGGCTTCTTTTCTTCCTCGTAACACACTGATTTCAGAGAAGGGGACTGTGGAGAGAAGGGAGGGGAAGGGGAATCCCCTGGCATGGGGCCTGCCCACGGAGCTCCCCTTTGTGGTTGCTATGGAAACAGGCATAATAAGAACAAAACAGAGGCACGTTGCCTGGCAACAAAGGAGCCCAGGGTTCATCACACACATACTACATACATATCAGGGAACCCCCAGGGAGGGCGTGACACTTCTGGGGAAGCTAGGGTATCCTAGTGATGAGGAGTCCTAGAGCTTACCTAGCTTTTCCAGTGAGTCTGGAGGACTGGTGTGGGATGCTTCTGAAGGATGGTGTAGTGGCAGGGGAGGGCTCACGTCCTCTCAGATCCCTGGGTAGCCCTTATTTTGACAGGAAAGTCTGAAGCAAAGGTTTTCTTTGCGATGTTGGAGCCAACTGAGGGGACTCATAACTAAAAAATAGTGTGTCTGTGTGGGGGGAAGTAAGGTAGGGGTGTAAAAGATATGTAAGAAAAGATAATGTCCAGTTTTTCCAAAGCATAGGACTCAGAGTACAAGGTAAGGTGCCATCAGAGGATAGATCCTTCTGGACTGAGCGCCTTGAGGGCAGGGATTCCATCTTGCCAAGTACCCCATTACCTGCACAAGCACCACCAGCACCACCACCCCCAGCGGCCCCTGACCCAGTGCTGGACACAGTGAATGTTTGTGCAGCTGCATGAAAGACCTACACGTGGGGGAAGTGCTCCCTGAGGCTGAGAGCAAGGGGAAGCTGACTTCCCCTCATGGGAATCACGGGGTACAGGATGCTGTTGTATAAAGAACAAGGGCTTTGGGGCCATTTATACCTGTAGTTCATTCACTCATTCACACATTTAACCAAGTGTTCTGGAGTGATTGCTTGGTGCTAACTACTGCTCTAGGCGTGGCGTATACAGCAGAGAACAAAGAATTCCTGCCCTCGTGGAGCTTAGATGCTGGTGGGAGCTTTGACTCCTGTTTCTGAGGGTTGTGTGATTTTAGGTAAATCACTGCCCCTCTCTGAGACCCTTTCCTTCCTGCATGTGAGGATTAAACGAGCTGACACGTCAAGTGCCTGCAGCAGTGTCAGGCACAATCCCCACTGAGGTAGCTTCGGGGAGTGAAAGCTGGGGGCTACAGCAGTGGGGGGAAGGAACAGGGTCGGCAGAAATTTCTAAAAGTGTGTGTCTCCAGTTGCACCATTGCCAACTGTTGAAGATATTCCCTTCGCCTGGGCTGAGGAGGCTGACCTAGGAAACCCCAGCTTTGGTCTGGCTTTTTAGAGGGCAGCGTCTAGGTTACCCCTTATCTACCCTCCTAGCCTAGAATGCGGCAGGAGCCAGTCCCCAGGACCACCTCCCAGCAGGTATCCTGACCCTCCTACCGCTGAATGAAGTACCTGGACAGTAATCCCTGCTCTGCGGCTGCTCCCCGACCATCCTCTCCCTCCTTTTTCTCTGTTGACCAAGAGGGTGGCCGGGACAAACAATGGAGCCGATAAGTTGGCTCTGAGCCCAGGACACTAGCCTCTGCTCTTTCACTCCTGGGGGGCTGATGGCGCCCAAGCTGAGGTGAGGGGACAATATCCACACCGTTCCCGACTCTTCCTTTCCTGCTCCAGCCACCTCCCTCCGAAATCCCATGGCCATCTTTCCAGAGCTATCTTTCTGAAAAACCTACCTGCAAATCAGCTCCCGTCTTAATATGCACTGGAAACCCTTGTACTTTCAAGGAGCCAAATGATTCATTTTGTAAAGTTAAAATCCTCCGGTAAACTGTTAACAGTGATTACTTTTGGGGAGAGGGACTGGGTGGGGGGGGAGATGTCTACTTTTTTTTTTTTTTTTTTTGCGGTACGCAGGCCTCTCACTGTTGTGGCCTCTCCCGTTGCGGAGCACAGGCTCCGGACGCGCAGGCTCAGTGGCCACGGCTCACGGGCCCAGCCGCTCCGCGGCATGTGGGATCTTCCCGGACCGGGGCACGAACCCGTGTCCCCTGCATCGGCAGGCGGACTCTCAACCACTGCGCCACCAGGGAAGCCCGAGATGTCTACTTTTTATTGTTCTACTTTTCTGTACTGACATTCTTCACCCTATGGAGGTATTGATTTTGTTTCAGAAACAGCAACAAGGATTATCTGACTTGTAGGATCACAGGCCACTTTGTCTGTATTCTTGGTTCATATTTAAAAACTGAGTAAATGTTATTTAAAATGAGATAAAATTTTAAAAGCCATTGGTATAGGAAATAATTAGCTCTTGGTCTCTATTTTTATTTTTTAAAGCATCCCAAAGTTGAAAAGTTTAGATTTTTTCTTTAAATAAAGTAGGTGCTGGGAAAGGGGTGCAGACCACAATGGAGGTGGAGGTGATTCTTCAGAAAGTCTGCGTTTCTGATTGTGTGTTTGTGATATGGGTGGTGGAACCGACTCTGCTGCGGGTTTGAGTCACTGTGTGTGTGTGTGTGTGTGTGTGTGTGTGTGTGTGTGTGTGAGAGAGAGAGAGAGAGAGAGAGAGAGAGAGAGAGAGAGAGAGAGAGAGAATGAGAGAATGCTGGTGCCCAAGTCTGTGCTTTGACTATGTGTCTCTGCATGTCTATGCTTGTCTGAATGTCTACACATGTGTCTCCACCTTTCTGTGTTCATTATCTGAGTGTCTGCCTGTCTGTGGCTCCTTTGGCTATCTCTTCCCTCCCCCATGCCTGTACCCTGTGCTGGTAACTGGACCTGGGACACAGCCCCCAGGGCTGGCAGCAGAGTTGGCTGCTGGGTATTTTTAGCCTGTAAACATGCTTGCCATTTCAGAGGACAGGGCCGCTGGTCTCAGCCCCAGCCCACTCATGATCATACAGTGAGGAGGGCGCTCCCTGCCGGGGCCAGGTCTTCTCAGGTCCCCAGCCTGGGGTCTCCCTTCTGCACGCAGCATTCCAGAAGGAAGGAAAACTGGCTTCGCGTGGGTAGTGGGTGGCCATCCAGGAAGGAGGATAAGAGAACTCACGGGGTAGAAGCGAATGAGGGTGTAGCCAGAAGGCCCCTGCACCCCGTCATTAAGCGTTTAATAAAATCTCCGTGTAGTTAGAAGTGCCTGTGGGAAATGGCTTAAATTTGGAAACTCTGCGTCCGGCCAGTGGGGTGGTGGAGGGAGGGGGTCGGAGAAGAAATAGGTAGGAAGAGAAAAGCGGGGGTCAGGGAGGTAGACAGCGGGCTCTGCTCCTCCAAGGGGTGCCCGCCTGACTCCGGTGTCGCTGCAGCGGCCGGAGCAGCACGGTGGCACGGGGGGCACTGGTGACCCTGACTCCAGCAGGTGGGGCGAGCGTCTCCAGGCTGGTTCTGTGGGGGGAGGGCCCCCAGAAAGAGGGAAGGTGAGAAATGCGCGCGGCTGCGTGGAGCCTGGGAACCGAGTGAGGAGCCTGGGGCCGAGGATTTGAAGGGTAGCTGCCCGTGTTGAGAGAAAACTCAAAGGTCCGCGTCAGGCTGGCGGTCGCGGCTGAATCACCCAAGTCCCCCAGCCGCAGCCTGAACCCCTTGGTCCTTCCTGAAAAATGGGCTGATTCGCAGTTCCAGCTGTGAGGATGAACCTCAGGGAGCTTCGAGGAGTTTCTTGCCGAAGAAGCCACATAGCGCATCCTTTGGGGGTAGATCCAGGCCCGGGCCAGGACGGGGGGCAGTGGATGGGGGGAGGGGAAGGCAGCACTTCGGACGTGCGGCGTCCCCGGGTCCCCGCGGCCCCCGGTGCCCTCCCAACAGCGCGCTCCCTGGTGCCTTCAGGGTTGGCCCCGCTCACCAGTCCCAGCCCCGCTTCGGCCTCGCCCGGCCCCGCCCTCTCCCCACCGCTCAGGGCAGACCCGCCCGCCCGCCCCAGCCGGAGTTACAAGAGCCGCCTCCGCGCACGGGGGCCGGGCCACTCGGAGCAGCTCCGCCGCGGGGACTGCACCGCCCGCCCTGCCGGACCCGCCCCGACCGGGGCTCGCCGCCCGCAGCAGCCGCAGCACCGCGACCTCGGGCCCTGCGCTGGCTATGGCTGTGCCCTGGGGCTGAGCGCGCAGGTAGGGGCGCCGGGCGCACCTCGGCGCAATCGGGGAACGGGACTCCGGGAACGCGCGAGGGGAGGTGGGTGGCAGGGCTTGGGCGAGGCGCCTTGGGCGGGTGTCACTGGGAAGATTCAGTTCGGCGCAAGGTGGGCAGCCCCGGGCCGCACGGGGAGGCGACGCGTCGCGTCCTGGGAGCCGAGCTCTGCCTCCGGAGTTGGGGCGCTGGTAGGGGCGCAAGTTGGGCAAAGTTGGAAAATCGCTCCGAGACGCGGTTTGCTCCAGTCTGTCTTTCTCTCGAGGGCTGGCTGTGGTCCCTGCTGCACGGCCGGGCGCCCGTTCTTGGCCTGGTGGCCCCTGTCCCACCCCCTCCTTCTCCGTGGGGCGGTGGCTGAGCGCGCTGCTTCGTTCCTATTCCATGTTTACTGGAGAAGTTTCCGAGATCGCGGCGCGGCCCCTCGGCCCCGCCCGGCGCCCCAGCGGCCCCGCGCCGCGCACCCCCTCCGCCGTCCCTCCCCGCGCCCCACACCTCCGCCCCTGACTTCGCGTCCCGGGTCCTCCCGGCCCCACCCAGTTCTGCACCACCAGCCTCTCCTTTTCTTGCTCCGAGCGGCCCCTCAGCCTCCCTCCAGCTGCCCCGCCCTAGTCTTGCCCCTCTGTGTTCCCAGCTCCAGAAAACTCCCTTCTTCCGCTGGGGTCGCTGAGCCTAGGAGTTTGCAGCTCGCCCGGCAGCGGGACGGGTGGGAGTGGGGGTGGGGGACATAACTGGAGAGATGCCTGCGCTGGGGTGGGCGGGGAGGGGGGCTGTGCCGCGGCATAGCCCTCGGGACCGCCCCTTCCCCTTCCGAAGCGGCGCTCTCTCCCCAACCCCACTCCCAAACCCGGCCGGGTGGGACGGCCCCCGCCCCAGCGCCTGGCTCGGCGCCAGCAGCCTGAGGAATGTGGTGGTTGGAGCCGGTGACTAATTCAAACCAGAACTCGGGGAGGAGTGGTGAGGGGCAAAGGGGAGGGCGGCGAAGGGGCTGGTTAGGGAGGCGGGGGCAGGAGCCCGGCTGGCGTGGGAGGAGGGCTCAGCTGCCCTCCCTGGCTGGAGCCCTCCTCTCCAGAGACGCGCTCCTGGAGAGGCGGCTGGGGGGCGAGGTCCTGCCGTGGAGTTGGAAAGGCACTGGGCTTAGGGTGTGTTCAGAGAACTGTGTTATGTAAGGCTTTCCCATGCAGGGAGAGGGTGTGCAGTGTGCGAGGGCCGGCCCTCCGCTGGCGGGCTCGGCGCCCCCTGCAGTGCCAGGGCCTTGGGAGGCGGGGGCGCAGCCCTTTGGCGTCTCTGGCCACGAGGGACACGTGGGGTCTGAGCAGGGCTGACTGTGCCCCATGCGTGGGAGGGGAGCCGAATGGGCAGATGGGGCATCTCACGGCACTAGCTGGGCCCCAGCACCACGTGGGGGCAGCTCTGGCGCCTCTGCACGTTGTGGCCACGGAGAATTGTGTGCCTCGTGTGTGTGCCTTTCACAGGGCGTGGCTGCCACCGAGGAGGAGGTGAGGTGCCCCCAGGGAGCCTGCCGCTGGGTGCCCTGCTCTGTGGAGTGGATTTGTGGAAAGGCAAAGTGGGATCTTCCCATGGCAGTGAGGTCCTTAGAGAATGACCTGGACTTTCGGGAGGAAAAGGGACCCAGATATTTACCTCTGGGTCCCCAGCACAGTGCTGGGCTGCCAATAATTGGTTTGGAAACAGTTTATTAGAATCCAGCCTCTGACTGCAGGGGTCGCATGCCCTGTGCACAGCCTAGCACACGATAGGGATTGGGTTGATTCTGTGGGACACAGTGACGCATTGGAGGGTTGCGGTGACAGGTGACGGTGAGGGATTTCGGGGAAAGGAGGGAGAGACTGAAGATGCCTTGGAAGGCATTTTAGGGCCTCCTCACCTGTAATGGGTCTAAATTCAGGGAGCAGATTCTGCTTTCATTCCGCCCCTCTTCCCCTGCCCCCCATGAGGGAAATCTGTGGGGCAGGGTGTGGCTCTCACTTCCTTTCCGAGGCTGAGCGGGGCAGCTGCCTTCACCTTGGCACCCAGGGGTGACGGGTTGGGCCAGCACTTGGTTGGTGTGTGTGCAGAGTGGGGAGTAGAAGGGAGCCCCAGGCTGAGGGGGTTCCTCCTTGCTCTGAGCTGGGAACTGTGGGATGAGGTAGCAGGGAGAGGACCTGGGACCATGAGAGCTGGGCTAGCAGAAGTCAAAGGGTCTGGAGTATTGGCAATGCAGATTGGAGGGTGTCTGAGCCCCTCTTCAAAGCCCTGTCTTTAAAGGTTATATGCAGGGACGTTGTTCAGAGAACCAGGACACAGAGGGAGCCACAGAAGTCATTGGGGCTTAGAGCTGCAGCTGTGGGCCCACAGCAGTGAGTCAGGGGTCCTGGTTTGGGCAACTTCTTGCAGAGCTAACCTCACAGAGCTGAGAACTTGTACCAGCCAGACTTGGTTGAAGGGCATGCGTCTACAGGTCCAGGGCTCAAAGTGGGACCCAATAGAGTAAACCATGGGGGACTTGTGGAAGGAGAAAGCCAGGATCAGCCAACGGCAGGGTATGGGCCGGGGGTCCCCAGGGTCACCCTAGTCCCAGGAAGGCCGTGGGTGGAGGTGCCCGGGCACTGCTGGGCTGGATTCTTAGGCTCACTTGGAATTGGCTGGCTGGCCCTGGCAGGGCACGCCACCCAGAGCCTGAGGAGCTTGTTTGAGGGGTTGGGGCAAAGCTGTGGGAGTGGAGGAGTGTGTGGGGCTCTGGGGTGTGGCTGTCACCTTCCTCAGAACCTGGGAACCACTGGGGGACGGACAGAGAGGCAGACTGGGAGAGCTAGTCTGACTCCTGCTGGGAACTCTCCCATGCCGGCTCTGTCCTCCCCACCACACCTGGAAGCCCCAAGCTTCTCTCCCTGGAGCTGGGCTGATCAGGTACGTGTGCACACGAGGAAACGAGGTGGCCCCTGGAGAGCGGTGAGAATGGGACGTTTCAGCTGGTGGGTGTCTGGGGCCTTCTGTTCTCCCTCTGACCCCCATGGGCTTTATCCAGGCTCCTAGGGAGCTGCCATTTCCCTGGGCTGCGACCATCCCGCTGGGCTCCCAGGCCTTCCTGAGAACAAGCGGTTTCCTCCAGGCCTGGGCGAGCCCGAGGAGTGGTGAGGACCACGCTGGGGGGAGGGGGCACAGCGGGCTCAGCAGGAACGTGTGTTTTGATTGGGCCCCTCTTCCTCCCGGCTGGCCTCAGTCCACATCTGGGGGCCCGCTGGGCTGTTGTACTGGAGGTCTTGGGTCCGGGGTCCCTGTTTCACTGTGGCCTTGAGTCCCTGTGACCGCTGTGTCACAGCAGAGAGATATGTGTTATTACCTGTGAGAGGGTGTCTCTGGCTGTGCTCACTGGTCCTGGATGTGTCACCTCTGCTTGCGTCTGGGGTTTATAGGGCAGGGGACAACAGTGGGACTCTGTCCCAGTGGTGGAGGTTTCATGGGGGCTTCAGGGGCTGTAGGTAAGGGCTCAAGTAAGTTTCTCCATCCTGGACAGGTTCCAGGCCCTGGAGTTTGTGTCCAGAGGCCCCAGGGAGGGTGAGCACAGCCGTGGGAGTGAGGCTGCGCCGATCCAGGCTGAGCGAGGCGCTGCACAGGGCCGGTCAGGGAGGGGCATCCTGCCCGGTCCCCGGGGGCTGGAGCGGAGGTTCTAGGGAAGGGGAAGCGCCTGGTTTTGCGTCCTGGCCGGGCTGGGGGGGGGTGGCTCTTTGGCAGCTGAGCCGAGTGGCCTGGCCCCGAGCCCCTGCACTAGCGTGACCCGACCTCTGGGCGGAGAGATCCGCCTTGGTCTTGTCCGCGGGCAGCTCCCAAACTGTAATCTACCCCCGGGGCGAGACCCAGTGAGACAGCGAGCTCTTCTTCACCCCTTGCCCCAGTCAGGAGGACCCCCCCCGTGCTAGCTGTCCCCAAGCTGGGCCAGGACAAGGCTGGTGTGTGGGCAAGAAGCTGATGGCCACTCCCCCTTCCCCGTGTGCTGGTGCACCTTGACGGGCATCACTGCTTCCTGGGGTCTCTACCCGCGCCCCTACCCGAATCTCAGCCCCTCTCTTTCTGTGTGTTTCTGTCCCTCCGAGACATCCTCCTCCCACCACGTCTGCTCCCTCTGGATGAGCGTGGAGGCCTCTCCGCCTTCCTGTGGACGTGCCTCTCCAGCTCTCACTCTGCCCCCCTCCAGTATAGGTCTCTCGGTCTCTCCCTCCCGTGTGTCTCCCTTGTGCATCTTTCTCTGTGGTTTCTCATCCTCTCTTGTGTGTTTATTTGTGCCTTTGTCGCTGTCCGTGGGTAGAGGGGCCTTGGAGTCAGAGCACCCCGGGCTTGTATTCCAGCTCTGTCTCACACTCGGGCAAGTCATTTTACCTTGGGGCCTACTTCTGCACTCTACAATCAGGATATTAATTCTTAATCACATAGGGTTGTTTGGGGAAGGAAGGGGACCCCTTGGTGTCCTGGGGCACCATAGGAGCTCTGCAAAGTTCTCTTTCTCTCCCCCTGGGGCGGGGCCGGGGGCGGGGCCGGGGCCGGGGCGGGGGTGGCGGTGGCGTTTTCTTTTAATGCGGAGCTTTCTCGTCCTTGTGACTGCCCGGGGAGTGTTCGTGAGCGTAGACGGCCTCTCCGGGCGTGTCTCTCTTTTCTCCGAATGTCTCAGCCCCTGGTCCTGGTTATAAGTGTTCGCAGCTTTCCCGCTGGTGGGAGTCTGTGGCTCTGGTGTGAGCCACCTCATTGTTGTGAGCTTGGGCTCCGAGCTTGCTCCCCCCTGGCCTGTGTGGACGGTGGCCCGGTTTGCTCGTGTGCTGGGTGGAAGTTTCATTGCTGTCAGCGTCCTCCCCACCGTGGGTGGGTGTGCTCCCTTCTGCCTTGGAGTGTCACCTCCTGTGTCCCGCCTGTGCTGGGCATATGGACAAACTTCTGTCCCTCTGCTGTGTATCTTGACTCCGGGGTTGGTGCGTGGAGGCCTTGAGGCCCGTGGGCCTGACTCTCGGGTGTGTGTGTGTGTATCAGTTCCTGTCATCTTGACGCTGACGCTGGCTGCGAGGTTGTCTTTGGCTGCTGCAGCCGTTAGGCTGGGTCCCCTCCCTGGCTGTTTTCATACTGGATCTTGGGCAGAAGGGGCTCTGTTTCCTGGGAGCAGTGGGAGAACATGTTCCTCTGGAGGTAACACCTGGCGGAGACCATCTTCCTGGGGCAAAGAGTCTGTCTCCTGGGCCTTGTCCCGGATTTGCCTGGGTGTTGCCCCCAGTCTGCAGAGGTGGCATGGGCAGAGCCCTGCTGCTCTGCACATCCTCCTTTGTGGTTTTGAACTGTCAGGGCAGCTTCGCTCTTCTCTAGCCGCTTCTGGCCTGAATTACACTCTGTCCCTGCAGCCTCAGTTGCGTATCCTCTCTACCTTGAAGCTGGAGTGGCCTCACCAAATCACTCCTTTTTTGCCCTCCAGGCAGCCCTGTGTCTTAGAGGGTCTCCAGTCCAGCCCATCCCATCACGAAGGTTACTGTGAGCCAGTGTCGGGTGGACTGCGGGCAGGGAGCTAGCAGTCCTGGGTTCTAGGGCCCCAACACTCCGCCATTCTCAGGGCTCTGGACCTCACTATCCCCGTCTGTAAATAGCAGGTGGTGCTGTCCCACAGGACTTTGCAGCGGTAGAAATGTTCTGTACTTGCGCTTCTAGCATGGTCGCCCTGCGTGGCTGTTGAGCTCTTGAAGTGCGGCTACTATAACCAATGGACTAAATGTTTAAGTTAAATTAACTTATATTTAAATAGCCACATGTGGCCTAAGGTTTCTTCCACTCCGAGGGCTTATGCCACTTGACTGAATGTGTGGAATTCCCCAAAGCTCCAGAGACCCTGCTTTGGGCAGCAGCAAGGTGGAGCCCCAGCCCCCCGGGTAGCTGGCTTCACCTGACTTGTGCGGGAGGAGAAGGAAGGCCCATCTGGGCTCGGTACAGGCCCCAGGGGTGGGCGAGATGGAGGGCTGGGACCCAAGTGCAGAAAATAGGCCCTTGCCACCGTGGCCTCGAATCTCCTATCAGCACCCCCGTGCCCGGCCAGGTCAGATGAACGAGGAGGGGAGTCTTTCCTGGCTGTGCCAGGAGGTGAGGCCTGAGCCAGAGCAGGCGTGGTGGTTGGCAGCCCTGCCTGGCCGGGAAGCCAGCGGGTGCCCTGCCAGGGCCAACCTGCAGCCTTGGGTCCAGCGCCTCCTCTTCTCACGGACTGTGGCCCTTTCTCTGCTCAGGATGGCCTCCTCGCTAGCCCCAGGGGTTGAGGCACGTGGTACATCCCTCCTGAGCCTCCCAGCTGTGCTTCCCTGGACTCCGGGCCTGGGGCTCTGTGCCGAGCAGCTGGCAGGGAAGCCCCTGCCTCTCACCGGGCCCCAGCCCCTCTGGCCCCCGGGGGTCTGGCCCGTGAAGCACTTGGTCGATCGGGTTTTAGGTGTGACCCTTGGCGTGTCTGGAGCTACTGCGGCCGCAGTGACTCACTGGGGAAGGAGGGAAGGTGGGGCTGAGACGTGGGCGAGGGTGAGCTGTCTGGCTTGCTGCCCCATCGCCGCCTGCTGGCTCAGCACCAGATGCTGGGCTGAAAAAAGGGGCCCTGCTCAAGGAGGAAGAGGGGCGTGCCAGTGCAGGCGGTGGCTTCGGGGATCTGAGAAGCCCTCGGGTGGAAGCCCTTTCCTTCCCTGCCCTGCCTGACTCCTCGTCTGCAGGGCTGGCTTCTCAGTGCTGGATGCCGGGGGAAGGCACCATTTAAGCTCCAGCTTGCTGTTTCACTATGGGTAGGGTCAGCGGGACTTCCGGTAGGAAGGAAGGAGGTGAGTTCCTCAGCTCACACCTGTGCCAACTGGCTGCCGCTGGCCTCCTAGCCGGCACCTGTGCTGACGTAACTACCACGTGAGCGAGTGCAGGTGGTTGGCGAACCGGGTGTCTGTGGCTGTTTTCTCCGGTGTTGTGATCTGCCTGACACTGGAAGTCCTCAGTGCCTATGAATTTCCATGAATCCCGTCCTCAGAGGCAAACTCAGCACCTTCAAGACTCCATTTAGATTTCATTCCCCCAGAAGGCTCCCAAGCCTTCCGGAACATTCAGAGGCGAAATTGGTCATGCCCAGAGCACCTTGCTCATAACTTATATCCGGGACAGAAGCTAAGTCTTTTAACTCTCCATAGCTGGCACGTGGAGTGCATTCAGTAAACGTTTGGAGGACGCATGAGTGAAGTTAGGTGATAGCCTGATGCAGTGTAGAGTTCAGTGCTGGGCTGAGCTGTGTCTGTCCCTTGCTAGACTTCTCGGCAGTGTCCTATACAATGTTGGACATTACAGGAGACGATCAGTATGCATGTATTTATTGATTGGTTGGCTAATTTCTGGGTGTCAGCAGATTTAGGGAGGAGCTTTGGGCGAGGTTCTCCACGATTTATAGCACCCCCCGCACGGTTTCACAGGCGTACTTCTGGGTGTCTGGAGGCTGGAGGCCTGCCTGGTGTCTTCCCCGGCGCCTCTGCAGCCGACAGTTCATCCCGTGGCTGGAGGGTGTCTTTGCTCCCTCAGTGCCCGCACCTATGGGGGCCTGGTTTCAGGGCCCAGCAGGTGTAGCCAGATGGGCCCTGACTCACCACGTCCTTGAGGCAGCACAGCTGGACCGCAGCCTCTTGGGCTTGGGCCGGTGCTGGGGGGCCTGGGGCTTCCATTGTTTGGCCTCTGCCTGTGGCAGGGCTCCTGGAGCTCCCAGCTGGCGAGCGTCCCCCTGGTTCTGAGGCTGGGGTTAGGGTGACCCGGAGTCACTCACTGTCGGCCACTGGCGGAGGGAGGGCACCACCAGCCAGCCCTGCTTGCAGGTTGCCAGTGGCCCCCAGTGCCGGAGAGTCTGAGGAGGGGTCTCGCACAGGTTAGAGCTGCAGGCCTGATATGGCATCGGAGGAAGAGTTACAGGCTCAGAGCCCGATCGTAGCTGCTCTCTCACGGTGCACCCCCGGCCGGCTGGCCTCTCCGAATCTCGGTTTCCCCACCTGCACTATGGGGGCTGAAGCTGTTACAAGGGACCTAATGAGAATGGGGTTGTTGGGAGGCTCCGATGGGCCAGAGCTTTTCTCACATGCTTTCTCTTGCTCCTTCAGTCCTCATGGGAATTCGTTATCGTCTCCATTTTCTCAGATGAGGAAATGGAAGTTCAGAGAAGTTAAGTGACTTGGCCCGGGTCACACAGCCGGGAAGATGCAGAGCCAGGATTTGAATCTGAGTCTGGCCTCTTCCAAACCCCCTTCCTGTGATCCCAGGCTGCAGAGTCTTGTGTGAATGGAGCTGATGACAGTAGCGGGGTTGGGGATTCGGTTTGGCCCGGGGGGGTGGGCCAAACAACCGGCCGTCTCTTGCACAGCAGCTGGTCGGGGTTTCGACAAGCCAAGTGCTGAGTGTGAGCCCGAACGTGACCTTCTCCCTAGGCTGTGTGACCGAGGTTCCCAAGAGAGAGACACTCCGAGAAGAGGAGAGGAAGGAGGGGCGGGCTTCTGGCAAGGCATCCGCTCCTGAACCAAGTCCTGCCAAGGTCAGTAGGAGGGAGGGTGACGAGGGCGGTGGAGGTGAGAGGATGGGGAGGGCAGAGACCCGGGAGGCACGTGCTATCGGGAGGCAGGGCCGGGGGGGACAGGACGAGGGGCCGGTTGCCTCCGCTGCGGCTGTGTCCACCGTCCACCTTGGGAGCCCGCCCACAGTGGAGGCAGGCACCTCGGAGACAGTGCCCCACGCCCAGGGGGATCCCTGGCTTCCCCATCCCCTCATGCCCCCACTGCCCCGTTTCCTTACCTCATCCAGATGGAGAAGGAGGAAGAGACGACCCGGGAGCTGCTGCTGCCCAACTGGCAGGGCAGCGGCTCCCACGGGCTGACCATCACCCAGAGGGACGATGGCGTCTTTGTGCAGGAGGTGATGCAGAACTCCCCTGCGGCCCGCACTGGGGTGGTCAAGGAGGGTGAGTTACCTCGGGGTGCGGGCTGCTGCTGGGGCAGGGAGGGGGAGGGTGCTGGAGGGAAAGGCAGGGGCAGCACAAGTGGGTGGGTGGTTGTGGAGGGCTGGGTCCCAGTGGCATCGGGATGGCCGGTACCTAAGCCCTGCCCTCCCCTGCCCGCTCTCTATCCTCGGTTCCCTCACAGTCCTCGCGGGAGGTGGTCCTGAGGACTGGTGGACGCGCCGTCCTCTGTTCCGACTCCACCACCCATGAGCTCTGCCACTTTGGGCAAATTAGATGGCCTCTCTGCCTCAGTTTCCTCATCTCTACAATGGGTGTTACCACACCTGCACGTCAGTCTGAGGGCCCGGCACAGAGTGGTTGTGTGTTGTGTCCCCGAGACCCTGGGTGGTCTTACCCGCTTCCCGCTCCTCCCTGCTCAGGGGACCAGATCGTGGGTGCTACCATCTACTTTGACAACCTGCAGTCCGGAGAGGTGGCCCAGCTGCTGAGCACCATGGGGCACCACGCCGTGGGCCTGAAGCTGCATCGCAAGGGGGACCGTTCCCCTGAGCCCGGCCAGACCCGGACCTACGATGTCTTCAGCTCCCACAGCCCTGACGTGGTTCTGGTGAGTGCCTGGCCGGCTGGCCGTGCCCTTAGCTCCCCCGACCACGCCGACGGGCTGGTGCCCCTTCCTGAGCCTCTGTCCGCCCGCTGGGCAGCTTGTCCTTCCTGGCTTCTCTCCTGCTCTCACCCTCTGCTCTCTGTAGAGCCAGCCTGTTTCTCCTTTTCACGTGTGGCTGCCGCTAAAAGTCTTCTGTCAGTCTCTTCCGAGGGTCCCCGCCTGGGGACCCACTCGTTGGTCTATTCCTCGGTGCCAGGAGGAAGTTGGCTGCTTTGCAGGCATCTTTGAAATGATTTCACAGGTGCCCAGTTCTGCCTCACAGACATCATTTTTCTACTTCCAGAGGCCTGGACTCATCTGTGAGTCAGAGGCTGGGCAGCAGAGTGCCTGAGGGACAGTTCTCTGCTGCTTCTGATGGCTTGTTTATTTAACAAATAATGAGTCCTCAAAGTGGAAATGTTAACCCTGGCACAACCAGGCTCAACAAATGCTTTCCGAAGGGTCCCTGGGAGGATTCCCCTGCAGATTAAACAAACAAGCCAGGCAGGTGAGAGGCGAGAGGTGAGAGCTGAAGGTCCAGTCAACACGGAGCTAGTCACCGGGAGGTGTCCCTGAGACCTGCTGGGCCGATTCGAATCCAGAATTGATTGTAAATCCTTCTCCCAGACTCCACTGTCTGGGAGTCTACCTGTCCCCACTCCCCATGGCTTTTGCTTACCAGAGATTCCCCAAGTAATTTCTGTTCTCCTCCTGTGGTGTGGCCGTCAGCCCCTCTCTTCAGTCCCCTGTGCTGTGTCCCAGGAGGCTCCGTGGGCCTCCCTTACGGTCCCGGCTTCTTTGGGAAACAGGCAACCATGCTGTGGGCTGGGCTGCGGCCAGGCGGCTGTCACTCACGCAGACGCTGCTGCAACCTGTGGGGGGCATGTGTTTCTGCAGAGCGGGGATGACGAGGAGTACCAGCGCATCTACACCACGAAGATCAAGCCTCGGCTGAAGCCGGAGGATGGAGTGGAAGGGGAGCCTGGGGAGACCCAGAGCCGCACCATCACGGTGACTAGGAGGGTCACAGCCTACACTGTGGACGTGACAAGCCGCGAAGGAGCCAAGGACATCGACATCAGCAGCCCTGAGTTCAAGATCAAGATTCCACGGCACGAACTGACTGAAATCTCCACCGTGGATGTGGACACCCAGCCTGGGAAGACAGTGATCAGACTGCCCTCGGGCTCGGGGGCACTGTCGCCCACCACAGGCTCCACTGTGGACATCCAAGCAGGGTCCATTTCCACTTCAGGACCAGAGCTCCAAGGTGCTGGCCACTCGAAGGTCCAGGTCACCGGGCCTGGGATAAAGGTGGGAAGCCCGGGTGTCAGTGTCAGTGCAAAGGGCTTGGACTTAGGTAGCAAAGGAGGGGTCCAAGTCCCAGGGGTGGACGTTCTGTCTTCTCTTGGGGGTGGGGCAGCAGAGTGGCAGGGCCCAGCTCTTGAGAGTGGCAATGATGGGAAAATTAAATTTCCCTCCATGAAGCTCCCCAAATTTGGTGTCTCAACAGGGCTTGAGGGTCAGGCCCCAGAGGCAGGGTTGAGTGTTTCTGCCCCTGAATTCTCTGTGGGGCACAAGGGTGGCAAGCCGGGCTTGACCATTGGCGGGAACATCCAGACCCCTCAGCTAGAAGTCAGTGGTCCCTCTGCCAGTATTAAGGGGCTTGAGGGGAAGCTGAAGGGCCCCCAGATCACTGGGCCATCCCTTGAGGGTGACCTGGGCCTGAAAGGTACCAAGCCACAGGGGAGTTCAAGGGTGGACATCTCTGTGCCCAAAATCGAGGGCAGCATCGCTGGCTCCAGGGTGGAAGTTCAAACTCCTAACATTGATATTCACGGGCCAGGGGGCAAACTGAATATGCCCAAGGTGAAGGCCCCCAAATTCTCTGTATCAGGTTCTAAGGGAGAGGGAGCTGGCATTGATGTGACACTTCCTGGGGTCTCTGGGGATGTTGGCCTACCTGAGGTTGCTTCTGGGGGACTGGAAGGGAAGGTGAAAGGTCCTAAAATCAAGACTCCTGAAGTGATTGTTCAGACACCTAATATCTCCATGCAGGATGTGGATCTGAGCCTCAGGTCCCCTAAACTGAAAGGAGACATTAAGGTTTCTGCTCCTGGGCTTCAAGGTGATGTTAAAGGCCCTCAAGTGGCAGTTAAAGGCGCCAAAGTGGACATAGAGACACCCAGCCTAGAGGGGACCATGACTGGCCCCAAGTTTAGTGGTCCTTCTGGGAAAGAAGGAACCTGCAAGATCTCTATGGCAGACGTAGACTTAAATGTTGCCGCACCAAAGGTGAAAGGGGGTGTGGATGTCACGCTTCCAAAAGTAGAGGGGAAAGTCAGTGTCCCTGAAGTTGATGTCAGAGGCCCCAAAGTGGATGTCAGTGCCCCAGATGTGGACATTCATGGTCCGGACTGGAACCTGAAAATGCCCAAGATGAAAATGCCCAAGTTCAGCACTCCAGGAGTTAAAGGGGAAGGGCCAGATGTAGATGTGAATCTCCCCAAAGGTGATGTCAGTATTTCAGGGCCCAAGGTCAGTGTGGAAACCCCAAAGGTCAACATAGGGGGCCTGGTGGGCAACCTTAAAGGTCCTGATGTTCAGCTGCCTGAAGTGAGTGTCAAGACACCAAAGATCACCATGCCTGATGTGGATTTGCATGTGAAAGGCCCAAAGGTAAAAGGACAGTATGATGTAACAGCAACAAAACTTGAAGGAGAGATGAGAGGCCCCAAAGTGGACATTGATGCCCCTAATGTGGACGTTCATGGCCCAGACTGGCACCTGAAGATGCCCAAGATGAAAATGCCCAAATTCACTGTGCCAGGGTTCAAAGCAGAGGGCCCCGAAGTGAATGTAAACCTGCCTGAGCCTGATGTGGACATTTCTGGGCCCAAGGTAGATGTCTGTGCTCCAGATGTGAGTATTGAGGGACCAGAGGGGAAATTGAAAGGACCCAAGTTTAAGATGCCTGAGATGAATATCAAAGCCCCGAAGATCTCCATACCAGACGTGGACTTACATTTGAAAGGCCCTAGTGTAAAAGGAGAATATGATGTCACAGTGCCGAAGGTGGAAGGTGAGATTAAAGTTCCTGATGTTGAACTTAAAAGTGCCAAACTGGACATTGATGCTCCAGATGTGGACATTCAAGGCCCAGACTGGCACCTGAAGATGCCCAAAATGAAAATGCCCAAGTTCAGCATGCCCGGCCTCAAAGCAGAGGTCCCAGAAGTGGATGTGAACCTGCCCAAGACTGACATTGACATCGCTGGACCCAAGGTGGATGTTGAACTTCCAGATGTGAATATTGAAGGACCTGAAGGAAAGCTGAAGGGTCCCAAGTTTAAGATGCCTGACGTGAATATCAAGGCCCCCAAGATCTCCATGCCTGATGTAGATTTGCATATGAAAGGTCCCAAGGTAAAAGGGGAATATGATGTTACAGTGCCAAAACTGGAAGGGGACCTGAAGGGGCCAAAGGTAGACGTCAGTGCCCCAGATGTTGGAGTTCACAGTCCTGATTGGAACCTAAAGATGCCAAAGATGAAAATGCCCAGATTCACCAGGCCCAGCCTTAAAGGAGAGGGCCCAGAATTGGATGTGAACCTGCCCAAGGCTGATGTTGACATTTCTGCACACAAGGTAGATATTAGTGCTCCAGATCTGAGCCTTGAAGGACCAGAAGGGAAGTTGAAAGGCCCTAAGTTTAAGATGCCTGAGATGCACTTCAGAGCTCCCAAGATGACCCTGCCAGATGTTGACATGGATTTTAAAGGACCCAAAATGAAAGGGAATCTAGATATGTCTGCACCAAAAATAGAAGGTGAGATGAAAGCTCCACATGGGGACATCAAAGGTCCCAAAGTAGATGTTAAAGCACCAGATGTGGAAGTTCAGGATGCAGACTGGAGTCTGAAGATGCCCAAGATGAAAATGCCTAAATTCAGCATGCCAGGCTTCAAAGGCGAGGGCCCAGATGTGGACATGAAACAGCCCAAGGCTGACATTGAGGTCTCAGGACCCAAGGTGGACATTGAAGCCCCAGATGTGAGCCTGGAGGGGCCAGAAGGAAAGCTTAAGGGTCCCAAGTTTAAGATGCCTGAGATGCACTTCAAGGGCCCCAAGATCTCCATGCCTGATGTGGACTTAAACTTGAAAGGCCCCAAAGTCAAAGGGGATGTGGATGTGTCTGTGCCCAAGATAGAAGGTGAAATGAAAGTGCCAGATGTGGACATCAAAGGCCCCAGAGTGGATGTTGATGTCCCAGATGTGGATGTTCAAGTCCCTGATTGGCACCTGAAGATGCCCAAGATGAAAATGCCCAAGTTCAACATGCCTGGCTTCAAAGGAGAGGGCTCTGAAGTGGATGTGAACCTGCCCAAGGCTGACATTGATGTCTCAGGACCCAAGGTGGACATTGAAGCCCCAGATGTCAGCCTTGAGGGGCCAGAAGGAAAGCTTAAGGGTCCCAAGTTTAAGATGCCTGAGATGCACTTCAAGGCCCCCAAGATCTCCATGCCTGATGTAGACTTACACTTGAAAGGCCCCAAAGTCAAAGGGGATGTGGATGTGTCTGTGCCCAAGACAGAAGGTGAAATGAATGTGCCAGATGTGGACATCAAAGGCCCCAAAGTGGATGTTGATGTTCCAGATGTGGACGTTCAAGGCCCCGACTGGCACCTGAAGATGCCCAAGATGAAAATGCCCAAGTTCAGCATGCCTGGCTTCAAAGGAGAAGGCCCTGAAGTGGATGTGAACCTGCACAAGGCTGACATTGACGTCTCAGGACCCAAGGTGGACATTGAAGCCCCAGATGTGAACCTTGAGGGGCCAGAAGGAAAGCTTAAGGGTCCCAAGTTTAAGATGCCTGAGATGCCATTCAAGGGCCCCAAAGTCTCCATGCCTGATGTGGACTTACACTTGAAAGGCCCCAGAGTCAAAGGGGATGTGGGTGTGTCTGTGCCCAAGATAGAAGGTGAAATGAAAGTGCCAGATGCGGACATCAAAGGCCCCAAAGTGGATGTTGATGTTCCAGATGTGGATGTTCAAGGCCCTGACTGGCATGTGAAGATGCCCAAGATGAAAATGCCCAAGTTCAGCATGCCTGGCTTCAAAGGAGAGGGCCCAGAAGTGGATGTGAACCTGCCTAAAGCTGACATTGATGTCTCTGCACCCAAAGTTGAGATTGAAGCCCCAGATGTGAGCCTTGAAGGTGCAGAAGGGAAGCTCAAGGGTCCTAAGTTTAAGATGCCTGAGATGCACTTCAAGCCTCCGAAGATCTCTATGCCAGACATTGATTTAAACCTCAAAAACCCCAAGGTGAAAGGTGATGTGGATGTTTCTCTGCCCAAAGTTGAAGGCGGTCTGAAAGGGCCAGAGGTTGACATCAAAGGTCCCAAAGTGGACATTGACGTCCCCGACGTGGATGTTCATGGCCCAGACTGGCACCTGAAGATGCCCAAGATAAAAATGCCCAAGATCAGCATGCCTGGCTTCAAAGGAGAGGGCCCAGAAGTGGATGTGAACCTGCACAAGGCTGACATTGATGTCTCAGGACCCAAGGTGGATGTTGAAGTTCCAAATGTGAATATTGAAGGTCCAGATGCAAAACTAAAAGGTCCTAAATTTAAGTTGCCAGAAATGAATATAAAGCCTCAGAAGATATCCATGCCTGATGTTAGTCTGCATTTGAAAGGCCATAAAATGAAAGGAGATTATGATGTTACGGTTCCAAAAGTAGAAGGAGAGATTAAAGCTCCTGACATTGACACCGAAGGTACAAAAGTAGACATTAATGCACCAGATGTGGGAGTTCATGGTCCAGACTGGCACCTGAAGATGCCCAAGATAAAAATGCCCAAGATCAGCATGCCTGGCTTCAAAGGAGAGGGCCCCGATGTAGATGTGAACCTACCCAAGGCTGACATTGATGTCTCAGGACCCAAGGTGGACATTGATGTTCCAGATGTGAATATTGAAGGTCCAGAGGGGAAACTAAAGGGTTCCAAGTTCAAGATGCCAAGCATGCATATACAAACACACAAAATCTCTATGCCTGATGTTGGACTTAACCTGAAAGCCCCTAAACTGAAAACTGATGTAGATGTTTCTCTTCCCAAAGTGGAAGGAAACTTGAAAGGTCCTGGAATTGACATAAAATCCCCTAAAATGGATGTGGATGTTGGTGATATAGATGTTGAATGTCCAGAAGGAAAGCTTAAGGGTCCCAAGTTTAAGATGCCTGAGATGCACTTCAAAGCCCCCAAGATCTCCATGCCTGATGTGGACTTAAACTTGAAAGGCCCCAAAGTCAAGGGGGATGTGGATGTGTCTGGGCCCAAGATAGAAGGTGAAATGAAAGTGCCAGATGTGGACATCAAAGGCCCCAAAGTGGACGTTGAGGTCCCAGATGTGGACGTTCAAGGCCCCGACTGGCACCTGAAGATGCCCAAGGTGAAAATGCCCAAGTTCAGCATGCCTGGCTTCAAAGGAGAGGGCCCCGATGTAGATGTGAATCTACCAAAGGCTGACATTAATGTTTCTGGCCCCAAAGTGGACATTGATACTCCTGATTTGGATATTGAGGGACCAGAAGGAAAATTAAAAGGTTCTAAATTTAAGATGCCTAAGTTGAATATCAAAGCTCCCAAGATATCCATGCCAGATGTGGACTTGAATTTGAAGGGACCCAAACTGAAAGGAGAGATGGATGCTTCTGTGCCAGAACTAGAAGGTGATCTCAAAGGTCCGCAAGTTGATATCAAAGGTCCTAGTGTGGATGTGGAGGTGCCTGACGTTGATCTGGAAAGTCCTGATGCAAAGTTGAAAGGCCCTAAGTTTAAGATGCCAGACATGCACTTCAAAGCCCCCAAGATTTCCATGCCTGATGTAGACTTACACTTGAAAGGCCCCAAAGTCAAAGGGGATGTGGATGTGTCTGTGCCAAAATGGGAGGGAGATTTGAAAGGTCCCTATGTGGATGTGGAGGTTCCTGATGTTGATCAAGAATGTCCTGATGCAAAGTTGAAAGGACCTAAGTTTAAGATGCCTGAGATACACTTCAAGGCCCCCAAGATCTCCATGCCAGATGTGGACTTACACTTGAAAGGCCCCAAAGTCAAAGGGGATGTGGATGTGTCTGTGCCCAAGATAGAAGGTGAAATGAACGTGCCAGGTGTGGACATCAGAGGGCCCAAAGTGGACGTTGATGTCCCAGATGTGGACGTCCAGGGCCCAGACTGGCACCTGAAGATGCCCAAGATGAAAATGCCTAAATTCAGCATGCCTGGCTTCAAAGGCCAAGGCCCAGATGTGGATGTGAACCTGCCCAAGGCAGACATTGATGTCTCAGGACCCAAGGTGGACATTGAAACCCCAGATGTGAGCCTGGAGGGGCCGGAAGGAAAGCTTAAGGGTCCCAAGTTTAAGATGCCTGAGATGCACTTCAAGGGCCCCAAGATCTCCATGCCTGATATGGACTTAAACTTGAAAGGCCCCAAAGTCAAAGGGGATGTGGATGTGTCTGTGCCCAAGATAGAAGGTGAAATGAAAGTGCCCGATGTGGACATTAAAGGCCCCAAAGTGGACGTTGATCTCCCAGATGTTGATGTTCAAGGCCCCGACTGGCACCTGAAGATGCCCAAGATGAAAATGCCCAAATTCAGCATGCCTGGCTTCAGAGGCGAGGGCGCTGAAATGGATGTGAACCTGCCCAAAGCTGACATAGACGTCTCAGGACCCAAGGTGGACATTGAAACCCCAGATGTGAGCCTTGAGGGGCCAGAAGGAAAGCTTAAGGGTCCCAAGTTTAAGATGCCTGAGATGCACTTCAAGGGCCCCAAGATCTCCATGCCTGATGTGGACTTAAACTTGAAAGGCCCCAAAGTCAAAGGGGATGTGGATGTGTCAGTGCCCAAGATAGAAGGTGAAATGAAAGTGCCCGATGTGGACATTAAAGGCCCCAAAGTGGACGTTGATCTCCCAGATGTTGATGTTCAAGGCCCCGACTGGCACCTGAAGATGCCCAAGATGAAAATGCCCAAATTCAGCATGCCTGGCTTCAGAGGCGAGGGCGCTGAAATGGATGTGAACCTGCCCAAAGCTGACATAGACGTCTCAGGACCCAAGGTGGACATTGAAACCCCAGATGTGAGCCTGGAGGGGCCAGAAGGAAAGCTTAAGGGTCCCAAGTTTAAGATGCCTGAGATGCACTTCAAGGCCCCCAAGATCTCCATGCCTGATGTAGACTTACACTTGAAAGGCCCCAAAGTCAAAGGGGATGTGGATGTGTCTGTGCCCAAGACAGAAGGTGAAATGAATGTGCCAGATGTGGACATCAGAGGCCCCAGAGTGGATGTTGATGTCCCAGATGTGGATGTTCAAGGCCCTGATTGGCACCTGAAGATGCCCAAGATGAAAATGCCCAAGTTCAGCATGCCTGGCTTCAAAGGAGAAGGCCCTGAAGTGGATGTGAACCTGCACAAGGCTGACATTGATGTGTCAGGACCCAAGGTGGACATTGAAGGCCCTGATGTTAATATTGAAGGACCAGAGGGAAAGTTGAAAGGTCCTAAGTTCAAGATGCCAGAGATGAACATCAAAGCCCCCAAGATCTCCATGCCTGACTTTGATTTGCACCTGAAAGGTCCTAAGGTGAAAGGAGATGTGGATGTTTCTGTGCCTAAGGTGGAAGGTGACCTGAGGGCCCCTGACGTTGACCTCAAAGGCCCCAAAGTGGATATTGATGTCCCAGATGTGGACATGCATGGCCCAGACTGGCACCCGAAGATGCCCAAGATAAAAATGCCCAAGATCAGCATGCCTGGCTTCAGAGGAGAGGGCCCAGAAGTGGATGTGAACCTGCCCAAGGCCGACATTGATGTGTCAGGACCCAAAGTGGACATTGAAGGCCCTGTTGTTAACATTGAAGGGCCAGAAGGAAAGTTGAAGGGTCCTAAGTTCAAGATGCCTGAGATGAACATCAAAGCCCCCAAGATCTCCATGCCTGACTTTGATTTGCACCTGAAAGGTCCTAAGGTGAAAGGAGATGTGGATGTTTCTGTGCCTAAAGTGGAAGGTGACCTCAAGGGCCCCGAAGTTGATGTCAAAGGCCCCAAAGTGGACATTGATGTCCCTGATGTGGATGTTCAAGGCCCAGACTGGCACATGAAGATGCCTAAGATGAAAATGCCCAAGTTCAGCATGCCTGGCTTCAAAGGAGAAGGCCCAGAAGTGGATGTGAATCTGCCCAAAGCTGACATTGATGTGTCAGGACCCAAGGTGGACATCGAAGGCCCTGATGTTAATATTGAAGGACCAGAGGGAAAGTTGAAAGGTCCTAAATTCAAGATGCCAGAGATGAACATCAAAGCCCCCAAGATCTCCATGCCTGACATTGATTTTAATCTGAAGGGCCCCAAAGTGAAGGGTGATGTGGATGTGTCCTTACCAAAAGTGGAAGGTGAGCTTAAAGTTCCTGAAGTTGACATGAAAGGCCCCAAAGTGGACATTGATGCTCCAGATGTGGACGTTCATGGCCCAGACTGGCACCTGAAGATGCCCAAGATAAAAATGCCCAAGATCAGCATGCCTGGCTTCAGAGGAGAGGGGCCAGAAGTGGATGTGAACCTGCCCAAGGCTGACATAGACGTCTCAGGACCCAAGGTGGACATTGATGCCCCAGATGTGAATATTGAAGGTCCAGATGCGAAACTGAAGGGTCCTAAGTTCAAGATGCCAGAGATGAATATCAAAACTCCTAAGATATCAATGCCAGATTTGGACCTTGATCTTAAAGGCCCTAAAATGAAAGGAGAGGTGGATATTTCACTTCCAAATGTAGAAGGTGATTTGAAAGGGCCTTCTGTTGACATCAAAGGCCCGAAGATAGATGTAGATGCACCAGATATTGATATTCATGGCCCAGAAGGCAAATTAAAAGGTCCAAAGCTGAAGATGCCTGATGTGCATGTAAACATGCCCAAGATCTCCATGCCAGAAATTGACCTGAATTTGAAAGGCTCAAAACTTAAGGGAGATGTTGATGTTTCTGGACCCAAATTGGAAGGTGACATTAAAGCTCCCAAGTTAGATGTAAAGGGCCCAGAAGTGGACATTTCTGGTCCTAAGCTCAATGTTGAAGGCAAGTCAAAGAAATCTCGTTTTAAGCTTCCCAAATTTAATTTTTCAGGCTCCAAAGTTCAGACACCTGAGGTAGATGTCAAAGTCAAAAAGCCAGATATTGATGTAACAGGTCCAAAAGTTGACCTTAATGCTCCCGATATTGAGGTCCAAGGAAAAGTGAAAGGATCCAAGTTCAAAATGCCTTTCTTGAGTATTTCGTCTCCTAAAGTGTCTATGCCTGATGTGGAGTTAAACCTGAAAGGTCCTAAAGTCAAAGGAGACTTAGATGTTGCAGGTCCTAATTTAGAAGGTGATTTTAAAGGACCCAAAGTGGACATTAAGGCACCAGAAGTTCATCTTGATGCACCTGATGTGGATGTTCATGGTCCAGACTGGAATTTGAAAATGCCCAAGATGAAAATGCCCAAGTTCAGTGTGCCCGGCTTAAAAGCAGAAGGGCCAGATATGGCTGTGGATCTGCCAAAAGGAGACATCAACATAGAGGGTCCCAGAGTGGACATTGAGGGCCCAGAAATCAATGTGGAAGGTCTAGAGGGAGGCTTAAAAGGTCCCAAATTCAAGATGCCTGATATGAATATCAAAGCTCCCAAGGTCTCCATGCCTGATGTGGACTTACACTTGAAAGGCCCCAAAGTCAAAGGGGATGTGGATGTGTCGGTGCCCAAGATAGAAGGTGAAATGAACGTGCCAGGTGTGGACATCAGAGGGCCCAAAGTGGACGTTGATGTCCCAGATGTGGATGTTCAAGGCCCTGACTGGCACCTGAAGATGCCCAAGGTGAAAATGCCCAAGTTCAGCATGCCTGGCTTCAAAGGAGAGGGCCCCGAAGTGGATGTGAACCTGCCCAAGGCTGACATTGGTATTTCTGGCCCCAAAGTGGACATTGATGCCCCAGATGTGAATATTGAAGGTCCAGATGCGAAACTGAAGGGCCCCAAATTCAAAATGCCAGAGATGAATATCAAAGCTCCCAAAATGTCCATGCCTGACCTTGACTTTAACCTGAAGGGCCCCAAACTAAAGGGTGATGTGGATGTGTCTTTGCCAAAAGTGGAAGGTGACCTCAAGGCCCCTGAGGTGGACATCAAGGGCCCCAAAGTGGACATTGAAACTCCTGATATTAACATTGAAGGCCCAGAGGGGAAATTGAAGGGGCCCAAATTCAAGATGCCAGAGATGCACCTGAAGGCGCCCAAGATCTCCATGCCTAACATTGACTTAAACCTGAAGGGGCCCAAGGTGAAGGGTGATATAGATGTTACCCTTCCCAAGACTGAAGGAGATCTGAAAGGCCCTGAGATCGACATCAAAGGTCCCAAAGTGGATATTGATGCTCCAGATGTGGATGTTCAAGGCCCTGATTGGCACCTGAAGATGCCCAAGCTAAAAATGCCCAAGATCAGCATGCCCGGCTTCAAAGGAGAGGGGCCAGAAGTGGATGTGAACCTACCCAAGACCAACATTGACATGTCAGGACCCAAGGTGGACATTGAAGGCCCTGATGTTAACATTGAAGGACCCGAGGGAAAGTTGAAAGGTCCTAAGTTCAAGATGCCAGAGATGAACATCAAAGCCCCCAAGATCTCCATGCCTGACTTTGATTTGCACCTGAAAGGTCCTAAGGTGAAAGGAGATGTGGATGTTTCTGTGCCTAAGGTGGAAGGTGACCTGAGGGCCCCTGACGTTGACCTCAAAGGCCCCAAAGTGGATATTGATGTCCCAGATGTGGACATGCATGGCCCAGACTGGCACCCGAAGATGCCCAAGATGAAAATGCCCAAGTTCAGCATGCCTGGCTTCAGAGGAGAGGGCCCAGAAGTGGATGTGAACCTGCCCAAGGCTGACGTTGATGTCTCAGGACCCAAGGTGGACATTGATGTTCCAGATATGGATATTGAAGGTCCAGATGTGAAACTGAAGGGCCCCAAGTTCAAGATGCCTGAGATGAACATCAAAGCCCCCAAGATCTCCATGCCTGACTTTGATTTGCACCTGAAAGGTCCTAAGGTGAAGGGAGATGTGGATGTTTCTGTGCCTAAGGTGGAAGGTGACCTAAAGGCCCCTGAAGTTGACATCAGAGGTCCCAAAGTGGACATTGATGCCCCAGATGTGGACGTTCATGGCCCAGACTGGCACCTGAAGATGCCCAAGATAAAAATGCCCAAGATCAGCATGCCTGGCTTCAAGGGAGAGGGGCCTGAAGTGGATGTGAACCTGCCCAAGGCCGACATTGATGTCTCAGCACCCAAGGTGGACATAGACACTCCTGACATTGATGTTCATGGTCCAGAAGGGAAACTGAAGGGCCCCAAGTTTAAAATGCCTGACCTGCACCTCAAGGCACCCAAGATCTCCATGCCTAACGTTGACCTGAATCTGGAGGGCCCCAACGTAAAGGGTGATGTGGGTGTTACTCTGCCCAAAGTTGAAGGTGACCTCAAGAGCCCTGAAGTTGACGTCAAAGGTCCCAAAGTGGACATTGATGTCCCAGATGTGGATGTTCAAGGCCCAGACTGGCACCTGAAGATGCCTAAGGTGAAAATGCCCAAGATCAGCATGCCTGGCTTCAAAGGAGAGGGCCCAGAAGTGGATGTGAACCTGCCTAAAGCTGACATTGATGTCTCAGGACCCAAGGTTGACATTGATGTTCCAGACGTGAATACAGAAGGTCCAGATGCAAAACTGAAGGGCCCCAAGTTCAAGATGCCAGAGGTGAACATCAAAGCTCCTAAGATCCCCATGCCTGGCATTGACTTAAACCTGAAAGGACCCAAAGTAAAGGGAGATGTGGATGTTTCTCTGCCTAAGGTGGAAGGTGACCTCAAGGGCCCCGAAGTTGACGTCAAGGGCCCCAGAGTGGACATTGATGTTCCAGATGTGGACGTTCATGGCCCAGACTGGCATCTGAAGATGCCTAAGGTGAAAATGCCCAAGTTCAGCATGCCTGGTTTCAAAGGAGAGGGCCCCGAAGTGGATGTGAACCTGCCTAAGGCTGACATTGACGTCTCAGGACCCAAGGTGGACGTTGATGTTCCAGATGTAAATATTGAAGGTCCAGATGCAAAACTGAAGGGCCCTAAATTCAAGATGCCGGAGATGAACATAAAAGCCCCTAAAATCTCCATGCCTGACCTTGACTTTAACCTGAAGGGCCCCAAAATGAAGGGTGATGTTGATATCTCTCTGCCCAAAGTTGAGGGTGATCTCAAGTCCCCTGAGGTGGACATCAAGAGCCCCAAACTGGACACTGACACTCCTGATATCACTATTGAAGGTCCAGATGGAAAACTGAAGGGGCCTAAATTTAAGATGCCAGAGATGAACATTAAAGCCCCCAAGATCTCCATGCCTGACTTTGACTTAAGTCTGAAAGGGCCAAAGGTAAAGGGGGATGTGGACTTTTCACTGCCTAAGGTAGAAGGTGATCTGAAAGGGCCAGAGGTGGACATTGAAGGTCCTGAAGGGAAACTCAAAGGACCCAAATTTAAGATGCCTGATGTCCATTTTAAAACCCCACAAATCTCCATGAGTGACATTGATTTGAACTTGAAAGGACCTAAGATAAAAGGAGATTTGGACACTTCCATCCCTAAACTGGAAGGAGATCTGAAAGGCCCCAAAATAGATGTTAAAGGCCCTACGCTGGACATAGACACTCCTGATTTTGACATTAATGGTCCAGAAGGGAAACTGAAGGGCCCCAAGTTTAAAATGCCTGACCTGCATCTCAAGGCGCCCAGGATCGGTGTGCCTGGCTTCAAAGGAGAGGGCCCTGAAGTGGATGTGACCCTGCCCAAGGCTGACATTGACGTCTCAGGACCCAAGGTGGACATTGATGTTCCAGATGTGGATATTGAAGGTCCAGATGCGAAACTGAAGGGCCCCAAGTTCAAGATGCCAGAGGTGAACATCAAAGCCCCTAAGATCCCCATGCCTGGCATTGACTTAAACCTGAAAGGACCCAAAGTAAAGGGAGATGTGGATGTTTCTCTGCCTAAGATGGAAGGTGACCTCAAGGGCCCCGAAGTTGATGTCAAGGGCCCCAAAGTGGACATTGATGTTCCAGATGTGGACGTTCATGGCCCAGACTGGCACCTGAAGATGCCTAAGGTGAAAATGCCCAAGTTCAGCATGCCTGGCTTCAAAGGAGAGGGCCCCGAAGTGGATGTGAACCTGCCTAAGGCTGACATTGACGTTTCAGGACCCAAGGTGGACGTTGATGTTCCAGATGTGGATATTGAAGGTCCAGATGCGAAACTGAAAGGCCCCAAGTTCAAGATGCCGGAGATGAACATCAAAGCTCCCAAAATCTCCGCGCCTGATGTCGACCTGGATTTGAAAGGATCCACAGGCAAAGGAGATTTCGATGTGTCTGTCCCTAAGATTGAAGGGACTCTCAAAGGCCCCAAAGTAGACCTTAAAGGTCCAGGTCTGGATCTTGAAGGCCCTGATGCCAAACTCAGTGGCCCACATTTGAAGATGCCCTCACTGGATATATCTGCCCCTAAAGTAACTGCGCCTGATACTGATTTGCATCTCAAGGCACCCAAAATTGGAGTTTCTGGTCCCAAATTAGAAGGCGGTGAACTGGACCTCAAGGGACCCAAAGTTGATTTCGAAGCTCCAAGCTTAGATGTACACGTGGAGAGCCCAGATATTAACACTGAGGGGCCAGATGTGAAAATTCCCAAATTTAAGAAGCCCAAGTTTGGGTTTGGGGCCAAAAGCCCCAAAGCTGACTTCAAATCACCTTCCCTCGATGTGACAGTTCCTGAGGCAGAGCTGAATGTTGAGGCTCCTGAAATTGGTGTTGGTGGCAAGGGCAAGAAGAGTAAGTTTAAAATGCCTAAAATTCACATGAGTGGCCCTAAAATTAAGGCCAAAAAACAAGGATTTGATGTGAATGCTCCTGGGGGTGAGATTGATGCCAGCCTCAAGTCTCCTGATGCAGATGTCAACGTTGCAGGGCCGGATGCCTCACTGAAAGTCGACGCGAAATCTCCCAAGACCAAGAAACCTATGTTTGGAAAAATGTACTTTCCAGATGTCGAATTTGACATTAAGTCACCTAAATTTAAAGCGGAAGCTTCCCTCCCTGGCCCCAAAATGGGGGGTGAAATCCAGGCACCTGACCTGGATGTTTCCTCACCAGAGATTAACGTGGAAGGTCCTGACATCAAGCTGAAAGCTCCCAAGTTCAAGGTGCCAGGTGTGGATGTCTCAGGGCCAAAAATAGAGGGCGACTTGAAAGGCCCCAGGGTGCAGGCAAACTTGGATGCATCTGACATCAACATTGAAGGCCCAGATGCTAAAGTCAAAGCACCGTCATTCAGCATTTCTGCCCCTCAAGTCTCCATCCCTGATGTGAATGTTAACTTGAAAGGACCAAAGATAAAGGGTGATGTCCCCAGTGTGGGACTGGAAGGACCAGATGTAGATCTGCAAGGTCCAGAATCGAAAATTAAGTTCCCCAAGTTTTCGATGCCCAAGATCGGCGTCCCTGGTGTGAAGATGGAGGGTGCGGGAGCTGAGGTCCACCTGCCCTCTCTAGAAGGAGGCTTGAGCGCACCAGATGTTAAGCTTGAAGGGCCCGATGTGTCTCTGAAAGGGCCAAAAATAGACTTGCCTTCAGTGAACCTCTCTGCGCCAAAAGTCTCTGGACCTGACCTTGACCTGAACTCGAAAGGACCAAGTTTGAAGGGAGGCCTGGATGTATCTGTTCCCAGCATGAAGGTGCACGCTCCTGGGCTTGACCTCAGAGGTGTCGGTGGAAAGGTGAAGGTGGAAGGTGATGGTATGAAAGTGCCTGGAACTGATGCCACAGCAATGCTTGATGTCGGTGCGCCAGATGTGACCCTGAAGGGACCAAGCCTGCAGGGAGACCTGGCTGTCTCTGGTGACATCAAGTGTCCTGAAGTATCAGTAGGTGCTCCTGACCTAAGCTTGGAGGCACCTGAAGGTGGTATCAAACTTCCTAAGATGAAGCTGCCCCAGTTTGGCATCTCCGCTCCAGGGTCCGACTTGGACATCGGCGTCAAGGGGCCACAAGTCGCTGGAGAACTAAAGGGGCCCGGCATAGATTTGAACCTCAGAGGCCCGAACCTGAAAGGGCCTCAGATCTCTGGCCCTCAAATCTCAGCACCAGATGTGGACTTGAACTTGGAAGGACCAAAAGCAAAAGGCAGCCTCGGGGCCAGTGGTGACATGAAAGGCCCCACGGTTGGAGGAGGTCTTCCGGGCATCAGTGTTCAAGACCTAGAAGGAAACCTCCAGACGCCTGGACTTAAGTCATCCAGATGTGAGGTGGAGCTGCCAGGTGTGAATGTGAAACTCCCAGCCGGGCATATTTCTGGTCCTGAAATCAAAGGTGATCTGAAAGGTTCAGGAATAGGTTTCCACGGGGCCCTTCCTGACATTGGCATGAAAGGGCCTTCCTTTAACGTGGCATCTCCTGAGTCAGATTTTGGTGTCAGCTTGAAAGGCCCGAAAATCAAAGGAGGCATGGATGTTTCAGGGGGTGTCAGTGCCCCAGATATCAGCCTGGGTGAGGGGCATGTGAGCGTCAAAGGTTCCGGCGGGGAGTGGAAAGGACCCCAGGTCTCCTCTGCTGTCAACCTGGATGCACCTAAGTTTGCCGGAGGACTTCATTTCTCAGGACCAAAGATAGAAGGAGGTGTCAAAGGAGACCAGATTGGACTTCAGGGTCCTGGGCTGAGCGTGTCTGGGCCTCAAGGTCACTTGGAAAGCGGATCTGGAAAAGTAACATTCCCCAAGATGAAGATCCCCAAGTTCACCTTCTCTGGCCGTGAGCTGGTTGGCAGAGAAGTAGGGGTGGATATTAACTTCCCTAAAGCGGAGGCCACTGTCCAGTCTGGTGCCGGAGAGGCCGAGTGGGAAGAGTCTGATGTAAAACTTAAAAAGTCCAAAGTCAAAATGCCCAAGTTCAACTTTTCCAAACCTAAAGGGAAACCTGGTGTCACCGGCTCACCGGAAGCATCCATTCCAGGGTCCAAAGGTGACCTGAAGAGCTCCAAGGCCAGCCTAGGCTCTCTGGAAGGAGAGGCAGAAGTCGAAACGTCTTCACCCAAAGGCAAATTCTCCTTATTCAAAAGCAAGAAGGCACAGCACCGCTCAAATTCCTTCAGTGAAGAAAGGGAGCATTCTGCATCTTCTACCCCTCCGGGAACTTTGGAGTTCGAAGGTGGGGAAGTGTTGCTGGAAGGCGGGAAAGTCAAAGGGAAACATGGGAAGCTGAAATTTGGTACCTTTGGTGGATTGGGGTCAAAGAGCAAAGGTCATTATGAGGTGACTGGGAGTGATGATGAGGCAGGCAAGTTACAGGGGAGTGGAGTGTCCTTGGCCTCTAAGAAGTCCCAACTGACATCTTCTAGCAGTGACAGTGGGACTAAAGTTGGCATCCAGCTTCCCGAGGTGGAGCTGACAGTTTCCACAAAGAAAGAGTAGCAGGCCTCTGTGTGTGTGTACATATATGTATAAAAATACATCAGCCTTGGGTGAGTTTGTATATAAACTCCAAAGAGAAACCCGCCGACAGCCTCAGCAGTAACGCAAACACCTGGCCTCTGGCAGGGGCGAGCGCTGAAAAGACAAGCACCTATAGGCTCCTCCTGGAGCTTTACAGATAGGTAAAGAGTTCTAAGTTCTTCGTCCAGCCCGTGTGCAAAGTCAACAGTATTTGCCTTAAGATTTCAGGTTTTTGTTTTTGCATTGAACGCTGAGAGCTCCTGTTTACTAAGCAAGCTTTTGTGTTTATTATCCTCATTTTTACTGAACATTGTTAGCGTTGGGGTCATGGAAACCCACTTTTTCATTGTAATGACTTTTGGGGCTTCTGTTAGTCAGGGTGGGGGGTGGAGAAGGCAGTAGAGGGGGGCCAGACCTTCATTTCTCCTGCCGTCCGGATCTACTCAAACAGTAAACATCCAAAGATGGCTGAGAGGAGCCGCCAGGCAGGGCGTGTGGGTGTTTCTAGAACTCTTTAGCGTTGCTTTTTCTTCCCCAGGGGTGGCGGTCCCAGCCCGTTTGGGGCTCACCACGAGAGGGAATTTAGAGTCTGTTTGCAAATTAGCCAACCCACCGACTCGACACGAGGGCCTTCCATTCTGTGTGTTGTAAGAGAAATGTTTTCTTTGTGATCGCCACGTTCCTGATATTAATTCTGATTTCTTTTAACAAATGTTATCGTGATTAAGGAAATTTCCAGCACTTTAATGGCAAATTAATTGAGAATGTAAGAAAATGGATGCTGTCAAGGGCAAATAAAGCTGTTTATTAACCCGGATGTCCTGTGCCTTTTATATTCTGTAATGGGAGGATGAGGCCTAGGGAGGCTGCATACCCAGCCCTGACAGGTCAGACTGGGTCCCCTCAGTGGCATTGCTAGTTGCATTAGTGGGTGATGGGAGGGGTTCTTTGCTTCTCGATTCTCATGGTGAGGCTGGTTGTACCATTGCTGAGATATCAAGAGAGGCTGGGCACGCTGGCAGCCCGAGCCCCGGGACCTGCCCACCAACTCGGCATCCTCAGATAGGAGTATACGATTCAGAGATGGTTCAGACATGAATGGAAGAAAAGGCCTATGGAATGGCAGAAAGGGATCTGACCGTGGGCCACAGGCCTGCCAGCTGTTCCAAACTTGGCTGTAGGTTTGCTGGCTGGCCTCGTTACCTGCCCTTCTGGGCCTCAGTTTCCCCTTCGAAATAAGGGTGCTGATCTCGAATCACATGTCCTTATGCTTCCTTCTAGTCCACGTGAGCGCTAAACTTTATGAAAAATCTCTTCTGACAGAAGTCCCCTCCCCCACCCCCTTTTTTCTGGCCTTCCCTTGAGGCACACAGGATCTTAGTTCCCCGACCAGGGATCGAACCCATGCCCCCTGCATTGGGAGCACGGAGTCTTAACCACTGGACCGCAGGGAAGTCCAAAAGTCCCCTTCTGATTTACAGCTCTGTAGACAATACAGAGTGGGGGGACCTTCTAGAAACTGGCTTCTGATGTTGGTCATTGCTGGGCAGAGGGCAGCGCCTTCTTAGGCCAAAATGATTGAACCAAGCTCATCCCCCTTGCCATTCCCCAGAGCTGCTTCCTTTCTGCCAGTGGAAGCAGCTCTGTACCTCTCCCATCAGCCCTGGAGTGGAGATACCAGCTCCAACCCCCTCCTGCCCTCTCCAGAGCCAGCTTATCTGCGGGTCTCAGCGCAGAGCAGTGGGATCTCCTGCCCAGCGTGAAATCCACCTGCCCTCGCTTGGATTTCAGACGGGCCCTTGCCAGCTTCATCCACTCCCGCGTCAGCCAGCAGAGCCTGTGTCCTTGGGGGGCTTTGGAGCTCACGGGTGGCTCTTGCTTTCGGAAAGATAGGTAGCAAGGGAGGTGCTTGATCCCCTGTGGCTTTTTAAAATATTTTTTAAAAATTTTATTTATGTATTGAAGTATAGTTGATTTACAATGTTATATTAGCTTCAGGAGTACAGCAAAGTAATTCGGTTTTATATAAATAAATAAATAAATATATATATATTCTTTTCCAGATTCTTTTCCCTTATAAGTTATTACAAAATATTGAACATAGTTCCCTGTGCTATACAGTAGGTCCTTGTTGGTTATCTATTTTATATATAGTAGTGTGTATCTGTTAATCCCATACTCCTAATTTATCCCTCCCCCAGCCCCCGTGGCTTTTTAAAAGCTGATTTTGTGAATTGGGCAAGAGTTTCCTCACC
The DNA here is from genome assembly GCF_963455315.2 of Globicephala melas. Taxonomy (NCBI): domain Eukaryota; kingdom Metazoa; phylum Chordata; class Mammalia; order Artiodactyla; family Delphinidae; genus Globicephala; species Globicephala melas. Next base: position 9,143,398 of record NC_083321.1, read on the forward strand.
CATAAACTAGGGGTAGCATCCACAGGCCCAGAGTCTGTCTGTTCAGGTGTTTGGGTTGTCTGCTGTGCAAGGGTGTCGCATTTAAGGGTATAGCATTCATGTCACAGCCATTTGTTTGTTTATTGAGAGCATGAGGGTGGGCATGGAGTCCTAGGGAGGTGGGTGTGAGCCCCTGCACACGCACTGAAAAGCTAGAGTGTGCACACGCCCACTGGCGCACGTGCCTGCACGCAGCTGCCTCCCGTCCTAACCAGGTCTGGGCACCCCACAAGTGTGCTGCTTTCAACCACGGCCCAAATCCCAGTTCTCCGTTCTGAAGCTGATGAGTGTGGAGTGGGACGGAGTGTGCAGATGTGTGGTCCTGGCGTCTGGAGGGGGGATAAGTGGGTGACAGTGCGGTGCACTTGTGTACACAGCCAGGGGGATGCCCACTGGGACGCTGGAAAGATCTCCCAGGCAGAACTACCCAGATTGTCCAATAATATGGCAATTAAAAAAAAATTTTTTTAGCTTGAGGAAGGGGTGATGTACACTAGTGTGGCCCTCAGCATCCATTCATTCAGCAAGTATTTTTAGAGCATCATGTGGTTAGATGCTGTCCCTGCCCCCCTGGTCTCAGAATCCTCCTCTGCTGACCTCCACAGACCAAATGATGTGATGGATGTGGGACACTGGAACACTGGAAATACACACGTGTAAGTGACGCTTCTACCAGGGATGATGAGGATGATGGTGATGTTTCCCTGGACTCTCAGGGTGAGATCTCATTGGCTGGGACAGTCAGGAGTAGTGGGTCAGATGGATCAGGAACATGGCAACGGGCCATTCAAATGTGAGAAACTTCCCAGCTGCCCTCCTCCCACATCAGGCCCAGGCTGGAGGCAGTGACCACAGGACAGGAGCCCTCCCTGCTGCAGTGACTGTTACCACCGGAAGGGGGAACATGGAGGAGGTGCCAGGGGGTGGAGACGCATATGGAGGGCCCATCCCAGCGAGCTTTCCTTCGCTTGTTCTGCCCACCCACTCTCAGTTCCCCCCTTCCTCCGTTCTTCCTGACGCCTTCTCACCGCCTACCTGATGGGGATGGTCCAAGTTATTCCCCAAAGTCCTGCAGGGCCCAGATTCAGGAGGTCTTAATACTCTGAGGTCCCAGTTCCTGCATTTGAGGGCGGGAGTGGTCTCAGGAGACCTGGAGGGGGCTGGGCTGGGCTCCTCTGTGTCCTTCCTTGGAGTTCCAGCACGGAGCCACAGCAGGGCCTGCAGCCTGACAGTGCACCTTGCTTTAAGCAGTGTGACTGACTGTGGGCGTGGCTAAGGGGACGTTTGGCAAATTCAATTCTTTTTTTTTTTTTTTTTTACTTTTTTTGGCCACACCCCACGGCATGTGAGATCTTAGTTCCCCGACCAGGGATCGAACCTGAGCCCCCTGCATTGGGAGTGCAGTCTTAACCACTGGACCGCCAGGGAAGTCCCCAATTCAATTATGTTGAAATGCACCCCATGCTCACAAAAGGCAGTGTATGTTTTTCACCAGCTCAAACTCATTTCTGTACGTGTCAGGGTCCCTACAGGAAACGTTCGTGAAGACAACTCAGCCACGGAGAATTTAATGGCGGCTGTTCACGCAGTAGTGGGCCAGGACCAAGCAGCCAACAAGGGGTGGTGAGACCCCCACGGACAGCGGGAGGCTGGTGCTACCCCTGGGCCTGAAGGGGCCTGGGAAGAGATGGTATTCCTGGAATCTAGCCACGAGGGGCCACAGCATCTGCCAGGACTGCCTGCCATGAGAAGCAGGAAGAAGCTTCCTGACCTTTCCTTCTGATGGTGCCTTGCGCTGGAGGGCAAGCGAGCCCAGGTCTTTTCTTTTAAAAAAAAAGTTTATTTATTTGGTTGCGCCGGGTCTTAGCTGCGGTAGGCGGGCTCCTTAGTTGTGGCACGTGAACTTAGTTGCGGCATGCATGTTGGCTCTAGTTCCCTGACCAGGGGTCGAACACGGGCCCCCTGCATTCTGAGTCTTACTCGCTGCACCACCGGGGAAGTCCCGAGCCCAGAACTTGCGGGTAGAGGGATCGGCCTTCCGCAGGCACAGAGCAGGGCAGAGAAGCACGGAGAAGGGGTCTCAGGGTGGATGGCGAGATAGAGAACGACCGGGACAATGCCCTCATCCTCATTTTTCTGTTTGGCAAGTGTGACTTTCTATGTATTGAGGTTTCTTAAAATAGCCATGGTTACGTGGGATGTAGCTAAGGTATGATCATAAAGTAATACGACAATTTTTGTTTTAAACAAACACACTTATACTCGGGAGGTGCTACACTTCTGTGAAAATTTTACTGTTAAGAATATTTTTGTCCCCTCTCTTTTGGAACTGCTCTCAACATCACTTGTGCATTTAAAAAAGGAACAATTTCCTTGGGGAAGCACAAATCTTCCTCTCTTGAGGCCTGCAAATGGCCAAAGGGCCTGGAAGATCCTCCAGGGTTCCCAGGACAAAACTCTGAAAAGACCACTAGCCTGGGAGTAAGTGGGATTCGCCATGACCTTGAACAAGTGAAGGCCCCTCTTTGAGCCTCGGTTTACTCATTTGTAACATGGATAAGGCAGGCATTCTCTAAGGCCCTTGCCAGTTCCAATAGTCTATGATCTTTTCAGAAGCAAGGCTGGTTAATTAGGTGGATGGGGCTGTTTGGGGTCAAAAACAAGGCATGATTATAATGTAGCGCAACTAATTTTCCCATGTGGCTGGTAAACCAACTCAAATGTTTTGAGCAACAGCACTGTTGAAATACTGCTATGTTTCTAGTGGCCCAAAGCCAAGGCACTGCACCCCCAGGACTTTGCACGTTGCTGGCACGTGCGTCTCATTTCTCAAGTCCCATCTTAGCTCTCTGGCATTGCGTGTTAGCTGTGACGTGAGAGATGCTGCTCAGCTTGTAACTGACGTTCCTGTTTTTTTGACAGTGTATTTATTTATTTTTGTGGTACGTGGGCCTCTCACTGCTGTGGCCTCTCCTGTTGCGGAGCACAGGCTCCGGACACGCAGGCTCAGCGGCCATGGCTCACGGGCCCAGCCGCTCCGCGGCATGTGGGATCTTCCCGGACCGGGACACGAACCCGTGTCCCCTGCATCGGCAGGCGGACTCTCAACCACTGCGCCACCAGGGAAGCCCTACAGTGTATTTATTTTGAATTCAGACCCACAGAGAAGTTGCAAGAATGACACAGTGAATAACCATATAACTTTCACTTAGATTTCCCAGTTTTACCTTGTTGGTTTTAATCTCTCTCTCTTTCTCTCTTTCTCTCTCTCTCTCGATGTTATAATTATCATTATATCTGCTGAATCATTTGAAAGTGAATTGCAAACATCATGACCCTTTACTCCTAAATCCTTCAGCATGTATGGACATTCTCTTATTTAACCACAAGATAAGAGCCAAATTCAGGAAACTTAACATTGTTATTATTATCTGACACATTGCCCATATTTAAATTTTACCAATTGCCCCAGTAACTACAATTTCCTTGTAGCAATGTCTTTTTTCCCATTTAGGCTTCAACCACCTGTGATCCCACGTGACCTTTAATTGTCATGGTCTCTTTAGCTTCTTCAGTTTGGAACAGTTCCTTTGCTTTTTGTTGTCATTTGTGACACTGAGATTTTTGAAGGGTACAGGGCCAGTTGTTTTGCAGCAACGTCCCTCGGTGTGGGTTTGTCTGAGGATATTTCCTCATGCTTGGGTTCAGGTTATGTGTTCTGGGGCAGCGATCCCACAGAAGTGGAGTGGGGTCACCGCTCAGGACCCTCATGACTTGGAGCCCTCGGTGAAGGAGGAGATCGCCAAGTTTCTCCATTGTAACAGCACCAAGTCTTTTCCCCCTTTGGAATTAACAAGTAAACCCAAGTTTTCAAGAAAGAAGTCCAAGTTTGGGCAAGTTTATTTTGCAAGCAAAATAGGGCTGAAAGGGCTGCTGGCCTGCATGCCTCGGCCTTGGCGTGCTTTCCGGCTGCTGTTTGGAAACTGGAGTTCTGGCTTTGGGCTTTGCACCACAGAGCAGCTCTCTGTCCGTCCTCATCAGGACAAAGAATTCAGTGCATGAATGCTTGCCACGGGTTGGGAATGCCAGAGCTGTTTACCGGCCTCTGAATCGCCCCGTGGAGTCAGGCATTTGCTAGAGCTTCCCAAGGCTGACTGATGCCAGCAGAGGTGCTGCCGTGAATGGGCCAGAGCAAATGTGTGTGGAACATTCTGCTGAGGCCAGTGGTTTCAATTCCCTTTAAAAATCTCTGTTATTTTCCACCACAAACTTGAGACCTGGCCTTAATGGAAAACCTCCCAGCAGCGGGGCTGAGGATCGGAAAGGGTTAAGAACGAAGAGCTTCTCTCGGGACAGGGACTGGTGGTCCACAAGGTGCCCATCTCTTGAGATCTCATGCTGAGTTCTCACTCGGCCCCTGGCCAGAAGGCTATAGAAAAGTGAGGTTCAGAGAAGTGAAGCAATCCGTCTCCACCCTTAGAGCTGGAAGAGGTGACTCTGTCTAGGTCAATCCAAGCTTACTAATTAAAAAAAAAGCATTTTGGGACTTCTCTGGTGGTCCAGTGGTTAGGACTCCATGCTTCTACTGCAGGGGTTCCATCCTTGGTTGGGGAACTAAGATCCCGCATGTCAGGGTGTGTCCAGAAAAAAAAGAATTTTTTTAAAATTTAAAAAAGCATTTTTCCCCCTTTCCCCTGATGCCATTGCTGTTTCCCTGAGGAACCCGGGAATTTTTTTCTGTGGAGGTTTTAGGAAATGGAAGCTGTCTTTCAAAATTTGTAAGGCCTTGACCTTTTGAGAACTGAAGCAGTTATTAAATACTTATGGGCAAAGCCCGTTTCCTCAAGGAGACTACAAGGGAATAAGTAAGGGAATAATAAGGGAATAATGATGATGATGATAATGATGATGGTAGCTATCAGTTCTGCCACTTCCTAGCTGTGTGATCTTGGGCAAGTTATTGAACCTCTCTGTGCCTCACTTCCCTTATCTATAAAATAGTGATGATACATTACCTCTCTCATAGCAGTTTTGTGAGGAGGATGTAAGTTAACACATACAGTATAATGTATTTGGCATATAGTAAGTACTGGAAGTGTTAGCCATTTCTATTGAATACTTACTTTGTGTTAGGCATTGTATATGTATTGTACACACTTTATCTCTTTTGATTTCTATAACCCTATGAGGTGGGTATTACTTTCCTCAGACATAGAAACTGAGGCTCAGAGAGGTTAAGCAATTATGTTCAGGGTCACACAGCTAGTAAGTAGCAGAAACTGGAAACCCCGGCAACTTGGCTGGTTTCTGGTCCAGCCTAGAAAAGGCTCTTATTCATTTGCCCATTTGGGGGGTAGGGGTAGGCTCCAGGCCTCAAGTTAAGTGAACCCTTGGCCCAGGTTCAACCTTTTCAGCTGCTGCCAGCCCCTCCTCCCCAGTGTTACCCTGGGTTTTTTCCCCTCCTGAGTATTCACTTTTCCAGGATGATGATAAACAAGGGAGAAACGACAATCAAAGCATGTGCATTATAACTGCCTCACCCACTGTCCCTGACGGCTGTCCGGGAAGCCTGGAGGCCCCTTCCACCACCCCATCCAGTGGACTGGCTGCCCCCCAGCTTCGGAATGCAGGCCAGCTGAGGCCTCTGGGGATCCTCTCTTGGGGAGGACCTGGGAATGTGAGGGGGCTCCAGAGAGGAGTTTTGGGCAGGAGAGTTGGTCCCAACCGTGGACAGTCTCCCTCATCCCTTCGCCTGCAGGCCTCCTGGGCTCCAAAGCTGAGGCTAATTGGAGCCCAGCTGGAGCGAGAACTCGCTAACCATGAGCCCTGTGAGCGGAGCACTTGCTCTGTCCCACCCACCAGCGGCGCCCCGCCCAAGGGGAAGGAACTGAGGCCTCCACGAGTTTGGACCACTGGCTCTTTCCTCCGGAGATTATGGGGGCCCGAGGGAAGAAGGAAGTAAAAAGCAATCTATGGGGAAAACCAAAAAGCGAGCCCGGGACAGGGCAGAGGTGGATGCGGCGTGGCCGGTGCCGGGAGGGAGAAGGCAGCAGGGGAGGAGCAAAGCCCCAGGAAGGGGGACGATTTGGAACGAGCAGCTGGGAGCGTGTCAGGGGGTGCGGAGGGAAGGAAAGAAGAGAGGACCTCCAGGGAGCAGGGACTGCGCCGAAGGGCTTTGAGGGGACTTTAGCCCCGCTCCCTATCTAAGTCCCTCCTAGCGCCCCAAATGAATTTACCACCTAAATAAAACAGCATTCTTGCAACTTCAAGTTCTTCCGCTCCAACCAGAAACCAGGTGACACCCTTAAGCCCCCCATAATGTAATCATGGGGCCGCCATTTTCCAGGGAGTAAGAGAGCCTTCCGGAGACTCGCGGTCCCGGAGAAGTGAGAGGCAGCATGGGAGGGAGGGACGGGGTGGGGTGGGGGGGCGCACAGGACAGTCTCTAGGGAGCATCTGACGCCACGCCCCGTTCGGCCGAACTGCCAATTGCCAGGCCGCACCCAGGTCCCCGTGACTCGTTGCCAGGCAGATTTCTATCCACCTCTGGGCTGCTGCGAGCCACCAGCCCAGCTTTGGCAGAGTGGGGTAGGGCGCGGGGCACAGCGGGGAGGAAAGAGGGGAAGGAAGACCGGGGGTGGGTGTGGGTGAGGGGCGTGGTGCGTCGGGAAGTTGCTGGAGGCCAGGTTCACAGCGCCCAGGGAGGGCGCGGCCGCGGGAGCTAGCCACCTTACCCCGGTGGGTCCCTAAGTCCTAAGCCTTGCAGGGACACGAGCTTTTCCCTTAGTCGATCGACAGCTTTGTCCTCTGAGAAACTGCTGTGCTGGAGGGTGCCGGGGCCCTGTATGTTAATTCTTTGGGATATTTACATTTAAAAAGAGGACTTTGGGGCCCTGAGATGTGGGTCCCTCCTGGTGGTTATTTCAGGCCTTTGGGCAGGCCGGCCCTGGTATTTTGGGCCTGGAAAGCCTTTCAGCAAAGCCTCACAAACAGCATGGGTAGGTGCCCACCTTGCTTTCCCCTCTGGGGGCCTGACATGGCCCCTCGCCTGTAGCCCGGCATTCAGACTCTTGCCTTTTTGTTTTTGTTTCGTATGGCCACGCTGGGCGGCTTATGGGATCTTAGTTCCCCGACCAGGGATCTAACCCATGCCCCCTGCAGTGGAAGTCCAGAGTCTTTACCACTGGATCGCCAGGGAATTCCCGTCCCCTGCCTGTCTTAAGGTCCCCCACTCCAGGCCAGGTGAGGGAGGAGGCTTTTGACACCCCCTGGCTTTCCAGCCAGTGCCCTGTGGCCTGGGTTTGGGGTTTTACCTGGGGGTGTGGTCTCCACCAGGGTGCAGGGCCACCATCCTGGCCTCCATCCTCTGGCTCGGTGGCCGGGCCGTGGGGAGGGCTGGAATGTGAACAGGCGGGAGAGAATAATGCCAGGGCTTTTTCTGCTTGTAAGAGTGCAAGTTCGCTCACAACTTGAATTTCAAGTGGGCCCTTCAGGCAGATTAGGGATGTTAAGTGAGAGAGTGGAGGCATTCGGTGTGGATTGACTAAATTCCTAGAAAATAAATTCTAGGAATTTAGCTGCGGGAGGGAGAAGTGTCAGGTGGGCACTGTCGGTGCCACGCGTGGCTGGGGTTGGAGCTGCTGCTCCAGGAGGCCTGGAGGGGGAGAGGTGGTGTTTTTCTTTCCTTCTTCTATTTAAACACCCTGTGTTCCAAAAAGTACTTGTTTCTTGAATCTTATCTAAGAGACAAATGAATGCTTTTAGCTAAAGTTTAAAAAAATTATTATTATTTGAAAAAACTGAGCTACAGTTCTCTTACGGAGGAGAACCAGTCCCTCCAAATAATGTAACTGCCCTTTGGTAACTGCCCTTTGTTTGAAGTAATTATTGTCCCTAAAAATGGGAAATTACACGTTACTGTTTATCAAAAGGAAAGAAACACCTTGGGCTAACAGGATTCTTGCCACTGGATGGTGATTCCAGACCTTGCCAGCAACCCAGGGAAACAGCCTGCCCTGCATGTTTTGCTCACACACACTTTCGGTGTTTTGCGATTTTTTAAAGGGGAAACGTCTGGAATCCGTGCGTCCCCCAAAGATTGCTTGCCCTGTTCTTGTTATGTAATCGTGGAGAACTGATGGGGCTTTTCTGGTGGCTGAAATAAGTACAGGAAAAAACACGGGGGGTGGGGCGTGTCTGCCGCTCCCTTTGCTCTGATGTGGATGGGCCCCTTCTCACTAAGTGAGTGAAGAGTTGGCCAGGGCTGCTTTATAGAGACAGCATGTAGGTTCACAGAGGGAAGATAAGGTCTTGGAGGTGGCTCTGGGCGTGTCTCAGCCTTTCGGGCTCCACCCAAGGCCCCAGGGAGTCCTCGAGCACTCCCCTATTTTTTTTATACTTTTATGAATTTTATTCAATAACACCTGTATCGATTCACGTAATTACCACCACAATCAGGAAAACCTCCCCACGCCCTGAAACCCTTAGCTCTCCCTTTATAGTCACACCATCCCTCGATTCCCTGGCAACCACAAATCTGTTCTCCCTCAGTATAGTTTTGTCTTTTTGAGAATGTCATATTAAAGGAATCGCACAGATCATGTGGCCGGTAACCTAAGACTGGTTTATTTCATTCAGCCTAATGAACTTGAACTTTATCCAAGTTGTGTATATTGATAATTCATTCCTTTTTATTGCTGAGTATTATTCCATTGTATGAATGTACCCTAGTTTGTTTATCCATTAAACTGTTGAAACACATTTGGGTTATTTCCAGCTTGGCACTCCCCTCTTTTTAACTCTGGTCCTTGTCCGCCCCTGCAGCCTCAAGCCGGCCTCTCCAGCCACACCCAGCTCTTTCATCTCCTGCTCTCTGGCCCCCTGGCTTTCAACAAGCTTCTCTTCCGCAATCCTTTGGGTTTCAGCTTAGGGAGCACTTCCTCCTGGAAGTCTTCTTCCCCTGACACACAAACAGCGCCCCCCGTCCTCCCCCCACAGTCTGTGCACCCGCGTTGCTCTGTACTTTCCTGTTCTCAGCACTGTTCACATTAGATCATCAGTAACTGGTTGCTTGTCTAGCTGCCTCCGCATCAGACTGTCAGCTCCGTGAGGGAGGGAGGCGGTCAGCTCATCCACCATCATATCGCCAGCGCAGTGCCAGGCAAATGGTGCACAGCTTGTGGCAGAAACTCCATCAGCCCTCCTGTCACTGTCTTATCACTTAATACCCTTCCCCTTAGCGACACGGACTCCTATTTTCCTTCTGTCCATTACTGCATATTTCCCTGATCTCCAGTGCATTCTCTTAGACTTTGGGTGAAAACAATCCAACGAAAACAAACAAAATGAAATCCAAAAGCAAACCAAAGAAACAAACACCAGCAATGATTCCCTAACAAGTTATTACGCAAGTTGTGCAAATCAGCTGCTCTCCTTGAGCTGTTCATGGGCCTGACCTAACTTCAGTAAAGGATGGAAAGTCAGCAAACTTCAAAATCCACACTTTTCCAGCATGTGGGACTGCCTTGTTGGGGTGGAAAAGGAGGTAAAGCAAAAGCTTGGAGACTCAATCTTGTAATAACCTATAATGGAAAAGAATCTGAAAAAGAAATGTATATATATATATATTTATATATGTAATGGAATCACTTAGCTATACATCTGAAACTAACACAACATCATAAATCAACGATACTTCAATTAAAAAAAAAGGCTTGGAGACTGAAAAAGTGAAGAACTGATCTAAGAAATGTGGGGTGGCTGCTTCAGAGGGGGCGCTGAGTGGGGAAGAGACCTGTGGGGCTTTGGTGGGAGACGCAGGTAGGTCACGGGTGGGTTGGAGATGGCCCCCACCAGAATTACAGCAGAGATTTGATGGCCAAGAATTGCAGTTGATGAAGGGGGAGGGGAAGAAAGCTGGGGTGTGAAGGAGGAGGAGGGTCCCCAAATCTGGTCAGTTTGGTCCAGTACCGGTGACGGACACCTGAAATGTCAGTTAAGTCTGGAAAGTGTGACCTTTGATTATTCTGTTCCCAATTGATTATTTTGTTTGTATTACAAAATGCATCTTTCGGATGCGATTCTTTTTTTTTTTTTTAATATTTATTTAGGGACTTACCTGGTGGTCTGGTGGTAGAGAATCCGCCTTACAATGCAGGGGAGACCAGTTTGATCCCTGGTCAGGGAACTAAGATACCACATGCCGCAGGACAACTAAGCCCGCGTGCCACAACTACTGAGCTCGCACACCTCAACTAGAGAGCCTGCGAGCTGCAAACTATAGGGCCCACGCACTCTGGAACCTGCACGTCACAACTACAGAGCCCACATGCCCTGGAGCCTGTGGGCCACAACTAGAGAGAAGCCTGCGCGCTGCAACGAAGTGCCCGCGTGCCGCAACTAAGACCCGACACAGCCAAAACCAAAAATAAATAAATAATAAATAAATCTTTAAAAAATATATTTATTTATTTGGCTGCACCGGGTCTTAGTTGGGGCACGTGGGATCTTTGTTACAGCAAGTGGGATCTTTAGTTGTGGCATTCAGACTCTTTTAGTTGTGGCATGAGGGATCTAGTTCCCTGACCAGGGATCGAACCTGGGCCCCCTGCACTGGGAGCACAGAGTCTTAACCATTGGACCACCAGGGAAGTCCCTCGGGTGAGATTCTGATGCCCTGACCAGGCTTTGTTATTTATTATTTATTTATTTATTTATTTGGCTGCATTGCGTCTTCCTTGCTGCGCGCGGGCTTTCTCTAGTTGTGTCGAGCGGGGTTTACGCTTTGTTGTGGCTTCTCTTGTTGCGGAGCACAGGCTCTAGGCGCGCGGGCTTCAGTTAGTTGTGGCACACAGGCTTAGTTTCTTTGTGGCATGTGGGATCTTCCTGGACCAGGGCTCGAACCTGTGTCGCCTGCATTGGCAGGAGGATTCTTAACCACTGAGCCACCAGAGAAGTCCCTAGGCTTTGTTTTATTAAGGGAGCAATACAAAAAAAAAATCACCGTCATTTTTCTCCCCCATCCCTTCCTTCCTAGTGAGATTTGTGACCAGAAATCCCAGCCAGGATGTGCAGAGTTGTGTTTTCCCCCTGAAGCAAGGTGGGGCTGACCCTCTCTCCATGGCAGCTCACTGCCACCCTCCACCCAGCTGTTCTTTCTGAGCTGGACAGACACAGGGACAGTGGCTCCGATGCCAGTGCAGACTGTTGCAGATTGAGACAAAGCCCTTGTGTATTTTGCTGGGAAGCACTTGGCTGTGAAATAGTGACATGTGAGCAGGGGAGCACATGTGGTGTCTGAGCACATGGCACTCACATCCACGCCTTTCAGGGCGTTTCCAGGTCTCTGTTGAGGACAGTGAGGCTGGGGTTTGCCAAATGTGTTTATCTTCTCAGGTTTGGGCAAAGTCCTTCTAGAAAGTAGATTTGAAAAAAGAAAAAAGAAAGAAAAAGAAAGATTTGGAGGCATTGAGATCAGAAATCTCCTGGGGAATTGTGTATTTTAAAGCAATGCCATGTGTTTAAGCAATGTACACCTCGAGTTGCCAAGAGAGAAACACCATTGCCAGCCCCATGCAGACTTGTGCAAATGGTAGCTGACCCAGGTGCCTTATGCTGGTTCCTTGTTCACAGAGCAGGCTCCTGAGCTGGGAAGGACTTGCCAGCCGAGAGCGAGAAGAAAGCATTATTATTTTAATAATTAAAATTTTTTTTATTCAAGTATAGTTGATTTACAATGTGTTAATTTCTGCTGTACAGCAAAGTGATTCGGTTATACATATATATATATATATACACACATTCTTTTTTAAAAAAATAAATTTATTTATTTATTTATGGCTGCATTGGGTCTTCATTGCTGCATGCAGCCTTTCTCTAGTTGCGGCGAGCGGGGGCTACTCTTCGTTGCGGTGCACGGGCTTCTCATTGCGGTGGCTTCTCTTGTTGCAGAGCACAGGCTCTAGGCGCGCGGGTTTCAGTAGTTGTGGCACACGGGCTCAGTAGTTGTGGCTCGCAGACTCTAGAGCTCAGGCTCAGTAGTTGTGGCACACGGGCTTATTTGCTCTGTGGCATGTGGGATCTTCCCAGATCAGGGCTTGAACCCGTGTCCCTTGCATTGGCAGGCAGATTCTTAACCACTGTGCCACCAGGGAAGCCCCATATATATACGTTCTTTTTCATATTCTTTGCCATTATGGTTTATCACAGGATATTGAATATAGTTCCCTGTGCTATACGGTAGGACCTTGTTGTTTATCCATTCTCTATTGAAAGGATTATTTACTATGTGAAGTGGTGGGTCAGGGATCTCCCCGTTGATTCTCTGAGTTCAAAGTGGAAAAGAAATGAAGTGGAGGCGATTCTTTAGCTTGAGGTCCAGTCCATCAACTGGGCAGTGGTGGTTTTAAACCCACTTGGATGTTATAAGTCGTCAGACCTCCGCAAAGCTGCTCACACCGCCCTGCGTTTCTCCCTGTCTTGCTCTCTGAGGTACAGCACGTGGGTCTGGGAAGAACAGGTTCAAACCTGACACTGATCTTTAACAGAGCCAGTCTTCCCTAGCAAACATGACTTTCCAGAATAATTAGATTACCTTTGCCTCCCAGCACCCGTGTGAACTGGCATCACATGACGCTGGCTGGCTCAGGGTCAGCTGGGGCATCCCTGGGGCCTCTGAGGGATGATCAGAAAGCCTCAGGAGAGGCTGCCCGAGCCTGAAATCTCTCCCTTACTGGCTTTTTAAGGGTGTCCGCCATTTCACTATTATTGAGTCATTCCTCTGTGTGTACCCCAGGGCCCGCTCCTTGCCATCATTCTGTGGAGGCAGGCTGTTCTGGGTTACAGGATTCCCTTAACCCTCTCTCCTTAAACTGTATGTTTAATCTCTTGAGTAAACCACAAATTCAGTTCCACTTTTTCTTTTTCCAGTTTTATTGACATGCAATTGACATGTAATGTTGCGTTAGCTTTAGGTGTACAAGGTAATGATTTGATCTATGTGTATACTGTAAAATGATGACTATGGTAAGCTTCGTCTCAGTGCTGCTTTTTCAGGTTAGACCTCTCTGGAGTCACTTCACCTGTCCTATTCCCTATTCCGTTCAGCTCAGACCGGAAGCAAAGCAGAAATCAGGTGCCCTGGTGTCGGGGACAGAGGGGCAGAAGGAGGGGAAGTGAGGATGCTGAGGAAGGGCAGGCTCTCACATAGCTCCCAGCACAGTCAGGGCTGCTGGGCCTTGCTCTGGCGCCAGAGGACACTTGAAGGGAGAGACGGGCTCCCCGCTTTTGGCCAAGGTGGAGCAACGCCTGCTCCTCCACGAGCTCCTTTCCTCTCTAATCTTCCTTCCTTCCACTCACTTTCCTCTTACTCTCTGTCCCTCTGTCACCCTACTTGTTGGCTCTCAGCCATCATCATTCTAAGTGGCCCCGTGCAGGAAGGGAACTCTCCTTGGTAGCCCTGAGGACCCAGGCCTCCGAAGCCAGACCAGAGCTTGGCTGTCCCCTTCCCTCCTTCCGTACTTGGTTCTCAATCCCTTCTCAAGGCCTGGGGAGTGGCACTGGAGCTGCCCAACTGCAGACACCTCTTCCTTTTTCCCTGGCCTAGGAGAGCTGACCCTGCCTCTGGGCATATTTTATCAACCCCCCAGCTTCTCTCCCAGAGACACGCGCGCAGCAACGAAGACCCAACGCAGCCATAAAAAAAAAAAAAAAAAGACCATAGCGTATTGTTTTGCAATTTGCTTTTTTCCCCTTAACAATATGTTTTGGAGATGTTCTGTGTAGGTAAATACAGATCTGCTTCATTCTCCTTCACTGTTGTGAAATATTGCATAGCCTAGATGAAATATTGTATGTTGCATGTTGTTTCCCGTGTCTAGGAACACCCCAGCACACGCCATTTTGAGCACATGTACAAGGATTTCACTCAGATACCTAGCAATGGAATTGCTGGGCGAAGGAGCACATGCATTTAACATTTTAATAGCTGCTCCCAATCGCCCTCCCAAAAGGCAGTATCTATGTACATTCTGGGTATGAAAGCCCCTGCTTTCTCTATACCCTTATTTGTTTTTATTGAGCTCTTTTATTTTTTACCAATGTGTTGGTCAAAAAAACATGATTTCCTTGTTAAAATAAAAACTTCAGTTCAATCTTCCTGGCCAGGAAACTGTGAGCGATTCACATTAGTAACATAATAACATGTACAGTAATAACACTATTTAACCACTGTGTGCTTTGTTACTATTTTACAGGGAGTGAGTAACTAAGCCGGTCTCTACCCTTTTGCAGGGGAATCTCGTTATGTATCAGTTTTCTCCACACACTTCACTGTACCTTTTAGATGTAAAACGCCAGCGTCTGGGGTCTTGGAGGGCCTCTGGGGAATGCCCCACCCAGTCCCCCATCCTCTCTTCTCTGGAATGGCTCCAAAGAGTTCTTTGGCCACAGCCTGCCCTTCCTTCACGTCCGTTCCTGCCACACAGTGGTCACGCCCTGGAATGATGATGCCAATTGTCTGGTCTGACACAGCAGTGCATTCTCTGCTCCCGGCCTCTGGGTTTCTCCTTTGATCAGCGTGGGACACGTCAGCAGCAGTCGTTGGTTTTGTCCCTTGCTTGACTTAGATGATGCCAGGCTTATCTTCTGGTACATCAGAAGCTGTACCACCAGCTGGATCCTGCCTTAATCTTTTCCAAGCTCACACGTCATCTAGTACAATGTTTTCCACAGAGGAGTCCCTTTTATTTATTTTTTATTTGTTTTGGCCACACTGTGCAGCATGCGGGATCTTAGTTCTCTGAGCAGTGATGGAACCCTGCGCCCCCTGCAGTGGAAGCGTGGAGTCTTAACCACTGGACCGCCAGGGAAGTGCCGGGGAGTCCCTTTTGTTTGTTTGTTTTTGTTCGTTTGTTTTTTGCGGTACGCGGGCCTCTCAATGTTGTAGCCTCTCCCGTTGTGGAGCACAGGCTCCGGACGCGCAGGCTCAGCGGCCATGGCTCACGGGCCCAGCCGCTCCGCGGCATGTGGGATCTTCCCGGAGCGGGGCAAGAACCCGCGTCCCCTGCATCGGCAGGCGGGATCTCAACCACTGCGCCACCAGGGAAGCCCGGAGAGTCCCTTTGAAAAGGAAAAGCTTTAAGAGCATTTAAATTTTTACACCATTTAATTTCATGACTCTTTCTCTTCCCCATCTCCACCTCGATGTCTTGGGTTCCTTGTTCTATTTTTCTCATCCTCTGTACTCAGGAAGACACCAAAATGGTGGCTGTGAAAGGATTTTTCTCCCTGAAAGTTTCCTCTGGACACGCTTCTCTGTTACTAACAAGACACACCTTAGAACCACTTAGTGCCTTAATATTAATCTCTGGGGATTGAATTGGACTCACCACTCAGTACGGCTGTATTTAATAGTGGCTTCCTTCCGAGGCTTACATTTTTAGAGGGATCATAGGATTTTAAGGCAGGGGGACTTGTTCTGATGGTTTCAGGTTAATTTCCTATTTGTATCAGATTAATTTCCTATTTGTATCAGAAAACCGTTTGCTTGCTGATTTGATTATCTCCTTTCCTAAAGTCAATTGAGACCGAATTTGGTTTTTACCCCTTTATCCAGTCCAGCTACCACAGAACCTTTGTTTTGCCAGTGCAGTAATATTATTCTCTCGTTTCTAAAGTGCTCTAGTTCAGGCTATGAGTTCTGCCAACAGGACAGTGCGAGGCAATCGATATAATTAGCAAAGAACCATATTTTCTTCAGGATAACTTCTTCTTTTGGATATTTTGGTCACTTTGCCTTGGACTTTGTTTTTCTTTCATATTTTCTAGTATATGCTGGGAAACATAAGTGGATGGTTTAATAGTTTTGCGTGTGGGTTCATGAACCAGGTGGCCTGGGTTCAAATCCCAGCTCTGCGACTTCCTAGCTGTGTGACCTTGGGCAAGTTACTTAAGCTCTCTGTGTCTCAGTTTTCATGTCAGTGGTTGTTAAAGAAATGCAAGTATCATTCAGTCAAAAAAAATTCCTTCCTTCCTTCCTCCTCCCTCCCTCCCTCCCTCCCTCCCTCCCTTCCTTCCTTCCTTCCTTCCTTCCTTCCTTCCTTCCTTCCTTCCTTCCTTCCTTCCTTCCTTTGTCAGTCATCTATTCAAGCCACAAACTTTTCCAGAGTGCCTGGGACAATGTGCTAGGCTCTATAAACAGGGATACAAAGACAAATAATCCATGGTCTCGGCCCTTAGGAAAGTCTAATGAGGGATGTGCTTGTTACTTATGGTGAGGATAGATCACCTGGAAGAGGAAAGCATGAATAAGAAAATTGACCAATTTGAAGTTGAAGATCCAGACTCATTCTTTCATCAATCTCCAAGTTACTTTCTCCCAAGAAAGAGTAATTTCTTGGGCTGATGTTCAACTTGAGCAAACACCTGAAAGGAACAGCCTGTGGAAGCTACTGATAGTAACTCTGTTCTCCACAAACTGGTTTCCATGTTGTTGCCAGTCAGGATTCTGGCATTGGCCAGGGAATCCCGTGCTCAGGTAGGCTTTCCTTCCTCAGGGGACCCCCTACTCTGAGATGGTGGTGACCCTTGCGTTGGAGATCTACCACATAGGCTTCAGGAACTCTTAGTGGAATTCAATCCACTGGTTAGAGCTCCTGCCGCATGGCATCCGGGTCAGTTGTGGTACAGAGAAAAGATGCAGAGTGGACAGTAACACACCCTCCTTTCTACACATTCCTCACTTGACAACATCTTGTTCCTCAGTATTGAATTGCACCTTATCTCTTTTCTTCTGCCACCGCCAAACCCTTGAGGCCAGGGACTGGGTCTGCTGTACTGATGAACCTGAGATGGCATTGTCCCCTTTCTATGAGGGTCATTGGACTTTCACAGAAGGATGTCTTTCAGCTGATGCCAGCTCCCTTCTTAAGATCCTGTTATCTCTCCTACAGGCAGAGCTTCCTAGTGATGGGTAGGCTGGACTGAGATGCGGTGGGGCGTAAACGTGGGGCTCCTCGTTTTTTTTATATATTAGGCATTTGAGAAACGTTAATTGGTTGGGTGATTTGATGTGCTACTGGTAACAACCCTTGTCCTTGTTGTTAGAATGCACCACAGCCATCAGCCCTGGAATGCAAAGACCAGAATAAACTTGAGGAAGCCACCAGCCAAGCCCGGGCAGAGTTAGTCTCCACCCCAAACACAGGTGAGAGAAGTTTCGTGGGCCCTGAAAGAATGATAACTTTAATTGTAATAATGATACCTCCATCCAGACATGAGGCTCATGGGAGCCTGTGCAGATGACCATGCCTCCCTGGACCAGAAGCCACACTCAGGAGAGAGCTGGCTCGGAGCACCAGGGCCCCCCCACCTTCCTCTCTAGGACCTAGAAATTCAAGTCTTCCTCTCTCCTTTCAGCTGTTTGAAAAGCCTGTGGAAAACACAGAAGAATTAGAAGAATATAATTGACTCCTTCTAAAGGAGTCTCAAGGGTTTCTTTGTATGTAAGGCTGTTAACATGTGTGGCATATGAGGAACATTCACACGGCTTACAGGACAGTATCTGTTGAATTCAGGGCGGGGCAGAGACCAGAGACTTAGAACTTAAGGATTAGTAGCTACTTCTAGTGAAGATCCGCAGAGTTGAGGAAAAAGTATTTTGGATCCTGTAACGGAAATGCTTTCTCCAGAGGGGAGACGCCCACGTGAAGGGGGAGATGAGAGGAAGTAACTGTGGGAAGTGGAAATCCTGGTCATGGGGATCTTAATTTGGGCCATAGTCAGGGTTGGGGCTCACAGTATTTGAGGTAGTTGCGAACATTTAAAAATCAGGAGATTTCCAGAGAATCGGGAACGTGGTCAAGAGGAATAGCCTAGCTTCTCCTGAAATGTTAAACTCGCCACCGAGCCTGCATCTCACGTGGCACCACCAGCTGGAGCAGTCACTGTTCGTCACTGGGGAGTATTGGGGTTTCCTGTCCCTTCGCCCCCACAGACGCCGCCCCCCCACCTCCTCCATCCCGGCATTAGCCTTATCCCTCCAGGGGTTCTGTGCATACCCTTCCCTCACCTCCCTCAGTCACCCCTGCTCTCCTCAGCACCCCACCTCTATCTTGGCATCTCCTTTCGGCAAATAGATACGCTCTCGCCCTTCCCCCTTTAAAGCAACCCTCCTTCAGCCCCTCCCGCCCTTGCTGTGGTGTTGTCCTTGTAGAGCCAACCTGCTTGGAAAGGTCACCTGCTTTCTCTATCACCTCTTCCTCGTGTCCCACTCATGCCAGTGCCCCACCCACTGCTATGGGGCTTCCCCCGTCTCCACCCAGAGGGGTTCTTGCTCATCCTTCATTCTGCCCAGGGTAGTCTCAGGGCATTTGGTGCTGTGTCCTCTCCCTCCTGGAATCCCCCTCCTCCCCTGGCTTAGTGATTTCTCTCTTTTTTCTTTTTCTTTCTTTCTTTTTTTTTTTAAAGACTTATTTTTTTTGAGATTTATTTATTTGTTTGTTTGTTTGTTTTTTGGAGGCGTTGGGTCTTCGTTGCTGCACGCAGACTCTCTCTAGCTGCAGTGAGTGGGGGCCCCTCCTCACCGCCGTGTTCGGGCCTCTCACTGTGGTGGCCCCTCCCGCTGCGGAGCACGGGCTCTAGGCACGTGGGCTCAGCAGTTGTGGCACGCGGGCTCAGCAGTTGTGGCACATGGGCTCAGTAGTTGTGGCACGCGGGCTCAGCAGCTGTGGCGCACAGGCCTAGTTGCTCCGCGGCATGTGGGATCCTCCTGGACCAGGGCCCAAACCCGTGTCCCCTGCACTGGCAGGCGGACTCCCAACAACTGCGCCACCAGGGAAGCCCTCTTTTTCTTTTTTTCTGACCTCACTGCACAGCTTGCGGGATCTCAGTTCCCCGACCAGGGACTGAACCCAGACCGCAGCCGTGAAAGTGCCAAGTCCTAACCACTGGACCGCTAGGGAATTCCCTAGTGATTTCTCTTCTGTCTGCATGGTTAGGACGACCTTCCCAGGCCCCTTATGGCCTTGTCTCTTCCTGCGAGCTCACAAGTGGCAGAATTTCCCGAGGACCTGTCCTGGGCTCTTTATTTTTCTCGTTCTGGACTCTCTGGGCAACCTCTTGGGGCTGCTGATTCTCAAGCCTGCTTTCCAGCACTGGGCCCACCTGCGCCTCCCCTCACCCTGCCAACCGGACCCCCGTCGAGTTTTCTCTGCCTCTGATCAGCTCTGTAACCATCTGGTCGCCACACCAGCACCCCCCTCCTTAACATCCCTGACATCTTAGGTTTCCATTATTGACTGCAGTTGCCACCATTATTTACGGGTCCGCCTGTCTTAGACCTTTTCCTCCACAGAGGGAGTGAGCTTTAAGTAGAGGCCAGTCTAAAAGAAAAATCGGATCATGTTACTCCCCTGCTTATAATTCTTCAGAGGCTCCTCTTGGCTTTCAGGGTGAAGTTCATGTCTTTGTCTTAGCACCCAAGGCTGCCATGACCTGCTGACATTTCAGCACCCACGGCTTTCCCATGTGCACCTGTCGCCCCACGCATACCAGAGCGCTTGCTGGTACCCAAATTCATGATGTTGGTCCCTGCTCCTGTCTTCACAATTCTCCCCAACACTCTTTCTGCCCCCCGTTTTTCTGGGCCTTTGAGTCACTACGTCAGACCCCCTGAGCCTCTGGGTCTGGGCTCAGTGCCCTCCTGCGGTGCCGGGCACCCCCATTTCAACTCCCACAGTACTGGGCTTCTGCTAGACTTCACATCCCCTGGGGACCCGGGAAGGTCCCCTGCACAGTATGCCTGGCACATACAATAGAGAGATGACGGCAGGAGCTTCTGACTGGCTTCCCAGCTCTCACGTGGCTGCATACTCCTCGTCCTTTTGGGAGCAGCTTAGACTCTCACAGTGTTTGCGTTTCCAACGCAGCACTTTTTTCTAGTACGATGTACTTCAACATTTATTAAGTGTCTCAAGATTTAAAGACGATTGGGATTTGACCCCTTTCCCCAAAGGACCTGTTATACACCGGATGCATCACATCTATTCACTCAGTAAGCATTTACCGGCAGCCAGCACAGAAGGAGGTAGAATTCATGCAGCCAGGCACGGGGATTCACATAAAGTCTGCGGAGCTTAGAAGAACTCGCTGGGGCTTTTCATCTTCGCGAGCTTTGCTTTCAACGACAGGAGAAAGATTACAGCTGTCCTTGCTGGGACTCCTCTACTGGCCAGGTTACAGGCTTTTCCCTGATCACAAACGTTTCCTTTGAAACCTGCTTTCACGGCCCTCACTTTCATGGACTTTGAAGTCGGAATTTCATGTAAACCTGACTTCAGCTGAAACGAACATTTCCTGCCCCCCGCCATTGGCCTCGGGCTTTCTCTACTTCAGCTTCTCAAGAGGTTTCTGCCGTGTCCCTTAATAGTTAAAAACAGAACAGAGCTTGGGGTCGGCTTTCTCACAGCAGCACTGCTGTCAGCTGTTGTCATAAAGAGTCATTTTGGTAAATAAGCAGAAAATCAGTGTGTTTGATCAGAGAGCCGTGGCTGGACTTTGAGATAAGACCGTGAGGTTCAGACCAGTGGGGCTTTTGCTCCAGACCTCTATCTGGCCACGTGGTGTCTTAAGTGGCTAAGAGGGTTTTGAAAGATGAAATGCTGGGAAGTTGAATCTATAAATGTCCACCCCCAAAGTCACAATGTTTGCACGTCACACTGTCTGGCATTGAGAGCTGGGTAGCCTCGTGGTTAAGAGCTCCGCTCCGGAACTGGACTGCCGGGGTTTCAATCCTGTTTCTGCTACTCTAACCTTCTGATGGGACAGGTTCTTGTTTCCCCATTTGTGAAATCAGGATGATTAGAGTATTTCCCTTGTGTGGTGGTTGTGAGGATTAAGCCAGTTAGTAGCCGAGCAGGGCTTAGACACAGAGTAAGCACTCAGTAACGTGACCTCTTGTAATTATGCCCCTTTATCAGCTCCACACAGGATGTTAAACACAATGACTTTCTCTGGGTCACCAGAGCCGTCATCAGATCTCCCCACCTTTGCTGGTCCACAGCATCCCTGCTCCCGTTGTTTCAATCCTCTTTCCTTCTCTGGCCGTCTTATTCAAGTCCTCTCTCTCTCTCTCTCTCTCTCTCTCTCTCTTTTATTGGCTGTGCTGCATGGCTTGTGGGATCTTAGTTCCCTGATCGGGGATCCAACCTGGGCCCCTGGCAGTGAGAGCACCAAGTCCTAACCGCTGGACCACCAGGGAATTCCCAGTCGTATCTCTTTCATATGTTCTTTCTGCCTGGAATAGGCTTCTGTTTCACCTCTGCCCCTCCCCCCGTGTTCTGTCTCTCTCTGTTGAAGCCCTCTTGGCGGATTACGTGCAGATATTCCTGCAACCACCACTAACCATGGGAAAACTCTAGGATGATTTTTTTTTGTTTTTTGAGTTTGTATTTATAAATCTCTAAAGCCTTTATTTATTTATTTATTTATTGCACATTCGGGATCTTAGTTCCCTGATCAGGGATCAAACCTGTGGCCCCTGCAGTGGAAGTGTGGAGTCTTAACCACTGGACCGCCAGGGAAGTTCCTCTAAAGCCTTAGAGAGCCCTTGCCAGTGGACTAACCTGTGAGATTGCCATCTAATTTTTTTTTAATTGTAAAATATACATAAGATTTAGCGTTTTAACCATTTTTAGGTGTACAGTGCAGTGGCATTAAGTACATTCACATTGTTGGGCACTCATCACCATTCTCTGTCCCCAGAACACTGTCATCTTCCCAAACAGAAGCTCTGTACCCATTAAACAATAACTTCCCCTTTTCTCCCTCCAGTTCCTGGCAACCACGATTCTGTTTTCTGTCTCTGTGAATTTAACTACATTACGTGCCTCATATTGGTGGAGTCATACATTTGTCCTTTTTAAAAAATATTTATTTATTTATTAGTTTTGGCTGCGTTGGGTCTTCATTGCTGCACGCGGGCTTTCTCTAGTTGCAGAGAGTGGGGCCTACTCTTTGTTGCGGTGTGAGAGCTTCTCATTGCAGTGGCTTCTCTTGTTGCAGAGCACGGGCTCTAGGCGCACAGGCTTCAGTAGTTGTGGCTTGCGGGCTCTAGAGCGCAGGCTCAGTAGTTGCGGCGCACGGGCTTAGTTGCTCCGCGGCATGTGGGATCTTCCCGGACCAGGGCTTGAACCCGTGTCCCCTGCATTGGCAGGCGGATTCTTAACCACTGCGCCACCAGGGAAGCCCCATACATTTGTCCTTTGATGGCTGGCTTACTTCACGTAGCATAATGTCTTCAGGGTACGTCCATTCTGTAGCATGTGTCAGAACCTCCTTTCTTCTATAGGCTGAATTTTATGTATAGGTCACATTTTGCTTATCCAGTCATCTGTCAATGGACATTTGAGTTGTTTCCACTTTTTGGCTATTGTGAATGGCACTGCCGCGAACATTGGTGTACAAGTATGAGTCCCTGCTTTCAATTCTTTTGAGTGTTATGCCCTGTGGTGGAATTGTGGGATCATATGGTCCATCTCTTATGCAAGGTTGACTTTATAAATCAAGATCAGAGCTTGAACACCTGGTGGGAAAATTCTCTCTTTACCTCCCTTCTCCCCGACCCCCACCCACCCCAGGCCCTCCCACGGACTTTATCTCCATCAATGTCAACTCTACCCTCAGGTGCTTCAGGCTAAAACTCGAGTCATCTTGGACTTCTCGAATTCTCTTACAACTCATGTTTAGACAATGAGCAATTCCCATCGGCTCCATCCTCTGTACCCAGAATCGAGTCATTTCTCACCATCCCGAACATTGCTGCCGGATCCAGGCCACCACACCGCTCGTCTGCATTATGACAATTGTTTCCTAACTGGCCTCCCTGTTTCAGTCTTGGTCCCCCTCTGGTCTCTTCTGAGCACAGCAATAAGTTCAACCCGTGAAAAACATTAGTCAAATAATGTCATTCCTCATTCCAGCATCTCACTCCCCATCTCACTCGAGGCAAAATTTAAGTGCTTGCAAAGGTCTGTTGGCCCTCACTGCTCATCTGACCCCACCTCTCCTTCCCTCATCAGCTCAGGCCACAAGTGTCCCCTTGCTGTGCCGCCTCAGGGCTTCTGAGTTTGTGGAGAACTATGCCTAGAATGTTCTTCCCTTGACAAACTCTTCGCCTTCCAATGTCACGTCTCTAGAGAGCCCTTCTCTGAAAACTTAAAGTAACAAGCCCTTGCTCTCCTGATTCCAGGCGTCACCCATGCCTTTTAGCCACTTACTAATCACAGTCTGACACATACGCCCTCCCTAATCTGTTCCTTTCCTTCCTCCTCACTAGAATGTAAGCTTCATGATGTCAGGGGCTTTTTTTGGTTTCCTGTCATATCCTCAGTGCCTGTAACAGTGCCAGGCACACACTAGGTGCTCAGTTAGTATCTGTTCAATGAATGGATGGATGGTGCTCTGAGGTCCCCACCTTAACGGCCCACAGATGTTCCTAGTCTCTGAGAGTCATGCAGACGTATGAAAGTCCCATGGCTACCAGGCTCCAGTCTCATCCTTCTGGCCCAGGGCAGCTTCAAAATGAAGCAAACTGGGTTGATCCCTTTTTGCAGCCCCCTTTAGCCTTAGTAGTTCTTGTAAATGCCCCTGATCACTGCAAGGATTTATCCTATAACAAACAGCCCTTCAAAAACCTGTGCCAAAAAAACCCAAAACAAAACAAAAAACAAACCTGTGTCGTATCTGAGTTCCCCAAACTGGACTCTGTGGGCATCTTCTCAGGGGCTCAAGGAGTCTACACAAATCAAATAGTGTTTTTACATTTTGATGACAATCTGAGGGAAAAAAAGTCAACAAATTCTTGGTCTTTCGATGACTGCCTTACAGCTGAGGAGTGTCATATGAGTGGTTCCAGGGTGGTTGCATTTGTGTGTGTGGTATTCTTGGTGCCCAGGGATGCCCTGAAGTGATGGTCTTTCATTTTTATTTGTTCAAACTGGGGTCGCTGGTTCGTGAATGTCTTCTTGCAAATCCATGATAATTTTTTTTCCCTGTAAATGTGTCTGAAAGATATGTATTCAGACTGCACAGCTAATAACCCTGAGCTACTGTGCAGGCTGAAATACAACACCAGGCTAGAAATCTTCCAGGCTCCAGGCCTCGATTTTACGTGGGTCTGAGTCAGCCTAGGGCAACAGGGTATGAAGCAGAGGCAAGAATATTGGTCTTAGAGTCAGGAGACTGGAGGTGGCACCAATCTCGGTCTCTGAACTAACCGTGTGAGCCTGGGTTTGTTGGCCCACCTTTGTGGGTTTCATTCTTCCTCTATAAAATGAACCAGAGAATCTGAGTCTCTTCCAACCCTGACAGTCTCTTTTGTGAGATATGTTGGGGAGAAATGCCCATTTGGACACCAGGAAAAATACATTGTTGGCACCAAACCCTGGCGCCACCAGGACTGGCCATGAGGATAATAGTGACACTTACTGAGGTGTCCATTCAAGGCTCGTCTTCTCTGAGTGGACTTTGCTGAGGATTCTACCTAGAAATCCCACCTCCATCTCTATCCTTTTTACCCTAGTTGATTTTTCTTCATATTCTTCTCCTGTGCTTTTGAGGAAATCTGACCTTTATTAAGGTTATTTCTTATTATCTGTCTTCTCCTTCTAAAATTAAACTCTATAAGGGAGAGTTTTTTTGTGTGTGTGTGCAAGACTGTGCTCCAGTGCCTTGGAATGGTGTCTGTCCCTTACTGGGTACCTGAGCAACATTTTCTGAATGATTTGGGCACCTCCTCTGCTTTGGGTCCTGTGCAAGGTGCTTTACATTTTAATCAATAAGTGCATGAAGTAAGTATTATTATTAGCCTTGTGTATTGGCTGAGAAAACTGAGGCTTCACAAAAATCAGGTAACTTGCCTGTAAGTGTCACAGCTGAAACTTAAACCTGGGTAAGTTGCACACCTTGTTGTATTCATCCTTAGCTTTGGCACCTCTCAGCCAGGAGGGCTCTAGTGCCAAATGCATGAAGCACAGAGGGGCTATTCTGTGGCTCCGGTTTTTTTCCTTCTTTTGTGCAGCTCTGTGTACAGGGAAGGGGAAATTAAACTCTCATTTATTGAAGAGACTGTCTTTTTCCCATTGTATAGTCTTGGCTCCTTTGTTGTAAGTTAATTAACCATAAATGCATGGTTTAATTTCTGGGCTCTCTATTCTGTTCCATTGATCTATGTGTCTGTTTTATGCCAATGCCATACTGTTTTGATTACTACAGCTTTGTAATATAGTTTAAAATCAGAATGTGGGGTGCCTCCAGCTTTCTTCCTTCTCAAGATTTCTTTGGTTATTTGGAGACTTTTGTGATTACATAAAAATTTTGGGATTTTCTTTTTCTATTTCTGTGAAAAATGCCTTTGGAATTTTGATGGGGATTGCTTTGAATCTATAGAGTGCTTTGGGTAGTATTGATGGAAATCAAACTCTCAGAGTCCTCCTTGACTGCCTTTGCTTGCTCTGACTGCGCAAAGAACTCACTGTGCAGAATTGCAGAACTGGGTGGTTTGTTAGCTATCCTCTGGTTCCACCAATCCCTTCATTTTAAAGTGGAAGAAACGGAGACCTAAAACAGCTGAGTGCCACATAACTCCTGTATTGTCTTGATCTATGGACTGATTCATGAGCTTTCAGTGGTCTGGGTGGTAAACCAGAAGGCCCTTGGCAGCAAAGCTGGGAGCCTGCACAGTGTCAGGGGCCCACCCCACCTTGATACTATGGCCATCTGCTGGCCCCTTGGGCCCTGGGCCTTCGGGGTCTTCTGTTACTTGGGTGCTGTTCAGTTTCCAGGGAGCAGACACTGGCTGAGGGCCCTGCCTCTGGTCAGACCACCCCCCCAGACAGTGCTTCTTGATGTGAAAACCATGTCTGTCAAAATGTCATCTTCTTGGTGTTCAAACGTTCCAGGAGGATGGGTTTCAGGACCATTCTGTGGGCATTTTCATGTCTTCCTGTTCCTGACATGTTGTCCCTATCTTTTCCCTCCTGGGTCTCTTAGGGGTTAAATGCTACCAGGAAGAAACAGGGCAAGTTCTCCCCCTTATGCTGAAAGTAAAGAATGAGGAATAGTTTCTGTTCATGAATAAGCTATTGCTTATTGATGTTCCGATCACAGAAAAAATGTTCTTGTTCCTGTTTGTTACACATGAAATTGCAGCAAACAGTACAAGACTGACTATAATTAAGTACTTGAGTGATGTGGTCTCTATTATACCAGGTGTAGAAATTCAGGGGAAAGAGTCTTGGAGAGGGATGAAATGGTCACATAATAATAAAAATGAAATAAGAACTAACCCTTATCAAGTGCTTTCTATGTGTCGGACACAATACAAATGTTTTACGTGACTTGAACTCATTTAATCTTCTCAATAACCCTGCGAACCCTGTTCATCTCCATTTTCCAGTGGAGGAACCTGAGGCACAGAAAGACTGAGTAATTTGTTCAAAGTCATACAGAGCTGGAAGTGCAAAGCCAGGATTTGAATCCAGACAGCCTGGCTCCAGCGTCTTTTCCCTTAAATACTGCACCTAATGGCCTTGATGGAGGCTTTGTGAAGGAGATGAGACTTGAGCTGGACCTTGAAGAAGGAAAGGTCTGACAGCGTGGGGACCTATCTGAGTGATGGAGTGGGCATGGCAGACCCCAACAGGGAGGAAGGGACTGGCCTCACTCGGCAGAGTGCATGTACTGGGGAGCAGCAGGGAAGACGGCGGGGCAGTAAGTTGGGAACAGATTATAAAAGGTCTTAGCATCTAGTCAGAGGGTTTAGACTTGATCTGGAAGGACCCAGCCTTTGAAGTGTGCTGAAGGATGACTTGCTAGAAGCAGAGGTTTGGGGAGGTTTTTTTGGTGGCAGTGGTAGGTCTGAGGGTAGGAGGTGCGGAGGCAGGAATGAGGCGCCGGAGGGTCGAGCCTAGAATGCTGGTCTCAGCTGGGCCAGCTTGGGAGGGAAGATGCATGCAGAGTGGGAGAGACAGGGGACAGACCGGAAGGGCTCTCACCACCTGAGATCACCATGATGCAGTGACATTCTGGGCAAGCAGGGGCCCCGCACCCCAGAGCTGCACACACCTGGCCCAGGAGTGGGCCAGGTGGCTGCCCCAGCACTAAGAAGTATGCCTGAACTGCCCCGCATCTGTCTGCCCTGCTCCACCCTCAGAGCACAAAAGGGCTGCGCTTCCCCTGCACCCTCCAAGTCCTGCACACCTTTCTCGTGGCCACCCCAACCTAGGACCCCACAGGGAGGGGAATTCTGGAAATTCCACATACAGAGCAGATTCACTTTTCTTTCACTCTTCTCTTTCCCTCCTCAGCGATTTGACTGAAAGGGCTTCCACAGATGCAGCATAAATTTTCTCAGCGAATCAGTTGTAGCCAAACATCATATCTGAGGATCTCCCACCCTCCCTGCAAGTTCGTAATAAATCTCACCTCTTCTCTGAACTTCCTGAAGTTTCATCTGTGCCACTCCCATCCGGGGCACGTGGTTTTCTACAGCTGCATCTTCTGTATGAGTTTGCTTGGGCCTCCAGGACCAGATGGCTGAGCAGCAGACATTTGTTTTTCACGAACCTGGAGGCTAGAAGTCCAAGATCGAGGTGTGGCAGGGTGGGTTTCTCGAGGCCCCTCTCCTTGGCTTATAAATGACGGTCTTTTCCTGTCTCCACGCGGTCGTCCCTCTGTAACTGTCTGTGACCTTATTTCCTCTTGTTATAAGCACACCGGGGTCATATGGGGTTAGGGCCCACCCTAGTGATCTGATTTTAACTTAACTGCTTCTTTAAAGACCATCTTCAAATGCAGTCACTTTCTGAGGTACTGGAGGTACTTCTACATGTGAATTTGGGGGGCAGGGGCCACAATTCAGCCCATAACACCTTCCTTCTCGTGCAAGTTACCACAGGGTGAAGGGTCAGCCCAGCAACTACCCAGGCTGCGCTGTTCTTACATCCAGTCCCTCATGAGGGACAGCCTCTGGGCTTTTCTGTGAAGGGCGTTATTTACTGAGGCCCGGTTTCCTACGCAGTGTCGTCGCAGTGTCGTCCTTCTCCAGGCCAGGAGCTTTCTCCACGCAGGCATTCCAACTTGGTCAGATCCGAAAGTAGTAAATCCAGGGGAGATTTTTTTTTTTTTTTTTTTACTGTGTGCAGAATTCCTGGCATAGCAGAGAGCTCAGGAAGGAAGGCCCTGTTTGGGGCCAGAGATCAAGGCTTTGGAGGCTTACCCCTCTGAGAAAGCGTTAGGCCCTCCTCTCACTAATCCTGTTTGCTCCATTAGCCTCTGAATTGATGTACCTAGAATGATGCACTTTGTCACAACCAATGATTTAATGTAACCCTTGAGCTTTTTTTCCCCCCACCCTTAGAGTACCAGTCACTGGGGGATCTAGAAAGGAGTAGAGAGGCAAGATTGGCAAAGGGGAGGGTTCTGTGGCTCTCAGGGTCCAGGACAGGTCACTGGGTCCAGTCTGCTCTCCCAGCGGGCACCCGTGGGGGCCAGAGGGCTGCCCGCCTGGCAGGAGGTGGGGGTCTGGGCGAGGTGAGGCTTCCCAGGCCCTGCCTACTGTCCTCCTGCTGGAAGTGGGGAGGGAGCGGGTGACAGCCTTCTACAGATCCGGCAGAATCGAGCCACAAGGGCACCGGGCATCTTCCTCCCTCTTCTCTAGATTCCAGCTCCCAGGCACCGGCCAAAGTTGCCATCGCTTTTTATTAAAGTGAAAAACACTTCACTGAAGTGAAATATTCGAGATATGAATATTCTCCAAAGCCATTTTGGAAATTTTTCAAGAATAGTTTCTTAGGCAAAACAGGGAAAAGGACAAGATTGCACGCAGGGCTGGATGACCCACTTGGAGAGCCGGTTCTAGAAAGAGGACTTTGATTTGATGCTACGGCCTCACGTAGAGGGAAGGAAGGGAGCGGGAGGGTTGGGTTGGAGGGCTGGAGGCCTGGCCCTTCTCCAGGGTGTCCTCCTTGGTACGTGACAGGCCCTTGGGGAGACACCTTAATAAAGGGGTCGCGAGCAGCCTGGCAGCCTTCTGACCCTCCTGGTACCCAAGACAAAAGTGTTAGCCTGAAGTGACTCTTTAGGTAGCTTCCTAGCACATTTACCCCTTTACAGACCCCAAACTACGCAAGTAAGTGGACCTCTTTTAAAAAGATAAAGGTATTAAAAACATCCAACTATCTTATTACGGTAAGTGCTGAAGGAGATGCACCTTGTAATCTTAGCTGTCACATTAGTGAAACACTTTTATCCCAAAAGGCCTGGGAGGTATTATTTTAAAGCTATTTTTGTACTAGTGTAGACTTTCTTCTTTTCTAAACATGGCTAGAGTGGTCAGTTTGGGAAAAGTAGAAGAGGAGAAAAAAGGAAAAGAAGAGACACTTTCCTACCAGCGCTCTCCGGAGGTCTAGAAGCTGGTAGAAATGGCCTGAGTGAGAGCTGAACCAAGGGCCCTGGGTCGGTGGCGGAGGCTGGGAGGGGCACTGGCAGGGCCGGAGGGGTCGAGTTTTGGTGTGAGGCGGCCTTGGGGCCTGCCCCACCCCCCTCCCAGCCCCTGGGCTCTTGCTGAGAGGAATGGAATGTGTGTGCGGACCGGACCTGCCAAGCCGAGGCCGCTGAGAAGTCAGGACCCTCCTTACCCATTGCCAGATGTTGTTTCTGGCAGGTAACTCTTGGGAGGCCTGAGCATGGGGGAAGGGAGACCCCTGCGGTGTGCAGGCGCAGGGACTTGAGGGATGACGGAGGGCAGGTCCCGGCTCAGCTTGGTACCCAGGCTGCTCGCGAAGTGTTTGTGGACCGACTGTCAAGTTCACTTTTGTTGGGCAGCTCCCACACTCCTGGCACATTGCATTCCTCCTCTAGTGTAATCCGCACAAGAACAGGTGAGGAAAGTCTCATGTCCATTTCCAGACAGGGGACTTTGGGATCCGGACGTTCTGTGACTTGACTGAGGTCACACAGCTAAGAGGCCGTGACATTCCCGGCTCTCATGCTGAGGGGGCATAAGAACCACTGGGGAGCTGGTTAAAAACGTGGGTTTCCCCGCACCACTCAAGATTCTGATTTTGTCATAGCATTTTTTTAAAACTGTGGTAAAATACACAGAATAGAAAATTTACCGTTTAACCATTTTGAGTGTATCGTTCAGTGGCATTAAGTACATTCGCATGGCTCTGCAACCATCACCACCAACCATCTCCAGAACTTTTTTCATCTCCCCAAACTGAAACTCTGCCCCCATTAAACAACCACGCCCCTCCCCCTCCCCCAGTCCCTGGTGACCTCCGCTCTACTTTCCGTCTCTGAATTTGACTACTCTAGGGACCTCTGTAAGTGGAATCGTGTAGTCTGTGTCCTTTTGTGTCTGGCTTATTTCACTGTCACAGTATTTTAAACAAGGGCCCCTGGCAATCCTCATGTAGGGGTCTGGACCTCTCTGAGGAATTCTGGCCGAGGCTGGGAGGCGGGTGAGGGGAAATGCCTTCCTGGCACAGGCTTTGCTGGCTGAGTTTATATGCATGGGAGGGCTGGGATGAGTCAGGGAGTGCTGGTGGAGAGGTAGGAAGTGGGAGGTGACGGTATGGTGTCAGAGGGACCGTGGGGTGGGCAGTGGCTGGTTTCTGGCAGGCATTGCTTAGGGTAGGGTGTTGACCAAGGCCTAAGAGCTCAGGGCGGGAGGACGGGAGGGACAATTGTGTGGACTGGTCAGTTCAGGGAAGGCTCCCCGTTTCTTCTTAGCTTCTCTTTCTCCTAACTGCTAAGGAGGATGGAGGTGCGGCGCGCATACACTGCGCCTGCGCACGCATCGCACTCTCCCGCCCCCCAACCCCCCCCTCGACCTGGCTGCGGTCTGCCTGGCCTCCTATTGGTTGCCTGGCCCCGGGCCGGTCTCCCTCCGTCTCTGTACCTCTCTTTCCCCATTTATGACATTTATAGTTACAGTACCAATCGCATAGGTGTGTCGTAAGGATTAAATGAGAGAATTCCTGCAAGGGCTTAGAACAGTGCTTGGCACAGATTAAGCGGCCAATCAATACCCAGCATAACGCAGAGGTTTCTGGTGGGGCTGTGATTTGCCCCGACTGTTTGTTTTTTTCATAGTAACGTAAATACAGACTCGGAGAGGAGGTGGAGGACTTGTAGCCGCAGGGTGTACTGATAACACGGGTAGTGAGGGTGGGCGCTGGTGGGTGGTCCCCTTGCCAGCCTGAGCCCGTGCCACGTCTTCTGCTTGGTTTCAGCCTCTCTTTCTCTCAGCCATATGACTAAGAGGTCGTCGGCAAACCGGGAGGAGAGTTCTTATCAGAACCCTACCATGCTGGCACTCTGATCTCAGACTTTCAGCTTCCACAGCTGTGAGACAGATTACTGTCGTTTAAGCCACCCCGTCTATGGTATACAGTGTTTGTCATAGCAGCCTAAACCGACTGAGACACAAGGGATGGGGCTAAACATCCTACAGTGCACAGACCCGTCTCCCACAGCAAAGAATTATCCAGCGCAAAATGTTTATTTTATTTTATTTTGGCTGCGCCAGGTCTTAGTTGTGGCACGAGGGGTCTGTAGTTGCAGCATGCGGACTTCTTAGTTGTAGCATATGGAATCTAGATTCCCGACCAGGGATCGAAACCGGGTCCAGGCCCCCTGCATCGGGAGCGCGGAGTCTTACCCACTGGACCACCAGGGAAGTCCCAGCACGAAATGTCTGAAATGTCGCTTCGAGACACTCTGCTCAATGGTAGCTTTTTTTTTTTTTTTTTTTAATATTTATTTATTTGGCTGCACCGAGTCTTAGTTGCGGCACACAGGATCTTTAGTTGCGGCATGTGGGATCTAGTTCCCTGATCGAACCTGGGCCCCCTGCATTGGGAGCGTGGAGTCTTAACCACTGGACCACTTAACCACCAGGGAAGTCCTGCTCTAGGGTAGCTCGAACTGTGCTTGCAGCCAGAAAGCACTCCTGCAAGGACTGCCGGCATCCCCATAGTTCCAGATGGTGACCCTTTTGTCCTCATCCCTATGGCTGCAGGAGGCTGACGCTCATGCCCAACTTCTCCCGTAGTGGTGCAAATAAGCTCAGAAGTTCTTTAACTTGCAGTGGTAGACCACTGGTGGAGCCGGCATCTGGGGCGTGGCAGGGAGGGTTAGGCCCGAGGGGTTGCAACAGACCCATCATCTCGTATTATCTATGTATTGAATTGACATTCACCAACTGGGTTAGCACAGGGTTACTGTGGATAACTGGGCTGTTTAGAAGTCCCACTGCTCCCCCCTCCCCCACCCGGAAAGAACAGAGATGAGTTGAAGATTGTCAGGAGATGATGATCTGCTGCAAATGGTCATTCACAAAGTTATTGACCTGCCCACCTGCGATGGCCACTCATTGGACCCTTGACTCAGCACTCAAGCCTCACTCCGTGGCTGCATGACAAAGCAATTGGATGAGGCGATGAGTTTTAAACTTCTCAACTTTTGTGGTTTTGGTGGCTAGGAACCAGAGCCCTAGTTACAGGAGTGTTTTCTAATCTCTATGGGGTTTTTCCGTGTAATTTTCGGTTTATGATCCAGCGCTCATACGTGGATGAGCTGTACTTTCTGCTTTCCCCGTGTTGTCCACTTTGTAAACTTGAATGGTTTCATGTGTCACCTTCTCTGTCCCTGACACCTCTCCCTCTTGTGGAATGACCTGTTCCTTTACTTGTACCCACACAGCCCGTTATGCTGTGAGAGCCCATAGCTCTCATTATAGTCTGGTTATGTCAATATAATCCCAATATAAGGAATATAACTCACATAATTCTCCCCAATGGAAGAAGATTCTGGAGGGG
The DNA here is from genome assembly GCF_963455315.2 of Globicephala melas. Classification (NCBI taxonomy): domain Eukaryota; kingdom Metazoa; phylum Chordata; class Mammalia; order Artiodactyla; family Delphinidae; genus Globicephala; species Globicephala melas. The sequence goes on from NC_083321.1 coordinate 9,176,319, forward strand.
AGGGACTACATGTTTTCTCATCCTTGAGCCCTCAGTACCGGGGCTGGGTCTGACCCAGGATCAGGCTGCAGGAAATGTTTACTGAGCTGAACTGAACTTCAAAAGAGTAAAGCGTGTGCAACAATTTGATGGTGAAAATGGCAGATCTGGGCCACTCGATATATACATGGAGGAAAGAAAGACACTGCAGCAAGTTCTAGCAGGGTACGTGGAAACTGCCTGAGAGCGTGTCCATCTTTCTTTTTCCAACCAGCTACAGCTGCTAGCATGCATTCCTCAGCGTCAAAAGGCTTGAGTGTTTCAAGATGCATTTTTGGAATGCTGGGCTAGCCATCGAGAATTTAAGATGTTTATAGGATATGCTTTCTGGTGAGATCACTGCAAAAGTTTGAATTGTAGAATATGAATTTTCTTTTAAAGAAATGCAATTATATTACTTTGAAGACTGTACTAAGTGTAATTGAACTAAGCTGAGAGGAAGGACCTAGGCTTTGCATAACCACCAAGTAAACTAGGTCTTTTAGAAGAGAAACTTGGGGACCTTAATGAGTATACAAATGATTCATAATTAGCAGGCATGTTGTTTGTAAATAGTTTATTATCCCACATAGTTTAAATGCTTCCTCATTTTAGATATACGATCAATTTGCTTAATAGCCTCTGTTTAAACGATCACAAATACTGGATCAGGGATATTTAAAATTTTTTTATTTTATTTATTTTTGGCTGCGTTGGGTCTTTGTTGCTGCGTGCGGGCTTTCTCTAGTTGCGGTGAACGGGGGCTACTCTTCGTTGCGGTGCGCGGGCTTCTCATTGCAGTGGCTTCTCTTGTTGCGGAGCACGGACTCTAGGCGCACGGGCTTCAGTACTTGCGGCATGCGGGCTTTAGAGCACAGGCTCAGTAGTTGTAGCGCACGGGCTTAGCTGCTCCGTGGCATGTGGGGTCTTCCCGGACCAGGGCTCGGACCCATGTCCCCTGCATTGGCAGGCGGATTCTTAACCGCTGCGCCACAAGGGAAGTCCCGGCATGTTTGAATTGATACGTTTTTGTTTCATTCATTGATCTAACCAGTATTTATTGAAAGCCCATTATGTTCCAGACCCTGGGCATAGCAATGAGCAAAATCAAGTCCTTGTCTTCTTGGAACATTCTAGTGAGGCGAGGCGTGATAAGGGTTGCAAAAATCCAGATGGCTACTATTCTGTATAATTAACTTGTTTCAACGTAAGGCACTTTTGTGTTGTCCTGGAATAGCTAAAGATGGATACATCATTAGAAACACATTCCTGGTCTATAGGACTTGGAGATAAAATCAGAGAGAATGACACCTTCACCCTCACCTTGGATTTCTCCCATTAGGGACTGCTCACACTTATAGTGCAAAACCACATCACCCTTTGGTTCATCCGCAGAAATGCGCTGGTGGCTTGTTTATACCCAACACTTCTTTGCAATTAACAATTACAGTGATTTGCACGAGCAACGATTCAACACTCATGGGAGTAAAAAGTCATTTTCAGGCTTGATTCCACTGACCTTCGTATCAGAGGAGCTCAGCCGGATTGCCAGTTTTTACTTATTCTGCCCATTCTTTTGGCAGACTTTAGAGAGCAGATATTTTCAGAGTTGGTGATTCGAAAAGTAGCAAAATATATGGATTTGGAGTGAGAGGGCCTGGATTCACGTTATCCACCCGCCATTTATTGGTCAGGTGACCTTATGAAGCTCCTCTAACCTGTAGACCTTAGTTTCATCATAAAAATGTGGCTAAAACTGCCTGTGCTGGTTACTTCGGGGGTGTAAGTGATTTATAATAATCTATAAATGAAAGTGTCCCATGTTGAATGAACATGGGCCGTTGCTATGATAATTTATAACACACTTCCATGACTTTCTTCAGTAGTTTTCAGTTCTGTAGCTTTAATAAATAGGGACAGAGAAAACTGCTGACCCGCTGGGCGTGGCAGCTGAGTTTTCAATAACTGTTAGTCCTAAGGAGGGATGAGGTGTAGGGCTAGAGACCAGAGATGAAATGAGAGGGGAGGGCAGGTGTGGTGGGAGTGAGGAGCAGCTGGTGGCTGGGCGGGGGTCTGTGGTTATAGAGGGAAAGTTCTTTTTTTTTTTTTGTTAATTATTTTATTGAAGTATAATTGATTTACCATGTTGTGGCAATCTCAGCTGTACAGAAAAGTGACTCAGTTATACACACACACACATTCTTTTTTTAACATTCTTTTCCATGATGGTTTATCCCAGGATATTGAATATAGTTCCCTGTGCTATACAGTAGGTCTTTGTTTTTTATCCATCCTATATATAATAGTTTACATCTGCTAATCCCACACTTCCCTCCCCCACCAACCTCCCCCTTGGCAACCACAAGTCTGTTCTCTATGTCTGTGAGTCTGTTTCTGTTTTGTAGATAGGTTCATTTGTGCCATGTTTTAGATTCCACATATAAGTGATATCATATGGTATTTGTCTTTCTGACTTACTTAACTTAGCATGATAATTGCAAGTTGCATCCATGTAGCTGCAAGTGGCATTATTTCGTTCTTTTTTATGGCTGAGTAGTATTCCATTGTGTGTATGTACCACATCTTCTTCATCCATTCATCTGTCGATGGACATTTAGGTTGTTTCCATGTCTTGGCTATTGTGAATAGTGCTGCTATGAACATAAGCGTGCGTGTATCTTTTTGAATTAGAGTTTTGTCCGGGAATATTGCTGAATCATATGTTAATTCTATTTTTAGTTTTCTGAGGAAGCTCCACACTGTTTTCCATAGTGGCTGCACCAACTTACATTCCTACCAGCAGTGTAGGAGGGTTATAGAGGGAAAGTTCTGCATGTAATGAAAGTGGAGTAGTTTCAGGCCCTCTTAAGCCCTAGGGTGCCACCTAGCAATGGGGTTGCTGAGACGAGGTCCCAGCTACCCTGTTTTAGAATGCAGGAGGCCAAGAGGCCGTTTTAGAAAGACTTCTATTTAAAAGTTTAAATGTCTATCCCTTAAAGGTTTCATCTTCAGCCATTCAGGAAATTCTACTCTATAAAGTGACTCATTCATTCCCCGAGGGTTCCACAACGCCAAGGTTTTACTGGGCCAACCACAGAGACGTCCATTCCTGGAAGATTGTTCCCATTTTGTCATGGACTTGGAGGGAATATTTTTGAATTCTCAATTATGGAGAACTCAAAACACTTTTTTAGAAATTAGTTCTAAAATCCTTAGGTATTGTCCTTCTCTTACTCTTGAGTATGAAAATTGGAAATGTCTTATGCTCTCCAGATTAAATAATCTTAATGTGCTTAAAAAGGCAATTTAGATTCCAACCCTACTGCGATACAGACACCCCCTCTCCAGGACATCCCAACCACCTTCCCTCCAGTTAGTGGGGGATCCTTTGATCTTCTTTCTTTCTTTTTTTTTTAATAAATTTATCTTTTTTTTTATAAATTTATTTATTTATTTACTTTTTATTTTTGGCTGTGTTGCGTCTTTACTGCTGTGCGTGGGCTTTCTCTAGTTGCAGTGAGCAGAGGCTACTCTTCATCGCGGTGCGCGGGCTTCTCATTGTCGTGGCTTCTGTTGTTTTGGAGCTCGGGGTCCAGGTGCACAAGCTTCAGTAGTTGTGGCACACTGGCTCAGTAGTTGTGGCCTGCGGGCTCTAGAGCGCAGGCTCAATAGTTGTGGTGCACGGGCTTAGTTGCTCCGCGGCATGTGGGATCTTCCCGGACCGGGGCTCGAACCCGTGTCCCTTGCATTGGCAGACGGATTCTCAGCCACTGCGCCACCAGGGAAGCCCTGATCTTCTTTCTGTAATCTCATCCTCAACCTTAAAATCCCACTGTCCTCACCTCTCTGCTTCCAAAGCTCAGGGCTTAGCTTCCTGCTCTTCTCTATCCACTAAAGAAAGGCTTATTTTCCCTTGAATCATTTTTTTCTTTTTTTATTGAAGGATAGTTGGTTTACAATACTGTGTTAGGTTCAGGTGTACAGCAAAGTGATTTGGTTACATATATACACATATATATTAAAAAAAATTCTTTTCCATTATAGTTTATTACAAGATAGTGAATACTGCTCCCTGGGCTGTATGATCATTTTTTAAAGATATGACAAAAAAGCCAAGTTTTTACCAATGATTTCAGACAACTCAAAACTGTTGAAAGGGAAAAGTGGGCGTCACCCCCGATGCCCTCTCCAAGGTAAGCCCCACTTGGCCTGGGTATGCACTCTTTCTGGAAAGCTCTCCCAGGCTGAAGGCTTCGGGACAGGGTCTCTGGATCCAAGTGTCCAGCTCTTTGTGGTCCAGCCCACATTTCTGCTGGACACTGTCACGTGAGTCCCTCATTTCAGGTACAGCAAACCTTAAGATCTGCTGGCGAATCCACTTCTATAGCCACTGTGGACAGGCATTAAGTGACCTGCAAGACAGGTTTCCTGTATGTAACCGTGGGAACTACCTTGGACCTCTGTGTGCCTCAGTTTCCTCATCTGTAACGTGGGTTAGAGCACCATGATCCCTCACACACTCTTTCGCTCTGATCAGTCTATGCGTCCAGCCCCCTCCTCAATTAATATTTCTAGTTTCCCTTCCTGCACGGGTCATTTTTTTTGCCCAGCAGAAGGGCTTGTGGAGGAGTGTGGAGAACAGGAAGACTGAGGTCACCTTTGGGCTGTTAGCTGTGTGACCCGGCCAATCATGTGGTCCTCTGGACCTTAGTTTTCTCATCTGAGAAATGGGGGACTAGGGCTGTCTGATCTCCAGGAGACGTTCTGGTTCTCCTCTGAACCCCATGATTCTCATGACCTCCTCCTGCCCAGGGTGGCCCCTCTGATCCTGAGGGAACAGTCAGCTCAGCGTAGGTGTTTGCTTCTTTCAGCACACAGTGGCAATGGTAGGTTTTGGGGAGGGGACAGTCTGGGGAAGATGGGCCCTTTTCTAGAGCCCCTGAGTCAGTTCCTCATGCTCTGACTTCCTTTTTTCCTTTGAAGCGTTGTGAAATCTCAGCATATCACCCACGCTCACGTTCGGCTCTGAGAGCATCCCAACGCCATTCCAATCCCAAGTACGAGTGATTTGGAGATGCGTCCTTGCGTGGGGTTTTGAAGGGGCTATAGGATAACCAGGCATCCCGGCTTGCCCTGGACTGTCCTGGCTTTAGCCCTGGAAGTCGCATGTCCCAGGAAACCCCTCAGTCCACACCAGGGTGGTTGGTTCCCCTCCCTGTGGTCCCCATCAGGGCCTGGCTGATTTCCCCAGTGGGACGGGCCACGGTTAAATAAAGGAGTCAGCAGGGCAGTGAGTCTCAGAATCAGCTGGGGTTCTGGACACATACAGATTCCTGGGCCCCTTCCTGGAGGGTCTGAGTCAGTAGATCTGAAGGGGGGGGCAGGAATTTGATGTGATCAGGCCCCCAGGTGGGTCTGGGGCAGGTGGTTCAGGTTCCACACCTGCTAGGCTTGGGGAAATGGAGGAGACAGAGTCAGCTCCTGCTCTTCTGACACAGGCAGGAGCCAGGTAGAGCCAGAACTCCCTCTGATACACAGGGGAACGAAATCAGAGCTGTAAAGTGAGTAACGTGAGTACTGGCCAATGTTTTTCCCTCCTCCCACCCTCCAAAGTCATTCAGTGCTTACAAAGCTTGGCTTTGTTCATTATGAGGGCTGACGTGGCATGCTTTGGCAGGGGGTCTGCACAGAGGGTGGGTTAGTTGCCAGAAATGGCCATCGCCTGAGGCTCGCATCAGACTCTCCTGTCTCAAAACACCCCTGCACCGGGTGACCCCTCTGGTGAGGGGACTGAGGGGGACCATCACTAAAGCCCCTTGCGGCTCTGATGTTCTGGCCCCGGGCGGTGAGGAAGTAGCCCTGTCCTTATTCTTGGTGGGCAGCTGTCACTGCTGTCGCTTACAAACTAAGCCTTATTCTAAGGTGAAGTGATGCTCTGGTGTCCTCAAGGGCCCTTAGTGATAGGGTTGGTGGAACAGGACCTGGAGGTCGGGTGGCCGTAAAGGGCTCACTTATCCTCTGGGTTCGGGGATGCTCCCTTGTCCCTGATGCCAAAGGATAAAGTGGCAGAGATGTCCTTTTTTTTTCTTTTTCTAATTGAAGTATAGTTAACTTACAATGTTGTGTTAGTTTCAGGTGTACAGCAAAGTGACTCAGATATATATATATATATTTTTTTTTTCTTTTTTTCAGATTCTTTTCCCTTATAGTTTATTACTAAATATTGAGCATAGTTCCTGATGTCTTCTTATTCACGCCTCGCGTTGTTATTTCGATGGTTTGGTTTTCCACAGTCTCTCTGTCCATGGTCATTCTGAGGGTGCTGCCTGGTGGTGGAAGATGGTATCCTTTCCAAACCCTTTGGTGGCCTCAGAGTTAACTTAGAGCTTCTGACTGGGCACATGGCAGTGCGTTTAGACACAGTCCTCTTGCTGAGATGTGTTCCAGGAGCAGCGCCCCTACATCCGGACCTACAATTCAAACTCCAGCTCCTGCTTCCAGTCTCCTCCAGTCCCCACTCCTCTGGGTGAGCTGAAACCCCCCTGAGGGCTCTCTCCCCTCCTGTGGACACCAGACTGTGACCTTCTTGGAAGACAGTGGTGCAGTGCCAAGTTCAAGTCCTGGGTTCAAATTCTGGCTCTGCTATTGACTAGCTGGGTCTCCAAGATAAAAACATGGCAGGGACTGTGATGGTTCTAATGAGGCAGTCGCTAGGAGACTGTTCTGCCAGTTCCTTCCCACCTTCCCCACCCCTCAAATAATAGCAACTAGCAAGAAACTACAGGAATCTAACAGACCCTTAATCCACTAACCCCCTCTGCAGACAATGCAAAGGAACAGGCTGTGCAGCATCGTGGGTAGGACCTCTGGCTCCAGAGAGGGGCTGCCTGCATCCAGTTCCAGCCCCCCCACCCCCTACAAGCTGTTCTTCCTTAGCCTCAGTTTTCCCCTTGCCTTGTAGATAGGGTTGTGTTATTAAATGAGGGACCATACGTGAAGTGTTTGGCACGGTGCCTGGCACGTTGTAAGTGCTCAATAAACGTTAGCCATTGCTATTTTTGTTACTGTTGCTATTGTCTGCTTTAGAGAGGGCCCCCTGGCATGCTGGGTATTGGCTGGTGCGAGTGAACTGTGCCAATAAAGCCAACCCCGGCCAGAGATGGATGCTTAATAGGATGTATGGCCAGCATCTGCCGCGCCCTCCCCGGTTGCCGTGGTTACTGACCTGGGCACCTGGTTCTCTCTCTGTTGCTGGTGCCTCTCCAGCTCAGGTCTAGGTGACGCCATTCCAGCCTGGTGTCGTTCCATGACTGCTTCTCTGCGGTCCCCTCCTGGACGCTCTGGTTTCAGTTTTGCTCCAGCTGAGCAGAGGCAGACCCCACAGGTGACAGAGTGAAGGGTGAACTGGAGGGACCAAAGGCCAGGTGTTGGTTGAAAATCTCCAGGGGAGGCACGGTGAAGGCTGGAAGGGCACGAGCCATGGCAAGGGAGAGAGGACAGCTTTAAGAAGTGTTCTGAATTTAGAACTAATAGGATGTGGCATTCTAACACATGAAGAGAAGAGAGGAAGTGAAAAATAAATGATGCTTCTAACTTGAAAAGCCCTATTCTATTCTTTCTAGGCTTTACTCAATGGATCGCATCAATTCCTGTGACTTTAAAGACCGTTTCTAGGCTGATAATCTCCGAATTCTCAATTCCTTGAGCTCCAGCCTTGCCCCCTTCACTTGGATGTCTCTGGAGGCATTTCAAACTCAGCATTTCCAAAATGAAACTCCAAAAATGGCTTGCCTCCCTCACTCCCACATTCTTTTCTCCATCTCAGTAAATTGCGCTACTCTCCCTTGTGTCCAAGGTAGAGCATATGAGTGTCATCCTCCATGCCTCCCTTTTCCCCATCCCTTGTATCCCACTCACCAGCAAGTCCCATCATGTGCATCTTGGGACTACATCACAAAGGAAACATACCACCTCTCTCCATCTCTACTGCCACCATCCAAGGCCAAGCCACCACCCTCTCTCACCTGGGAGACTGTGAGTCCACATTGGGCTCCTGCTTCCACTCTGGCTCCAAATTCCAGCCATTTGTTTTAGGAACACAAATTTGACTGTTCATCCTCTTACCCAGTGATTTCCAACTGCACTTAGCATGACAATCACCACCATCCCATGGCTCACACTTTTCTGTCCTGGATCTCACCTTCATCTGACGTCCCGCCTCCCATCACTCTTCTTTGGCCTCACTGGCTTCCTTGGGGTCCCCGTGACGTGCCAAGTCTTTCCTTCTTTGGGTCCATCGTGGTTCCCACTGTCATCTTTGCACGGCCAGCTTCTTTTCATCCTTCAAACTTCAGCCTAAGTGTTCCCTCTCAGCTCCCTGCCCAAGACCTAAGGAGACTCAACATCCTTCTCGTCATCCTCTTTATTTATTTTTATTTATTTATGGCAGCGCTGGGTCTTCGTTGCTGCATGTGGACCTTTCTCTAGTTGCGGTGAGAGGGGTCTACCCTTCGTTGTGGTGCGCAGGCTTCTCATTGCGGGGGCCCCTCCTGTTGCGGAGCACGGGCTCTAGGCGCGTGGGCTCAGCAGTTGCGGCTCGAGAGCGCTAGAGCGCAGGCTCAGTAGTTGTGGTGCATGGGCTTCGCTGCTCTGAGGCACGTGGGATCCTCCCGGACCAGGGATCGAACCCGTGTCCCCTGCATTGGCAGGCGGACTCCCAACCACTGCGCCACCAGGGAAGCCCCTCATCATCCTCTTTAGCCAATCATTTCACTCAGAGCACTCACTGTTCACAACTTGACATTTTCACTTGTTCATCTTGTTCATTGTTTGTCTCCCCCACTGGAGTGGCAAGCCTATAGGGCAGCCTGGCACAGAGAAGGTGCCAACAGGCATTTGTTGAATCGATGAACAGGTGGCTGATGGGGCTATGCGCTTAAGGAGCACAGGGGGCCAGGAGAACGCTGATAGTCAAGGGGTGGCAGAGGGGCTGTCAAGGGGACTTGAGACCAAGGGATAGGGAGGTAGTGTCAGTAAAAAGAGAGGAGTACCACATTGGTAGGGTATACTTTTGGCTGCAGGTAACAGCAAAAGTGTCCAGTGGTGATGTAGACAAGAGGGATTATTTTTAAAAATTAAAAAATTAAAGTATAGTTGATTTACAATATCGTGTAAGTTTCAGGTACACAGCACAGCAATTCAGAATATATATATTCTTTTTCAGGTTCTTTTCCCTTATAAGTTATTACATAATATTGAGTGTAGTTCCCTGTGCTATACAGTAGGTCCTTGTTGGTTATCTATTTTATACATAGTGTGTATATGTTAATCCCAACCTCTCAATTTATCCTTCCCCCCACCCCCTTTCCCCTTTGGTAACCATTAGTTTGTTTTCTGTGTCTGTGAGTAAGAGGGATTCTTTTTCTCATGGTTGAGATGGTCAGTAGCAAATCTCCGGTCAGTGCCACTGAGGTCCTTTTGATCTCCCCTCAGCTTCAGGCATCACATCCTCACACGACTGAGTTCAAAGACAGAAAAGGGAGCAACCTGGGCAGACATTGTCCTCACGGCTCCCTCGTATTGGTGGGGGTGGGTGGTGGTAGAGGGGTTGTCCCCAGAAGACCCCCATTTATCTCCCCCTATATCCCGCTGGTCAGAAAGGACCCATGCTGCCCTTGGACCAGAAGCTGTGCCCATCTTGCTGAAATAAAAGAATCTCTTTCCTGTCCTTGAACTAAGCTGGGATTCTGCCAGCGAAGGAGAAGGGAAATGGCTTTGAGTCAGCAACAAGCAGTGCTAGCCCCAAGTACATCTCACAAGGAAGAGTCTTTTCCGTTGGCTTCACTGCTCCGGAGAGGTCAAATGGGATGGGTGTTGAGAAGTGGCCGCTGGATTCGATGCTTGTAGACTATTTGTGGCCCTTGAGAGGCAGTTCCCATCGAGTAGCCGGGCTGGGCTGCACCCGGCAGGGGCTTAGGAATCCCTGGGAGAAGCTCAGGAGATGAAAGTGGGCTACCAGGAAGTTTGGAGTTAAAGCGAAGAGGGGGGATGGGACGGTCTCTGGGCACAGGAGGCAGACACAGGAGGTCTGACTTTTCATCCGGGACAGACTTGAAGATGTTTACAGGCGGAGCAAAAGAAGCCAGCAGGAGAGGGAGGGTAGGGATTTTGAAGCAAGATGGGGTCGTTGATTCCTGTGCTCTGAAAGAAGTATGGGAATGGGATCAGTGCACAAGAGGTGGTGGCTGTTACTGGAACAAGTGGGGAGGCTTTTCTGAAGAGACTCAGATGCCTTCTGAGACTGGGGGGAAGGAGGAGGGAAGTGGGGAGGATGGTGAAGACTCCCAGGAGAGACAGAGATTCCTTATTTTCCTTGATGTGACAATGGGCTCACTTAGAGATTGAATTCATGATATTGATCTTTCCATCAACCCATCATTTTAACATCTGATATAATAGACTCTAAAGAGACAGATCACGTTCCTGTGGTCGTACACCGGAAGGTCCAAGGACAAAGCCTATCCCTGAGTTTTCTTGTTCAGATGGACGCAGCCACCCAGGACGTGGTCAGGGGCATGGCTATTGCATGATGCAATCCAGAGGGTGGAGGTCACTTCACACACAGCATGGAGCTGCCAGATCCTGTAGCCGACGGGCAGCAGGGCGGAGAGGGAGAGTCCTGGGCTGCACACAGAGGATTTGGGAGCCAGGTCAGGGTCCCCCACTTACAAGCTGGGGTTCGCGGGCATCTTCCAAGCCTGAGCTTATCTGCTGGGGGGTGGGTTACGGTGCTTGTCTCCTCCCTCCGCTGCCCACAGTTATAAAACGTGCTGGCTTCTCACAGGGATTAAGGGAATGCCTTCTTGCCCCGTCACCGCCCCTCTATGGGGAGTTTGGACCCTGCTCAGTAGCCCCTGGAATAGGATGGTACTTCCTTCCCCGTTAGCCCTGGCCTGTCACTTCTGAAATCCTTCCCCTTGTGTTTCACGGGATGATGGCGCAGCGCCCAGCTCGTAGAACTGGGAGCCAAACCTTCTCCTCTGTTTACTCAGATCGTAGCTATGGCTGCCGCAAAAAGCAAACAGCAGTTTGACTAGATGCATGAACTCAATATTCCACAGCCTCGGAAGCTCGTGTCTGCTTACGCAGGAGGCATAGCACACAATATTATGTTGAAGTGACTAATAGCCCCAACAGAAAAAAGAATGCATTTTTAAGAAAAAATTCTTAGCAGGAATGTTCAGATGCTGAGTTGGTAAGACTGACACTAGTTCCGTGTGTCTCCTCTTCAGAATCTCCTTCCTGTCCATCCCCATCACATGCTGCCTCGGGGTGTGGGTTCTGAAGGGGACATGTCTGCCGTGTGGTCACCCTCTTTACCAGCCCGTGGGGGTAGGACTTTGGGCTCCACACACGTTCACGGAGTCGCTGGGGGAGGCTGATGCTGGTAAGAAGTGAGGAACAGAATCATTTGATCCCATGAAAGCTGCCATGATTGGATGAGTCCTGCGCATTGGCTGGGTCGCCTGGACCCCACTCCGTCATCTCTAAAGTGGGAGTAACGATAGTTTCTCCAGCACGGGATGGCTGTGGAGAGTCAATGAGTTTATACCTGTGAAGTGTTTAGGAGGGTGCCCAGAGGCAATCAGCGACTCAATCAACAAACACAGAGCGCCTGTAACTTGTCCCTGTTGTGCCCTGTGGGAAGGAAACCCCAGATGCGTCTATGCCCTCGAGGAACCAGCATCTATCTGGAGAAGGAAAATTGGACACTGTGGACATCAATAGAGAACAGTGAGGCCCGGGGGAACAGCCTTTCCTGTAGCGAGGACGTCCTGGAGGGTGAACAGCTGCTGGGTGGGGTGCGCTGTCAGCCAGCCCTGCTTAATCTCTTGGCAGCCGAGGCAGGGAGAAAGGAGAATCTGGTATTCATTGTGTGGCTGTTTCTGATTTCCTTCTGCTTTTGAGATCCTCTTCTGAGGGAGAACAATGGCCCCAGAGGCTCAGGCTTCCTTGGCCAGGTACCCGCCAAGCTCTGGGGGAGGCAGCGCCCAGAAGGAGGCAGCAGCCAGCCGGGCACTCGCAGGCGGGTAGCGTTTCATTCCCGTCTTCTGAGAATCTCTGGGGACACCGGGTTTTGGTGGCTGGTTCAAATCCCAGCCTATTATTAATCATTATATCCCGGGGGCTTTGAGTGAGTCCTCCCAATCTCATTTACGAGTATTCTTTTAAAACTTTCTCTATTTGACAAGGAAGAGCAGTCCTTCCTGTACCACCAGGAAGGCAGTACCATCAGAGGCTGAGTGAGCAGAGGGGGCCGTCGAACACATGGGACTCCCTGTGGGCTCTTGATTTTGGAGCCACGAGGTTGCTCCCTGCCACTGTGTCCCCAGCGGGAGGTGGAGAGTGCAGGGTCCTCGAGCACATCGTCCAGCCCACAGACCAGCGCCTGGGAGGGGTCCTCAGCGGAGGACCCCGGGGCTGGCGTTTCCCCAGCTGGTGCCTCGTAAGGCCAGCTGGGGGCAGAAGGCCGAGGACTGTGTCCAAAGAATGGGGTGGGGTTTCCTCATTCCTCTCTGTCATCACACTTGGCCTCTTATTTGTGGATTTTAGTTCATTTAGCGGCCTTGCTGGATTACTCTTTCATCACCAGAAAGCAGAGAGAATCCCAAAGTGACTGACCCACATGTGGAAAGGGGCAGAGACAGCCGGAGGGCCACTGGATTACGATCTTCAAGTCTATTGAGAAAGAGGCTCTGAGTACGGCAGGTCAGCGTAAGAGGAGGGAGGGGGAGGCACAGCCCTGCAGGGGCTCGGGCAGGGGTCAGCTGTCTTCAAGATGTGACAAGACCAGGGCAGGGTTGCCCAAGCTTAAGTCACTCCAGTGCCATCATCACAATTTCTGCCACATCCACATGCCATCGTATACTATTTGTTTAATAACTGTCTTTAAATAGATTTATTTTAAGAACCGTACTTAAAAAAAAAACCTTACATTTAATTAGAAAAAAAAAATCTTTATGTAATTACCATAAATGAAACCCAGAATTTTTCTAATAAGCACTGAAACAAGTTCATAACCGTTAAAGTAAAAATATTCGTCATCGGGCTTCCCTGGTGGCGCAGTGGTTGGGAGTCCGCCTGCTGATGCAGGGGACACGGGTTCGTGCCCCGGTCCGGGAAGATGCCACATGCCGCGGAGCGGCTGGGCCCGTGAGCCATGGCCGCTGAGCCTGCGCGTCCGGAGCCTGTGCTCCGCAACGGGAGAGGCCACAACAGTGAGAGGCCCGTGTACTGCAAAAAAAACCAAACAAACAACGAAACAAAATATTCGTCATGTACCACTAAAATTTTGACTGCCACCCAGAGCTTTGCGTAAGTTCTTGGTGTAGGCTTTCTTTTTGAAATTTATTTTTATTTAACAATTTTTTAATTGAAATATAGTTGATTTACAGTATTCTGTTAGTTTCTGGTGTACAGCAATGTGATTCAGTTATATATATATATATAATTTTTCAGATTCTTTGTCAAATATATATACATATATATATATACTTTTTCAGATTCTTTTCCATTATGGTTTATTACAGGATATTGAATATAGTTTTCTGTGCTGTACAGTAGGACCTTGTTGTTTATCTATTTTATATCTGTTTTGTACTTGTTAATCCCATACTCTTAATTTATCCCTCTCCCCCCTCCCCCCTTTGGTAACCATAGGTTTGTTCTCCATGTCTGTGAGTCTGTTTCTGTTTTGTAAATAAGTTCATTTGTATCATATTTTAGATTCCACATGTAAGAGATATCATATATTTGTCATTCTCTGTCTGACTTACTTCACTTAGTATGATAATCTCTAGGTCCATCCATTTTGCTTCAAATGGCATTATTTCATTCTTTTCTTTATGGCTGAGTAGTATTCCACTGTGTGTATATATATCTTGGTTTTTACACACCAGGCTTTTACACACCAGGGGGTCCACGTGTGTCTGAGGGGGGTGAGGTTGACATTAGCTACAAGTAAGGAGCAGGGTGATTTGTGTTGACTTGTGACCCCATAAAGATGCTCCAGGAGAGCAACTGCTGCTTGACCAAGGTTTCCCCAGGCCCCATACCCGCATCTCCAACATGGGAGAATGACAGTGTCTCCGGGGGAGGATGGACTGAATTCATGTATTCACAAGGTATTTAGAACAGCGTCCAGTGCACAGTAAGGGCTCGACAAGTGTTAACGCCCACCGTGACTTGAGAGATGCTGGCTGACGGCTCTCGGCTGCCCTGGGCATCCCATCGCCTGTCTTCCTGGAGACAGGGCCAGGACTGACATGGTCTTGGGGTTCCCTCCCCCTCTCATGGTCTCTTGCTCTGTAACTTCTCCACTGGGACAGGTGTGGCCCGGTGGCCTGACCATCATTTACCTCATGATTATAGGATTAAGTTAGGATGCAGTCATGGCATTAGTCAGCATGAAACATCCCCGTTGGAACTGGTGGTCATCTGTGTCCACTGGAGGCTCTGGCATGGCTCCCGGGGACAGGCACTCATGGTGGATCTGGGTCTGCACCTCCATCTGAGCAGCCCCGTGTTGTTTCTGGAATGGGACTCACAGCTTGGAGAAAGAAACGAGCTGTGGGAAGCAATCCCAGGTTCCCCGGTGGGACTGGAAATACTGCTTCAGGCCCTGGAATTTTACTTTCCTGTTTGGCCTGGCACTCGTCCTCCCCTCCCCCAGCCCGCCACATATTCGTCTCGGTTGCATCCTCTCCCTCCCCCTCTCGAATCCGTTTCCTCATCTGTAAAAGTGGAGGTTGCGCTAGATCGTATCTGAGGCCCCTTTGAGCTTGAGAAAGCTATGATTCACCTCTCAGCCACCCCCTCACTTTTCCCGCGGGCCTCCTGATTGACACTGAGAAGAAAGGTAGGAAGGAAAAGAGAGAAACAGGGAGAGCCGTGCATCCTACAGTGTAGGCACCGGCCCCCACGACACAGAAGTATCCGGTCCAAAATGTCAGTAGTACTGAGGCTGAGAAACCCTGCTTTAGGGAAGGAGAGCCAGAAGGAAAGAAATGATTTAAAAGGCAAATGTATAACAAATGCGCCCGAGATGATAAGTGATTAGACAAATGATCATGAAAGGGAAAATTCAGGGAGCACAGGAAATGCATGGGAAAGAGGTGTATAAATGGGGAGAGAAAACGTCGCTAGGGTGGAGAAGGATGTGTTTGTAAGGTGATCACGGTGTGGGTTGTGAAAGCGAGCTGCTGGCCTGAGAGTATAAACCAGCGCTGGGGGGATTGCCATCCCCCTTCCTTGGTCACTCTGGAAGATGCCGCTCCTCTGCAGCTCCTCCTATGGAATTTCAGCAGTGCAGCCAGTCAGCAATGGTGCCTGTTAATGCCACCGAGTGGCTTTAAGGTAACAGGTTGGATGGTCCGAAGACTTAGGCAGTCATTACCGTGTGAGCGTTATCATGCTTCATTTTTTCTGTGAGACCTTTGCTCCTCATTGAACTAACAACCACTCAGTTCTCTCCAGCTCGAGAGGAAGACACCAGGAACACACGATGAAAAGAAATTAGCATAGAGTGTATTCATGACCGCGGGGGTAGGTAAACATTTCTAAAAGAGAACACCAAAAGCACTTCTAACTATAGAAGAAAAATGGCTACATTGGACTGTATCAAAATTAGGAGGCTCTCTTCATAATAAGGTACCATGAAAAACATGAAAAGACGAAAACGCTAATTCAAAAAGATACATGCACCCCAACGTTCATTGCATCACTATTCGCAACAGCCAAGACATGGAAGCACCTCAATGTCCACCGACAGAGGAATGGGTAAAGAAGATGTGGGTATATATGCATGTATCTACAATGGAATGTTACTCAGCCATAAAAAAGAATGAAATAATGCCATTTGCACATACATGGATGGACCTAGAGATCATCATACTAAATGAAGTGAGTCAGACAAAGAAAGGTAAACATCATATGATGTCGCTCATATGTGGAATCTAAAAAAATGATACAAACGAACTTATTTACAAAATGGAAATAGACTCACAGACATGGAGAACACACTTGTGGTTACCAAAGGGGAAAGGGAGGGGAGGGAGAAATTAGGAGTTTGGGATTGACAGATAAACGCTACTATGTATAAAATAGATAAACAATAAAGCTCTACTATATAGCACAGGGAACTATATTCAATATCTTGTAATAACGTAGACTGGAAAAGAGTCTGAAAGAGAATATATATGTGTGTATATGTGTGTGTGTGTGTGTGTGTGTGTCTGAATCACTTTGCTGTACACCTGAAACGAACACAGCATTGTAAATCAACTATACTTCAATAAAAAATAAATTTTAAAAGGCACCATTAAAAACATGAGAAGGCGAGTCTCAGTCTCAGAAGAAGATGTCTGCAGTACATGTAACTGGCACAGTAGTCATTTCCAGAGGAAATGAAGAGCCACTATAAATCAGTAAGAAAAAGGCGAATGACCCAATAAAAACTGGGCAAAAACCTCACGGACACTCACAAAAGAGCGTATCCAGATGGTCAAAGAAACTATGAAAAGGTGCTCAACATCATTACTCATCAGGAAAATGCAAATTAAAACCACAGGAAGCTCCCACTACACAGCCACCAGAATGGCAAAACTGAGAGCGAGCCCCAGGCGTCACTGAAGACAAGGGGCCACTGGGACCCTCACGCATTGCTGTGCGGGGTGTAGGAACGGCACAGCCGCTTAGGAAAATTGTTGGGCAGATTCTAGTAAAGCTAAACCTTTCCCAGGCTAGAACCCAGTAATTCCACTCCCAGGTACACAAACCCAGTGCCTGAGCTGACAAAAGGATACGTACAGAGTGTTCAAAGGAGAAATTCCCTGGCGGTCCAGTGGTTAGGACTCCGTGCTTCCGCGGCAGGGGGTACAGGTTCGATCCCTAGTCGGGGACCTAAGATCCTACATGCCACGTGGTGTGGACAAAAGATTAAAAAAAAAAAGAAGAATGTTCAAAGGAGTTGTCTCCAAATCCCATCAACAGAAGATGGGACATAGGTTGTGGTACATTCATACAAGGGAGTGCTACACACACAACCATGACAGAAGACACATTGTCTGAGTCCATTCGTATGAAATTCAAGAAGAGGCAAAGCAAAGATATGGGTCAAATCATGGTCGTAGCTGGTGGGCATATGGATTGAGATGTGCAAGGGGGAACTTTCTGGGCTGCAGAAATAGTCTGTCTCTGGACTGGGGTGGTGGGTATACATGTGCATATAAACGTAAATAATTATCAAGCTGTCCATTTAAGATGAGTGAGTTTTATGTACTTTATATATGTTATGCTTCGATTAAAAACAATGAAAAGACGCAGATTCTTATGTGCAAGTGAAGTAATAACAACAGTAATAATGTATTGAATACCTTCTATGTGCCAGGTGCTTTATACAGATTATTTCACTTCATCCACCCAAACTCACCTGTCGGCCAGGGATTATTCTCATTTTACACGTGAGGAAACTGAGGCTTCGAGAGGTTCACTAGCTTGTCTGAGACTCACAGCTAGTAGGTGCCGGGGCCGGGGCTCGAGCTCCACAATCCACGCTCTTGCCACTCGGCTTGGGATCTCAGAGTGATTCTTTTTTTTTTTCCGGTACGCGGGCCTCTCACTGCTGTGGCCTCTCCCGTCGCGGAGCACAGGCTCCGGACGCGCAGGCTCAGCGGCCATGGCTCGCGGGCCCAGCCGCTCCGCGGCATGTGGGATCTTCCCGGACCGGGGCACGAACCCGCGTCCCCTGCATCGGCAAGCGGACTCTCAACCACTGCGCCACCAGGGAAACCCCCGTGGAACATTTTTGAGTAGGGAGGTGTACGAGGAAGCCCGGACGTGCACACCCACGTGGGAGGGAAATCGACTCGGTCAGGAGGCCAGTGAGGAGAGAAACGTGCGGGTCCAGGTGGAGATGAGTTGGGTGCACCTCAGGGTGGAGGTGGTGGGATGGAAGGAAGGTGCAGGTAGATGGGGAAGAGGGTGAAGGAGTCCTCAAATCTGGGAGCCACTCTTCTGAGTTTACGAAGCAGGGAGAAAGTCAGTTTGGAGATGATGAAAGGGATTCCTTAATGGCTAAGACCAGAGGGCGTGCATCTCATCCCGCCCTGGTTCCGCACCTCCTTCGGCCTGCTATTGGCACATTCTCAAGAACACACTGTCCTCTTCTGGCCTCAGACTTGCACAGGGCACCCGAAGGACAGACACTGGCCTTCTACAAGCTTCCTTTCCACCCTTGCCACACGGGAACCCACAGAGGGAGGCGTGTCAAAACCCAAACAGATCCCACAGCGGAATCGTTTCCCTATAGGCCCCTCCCCAAAGTAAGAGTTTGTTGAGGTGCTCTTCCAAGGGGTGGGGGGACCTTTTTTGTTCAGCCTGTGAAAAGTTAACAAAAGGCCTCCCGATTTTATGGAGAGATGCAAACAGTGTTTTGAATAAAAATCCCTTTGTTATTGTTGTTTTACAGAGCTGTAGCCGCGGCCAGGAAGAAATCCGCCCCCTCTGAAGGCTGTTTTTGTGACTGTTCTTGGGAGCATTGTTCTAAAAATGGGAAATTACATATCACTGTGCCAAAGGAAACAAACACCTGCAATTAAAGGAATACCTTCCACGCGGTGGCTTTTAGAGTCCCGGCCGGCTCTGGACGAAGGGCTGCTGCACCAGTTCTTTTTGGTGCGTTTCTTCACTTCTAAGGGAATCGGGTTTGTAACCAGAGTGGGCTTTGGCAACGATGGGGCTCGGGTGGTGGTCCTTCACTTATTCACTCAGTAAACATCTATCAAGCATCTGTGCTGGGTCAGTCTTGGTGGTTTTCACTACTCCCTTCCCTGGCGTTGTTAAAATTACTGGGAGCGTTGGCTACGGGCAGCGACTTTCTGACACTGTTTTTCAGAGTCAGTGTTTGACTTCTGCCCCCAGATGATGAGGTACCAGAGAGAACACCAACTTCTCTCCTTCCTCTCCTTTCTTCCTCCCCTTCCTCTCTCCCTCCTTTCTCTTCCTTAGTTACAGAAGTAAAACTGCTATTTTCAACATGTCAGTCAATACACTTCTTTAGGCAAAGGATTTTTCTTTTCTTTTGTTTTTTTTTGGCCGCGCCGCATGGCAGGCGGGATCTTAAGTTTCCCCAACCAGGGATGGAACCCGTACTCCCTGCAGTCTAACTACTGGACAGCGAGGGAATTCCTAGGCAAAGGATTTTTCAAAGTTTCCGGTCACTGGGGTACAGTCTGAAATTCTTGTCTGTGGTGTAAGATATCGAAAGATAAATTTTTGGTTATCTGGTTAATATTTAACATTTTCAGCATCAATATAATTGCAAAATAATCAGGTCTTGAAATTTATTGATCGTGAAACGAATACATTTCAGATGGATTTGTGGTTTCAAAGAATCCAGTTTCCTAAGCTGATCTCATCTCTATGAGAAACAAGAACGAAGAAGGGAGCAATGGGAAACAATGAGCTTCTAACTTTTGGGAAAGTGTTGACTTTGGTTAGAACTTCCTGCCCATGAAGTGCTTGCCTTCCTCCAATGGGTTGGCCAGAGAGTGATGGCAAGTCCCACCGGGAAGTAGAGATGGAATAAAAAGGCTCTCCAGTCCCGTAATGTACTTAGTCTACTGTCTTAGTTTCCAGATGGGTCTTAACTTGGCCACTAGAGGAAGAGCCTAGGAGCTGAGTCTTGAAGGAATCTTAAGGTTGCCAGATTTAGCAGATGATAATACAAGATGTCAGGTTAAATTTGAATTTTTTTTTTAGGTTTTTAAAAATATATATATTTATTTGACTGCACTGGGTCTTCGTCGTGGCATGCGGGATCTTTAGTTGTGGGATGTGGAATCTAGTTCCCTGACCAGGGATCGAACCCAGGCCCCCTGCTTGGGAGATCAGAGTCTTAACTGCTGGACCACAGGGAAGTCCCTAAATTTGAATTTTAGTTAAATAATGAATTTTTTTTTTTTTTTGGTATAGCTATGTCCCAAACATTGCATAGGGCACGGAGGATGGAGCTTGGGTCTTCAAGTGACTTTGGGAAGG
Organism: Globicephala melas; assembly: GCF_963455315.2. NCBI lineage: Eukaryota > Metazoa > Chordata > Mammalia > Artiodactyla > Delphinidae > Globicephala > Globicephala melas. The sequence continues at coordinate 9,196,434 of NC_083321.1, forward strand.
GGAGACATTATAGTCTGTGGAGGTGGGAAGAGCATGGGTTTGTTGCCTGTTTAAATATTCATGTGTGTGCCTCATGGTAATGCAGGGAAGTGTCACCCGAGGAAGGAGGTCTGCCCGCCAGGAAGATGGTCTGTTCTGGGCTGGTGGCATCAGGAGATTGACCCTTTGCTCTCCCTTCTCTGGGCTGGCGGGAGACAGATGAGAAGTGGGTCCTGGTTGTCCCTAGATAGCACTGCCCGGGTCTGCCTTGTGGTTCTGTGGCATCAGGACCTGCCTGAGGGACACAATGAGAAGGGCTCCATGTCCCGAAGGCGGCTGCACACTAACTGAGCCTCCACACCCGAGAGCTTCAATGAGAAGCACGTTGGTGGATTAATCAATCAGAGGCTAGTGGACCAGACGGCGTATCCTCCCCTGTGGACGGGCGTCAGGAAGGTCGGGAAGTGAGCACAGACTTAGAACCAGTAAGCGTTCTTCCATTGCTTTTTCTCCCTGCTCAGGACCTCTGTGCCTCCCTCGCACTGCTATCCATCCCCTCCTCTTTGGCACAGGATATCAGGTTAGATTTCCACGTCCTACACGACACTCAGGTTCTGGTCCTGCCCCCCAGATGCCTCCCTCATCACCTTGCTGGAGTGTAGGGTGTGGCTGCATTCTTTTCTCCTAGTTAGAGACAACCTCTTGTTTCATCCCCATAGATAGCTCACCCCATCTACCATCTGTGAATTTACCAGCCTAACCTGAAGGGCAATCTTTTTTTTTTAACATCTTTATTGGAGTATAATTGCTTTACAATGGTGTGTTAGTTTCTGCTTTATAACAAAGTGAATCAGCTATACATATACATATATCCCCATATCTCCTTCTTCTTGCCTCCCTCCCACCCTCCCTACCCCACCCCTCTAGGCGGTTACAAAGCACGGAGCTGATCTCCCTGTGCTATGCGGCTGCTTCCCACTAGCTATCTATTTTATATTTGGTAGTGTATATATGTCCATGCCACTCTCTCACTTCGTTCCCGCTTACCCTTCACCCTCCCTGTGTCCTCAAGTCCATTCTCAACGTCTACTTCTTTATTCCTGTCCTGCTGCTAGGTTCTTCAGAACCTTTTTTTTTTTTTTAGATTCCATATATATGTGTTAGCATATGGTATTGGTTTTTCTCTTTCTGACTTACTTCAATCTGTATGACAGACTCTAGGTCCATTCACCTCACTACAAATAACTCAATTTTGTTTCTTTTTATGGCTGAGTAATATTCCTTTGTATATATGTGCCACATCTTCTTTATCCATTCATCTGTTGATGGACACTTAGGTTGCTTCCATGTCCTGGCTATTGTAAATGGAGCTGCAATGAACATTGTGGTACGTGACTCTTTTTTTTTTTTTTTTGCGGTTAGCGGGCCTCTCACTGTTGTGGCCTCTCCCGTTGCGGAGCACAGGCTCCGGATGCACAGGCTCAGTGGCCATGGCTCACGGGCCCAGCCGCTCTGCGGCACGTGGGATCTTCCCGGACCGGGGCACGAACCCGTGTCCCCTGCATCGGCAGGCGGACTCTCAACCACTGCGCCACCAGGGAAGCCCTACATGACTCTCTTTGAATTATGGTTTTCTCAGGGTATATGCCCAGTAGTGGGATTGCTGGGTCGTATGGTAGTTCTATTTTTAGTTTTTTAAGGAACCTCCATACTGTTCTCCATAGTGGCTGTATCAATTTATAATCCCACCAACAGTGCAAGAGGCTTCCCTTTTCTCCACACCCTCTCCAGCATTTATTGTTTGTAGATTTTTTGATGATGGCCATTCTGACTGGTGTGAGATGATACCTCATTGTAGTTTTGATTTGCATTTCCTGGAGGGCAATCTTATTTCCAAACCTTGTCCACTGCTGTACCCCCAGCGTAGGTGGGGGAAGCAGCAGGATTTGAGTCCAGAGCGCCGGGGAGGACCAGGCTCTCAGGAGGGCCTCCTGGGCCAGGCGAAGAGTCTGGAATTTATCCTGTAGGAGCCTGTTAGCAAAGGGAAATGAAGGCTGCAGATGGAATTAAGGTTGCTAATCAGCTGATGCTGAGACCATCTTGGATTACTGGGGTGGGCCCAGTGCAGTCACAAGGGTCCTTCCGCATGGGAGAAGGAGGCGGAAGAGGAGGCCAGAGGCAGAAGAGGAGGCTGCACTGCCGACTTTGAAGGTGAGAGAAGGGGCCACGAGCCAACGAATGAAGGGGGCCTCTAGAAACTGAAAAAACAAGGAAACAGACTCTCCCTTAGAGCCTCCGGAAGGAACACAGGCTGCCAACACTTTGATTTTTAGTTCAGTGAAATCATTTTGAATTTCTGACCTCCAGATCTGTAAGATAATAAATGTGAATTTTAAAAAAAAGCCATTAAGTTTGTGGTGATTAGTTACAGGAGCCATAGGAAACTAGGTTAGAGGCTATTTGCCATACTCCAGGCCGCAGATGGTAAAGCCCTGCTACCGGAATCAGAGTAGGGAGAAGGGGACACATTCAAGGTAAACTGAGAAGAGACGGACTCAGAGACCAATGGACACATAGGGTCAGAGGTCAAGAGATCCTTCCTCTGGCCCCAGTGCCCTGAGGCCTGGCCCTCATCTTCTTTCTCCCAGGGAGTCCCTGACCAGCATCTCCATCCTGTCCCAGAGCTGAAGGACTATCTACGTGTGTCACCAGGGCCATAAGAGGGAATTTTAAAGGACTCTCTGTAGCTCCATGTCTCGCAGTCACACAGGATGCTTGGGTGCGGCAGGCACATACCTTTAGATATTTTAGGAGTTATCTAGGCTACTGTCATAGGCTAGGAATCCGTTCACTTGATGGGGGACGAATCTGAGTTCCAAACGCCTGGTTTATCCATTCTGATGCGACCGTGCATGCTAAGCTGAATCTATTTTCAGATTTATTTATATTTGCACGTAGTACAGCTTTATAATTTTAGTTTGCTCACAGAAATCCGTTGGGTGGCTAACTCCTAATGATTCATGCTCACATTGTTTCCACATGCCCGCTGGTGCGTTCAGTAAGTGCCTGGGAGGAACGTTCCCTAATGACACGTTGCAGAAGGCATTGTTTGTGTGGCCGCTTCCTCATCAATCAAGGTTTTCTTTAGCATGCGTCTGAAGCCATTCTGAACAGCAGTCACCCTACGGTGAATTACTACCCACAAATCCCCTGGCATTCGCAAACAGCACGCTGGCATTAGCCATAAACTAGGCATCGTTTTATCCACATCATCTATATAAAGTTGGGGGCTGGTCTCACTTCCTCTTCCTGCTCTGTGAATCATTTATAGATTTTTCTGCCTGGCTAACATCAATCCACCCCCATGTTGAGGGTGTAAAACTACAGCTCTCCTACGGATCCATCAATTTAGGCATTGACACAGCAAGGGCGAGTGTTTGCATTTCGCAACGTGGTGGCAGTGTTTGGTAATGACCACTCCTCTTTAGCTTTTTTTTTTTTTACCGTCTTTATTGGGGTATAATTGCTTTACAATGTTGTGTTAGTTTCTGCTGTATAACAAAGTGAATCAGCTCTATGCATACATATATCTTTAGCTTTCTTCAAGAGTAAACGTTCCGGGCTTCCCTGGTGGCACAGCGGTTAAGAATCTGCCTGCCAATGCAGGGGACACGGGTTCGAGCCCTGGTCCCGGAAGATCCCACATGCCGCGGAGCAACTAAGCCCGTGTGCCACAACTACTGAGCCTGCACTCTAGAGCCCGCGAACCGCAACTACTGGGCCTGCGTGCCCCAACTACTGAAGCCCACGTGCCTAGAGCCCGTGCTCTGCGACAAGAGAAGACACCGCAATGAGAAGCCCGCGCGCCGCAACGAAGAGTAGCCCCTGTTCGCCGCAACTAGAGAAAGCCCGTGTACAGCAACGGAGACCCAGTGCAGCCAAAAGTAAACAAATAAAACTAAATAAATAATTTATTTAAAAAAAAGGAGTAAATGTCCCTTTGGTGGCAGACTGCGGGAGTAATATACTTTTCAAAGATCAATTTCACCCAGATTCACGGTTTCATTGACAACGTGATCAAGAAAAAATGTGGTCTTTCCCCTGGGCTCCTCAGAGGTATGAATGCTAAAAAATGCTAAAAGTAATATAGTGCTAAAAATACATTTCTTGTTTTTAATCTTTTTTTTTTTGGCTTTACTGAGACGCATTTTACATTTTTTTCTTTACACAGTTTGTGCGTAATACTTCTCAAATGCAGGAAGCTTATATTCATACATTGGCCTCCTTGTGTTCTAGAGTTCGGCAGATTCATAGTGAAAAAGGCTGATTATATAATTATATATTTATATGATCCAGGGCTGGACACGCTTTTTCTCCTCCTCCTCCTTCTTCAAATGTACAAATCATTCTTAGCTTGAGGTCTGTTCAAAAATAAGCCATGGCTTGAGTGTGGCCTGCCAGCCATAGTTTGCAGAGTCGTGCTATAACGTAGGCCAGGGGGAAAAAAAAAAAAAGACAAAAAAGAACCCAGAGACATACCTTCATTTCTCTAATCTCCTTTTGCTTTCTGGCAACATGCGTCACACAGATACGTGCTCTTTCTGTGGCTGTGATCAGTTCATCTTGCCTTCTGCTCTTTTAAAACTAAATGTACATTTCTGTGTGCTGACAGCTCACATTCTTTGGCTCGCCTACCTCTGCAGCTCCCTTGAGGTGGAGACTCCCTTTTATCCGCAGATACCTGTTGTATTTGCCCTAGGTAAATATTTCCCCCGTTGTGACTAGGTAATTAAAATTCTGAACCTTTATGACCCTGGATCCTTATCTGTTTGAACAACACTCATCTAGGTGGATGGCTCAGAGGAGCCCCCGGGGAGTCCGCAGTGAGGAAGTTGGGGAGGAGGGGGAGGCAGGAGGCGCCCCACCCTCTACCAAGAACCTTCTGGAATTGCCAATCCCCCTGACCTGCACTGGAATTTTTACAGTCACAGGCCCTCTTTTGTGGCAGACAATGAGGGAGCGGTGCAATGGCTTTATGGTTTGTGTGTGTGTGTCTGCACAAGCGTGCGCACACCTGTGTGTTTGGGGCAGGGTGGGTGGACATTTCTCATCGGTATCACTTGGTGGGTGGACATTTCTCATCGGTATCACTTCAGTTATTAGCTCAGGAAATTCCTGCGTCTGGGATCCTACTCTCTGTAGGGCAGGGGTTGGGGCGTGGGCTCTGGAATCCGGGTTGTGTGAGGAATAAACAAGAAATTGCAAAAATGCCTGCCAGCGAGTAAGCGATCAATAAAAGAAATTGTTAGGTTACTTGAGACTTTAAAAATGGAGTGGATGGAGGTCAAAGGTCAGCTCCACCAGCGCCCCGTGGTCCTCTGTACCTCCGGGGGCCATCGTTGTAGATTCCGTTGGACGCGCCCTTGGAATTGTTCGGGAATGGAATCATTACTAATTCCCAAAGTGCTGACACATCACTGGCAGCGTTCAGCGGGCGGCAACTTGGTGTGACTGCCCTTGCTCTTCCTCAGAATTCTGATGAAAAACCCCCTGAAAAATCAAATGAAAGCAATCAAAGATGATAAAAGATCCCTAGAAAGGAACTGTGCTTCATCATCTGTCCCGCGGAGTGAGCCGGACTGGGTGGAGCCGTAGGGCTCAGAAGCTCCAGGGCCGGACCAGCGCGTCCGCTCCTGGACGCCTTGGTCGACACTGCCCCCCAGTGGCCTCGGCGGCACCGGCCGCTGAGGGCGGGGAAGGCGCGTCCCCTTGGGACCACGTTGCTTCTTGGAAAAATCCGGACGGAAGAGGTTTCTCTCTCTCTTCAGACCTCACCTTGCGTGCTCTCTGCTTATGCCCTCTCCATTCCCGCTTCCCCTGTGCGCGTCCTCCACTTTCATTCAATTGCTCGGGATGGTGTGGCTTGGACAGGGACCATTTGCCACAGGGACAGGGGATGTTTGGGGGATATTTATATCCACATGGGACCCATCTTTAGGACGAGTTCTAGCCTTTGCCCATTTCGCTCTAGGACGAATCCTCCCCTCCCCCGCACGAGGAAGCATGTGGGATCTTAGTTCCCCCTAAGGGGATGGAACTAAGGGATGCGACCCGCACCCCCTTCATTGGAAGCGCAGAGTCTTAACCACTGGACCTCCAGGGAAGTCCCTAGGGGGAATTTTTACAGCAATCATCGATAGTTTTTGAGCAACTTACGCTGTGTGGCCTGTGTAAAGGCCCTGAGGTAGGAAGGGGCTTGGTGGCTTGGTTCTTAAAAATACTAAAGGCCAGAGGGGTGGACTGCAGAGATGGAGTGAGCAGTGGGAAGGAGGATGGGAGATGAGAGCCAGCGATGAGCACGTTCTGCATTTGAAGTTTATAAGAAGAGTGCTAGGAAGCTTTGAAGGGCTTTACTCGGTTGGGGTGGGGGAAGTGGCCCAGGAAGGGGGTTTTCATTTGATAAAAACTACTTTGGGGCTTCCCTGGTGGCGCCGTGGTTGAGAGTCCGCCGGCCGATGCAGGGGACACAGGTTCGTGCCCCGGTCCGGGAAGATCCCATATGCCGCGGAGCGGCTGGGCCCGTGAGCCATGGCCGCTGAGCCTGCGCGTCCGGAGCCTGTGCTCCGCAACGGGAGAGGCCACAACAGTGAGAGGCCTGCGTACCGCTAAAAACAAAACAAAACAAAACAAACACTGCTTTGGCCTCAGTGTGGCGTGTGGACTGCAGGGGTGCTAGCGTGTGAGCTGGGAGCCAGTAGGAGGCTCCCCTCCCCCGGGGTTGTGCGGCAGAGGAATGTGTAGTGTGGCCCAGGGTGGCTCTGTGGACATGGAGACGGTTCCCAGAGGTGCTTTGGAGGTAACCTGCTTGGCTGGACGTGACAGTGCTGGAGAGGGAAGGGCTGGGGATGCCCCTTGGACTTCAGGCCAGAGCAACCGGGCGGCTAGGGATAGAATTTACAGAGATTGGAAAGAGATGGGGTGGGGCGGGGGGGAATCAGACTTCTGTTGGACAAGAGGAGTTTGAGATGCTGGGTAGACGGTAGGATCTAAGGGGAAGAGGTGTGGACTGTTCTGGTGGCGGTGATAGAAACCTGGAGGTAAAGTTCTTTCTTTCCTTTTTGTTTTTTTTTTTTTGCGGTACACGGGCCTCTCACTCTTGTGGCCTCTCCCGTTGCGGAGCACAGGCTCCGGACGCGCAGGCTCAGCGGCCATGGCTCACGGGCCCAGCCGCTCCGCGGCACGTGGGATCTTCCCGGACCGGGGCACGAACCCGTGTCCCCTGCATCGGCAGGCGGACTCTCAACCACCGCGCCACCAGGGAAGCCCTTTCTTTCCTTTTTTATTTTTATTTTCGCTGCACCACACAGCTTGCAGGATCTCAGTTCCCCAACAGGGGTTGAACCTGGGCCCTGTCAGTGAAAGCCCAGAACCCTAACCACTAGGCAACCAGGGAACTCCCTTTAGAAGGTTCTGAATTTTCTCCTGGGGTCCAAGGGCAGGGCTCAGTGGGGCCTCAAGAAGGGCAGGGGCTTGGGAAGAAGCCCAGGCAGCCTCCCCTCTTCCCTCTTGCTTCGCCCTCTGCTGCAATGCTCTGTCCGCCTCCCCCCATCTCGTTGAATTCCTCCCATCCCTGCTCAGACCCTGAGCGGGGGGGACTCCCGGGCTGGCCTGTCCGTGCTGCTCTTGGTCACTTCACTCCCTGCATTTCTTTTATGCTTTAATCAGAGCTCTATGTATCTGTCTATTTGTGTCCTTGTTGATTTGCAGGGCGCCGACCATCTTCCCTGCTAGCTTGCCAGCTCCTTGAGAGCAGAGGCCATTGTTTTCTTCACTCCGCTCTACTTGGGCCTCAGTGTGGTTCTGGCGCCGAGCAAGGGCTTCATGCATATTTGTTGGGTTATGAAATCTGCTCCCGGGTTCCTCAGAACGCCCAGCACCACTATGAACACATGGAAAGTGCTGGTAAATACCCAGGGATTGATTTCACGCCCGAAGACTCCTTTGCCGCAAGAAAAAATGGGGGTGGCGTGAAAGTTGGCTGGGAGGGGACTCAGGGAACGGCGGGAGGTGGGGGCAGGTCAGAGAGGGGCTTCGGGGTCTAACAAGAGCACCATCGCCGGTGGACGGCAGTAATTAGGTGCTGACCAGCCTGGTCCCGACCCACCCACCCCCCAGACTCCTCTTCTGGGCAGTGACTGACGTGAATGGACAGTTTGACACGTAGGCCTCTGCAATTTCAGCCTGGAAATAGGATGGCCTAACAATGATGACTGATAAAGGATCTAGAAAATGCATGAGTAGAGGGTTTTTGCTTTAAAAAATAGTTCGACAAATAATTTCGTGTAGCAAATATGAAGTGAGCGAAACAGCCTGCCTTCTCTGGGAGTGCCCCTCAGAGTCTATTGCTCCTTGAAATCAGCCCCAAGGACCCTGGATTCCTAATCAAGGAATCGAGTCTGTTCCTCCCTCCAGCCTTTGTTTCCTAAGTTTCTTAGGAATTTGCTCCTTCTGTAGGTGGAGGGCATCAGTCGTGTGCTGGGTGTGATTTGCAGGACTGTCACAGGGCCACTCAGCCCCTCATAGCACCCTACTGCCCTGTCAAAATGCTTGAAACGTCCACCATTTAGCTTTGGGAGACAGAACTCTCTGGAAAGGTCCATCTTTGTGTGCAGGCATGTCTGGGTAGCATAATCACCTGACATATTTTTTTCCACCCAAGAGTGGGATTCCAAAGGGTCTGGAAGAAACAGAACACTTAACTTCATTATTAAATGGGTGTTAGGGGGGTCAGCCTCAGGTCAGCTGCCACCCTGTCTAACCTCCCCCCGCCTTCCCCCATAGGTCAAGTTTGAGCAAGGCCCTGGGAACGTTTCCAGGCCAGCTGTCTGCCCGTGGAAGGGAGTATATGCTAGAAGCTGGTCTGCCACCTGTGGACCGGAAGTGAGACAGGGTCTGGGCCCCTTGGGGATGTGTTTCCATGGCCACTGCTTTGTTTTGCTCTAAACCTACCCCAGCAGCGGCACACCTTCTCACTCTAGCAGGTGAATAAAAAAGAGATGGGGACACAGAGATGTGATGCTTGTCCTTTATTGCAGGGAGCCAGGCAGGGCTGGTGGGGACGGAGTGAAGGAAACATCCGGGGAGTGGCAGGGGTCTCGGCAGGTGGAGATCTTTAGCTTCTAAATCCTAAGCACAGTGTGGGCTTTGGATTATTTTGTCCTAAAGCAAACAAACAAAAAACCCAATACAATAGTGAATGAACATCAAAGTCAGACCCAGAGACTTTAATGTCACCTAAGAGGTTCGGTGTTTCTGGGAGGAGCTAAGCTTAGACTATTTCTCAGAAGCTTCTTTATTTTTATTTTCTTATTTTATTTATTTATTTATTAATTTTTTAACTTTTTGGCCGCACGGCATGCAGGATCTTAATTCCCTGACCAGGGATCGAACCCACACCGCCTGCAGTGAAAACGCCGAGTCTTAACCACTGGGCCGCCAGGAAAGTCTCTCAGTAGCTTCTTTAAAAAAGGTAAGATAGGGCTTCCCTGGTGGCGCGGTGGTTGAGAGTCCACCAGCCGATGCAGGGGACACAGGTTCGTGCCCCGGTCCGGGAAGATCCCACATGCTGCGGAGCGGCTGGGCCCGTGAGCCATGGCCGCTGAGCCTGCGCGTCTGGAGCCTGTGCTCCGCAACGGGAGAGGCCACAACAGTGAGAGGCCCTGCGTACGGCAAAAAAAAAATAAAAAATAAAAATAAATAAAAAATAAAAAAGGTAAGATGGGGCTTCCCTCGTGGCGCAGTGGTTGAGAATCTGCCTGCTAATGCAGGGGACACGGGTTCGAGCCCTGGTCTGGAAAGATCCCACATGCCGCGGAGCAACTAGGCCCGTGAGCCACAACTACTGAGCCTGCGCGTCTGGAGCCTGTGCTCCGCAACAAGAGAGGCTGCGATAGTGAGAGGCCCGCGCACCGCGATGAAGAGTGGTCCCCGCTTGCCACAACTACAGAAAGCCCTCGCACAGGAACGAAGACCCAACACAGCCAAAAAAAAAGATAAGATGGCTGTGCCTGCTCCCTGGGGACATTTGCACTGTGACTGTCCTCTCTGGATTAGAAAAGGGTCCCCCAAGGGAGTTGACACTGCAGCTGAGGGATGTGGGAAATCCTCCGCTGGGCAGTGGGAGTGGAGGGAGCCGTGTACCGTGAGCTTTGTCATGCTGTCCTGGGCCTTCTGGGGGAGGGTGTCCACCAGCATCTTCAACTGGGCCCCTGCATTTTTCATGTCTTCCTCAGGGCTGAAGGGTGCAAGGGCAGCCTCATAGCTGGGAAGCGTGCCCATGAAGAGGTTTTCGATGACATGTAGAAAGTTCAGGCAGACCTCTGTAGTTGCTGGAGCACAGAAAAGAGAGAGCGCGTGTATCCAGGCCCTTGTCTACACTGGCCAGCTTCCTGCCTGGGCCTGGCCCAGATGCACACAGCTGCGCCTGTCAGCAAGACATAGCGGCCGTTTCGTCGACGGCCTTGAATGGGAGACCTGGTGGCGCTCCAAGCAGTCGGCTCTTTGACGCCATGTGGATGCCTTCTGGGCTGTGGCCAGCTTTTCGTGGCTTGCCGGAGCCTCCCTTGTACTTCCTGGGTTGCGGCGGCAAGGTGCTACTGGCTCTTTCTGATAGAGTTCTAGGCAGGGCTCTGAGACTAGAAGCTGCTGATCTCATTTGTTTGGTGTGCCGTGCGGGGGCTGGGAAGAGGCCGTCGAGGGTTTTGGCTCCCACCGGAAACATGCCTCTTACCGTTGGTTAGTGATGGTCTGAGCCACACGTGACAAAGGCAGGCTCTGGCAGGAAGAGGCACTTGTGCCAGCCAATCATGAGCCCCAGAGCCTGGCCCAGAAGAGGAATCCACTGTGGGCACCAGGCCTTGTGGGCTCATCCACACACAGACACGTCTCTGCCTCTATTCCTGGCCCCGCCGTGTTCCCTTCACCAGAGTTCTCCCTACCCCGCCTCCGGTTGTGCTCCTTTTTAGCTCCCTGCCCCCAGGAATGTGGGGAGAGTCACCATCCCCTACTCCCTGCTGGCCCATCTTCCTACTGAGTGTCAAATCCCCGTCCTTGAATTTGCTGCCTGGTGTGCGAACTCCCCTGCCTGGGCTCCAAGGCCCCACTCAAAGTGGCCACTCCAAGTCAGACCCTCTCCAGAACTTAGATCCCTGCTTTGCAACTTACTGTGTCACCAGCCACGTTACTTTATCTTTCTTTAGCTCAGTTTTCTCATCTGTAAAATGGGGATAATGTCCCCACTTCATAGGGTTGTTGTGAACGGGGTTCAGCACCGTGATGGGCACATTGTAAGTGCTAAATAAATGTTAGACCTTATTATTGGTATTATCATATGTGCACCCACAGGAACGTACCAACACATCCCGGCCCCACGTCCTAACATATTTCAGTCCTGTCTTGCTGAGCCACCCGCCTCTGTACCTGGCATTGAGATCTTCTAATTAACATACGTTTCAGTCCAAATGATGTTATTTCCCCTTTAAAATAGACATCTCTGCACCATAGTTGTTCCCACTGCCTCTTGGTCTCGGTTTCCTAACTAACTCCCCCGTCTCGCCAAGGTCATAAAACTTATCTCCACGGTTGTCAGGAAACTTTGAAAGTGAACTATCGGGAATTTGTTTAAAATTTTTTGTTGTAGAAGGAGTAGAAGAGGCTGATACAGGGTAAAAAACAGTTCAGTAACCCAGCTCCCAAGAGATCAGGGGGTTTCCGGGGAGGTGTGATTCACCCCACCCCCATTCCTCTCAGTGACAGCTGCAACTCTTCAGAGACTCCTAACCCTTGTTTTGCAGAGGACAGAAAATGTTTAGAAACCTCCGTTCTGAGTTGGCAGTTTCCCAAAGGGAAGAGCCCTTTCTAGAATATTCCTCTCTGTGCAGGATGGGAGACCTTGCCTTGGGTTGGGTTTCTTTGGAGCCCATGAGGCTCCTTCCAGCCCCTTTGGCTGCCAGAGTGGTGTGTTGACCCCAAATCGGGAGGCAGCACCCAGGTCTCTTGGCGTCTCGGGGTCTGTCCAGCCCTGGGCTTTGAGAAGCTTGTTTGTTCCTCTTATTCTGCTGGTCATTGCATCGAGGTGGGATAGTCTCCATCCCTTCCTCCAGTCTGTTCCATTCCCTGCACTTCTGAGGTTGTTGGATATGGAAGATGGGGTCCTTTTCAGGTTTCCCCACAGCCTCGGGGCTCTCCCCAAGTTCCCGAGATGAGATTGCTCGCTGGACCCAGCTTCCTGGCTGGGAGTCAGCTTTCCCAGCCTCTCCCGGCAGCTAAACAGGGGGCATGGGCAGCCGTCCCCTCTCCCGAGCAGAACTGGGAGAGTTCTTGAGCTCGGCTTGGGGCAGAGGGCTCTGGACACTCACGAGGGCTGCAGAAGAGAGTCAAGGTGACCAGGGTGAGGGCAATGGCGAGCTTCATGGTGGGAGGGAGGCTGGTGAAGGAAGCTCTGTCCCTGTCTCTGGATCTGGTGGTCTTGTGGGAGATGTGCCCATCCGGGTATCTTCTTATATGCTCCTGGAGCAGGGAGGGCAGGGCGAGGGCTCCACTTATGGGACCACACTGTTGACATGGGCATCAGCTCAGTGGAGAAAGTAAACATTCTTCTTTCTCAACCCGCTTTCTGTCCCCATGGAAACTGAGCTCACACAATAGGCCACTTGGGAGAGGGGAACCCAGGGTCCAGTGTAGAGGCAGCAAGGGTTCCCAAGTCAGAGGGTCTGGAGAGCTGGCCGCCTGGGCCACTCTCTCTGAACCTGAGCACTGGGCAGTCCAGATCGACAGCCAGAAGCAGTTGTAGAGCCCACCTGGACCCATCACCCTGGGAGAAACTGAGGCTTAAGGCCCCATAGCAGTGGCAGCCACAGGCCTAGGACTCGGGACTCCTGATACTTCAATGGGCTCCTCCCCAAGGAAATGGCTGGACCTTAAGCTTCCAGGGTCCCACGGTCCAGAGCATCTCGTGGTCAGACTTGGGGGAGACCCTGGACTGAAGCATGTTGACAGGTGAAGGAGTTCTCCAGAAGGCCCCTGAAACCCAAGCCCCAGGTCAGGCTGGAGGACACACTGCACCAGCTGGGTCTGGAGTCCTGCCCTCCTGGCGGCAAATCTATGGGTGGCAAATTTGGGCCTTATTGCACTTGACCTCTTAATGGCCTTGACCCTCTTGCCGGAGCTGTTCTCTCGCCTGCACTCCCACGACTCAGTCCTTTCCTGTTTTCCTCCCTGACCGACCTTCTTGTTCTATAGACGTTGATTCTTCACTGACTGAGCTTACGTATTGGTGGTTCCAGGCTGTGGCCGTGGCCCCTTCTGGCCTCCTGACGCTACGTCAGAGGCTGCCTGTTTCTCTCTCCAGTGTCTGTGCCTTAGAACACAGGCCTGCCGGGGTCGAAGTCACCTGCTAAACGGCCTTCTGCCTCCTAACTTGTCCTCCTTGGCCATCCTGGGAAAGGCCACCAGGAGGATATTTCTAAGCCTGCTAATCACATCCTCCTCCTTCTTGAAGCTTCCTTGGGCGGATGGGATAAAATTCAAGTGTGATTTATTACCAGGCCCTTGTCCACTGGCCTTTGCTTACATTTGAGCCTTATTCCTCTGCTCCGCTGCGTGGGGATTTAACCCTATCTTAGTATTTGCCGATTTGGGAACATGCCTCGTGTTTCTTCATGCCTTTTTACCTTTGTACAAGCTGTGCCTCGTGCCTGGAACACACATCTGCCTTGCCTCCTCCAAATCCTATCTGTACTTCAAGATTCAATCAAATGTTGATTCATTCATTCATTCAATAAGTGCTGACCACCTGCTAGGAGTTTCAGGCACTGTGCTAGGTGTTAGGCGTTGGCTCAGACACGGAGCAGCCCTGCTTTGGAGCCCCTTCAAGATGAAATTGCCGCTGGGCTTCGAGGAGTGAGGTCAGCAGAGAGCAGCCAGTGACCGGTCCCGGGAGTCGGCCCAGTCCCTGGGGGTCTGCCGCCGCTGCAGGGAACAACTTGCTCAAGGTCACACCCTCCCCGGGACAGCTCTAGCAGGTGGTCCTTTTACTCTAGAGCGCTGTGCCTGGCTGGCCAAGTCTTTGTCGGGCCTGTGTGGCCTGCAGGCCGGTTTTCCCCTCTGCCCAGCCCAGATTCTGCCCATTTCCCTTCACAGTTATTGATCCCTAGGAATAATCTTGTACCCCAGACTCCAACTCAGCATCTGCTGTCAGGACAGCATCAACACGCAACAGGGATGCAGGAATGAACCAGGCGGGCCCAGGTCCCTGCTGCCGTGGAACTTCACTCTGGTGGGGAGACAGCAAGCGGACGGTGAAACAAATGAAACACTCGCAGGTGTGCTGAGCGCTACGGGAGAACGAAGCGGGGACCCTATGGTGGAAAAGGAGAGTGAGACTACTTAGTGGGGGGATGGGGCGGTCCTCTCTGAGCAGGTGACTCGGTGCCGAGATCTACAGGGGAGGGGCCTGCGCAGAGGGGGTGCCCAGCACTGAGGCCCTCAGGTGGGAAGGACCTGGGCTTGCCCGGAGCACTGAGGGGCATTGTGCCTGGAGTGGGGAGTGGGGACCAGATCCCAAAGGGCCTCCAATTAAGTTCTTTATGCTCTGGAAGGGGTTTCCTTTTTTATTGCTTTAAAAAAATTGTGTTAAAATGCACATAACGTAAAATTTACTGTCTGAGCCGTTTTTAAGTGTCCTGCTCAGTGGTATTAAATACTTTCACACTGATGGGCGCCCATCACCCCCATCCACCCCCATAACTCTTTTCATCTTGTAAAACTGAAACTCTATACCTGCTAAACACCAACTCCCCACCCCGCTTCCTTCAGCTCCTGGCAACCACCGTTCTACTGTCCATCTCCACGATTCTGACAAGTCTAAGAACCTTATAAAAGTGGAATCGTGCCATAATTGTCTTTTTGTGACTGGCTCATTTCACTCAGCATAATGTCCTCAAGGTTCACCCATGTAGCATATTGCAGGATTCTTTCCTCTTTGAGGCAGAATAAGATTCCATTTTATGTCTAGATCACATTTTTCTTATCCATTCATCCGTTGATGGACACTACAGTCGTGTCTGCATTTTCGCTATCGTGAATGATGCTGCTGTGAACAGGGGTGTACAGTCTGGAAGGTGTTGATAGGGAGTGATGGGGTCTGATTTCCCTTTTGATGAGATGTCTCTGACTACTGCTCTGAGGGGAAAGGATGGGGTGGCGTGGGAGTGACTGAGCGGCTCAGCAGAAGGGATAGTGGGTTTGGACCAGCTGATGGCAGTGGGGTGAGGATGTGAGAGACCCAGGGACAGGCTTGACGTTGGATAGAATAAGACGGACTGGGGAGGGAAGCATCAGGCTGGGGCAGCCAGGGACCTGGGGTGCTATTTCCTGACCTAGAAAAGACTCGGGGGCTTCCCTGGTGGCGCAGTGGTTGAGAGTCCGCCGGCCGATGCAGGGGACACGGGTTCGTGCCCCGGTCCGGGAGGATCCCACATGCCGCGGAGCGGCTGGGCCCGTGAGCCATGGCCGCTGAGCCTGCGCGTCCGGAACCTGTGCTCCGCAACGGGAGAGGCCACAGCAGTGAGAGCCCTCGTACGCAAAAAAAAAAAAAAAAGAAAAGACTCGGGAGGAATAGGATGGGGGTGGGATCAGAGCGACGCGTTCTTCAACCTGCGGTGCCCGTCAGCCATCGCTCTCACTGTCAGCCTCTATGGCCCTCTGTTTCGTGCTTTAACTTTGCAATTCTTTACTTGTTCTAACCTCTTACATAATGTTTGCTAAAAAGGAATCCGTGTGGCATTAATCGATGAATGTGAGAGTTGGAGGCTCAGAGCCGCCTTAACACGGTTAAAAGCACAGGTTCTGAAGTTGCCATCGTGTGGACTCATGGAGTAAATTACTGTGTAGCTGAAAGATCAGGAGAGGAAGGTCTTCTGAACTGATCATGAAACGATCTCCGAGGCAGGCTGCAAAGGGGGAAAACAAACAAACAAACAGACAGACGAACAGGGGACTTCCCTGGTGGCTCAGTGGTTAAGAATCCGCCTGCCAGTGCAGGGGATACAGGTTGAAGTCCTGGTCCAAGAAGATCGCAGCTAAGCCCGTGCGCCACAACTACTGAGCCTGCACTCTAGAGCCCGCGTGCCTAGAGCCCGTGCTCCACAACAAGAGAAGCTACTGCAATGAGAAGCCCTCGCACCGCCACAAAGAGTAGCCCCCGCTCACTGCAACTAGAGAAAGCCCGCGCAGCAACGAAGACCCAACACAGCCAAAAATAAAATAAACAAATAAATAAATTTATAAAAAAACCAGACAAAAACAAAGTGGAACAGAGTAAAAAACAGAATATAAGAGCAAAAGAATCCACATATGTAATTGCTTGTCTATGCAGAAGACGTCTCTGGAAGAGGATGGTGCTGGTTGTTTCCACAAGGTGCATGGAGGGGACCCAGAGAAGAAGACTTCACTGTAAGCACTTTGGTGCCCTTTGCATCAGGAATTATATAAAAATATTATCAATAGAAAAGGAAGAATAGGTCTGACACTTGCTACAACATGGATGAACCTTGAGGACACAGAGCTAAGCGAAATAAGCCAGTTACAGAAAGACACAGGCTGCGTGAGTCCACTTCTACGAGGTACTGAGGGTAGTCGGATTCACAGAGAGAGAGAGAAGCATATTGGGTGCCAGGGGCTGGGGGGAAGGGGACGGAGAGCTGTTTTTGTTTAATGGGGACAGAGTCTCAGTTTGGGATGATGAAAAGTCCTGGAGGCGGATGGTGGTGATGATTGCACAACAATGTGAATGTGCTTAATTCTACTGAACTATATACACTTACAAATGGTTGAGATAGTAAATTTCATGTTGTATGTGTTTTCTCATAATTAAAAAATAATAATAATAAAAAAGGGAGAGAACAGCTCAGAGAATGAGCCTGAGTTGAATCCCAGGTGCGTCGCTTACCAGTTGCACTATCTTGGGCAAAGTACTTCACTCCTCTCTGCCTCGATTTCCTTGTCTGTGTGATGAGCATAATAATATTATGTATTGCATCTGGCCATGAGGATTAAATCTGGGTGATGCACGTTAAGGGGTGCCTGATATGGAGAAAGTGCTCAGTAAATGTTGGCGAGTATCCTACTGGCGTGTCTCCACGTCGAAGGCGCAAGAGAAGTACTTTCAATTTTGAGTTTCCTGGCCTTCCCTGGTGGCACAGTGGTTAGGAATCCGCCTCCCAATGCAGGCGACATGGGTTCGAGCCCTGGTCCGGGAAGATCCCACATGCCGCGGAGCAGCAAAGCCCGTGCGCCACAACTCCTGAGCCTGCGCTCTAGAGCCCACGAGCCACAACTACTAAGCCTGCACACCACAACTACTGAAGCCCACGCGCCTAGCTCTGCAACAAGAGAAGCCACCGCAATGAGAAGCCTGGACACCGCAATGAAGAGTAGCCCCTGCTCTCCACAACTAGAGAAAGCCTGTGCTCAGCAACGAAGACCCAATGCAGCCAAAAATAAATACAATAAAATAAAATAAAGAAAGAAAAGAAAATGCATGGTATTAAAAAATTTTTTTTTGAGTTTCCTTGTTCAAATTCACACACTTGACTCTGGGGGATGCAGAGGATCTTGGGTAAACTGCCCTGCATTCACGCTGGGCCTGGGCCCCCAGGATGAGGGTTTCCTTTGTTCCTTCTACACTGCTGTGTCCGTCACATACACCTGTGGGCTTAGCTGACTCCCACGTTCCTGACCTCACCCCAGGGCAGGGCTTGATAGGCAAGGTTACATGAACAAAGAGTAGTTCTGAGGTCCCCCGGTTGGTAAGCCTCTTATCCTCATCCTTGAGTCATAGAACTAGGGTGTCTCCATGAAGCCTCCCCCAAACTGGCTGTCAGACAGGGAGGGCCTTCTGGGCACATGGCCTGTCTCCTTAGTGACACCGCCCAGGGGCTGTGCAGAGAAGGGCCCTATGAGTGTCATCAAGACAGTTCATCAGGTCAAAAACCTTCAGCCTTCATGAAGAACCTTGGGCTAATCCCCCCAGAGCGGTCTGCGTGTTGTTCTCCAGGGCTGTGTCGTGCAGAATCGTGAATGTACTGTTCCTGCTTCTGTTCCTCTCTCTGGATACTCCATTGCTGGTTCCAAGTGTCCCAAGACGGGCTCTTCCATCCTGGCCCTTGGTGGGATGGTGGGGGAGGGGCATTTCTCTCCCCCGCCCGGGAGTCTGCAGAGCAGCTGCTTCTCTGCCTTGTCCTGTGGGCAGTTAGGCAAAAAGGGTCAGTCAAGGCTCAGAGCCCAGAGCTTCTTAGACCCTGACAACTGCTCCTCAAACCTTAAACACCCCCGCACTGCGAATTCCAGGCCAGCACCTGCAGCCCACCGTAGCACATGGTAAGAGCCGGGAGCCACCGATTCTGGCCGCGTGTGGGCAGCCCCCTGGTCACTGTGCAAAGACAAACTGTCTGCAGGAAGATAAGGCTCTTGGTTATTAGCACCATGGGTGTGGCAGTGAGCTGGCACAGTTCCTGCTGGGTCCTCCTAGCAAAAAACTGTACCCTGTGCTGCCTGGGCCTGGCTCTGGAGCTTCAGGGAGAGGGCCTGGCCACAGCTAGGGCAGTGGTCAAGGAGCCTGTCCTGGGTGCAACCTTCCCCAGGCTCCAGCTCGGAGGGTGAGAGCACCTTGTGCCTGGCTCCAGCATCTGCTGGGGCCCGAGGGTGGGAGGGACCCAGGGAATCTAGAAGCCCTGCTTGGGGATCTGGATTTTAAGGTGTGCCGGTCCCTCTCCCCTGCATGCGGCGTGTGTGTGTGTGTGTGTGTGTGTGTGTGCACACGTGGCTGCCAGCTTGGTGAGCTCTGTTCAATGCCCCCTGGGGAGCCTGCCCAGGTCCCCACTTAGAGGGCCGGTAGGGATGGTGGTGGGAAAGCCTGGGCCAGAGGCAGCCCAGGGAAGGTATTGACTGAGACCTGCTGTTGGCCCCTGGGCTTGGTGTCGACTCTGAGCCAGAGGCCGGGGTGCAGCCTGGGCTGGCGTCTGGCCTATGGCAAGTCCCAGCCTGGCCCAGAAAACAGGTTGGAGGCTGTGGGAGGGCCATGCTGATCCTATCCATCCGGCTGGGCCAGCAGACTGGGACTGGTCAGGCCGCAGGCTCGCGGGGTCAGCGCATGGGGCAAGCTGTGGAGTGTTTAGCCTCCTCCCTCCCCCCGGGCTTCTGGCTCCATGCCCGTTCAGGAAACGGCCCCTGAGCAGAGCAGGATTTCCCTTGTGGGTTTGCTTCCTTCTTTTCTGCCTCAGTGGCTCCTGGGGCTGGCCCCTGCTTTGACCCAGCCCTACCACGAGGGGTCTGGCAACTTCTGGACGTTTCAGCCAGAATGAGCAAAACTCCACTGACCGTGATGCCTGGGGCCTGTGAGCTTTCAGAAGACCTAAACATTTGTCATGTATCTGTTGGATTCCAAGTGTAAAAAGAAAATCAAAATTGTAATTAATGAATATTTATCTAGGTAACATTATTTCCACTAGCTTACTGGGACTCTGTTCAACTATGATATAGTTATATGTGGATGCAGTAAAGTTTAAGTTGTATGAACCCAATGCATAATCTATTCTTAGGGTCAGAATTAGTAAATTTATACAAGCCTCTTTCAGAAATTTATGGCCCCAATTATATTTATTGTGGGAAGCGTATATATTTGAATGTGTTTGATATGATATGGGATAGAAACATCAAAACTAATAGGCCCTCACAATATCTCCAGCTGTGACCATAGCAGAACACAGCCACCATCCAAACAGGCAGGGAGGGACCAGAGAGAAGAAATACCCCAGCTTCTCTCTTGTCCTGTCCTCTGGTCTATAGCCAGAGCCTTCCATTGGCCTAATCAACTGGCATCAGCTAGCAAGGAAGCCCCGGTTTTGTGGCCCTTAGAGGTCAGCCTCCAGGGACATGGAGTAGATCATGAAAAGGTGGAGAATGAATGGGGGGAGGGGGTGAGTGTCACATATAAGAAAACCAGCCTTGGGACTTCTCTGGGGGACCAGTGGTTAAGAATCCATGCTTCCAATCCGGGGGGCTTAGGTTCGACCCCTGGTCAGGTAACTAAGATCCTGCATGCCACGCGGCGTGGCAAAAAAAAAAAAGAAAACAGGAAGAAAGAAAAACCAGCCCATAATAGTATCATTCTACATACGCAGCTCTGGATCTCTCTTTTCCCACTTAATATATGTCTTGGATATCTTTCTAAACCTTGGCACTTACAGATGTTGATTTTTTTCATGCTGCAGAGTATGCATTTGCAGGATGTAATAAAATTTAAGTTACCAGTACCTCTTTGATGGACACTTGTATTGTTTCCAGTTTTTCTGCCATTATAAACCACTCGGCAACTACATTCCTCTTTCTGCCCAACGCCTGGATATAGATGTGCTTCTCTCCCCACCGGTATTGACGTTCTCTGCGGAGGGGTTGTTGTTGGTGAATGACAGGGCTGGGGAGGTGGGAGTGGGAGGGCGTCGGGGTGGGTGAGGAATGGGGGATCTGATTTGGGCAGGGATCTTGATCACCTTCCCAGGGGCAAGTTGTCCCTCAACCCGCAGAAGAGGGCAGGAGCCAACCGAGATGCTCACGTGGGCCGCGGAGCGGCATCCTGTGAGCGCGACACCCACCCCTCAGTTGCGGGTTGTACCCGGGTATAAAGTGACCTGGCTTTTGCTGTTTCTGGAGTTTCAGGGAGGGATGGGCTGCGGCAGGTTTCGACCCGCTGAGGATCTGAGCCTTTTCTTGGCTCCCCAGCCAGGCAGGCTCCTGGAGCTGAAACCTGGGGGCTGGGAGCTGGGGATGGGCCTTCCTGAGACGGGGGGCCTGGCAGCCCCAGCAGGTTCTTGGCTCTGGGGGAAGCTCCCTCCAAGGGTGGGGACAATAAAGGTGATGGAAGGCCCTGTTCTGCAGGGTGGAAACTGGTTTCCCCTCCGTTTTACTGGCAGCTCTGGGGATTTGGGCAGCAGATTCGCGTTGACAGCATGTGACACGATTCACTTCCTGACCTTTCCCAGGGAGCGTGTGCACTTGGTTGCTGAATTCTGCAGGCTGTCTGCTCTGCAGTGAGTCACCAGGTCCTGCCCTCCACGTCTGTCCTGCCCTGGGCTTCTGCCCACTGTGGACTTGGCAGGTCACTGCCAAGGTCCCTCTGCCCAGCGCCTGATGGCCCTGCCCTCACCCGTCAGGGGGGACATAAGCCCACGTGGTCAGCAGACGGGGGTCAGGGCCCAGCTCTGCTGCTGGCTGGCCGAGAGGCTCTGCAGGGCTGCGGTGGTCCCGCACGCACAAGGAAGGGGAGAGAAGACCACCACGGGCTCCTTCAGGCTCGTAGTCTGAGACCCAGCGGTGTCTCACCCAGAGGAGCCTGGTGAGCCCCTGGCCTGCGTCCTCCACCCACGGCCTATGCTGTCCCCTCTGGGACCCACATCACTTTCCGTCCATCAGGGTGGTGCAGCGTCCTCAAACACAGGTGTTCACGAAACGAACTAGAACTTTATCATCTATCTCTATTTTTATAACTAAAATAGTTACAGTTTATGTCTATATATTTTATATGTAATGTGTTTTATCACATACACATATAAAAATACATAATACATATAATAATAATATTTATATGATAACTAAAATAACAAAAATAAAATGTAATTTCAGTCTCAAGCCTTCACTCTGCTAAGGGGGTGGAAACCTAGTCTCAGCCCCCTTGGGGCTTCTCCTGTCCAGAGCTGTGCCTAACCTCCAGGGGGGCTTGTTCAGAACCAAGGCTTTGGTGGGGTTTGTGTGGTGAGAGCGTCTGGTGCTTGATGTCACCTGTCACCAGCTCATCTCTTGTTGCTGGCCGTCAGCCTGTGCAGGCCTCCAGTTCACTGGCTTTGTCTGCCACCTCGGGGCCACTCCTGGGTGCACAGAATCCCACGGCTGCTCCCACGTGGTGCGGGGCTGGGAGATTCTGCTGTGACACCACCTCAGATGTTATCACGCATCCATTTCTTCTTTGGGGGGTTCTGCTCTCTGCTCTCAGATTCTTCAGACCCACCTGAGCACTTTGCCGTCTCACTAAGGCTTGGTCTCTCCGGTGGCTTACCTGGTGGATTTGATAACCAGAGAGGATCCGTTTTTAACGCCTCCCTACTATAGACAACAAAACTTATTCTCATTAATAACTGTGAAATGAAATGAAGAAAAGAAATGAAACACAGAAAAGAAATGCAGACAGTGATCACTGATTTATTTATCTGTCAAGATCATTTTATTGAAATACACACACCCTGCTGGCAAATATAAATATCAGAGCACACAAATATTCACACATTAAAACACAGCTCTTCAGCACTATTTACAATAGCCAAGCAACCTAAATGTCCATCGACAGATGAATGGATAAAGAAGACGTGGTACATATACACAACAGAATATTACTCAGCCATAAAAAAGAATGAAACAATGCCATTTGCAGCAACATGGACTAGCCTAGAGATTATCATACTAAGTGAAGTAAGTCGGAAAGAGACAGACAAATACCATAGGATATCACTTACATGTGCAATCTAAAATATGACACAAATGAACTTATTTATGAAACAGAACCAGACCCACAGACATAGAAAACAAACTTTTGGGGACTTCCCTTGTGGTCCAGTGGTAAAGAATCCACTTTCCAATGCAGGGGACACAGGTTCTATCCCTGGTCGGGGAACTAAGATCCCACATGCTGAGGGGCAAATAAACCCACACGCCACAACTACTGAGCCCGCACGCCTCAAGTAGAGAGCCTGCGTGCCGCAAACCACAGAGCCTGTGCGCCACAATTACAGAGAGGAAAACCCGCACGCCACAACTAGAGAGGAGCCCCCGCGCCGCAACGAAAGATCCCACACGCTGCAACGAAGATCCCGCGTGCCACAACTAAGACCAGATACACCCCCCCCAAAAAAAAGAAAACAAACGTATGGTTACCAAAGGGAAAAGGGGGTGGCGGAGGAATAAATTAGGAGTTTGGAATTAGCAGATACAAACTACTATATATAAAATAGATAAACAACAAGGCCCTACTGTATAGCCCAGGGAACTACATTCCATATCCTGTGATAAACTATAATGGAAAAGAATATGAAAAAGAATATATATATATGTATATATATGAATCACTTTGCTGTACACCAAAAACTAACACAACATTGTAAATCAACTATACTCTAATAAAAAAAAAAAACCACAAAAAAACAAAAGCACAGCTATTTATTCAATAGTTTGTATATTTACCTAATGAACTTTGATCCTTTGGCTATAATCTGCTATATTAATTTCTTATGTAAATAATTATCCAATTAAAATTTAGCTAGAAGTAAAGTTTTATAAAACTGAAATATGTACCTGCAAAAGGTAAAATGAGGCAACTACTAAATTGTACCACTGATGTACTGTTTTATTTATTTGATTTGTTCTTTAGTTTTAAAACAATCAGCAGTTGAAAAAAGAATACATTTCAACTTTAAAGATATTAAAATTTAGTCCAATATTTCATGTATGAACGAAAATGTTCACTTCCTAAACAAAAAGATTATACCTTACACTGTTTTACTGTTTAAAATTTTAAACCCAAAGAAAAGCTCAAGTGGCCTAAGATGACAGAAATGAAGCAATTCAAGTTCTCTTTCTTGCTTTTTACAAGCACAGCATTTTGGTTGTTCACTTTGAATTTGCTGTTTGAGCACAGCCGTACGTAGCACACAGGAGCTGGAGACGAACTGAATCCGAAGCCAGCTTCAAGGATTCTGCCCCTTCACAAACTTACTCTTTTTTTTTTGAGCCACTGATAAAATAATGTTCTTTATTACAACAGAATATAGTATACAGATTTATAGCAAAACAATATAAAAAAACTAGATAAATGAAAGAAAACAAACTGTAAAATTGACTCAAGTAAACTTAAAGATATGCTGGGACAGTAACCAAAGAAATCATAGAACCCTAAGAACCAGAAGGTCCAGTTGATTTTACAGGCACGTTTTACTAAACTTTTAGGTAATAATAATAGGAATAGGAATAGTAGATGATGTATATTGAGCTGTATCTAGGTTCCAGACAGTCTGAAGTGCTTTACGTAATAAGCAAATTTAATTTTCACAGTAATCTAAGCGGATAGTCAGTGGCTTCTATGTGAAAACTTTCAATGATGGCAAACTTTCTACTTTGTACTTAGCCTGTTCTTTAGTTGAATAGCTTTAACCAACAATTTTCTTTTTACATGGATGCAAATATCCTCTATTATTCCCACCTATTAGCTCTAGTTCTGCCTTTTAGAGCTATATGACATAAGTGAACCTCTTCTTTCATGTGGCAATCCTTTATATCCTGGAAAGCCATTATCATGTCTGCTTTCTCTTGTTTAAGAGACATCATTTAAGATCTGTACAGGGACTTCCCTGGC
The DNA here is from genome assembly GCF_963455315.2 of Globicephala melas. Lineage (NCBI taxonomy): Eukaryota > Metazoa > Chordata > Mammalia > Artiodactyla > Delphinidae > Globicephala > Globicephala melas. The sequence continues at coordinate 9,220,927 of NC_083321.1, forward strand.
AGTCCAGTGGTTAAGACTCTGTGCTTCCACCGCAGGGGGTACAGGTTTGGTCCCTGGTTGGGGAACTAAGATCCTGCATGCCACGTGATGTGGCCAGAAAAGAAAACAAAAGAAACGTTTTGGGTTTTCCTGGTGGTGCAGTGGATAAGAATCTGCCTGCCAATGCAGAGGACACAGGTTCGATCCCTGGTTCGGGAAGATCCCACATGCCATGGAGCAACTAAGCCCGTGCACCACAACTACTGAGCCTGCGCTCTAGGGCCCACGAGCCACAACTACTGAGGCCGCGTGCCACAACTACTGAAGCCTGCACACCTAGAGCCCGTGCTCTGCAATAAGAGGCACGCATGCAGCCATGAAGAGTAGCCCCCGCTCACCACAACTAGAGAAAGCCCACTTGCAGCAACAAAGACCCAACGCAGCCAAAAATAAATAAATAAAAACGTTTTGCATAAATTATTTAATATCCATATTTTCCCACCTTCTAGTCCTGTAGCCCTCTTAATTTCCTGCATAGGTTTACAAAGATTGCTGTTAGTAGTTTTGTGTTCCTGTCTTCACGACAAACTTACTCTTGACATGAACCCATTGGAGACCAACTGTATAACTGGGAGTTCTTAGAAATAATTTCCACATAGAATACAATGCCTGTTAAAAGATAAGCAGTAAACATGTGCTGATTTGGAGCTCACGTATATATTATGAAAACTCTACATTACCTGTATCAGATGCTTGCAACTTGGACTTAGGAGAATATTCCAGGTAGGGGTATTTTATCACTGATATTGTTTAGAATTGCTGGTGCATAGTGATAGTATATAGACACAGAGAATGGACTTGAGGACCCGGGGTGGGAGGGGGAAGCTGGGGCAAAGTGAGAGTAGCATCGACATATATACACTACCAAATGTTCAATAGCTAGTGGGAAGCAGCAGCATAGCACGCCTTCCTCCCTGCCGGGCACGTGGAGGGCAAGCCCACCTCTGGGGCTTTGCTTTCGCTCTCTCTCTGCCTGGATGCTTCATCCCAGATTATTTCCTGATTGCGGCTCTCACAGCCCCTCTGTGGATAAGCCTTCCCTGATCACTGCGGCCCCTCTCCCCCGTCGTTCTGGATTTCAGAATCCGGCTTTCTTTCCTTTAGAACCTTCATTACCATCTGAAATGATCTCATTTACGTGTTTGTCTATTATTTGCCTTCCCCTCCCTCCCCCAACGTAAGCTCCGTGCTCGCCCATGATGCTCCAGGGGCGCGCACACAGTAGGTGCTTATGAAGTATTTGTTGAATGAATGGATGGGGCTCTTAGCCTCTCGCCGCCCCAGCCTCAGCACCGGGTGTTCTGTGAGCGTCGGTGGTGGGGAGGACGAGGATGGCACTCAGAGCAGGGCCTGGCACATACTAAATACCAAAATACGCAGTGTTTTCTGGGACAGTTATTGCACCCAGGCCCTGGGGCTTGGCCTCAGTAATTTCCCCATTTCCTGAGATGCCCTCCGCTGTCCTTCCCCATGTTTACCTGCTGAGATCTCTCTGCGTACACCGACCTTCCATTCGCATCTCCACTTGCTGAAATCCTTCTCACCTTCGACACTCAGGCCAAAGGCAACCTTCCACTAAGACTTCTCTCACCTCTTCAGGGAGAACGGGGCATCAGCAGTGACGGCAGCAGCAATAACTCCCACCCGCCCTCTGCCCGGCACCGCACTCAACTCCATCTCTCATTTTGGCCTTACAACAGTCCTACGAGGTAGGTTCCGCTCCCGTCCCCATTTCAAAGATGGAGAAACTGAGGCTCAGGAAGTTGCCGGAAGTCTTGCAGTCACAAGTAAAGGAAGGAGTAAGTCAGACAGAGAAAGACAAATATCATGTGATATTGCTTATATGTGAAATCTAAAAAAAAAAAATGGTGAAAATGGACTTATTTACACAACAGAAATAGAGTCACAGATGTAGAAAACGAACTTATAGTTACCAGGGAGGAAACGGGGGAGGGAGGGATAAATTGAAAGATTGGGATTGACATACACACACTACTATATATAAAATAGATAACTAATAAGGACCTACTGTATAGCACAGCGAACTCTACTCAACACTCTGTAATGACCTATATGGGAAAGAATCTAAAAAAGAGTGGATTCATGTATATGTATAACTGAATCGCTTTGCTGTACACCTGAAACTAACACAACATTGTAAATCAACTATACTCTAATAAAAATTTTAAAAAAAATCAAAGTTTAAACAAAACAAAACAAGTAGAGGAGGGAGGATCTAAACCCTGGGAGGCTGACCCTGGCCACGATCTCCAGCCCCTGTGCTGAGGGTCCCCACCCTGCCCCCGCCATTGACCATCCCATCTCCAGCCCTGTGTTCTGGAACCTGGGACATTGCTGGGGGGGGGGGGCGGGGCGGGGATTAAACCTAATTCTGGCCCTTCATCCCTCACCCCAAGCACCTGCTGTTTTTATTGCCAAGAAAAATTGGTTCCATAGAGCTATTGTGAAAATTTTGAAGGAAAAGAAGTTCAGGTGCGGGGAAGGGACTAATGGAACTTGGCAAATAGAAGGTAATTACTGTAAATCGCATCTTAACATTTTTGTGTAATTACATACTTCTCTGTGGTTCAAACTGCTCAAACTGCTCAAGAGTTAGTTTTAAAATACAATCCTGGGACTTCCCTGGCGGTCCAATGGTTAAGACCCGGCACTCCCAATGCAGGGGGGCTGGGGTTGATCCCTGGTCAGGGAACTAGATCCCGCATGCTGCAATGAAGATCCCGGACGCCGCAACTAAGACCCGGCGCAGCCAAATAAATAAATGAGTAAATAAATAAATATTTTAAAAATAAAATAAAATACAATGCTGACTGAAGTAATTAAGTTCTCCCCCGCTGCCCCCATCTCCCCTCTGGAAGGCTGGACCTCTATGAGGAAAGGCCATGACCTGAAGCTGGCCGTCCTCCCAACAGGCGACACAGCGCCCAGCACAGGGATGTTTGGAGCGATGCAGGACTTTGAGCTTTTTTTCTCTTAGCCTCAGAGGTGTCATCTGTAAATTGGGGCCAGTGGAGGCCGCCAGCCGTCCCTCTCAGAGGGGCTGTCAGAGTTCAGCAAGTGACGAGAGGAAGCCCATGCATTCCAGAGGCCTCGGCTTGAGTGGTTTGAGGGGAGCGTGTGGGGAAGAGACAGTGGTTGGCTGGGGCCCAGGGCTTGGCCCTGCTTCAAGGGTCTCACAAGCATATGGGGAGGCAGACGGACAAGGCGACCGTGGTTCACGGACTGTTCCCTAGGAGCTGCTCAGAGGAGGAAAAGATAGAAAGGCTTCCTGGAGGAGGTGTCTTTGAGTTGGGTAGGTGGGTGGGAGCTGGAAGGAAGCGAGGTCAGAGCTGGGAGAGGCCGGCCCCTCCATCGGCTGTTCTCCACATGCCGAGCCTGGGGCTGGTTCTGAGGACACGGTTTAGAGTGGGAGACAGATGCTAATCGCAACAGTGACAGTTTCCATGAAGGAGAGATTCCGGCATGGAGGAGGGATCACTGGACTTGGGTGTTGGAGCAAGGGTCCCTTGGGTGGGCTCTGAGATCAGCAGGCGCTGTCTAGTGGGGGGAGGAAAGGGGGCTCTGAGCAGAGGGAAGAGTGTGTGAAGCTTGGTGGCCGGAGGGAGCGGGGCCCTGTAAGAAGCCGGCGTGGCCGAGGCCCACGAGCTCGATGAGTTGGAGCCCTCTGGGCAGGGGCCCGTCCACACAGAGCCTGGAGTGACAAAGGGGCATTTGCGTTTAACTTGGTCACAGGACACCCGGAAAGGTACTAAAGTGGGGTGCAGGGCAGGCTGGAGCAGGGGCAGGGGGCATAGGCGGGGGACGTGCATCTGGTGGATGGAGGAGAAAGGGGCTTGTTGGGGTGGGGGAGGGCAGGTGGGCACAGCTCAGTTCATGGAGTCTTCTAGAAGCACCACTCTGGAGGGCGGGCTGGGATTGGGGTGGAGTTTGAGTTCATTGTTATTTCGACTCTGTGGTCATGGCTGTTATGTTTGTTAAATGAATGTAAACAATCGCCCTGATTGGGCTCATGAACTTGGATACAGAAAGGGACACTGCCCACACATCCACACCCACGCAGGCCTGGGGCTGGGCCTCAGCCCCACAAGCAGTCCTATCATGCAGATGGGGAGTTGGCTGTAGAAATGGCCCTCCAGGGGCCATTCCAGGCTGGTGACCTGGGCGCCCTAGCTGTGGACCCGCGTTCTGCCTGTTCCCTGCCCCTCTCACGTTCTCACGGAGCCCAGCCCCGCTTCCCCACCCAGGCCCTGACCTGCTGGAGCCACTGCCAATAGGGCCTTCACCTCACCTGGGAGCTGACGTCTCTCCTGCAACAGCAAGGGGGCCCCTGACCCTGAGCCCACGGACGGTGGGGCCTGGGGCCTCGTGGTGGGCCCGCCTCTGGGCTGGGGTTAGAGGGGGTGATGGGCAGCGCTGGCTGTGTTTCCCCAGGTCTTGGGTGGGTTTGCCCCCGCCGGGCGCCGTTGTGACTAGGGCTGAGGCTTGGGCTGTCATCCAGCCTCCTCAGGCATTCCTGCTTGCTTGCCTGGGCGGTCCCATCTCCCCTGGCCTCGCTTTTCCCATCTGAAAAATGGGCATAGCACCGGGTGGGCAAGGTTGTTGGACTTAGGGAGGGTGAGTGGCATCACGGGTGGCCTTGGACATTCCTTGTTCCAACCCCAGAGATGAGCGGCCCTGCAGTCTGGCCCAGCTCTGGGGAGAGGCTTTCTCAGGCGTGGGGGGCTCCCTCTGCCAGGAGATGAGCTCACAGGGCGGGCCGGGCCTTGGGGGCCACACATCCGTTGTCCTCCCTTTCCTGGGAGTTGGTCCAGAGACAAGGGGCAGGGCGTCTGCTTTTCATCGGGTGCCTGTTTCTAATTCCTTTGGCCTCTGAGCTCCTTTTCAGAAGGAGGAAGAGGCACTTAACTGATTGTGACCCAGCACGGTGCTGAGGAAGACGTGCTGGGCTTGGCGTCAAGGAGAACGGGATCCGGGGCCTAACCGGGCCCCTTACTGCTGTGTGACCTCGGTGAGGTGTCCACTGCCTCTCAGCATCGAGGGCCCCATTTGGAAAATGGGAATGATGATTTCTGCCCTGTCTACTCCACAAAGTAGAGAGAGATGGGAAAGTGCTTTGTAAACTGCAAAATATGAAACTTCCCCTCTGCGGCGGCATGGTTGTAGGTGGGGTCCCGCCCAGGGGCCTTGCCCCACACGGGGGCAGCCAGGCCTGCTGGCCGAGCCCCGGCTCTGTGTCTCCAAAAGGTCAAAGCGACTTTAGGTCCAAGGAATGGAGACCCATTTTAGGAGCTGCTGGCTGGGGACCCTAAGCATGGCAGGGGCTCAGAAAAGGAAGAGTTCAGTCTGGTTGGCGTGGCCTGGGAACAAAGTAACACACTAAGGAGAGCTAACGCTTACTGAGTGCCCAGCACACTTCTAAGACTTTTCTGTGTATTAATTGATTAGGCATCACAACCACCCTCGGAGGGAGGTTACTGTTTTCCTCCCCGTAAACCCTTCAAGGGTGGAAAGGCATTTTGGGAGAGGGAAAGGGGTGGCCAGAGGCTGGGGAGCCCCTCGCACGCAGGGGCAGTGGAAGGAGGGGGCCCAGGGGTCGGGGTCTGACACCACAGCAGCAGGAACCCTCGGAGGCTCCTGGGTGAACTAATCCTTGAGGGTGGGCGGGAGGGGGCTCTTGGGAGGACTGGCTGTGGGCCTTCCTTATTCCTCTGGCTTCACACCTGAGCACAGGTCCAGCGGCCACCCATGCGGCCCCTCCGGGAATCCTTGACGCCAAGAAGGGCCGCGAAACCGGGCCGTGCTGGCGCATGGGCTGAGGCTCTCGGAGCCGGGCTGGCCAGCGTGGTGGCCAAGGGCCTGCAGCAGGGCCTGCGGGTGCCAGGCCGCACCCCATCCTGGGACCTGACCCCGGGAAGGGCAGGGCAGCACCACCTGCTGGGTTTTAGGGGAGCCACGAGCACTCCGCCCACGCGGACAGGAAAATGGTGCCCTCCCGGTCTGAGCCCCTCATGCAGCCTGGTCAGGGGACTGGCCCAGCTAGGGAGGGGGAGGTAGGGCCATGGCCCCAGTGGTCAGAGACAGGAGACAGCGCTGGAATCTTTCCTCTCAAAGAAAATGAAGCCCCTTCCAAGGGAGGCCACCCCGGAGTGCCAGGGTGGAGGCCCTCGGCCTGAGACCTGGGGTGCAGCAAGGTAGGCGCATCGCCCTCCCCAGGACAGCCGTGCATCCACGTAAGGCCTTGGGGCTGGGAGTGGGCAGTGTGTGTGGGGAGGCTGGCTCTGCAGGGCACCCCGCCCTGGGTCCTGACCATTTCTGCTTGAGAGCAGTTGACAAACATGCAGGAATTTAAGACAAAGAAGGGGACAGGGTGTGAAAGGGCTTGGCGGGGAGCGGCAGTCTTGAGTGTGAGGCATCCAGGGTGTGTTATCTGTGCAAGAGCCAGAGATAAGATGAGCAGAGATGGATGGGAAGATTGGGGAAGTGCAAGGCAGAAAGGCTGGATCCAGGGCGGGGTCACCAGGGAAGCAGGGGCCACAGTGAGCTGTGTGGGCTTAGTGGGCCCAGGGAAGGGAGGGGGCAGACAGGCGGGCGGGAGGGAGGGACTCGCCTGGGTCTTCCTTACTTTTTCAAAGATTTAAATACTCAGCGTCTCAATAGAACACTGGGAGGCAGCGTCCGAGTTCAAAGCCCCAGGGATCTGGCACCAGTGGACAGGAGAGTGTTGTTCTCAAGGCAAGAGCAGCCCAGCCTTTGTTCTCATCCCACAGAAATATCCCTGCCTTTGGTGAGACGGCACCCAGCAGGGCCCATCTGTAAATACTTCGGAAGATGCCCTTTGCCCAGGAGGCACTTGGTGCCGCTCCCGCTTACTGTGTGGACGGCAGGCCAGGCCTTCCCTGGGGGCTGCATGGCGAACCCGCTCCCCACCTGCTCGACCCACTCCAAGTCACTCTTGGTCACATTTCTGGGTGGGGCCCTGTGCTCCGGCACAACCCACGCTTCCCTTTCCAAACCTTAAGCCCGGTCTTGTTCCCGCAGCCCAGCACTGCGGGCTTCCACTGCAGAAGCAGAGGAGGGAACCTGAACGGCCGGGCAGGTGTGGCGGGGGTCCTGGCTACCCAACGAGCCAGAGCCATTAAGACGGGGTAGGACCTGTGAGGAGAGACCGAGGGCACAGTCACCCATCCAGGCTAGGGACAGGCTTTGGACACAACTGCTGTCGGTGACGTTTTCTGAGTAAACTGGACTCATCTGAATGTTGACTGAGTATTATAAAAGGTGAAAGTTTACTGACATGGAAAGGTGGATTGTTAACTGAAAAAAACATTTAAAAAGCACATGGAGTGGCCTCATCTGGGACAAAATACTAATGAATACACAGTAGGTGTTAATAGTGATACTGACTGGGGTGCTAAGAAGTTTTTCCCCTTATTTTTTTCTTATGTTTGTGGATGTATGTTTTCTCACCCTTAAAATTTTTTTTGGTCAATTTTTTTCCAACTTCTACAATGAACATATACCCCCTTTTATTATATTAATTTATTATATAATAATATTAATATTATTATTATATTAAAAGGTTATTTTTAACTAAAAAGTGTTTGGTAAAAATTGCTACCCTGAAAAATAACAACCCTGGGGCTGCCTGAGTCATGGATGGAGCCACGGCCTACAGAACAGGAAGAACTAACCTCTCTGCTCCTTTGCTCTCAGCCAGAGCTTAGAACCCAAACCCCATCTGAGTTCGGCCTAGGATCCGGAAAGTACTGATAATTGCAGAGCAAAAAACAGACTTGACTCTGAGATGATCTGTGATTTAAAAAAAAAAAAAAGGATCCCAGCCTGGTCTCCTTTACCAACCCAGTCCAGGCCTGGCCCAAACGTCTCTTTGTATGAAAATCCAAGTCCATTTTAATCGTGGGTTGGGGAAGAAAAGCAGAATTTGAAAGAGAAAGTTGTTACGTGTGCTGTTCTTTTCTGCTCGTCACCCGGAGCGCTCATGGGACGGCCCCTACTTGCATCTGGGGGCGCTGGGTGCCGCGCACGACTTGAGAAGTCCATCGTCACCCAGGGACAGAGGGTTTGGGACCAGGGAGGCCGATACAAACCGCGGTTTAACTGGAATGCAACGAATGCCCCGGGAAACCTGTTTCTCTGGGCCTTACTTCATCTGTCAGCAGAGCCCTGTCGTCCCTGAGCCTCCCCTGGCACGCTAACCCCTCACAAGAGATGAGCTGCATGCCTGTGGCCCAGCTCTTCTGGGTCACACGAGTTGGGTGGATGAGCCGGACCGGCGGCCTGCCTCTCTGATGGCACCTGTGCCCCAGAGGGAACCACCGCTGGGCACCGCGCCCACCACCAGCCCAGCCCCGTCCCAGCCCCATTCCTTCCTGGGTCCCTCGCACACAGTGCAAGAGGGGGCGGAGGGTACCACACGCCCTTCAGCTGGCCGCCCTGCGGGCCGCTCCCTGCCCCCTCAGAGCTGCCACCGCCTGTCCAAATGCAGCCACGGTTCTGGGCGAGGGTGAAGGCAGAGGTGGGGCGGGAGGGACGGTGTCCCCGCGGGCTCCCCCCGCCTCCCACTTCTCAGGAGAGGGTGACACAGCCCGCTCCCTCCCCCTCTGCCCTCAGAGTCCATAATCTCTCATGCTAGAGAGGAACATGGCTGGAACGGACATTACTTGAAAGAAACATTTATTGTCCAACAGCTCCACAGTTAAGGCCCTTCCTTCCCTGGACGGGGGCCCAGCTGCCTCCCGCAGACACCCACCCGCTCTGGGCTCTGGGCTCCCATATTCTCCTTATGGGTTACCGTGTAACCCTCTTCCTGGCTGTAAGGGGCTGCCGGCCGCGGCAGCAGGTGCAGAGCGGGCTTCACTGATTTAAGAGTCAGAGACGTGGTTGATTTCGATGCGTTCTGTGGGGCATTTGCTAGCATTTGTTTTTCTGGACAACTGTGCTCTAAAATAATAGTATTTAGAAGAAATGAAGGTCAGAACAGGAACCCCCTCGCGGTTCCAAAATTTCTGAGTAGATTGATTTGATTCAGGGTGGAGATGAGTTTTCTCCCCTTTGGGCTGAAAGCGGTGGACAGTGTGTGGTTTGCTGCCCTCCTGTGGCAGAGAAGGGATAAAAGGCTGTCGTTCCCCTTCAGACGCTACAGTGAGCCTACGTTTGTTGGACAGTTAGGGAGCTGCCCCCTGGCAACGTGGGGGGCGGGAGAGACCCACGGTGGTCTCCACATATGGGATCCCAGGCTAGTGGAGTGACCGTTCACTGAACCGAGGTCCGAGGGCAACAACACGCGCCTGGGCTCACACAGAGGGGCTGGGGACCCTTCCCTAAGTGGGCTGCCCGACCAAAGAGGGCAGGTGGCCCGAGCTGAGGCCCCAGCGGCCCCTGGTGACTAGATCCACTTCCCTCGTCAACAGAATCGAGAAGCGCAAAACCAGCCTCTGCTCCCTGCTCCTCCCTTCTCCCTTCTCCACTCCCCTCAGGATCCCTATGTTGAAGCCCTAAGCCCCAGGTATTTGGTGACAGGGTCTTTGAAGAGGTGAAAATGAGGCCGTTAGGTGGCCCTGATCCCATGTGACTGGTGTCCTTAGAAGAGGAGGAGATTTGGCCACAGACTCTATAAAGAACAGGCTGCGCGCAAGCCAGAGAGAGCGACCTCAGGAGAAGCTACCCTGCTGACACCTGCGCCTGGGGCTTCCCGCCTCTGGAACGTCTGTCGTGTGAGCCACCGCATGTGCAGCCCTAGCAAACGAATACACCTGCTAACAAAGTACGTATTTCTAAAGGACGATTGCTGCATCTGAGGTGTTCAAGGGTGGAACCACATGGACTCCCTCCTGGGCCACACGTCCTCTATTTGTCCAGAGGGTCTGGAGATAAACACTGAGCAGCTGTCCTTTGTTTTCATTTAATCTTCATAGTGACCTATTCTATAGATGACAAAATTCTCAGAAGTTAACCTGCCCCGGGTCACCCAGGTCGTGGGGAGAAGCAGGATCCATTCTGCCTCCAAGCGCCACCTCTCTCTCCCTCTCTCGGGCTCAGGGCAGCTGACACGGGCACGGGGAAGGTCAGGGGACAGGGGCCCGGACTGCATGACTGTCTCGTGCCATGGACGGCCAGCGCGAGAAGCTGGACCCATAGGCCGTGCTGATTCCTGCAGTGGTGGTTTGGCTTCTTCCTTAACCCATCCCGAAAAAACTCAATTCCTCTGAAAACTCTCGAGTGTTCTCCATGAGGCGGGCAGTCTTATCACACCCACACACCACGCTTAGGCTGAAAGCTCTCTTTAACGAGTTTACCTGTCTGAACTGACAGACCAAGGGAGTTCGTGTACATTCTGGTCAACAGTGACTCCTAAACACGCTGTTATTCTTTCAAAATACATTTTATTAGTGGTACATGGAATTTAAAGTGTACATGGAATTTAAAGAAGCGAATTTAATTCTCTTCTTTCCAGAGAGAAGGTAAACCCTGACAGACTAACACATTGAGCAGATGTGTCACAGCAAAAATACCATTTCCAGTGTAAAGAGGTTAACAGGAATACTCTCCACCAAGGAGATGCCTTTCTTCACCGTGCTGACCACAGTGGACACTTGGTTCACCTGGGGGAACCCACAGCCCTGGACAGTCATGGACGCCATGAAGTCAGGGTCATCTCGACACTGACTGGCCCTTCCCTGTCGTAGCAGAGGCGGAGAGGTCACGACCCCCATCGCTCGTGATGGGGACCCGGGGGTCTGGGAGGCGGAGGATGGCTGGGGGGAAACACGAGGTGAGCAGGCTCGTGTGTGAGCCTGAGAAAACCCTCAGACTTGGAGGGCCTCCAGAGTCTCCATGACGACCCTTCATCAGCAGATTAGAGCCAGGGGTTACCAGAGGGTCCTTTTAAAGCACCTGGAAACACGCCTATGTTAGTAAGTCAGAGAAGATCTGCACTTGCTTAAAAAAATCAGTTTCGCGGGGCTTCCCTGGTGGCGCAGTGGTTGAGAGTCCGCCTGCGCGATGCAGGGGACACGGGTTCGTGCCCCGGTCCGGGAAGATCCCACATGCCGCGGAGTGGCTGGGCCCGTGAGCCATGGCCGCTGAGCCTGCGCGTCCGGAGCCTGCGCTCCGCAACGGGAGAGGCCACAGCAGTGAGAGGCCCGGTTACCGCAAAAAAAAAAAAAAAAAAAAATCAGTTTCTCTCTCAGATTCTTTCACCTAATGTTCTTCTGGCTCAGAACGAGCTCTGCAATGTTCACGGGCATCACTCACCAATCCGTTAGCTCTGCTGCCCTGTCTCCCCTTCACTGTCCCCCCACCTCATCCCAGCACTGGGTCCTGCCCCAGAGCGCTGCTCTCCTCCGGGCCCCCCGCACCCTCGCGCCTACAGCCTCTGTCACTGCAGTGGGTCCCCCAATTCCAAAAGGCACTCCCTGCACTGAGGCTGTTTCTGTCCTGTTAAGATCATGCTGTTTCTTCTTTCTAACCTCAGATGATGGGGAGTATTCATGAGGAAGGCTCAGCGAGTTTGTCATCTTCACTAGTCTTATTTGATCCTAACATGGGCATGTCACACATCACTTCGGAATCTGTCCCCAACCAAACACTGATCAAGGCAACAAAACGAGTGACAGACTGCAGAATTTTCCATTTCTAGATCTAACTGATTGAGCTAAGTCTTAGCTTCTAGAATACAGCTTCCGGGGACTTAGGGCAGGTCAGTGATGCTGGTGTCGCCAAGATCAATTCCAGAGTACAGCTTGCCGTCCTTTGCGGCCCCCCAGGGCATGGATGTGGAGGTCCACTTCACCGCCCAGTCTCCTGCTTTGTTGACCAAGATGACACCACCTACACCTTTGACCTTTGACTTCATATAACCCAACGACGCGTCAGCGGCCTCTTCTAACGTCTTTCCTGAAAACAATGAGAGGTTGAGAAACAACACAAGTTACTGAAAGGAATCTGATGGGAAAATTATTTACAGTATGAAAAACCAAAGCGTCTTAACAAAGATTCTTAGTAAGTGATTTCAATGTCTCAAACAAGGACTCTCACCCTACAAGGCCCTCCCTGCACTGGATGAAGCTGCCTTTTCTCCCACACGCAGGCTCAGAGTCTCTCTACCGCCCCCAGGAGGCAGAAGGCAACCAGTATTCCAAATGCCCTTCTTTCCTGACCCTAACAGAAGGGGCGTTGACCTGAAAGCAACGTCTGCAGCAAACAAGAAAGGGTTTCCCAACCCTCTCCGTCGATTTATAAACAGCTCCTATCCCCTCACAGTCAGACGGCACGGCCTTGTTCCACGTACCCTGTTCCACGTGGAAGAGGGTGAGTCTGGCCAGATTCACCTTCAGGATGCTCTCTCCGTGCCCTGTTGTTGAAACGGCTCCAATATCATTGTCAGCGTAACCTCCAGATCCTGCTCAAGGAAGGGAATTGTTTCTAACTGAGCGGCAACCGTCAAGAAATTCAAACACTTATTACAAGTCTAACGCTACATAAATATTAAATGCCAAGGGCACTGGTGAGCGCCGTGTGAATAATACCCTGAGATGGGGACGGAGGGCATGTCGGGGAGGCAGGCCTAGCCTTCCCAGGGCAGCGACACCAGAGCAGCCCCTCCTCTGCCCCCAGCACATCCACCCAGCGCACAGGGTAAGACATATACACCCCTCCCCTCCCCCCACCACCGGGAATTAAGTCAACGTGCTCCGAGGTTAACGCGAAGAACACTTTGACGTGCAATATCTCGTAGCGGTGGTGCGTCACTCCAGTAGTGGTGTGTCCACTACTGTTAGGTAAAACATGCCACTCAGATCTAACAACTGCAAACTTAAATTCTCAGCTTTCTTAGTTTGCTCATTGGAGCCCATGCCTGGGAAAAGGTTTCGTGTACTTAACCCTTTGGGAATAGTCTGCAGCTCCTGAAACGGATTAGAGAGAAGACAGAGGCACCGGGGGTGCTGCGGCGGCTTCAGTACCCCAGCTCCACCTCCCTCCCAAGTCCTCCACGCCCCCCCCCCAAAAACACAGCATCTAGGAAACAGGTGCCTGCTGGACACGCCACCTTCTGCACGTGCCCTGGGCGACCCCCTCCAACCCACCGCCACTCCCAGAAATTCTAAAGCTGCCACCAGGAGGAGGAGGAAATGAAGGAAGAAAGAAGTGGGTGTGGGGGTGAGGCGAAGACCAGAGAAAGAGGACGAGAGGACGGGGGAGGGCAGGGGCAGGGGCAGTGATCATCCGTCCATCCCACCTATACACGGCGTGTCCCCGACGCGGCCCAGCATCTTGTTGACGACACCCCCCGTGGAGGTCGCGTAAGCCACATTTCCTCGGCAGTCCACGGCAACGGCACCCACGGTCCCCAGGTTTCTGCCAAAAAACCAACAAAGAGTGGCTGAAGATGAGAGACACTCCCACAGGTGACAGGGTAGCTTAATACACTTCGATATTAATGGCACATGGGACACACTTTGATTCCAGCATTCCCCACTCACGGAAACGGCAAAGAAAGCCTGTTTGCATTACATTCTACATGTCAGTTAGACTGCTGGACATACCTTTAGCCCTCAGCTCTAAGGGTCCATCCAATCCCAGCACCACCATTTTCTAGCTGGGTGATTGAGTTAAGTTTTATCGTGCCTCATTTTTCCCATCTGTAAAATGGGGATACAAATAACTGGGTGCATCTCAGACTTCCGTGTGCATCAGCACCCCTTCGATCCTCAGCACCTCCATCCAGAGACCCCCGAGTTGGCAGGTACAGGATGGGACCCAACATCGTGTACTTCTGACAACCACCCGGGAGACGCTGCTGCTGCCTGTCCGCACACCCCTCTGCCCGTTTCATGGGGCCTGCTATGAAGATGAAATAAGTTGACTTTTTCTCTAACGTTTTATTATAAATTTGCAAGTAACAAAAGTTGAAGCAATTGTACGCTAACAGCTGTGTACCCACCACCCCGGTTCTACAGTGAACTATATCTCAGGCACTGGTCTAAATGCTGGGACGCAGCAGAAAACTAAATGGTCAAAGTACCTTCTCCCGCGGAGCTTGCATTTGGGGCACAGGGTGACAGAGCAATAAAGAATGTCAGGCTTTACTGAACAGCAGTAAACTATAGCCCATAGCAGCACGTGGGACATGTGATGGTGGAGACGTGCTGCTTTCTAAGGGCCTCTCTGAAGGACTGAGGGTAAGCCATGCTGATTGCTGGGGAAGAACATTCCTGAAGCAGGACATGCTTGCCAAGTTCAAGGAACTTCAAGGAGGCCACTGTGGTTGGAGAGAATAAAGCCAGGGAGAGTGTGCAGCAGGGTCAGAGGGACGGCCAGCAGGCAGACCATGAGGCTTTGACAAGTGGGGTGACTGTACATCCTGGTTTCCCAGGACCGTCCTGACTTATGCCTGTTGTCCCGGCTTAATTAATAGTGCCCCTTTCACTCTCAAAACTAAGTTCCAGTTTGAATACTGAATCACATGGTCATCCTACTTACAGGCCCTCGGAAGGGCGTTTAGTCTGAGTGAGGTGGGAAGACGCTGGAGAGTTTGAACCGAGAAGTGTCACGAGATGAGTTAAGTTTAAAAAATAACCATTCTTACCGCCATGCCCATCACCAGCACGGCTAACATGAAACAGACACGGTATCAAGTATGGGCACAGAGGTGCGGGGACCACGACCCTCACTCACTGCTGCTGGGCATGTGGACTGGCAAAGCCACTTTGGGAGGCCACCTACGGGGTCTCCTAAAGCCGACTCAGCCATTTTATCCCCACACTTCTGTCCAACAGAAACGTGGAGGTAAGTTCACCATGAAAGTGTACAGAATGTTCACAGCAGCACTACTTGTAATAAGAGCGAACTGCAAATGACACAAACATCTGCCCAAGTAAATAACCTGTGACACACTATGCTTCAGTGAAGGTGGACTCTGCTACACACGAGACAGATCTCAGAAACGTAAGAAGAGGCACCCAAAAAGCACGGACTACACAACCCCACTCAGATAAAGTTCCAAAACAGGCACCACTAGCCCACGGTGCTGGAAGCCGGGCAGGCGGTTTCCTTGCGGGGAGGGCAGTGACGGAGGGGTGTGTGTGTCGGGCTGTGTGCTGATTACACGTGTGTCCACCCTGTGGAAGCGCATCCAGGGCTCCAGATAGGATCTATGCACCCGGAATGTGTGCTATACTTCTACAGAGTCATCTTAGGGAAACCGTTCTGGCCATTGTGTGTGGACTGAGGGAGATGAGAGAGGAAACAGAGACCCCTTAAGAGGCTGGAGAGGCAGTGGTTTGTGTCGGGGTGTTTCCAGAGGAGAGGGTGGGAAGGAGGCTGGACCTGGGACATTTTGAAGGCAGAGCTGACAGAATTTGCAGGTGGACCGGATGTGAGAGAGAGAAATCTAAGGCAGAAACTGAAAGGATGCAAGAAACACTTATTGAAAGGTGGAACACTGGGAAGACGTTTTTTGCTTTGTGGTGTGTGTGGAGTGGGGTTGGGTAGGGAAACAAGTTTAGTTTTGGACAAAAGCTTGAGGTATCTGTTGGGCAATCACATGGAGAGGCTAAATTGTAGCTAGAGAATGTAGCCTGGCATTCAAAGGACTAGAAAGAGAAAGCTGGTATCCTATTAGAAGGAAACGGGAACCCTATCTCCTATCACTCACAGAAGCCAACCCAGATAGCTAAGGACCTAAATACAAAACACAAAATTCTTCAAGGAAATCTAGGCAGCTGTATGTCTCAGGGCGGGGATGGCTCCTAGGTGTCTGGTCTTACAAACTACACAAGAAGAGGGAGAGTACTACTGACCACAAAAAACGTTCAAATGGCAAAAATACCATAAGCAAAGTAAAAGCAAATAAAAACAACAGATTCGGGAATTTTGTTTTGAGCAGAGAAGACAGCCTTAAGATTGATAAGAAGAGGACAAAACAACTAAAGAGAAAAAATGATCACAGGACGAAAATAGGCAAATTCCCGGAAAAGAATGACCCATAAACAAATGCAAAGCATCCAAGCTGGCGGTTGTCAGGGAGGAGCAATGGCAGTGACGCGAGCCCCTCCCGCCACATAAGGAGAGAGGTACCCTGTCACTGCTGGTGGCAGCCCCCCAACACGTACAAGGAAGGGGTTGAGGCAAAAATACAAAGGCAAATGGAGGCCCACACACATGTAATATGCAGAAATAATAAAGATGTTCTATCCTCTTACCGTGATAAATGTATCTTGAGAAATACTGTAAAGCCATGGTTTTCATTTGACTGGAAGCTGACAAACTACCAATGATGACAATTTATTAACATGCACATTTGTATCCTTTGTTGATCAGCTGGTGATGGCTGGATGAGTGGGGCAAAAAAACCACACACAGACACATATACAATCATAAATTATTATGTATTTATTCCATAAAATTAATTTTCATTGCCTTCATCTCAAGGGGCATTGATCACGTTCTTATGGTCAACATTTCCATGTAACATGCATTCTACTGACAATGTGACAAATAACACAACTTTTCTTTTTTTTTTTTTTTTTTTTGCGGTACGCGGGCCTCTCTCACTGTTGTGGCCTCTCCCGTTGCGGAGCACAGGCTCCGGACGCGCAGGCTTGGCGGCCATGGCTCACGGGCCCAGCCGCTCCGCGGCATGTGGGATTCTCCCGGACCGGGGCACGAACCCGTGTCCCCTGCATTGGCAGGCGGACTCTCAACCGCTGCGCCACCAGGGAAGCCCAACACAACTTTTCTTGAGCGATGTAGTTCTTAGGAAGTTTTTAATTAATTTGAACTTGGAGAAGCTTCACTCTGCTGAGGCAGTAACATTGGAACTATATATAAAACTCTTAAAGCAATACTTAGATTTGGAAATGAATCTTGATTTTTACATTACCACACTCAAATGTTACATGGGGTTACGTTTGATAAATTGTTATCACAGAAGATTTTACTAAATATTTTAATTTGATCATTTAAATCACAATCCCTTGCTATAGTCATTTTTGTCATCTCTTAAGCAGTGTTTAAATCAATGCAGAGTATCTTAAATTCTTTCAAATTTCATTGCTGGTATATTACAAAGAAAATGGAAAATAGCAGTATGTTGCTCGATTTTGTTCAAATCTCTCTACAAATGATACTTATACTTCGATTTATAATGAACAGAAAAACAGCCTCTAAAGAAACTGGTTTCAGGATCAGCTGTACATGAATCTTCTCCTTCAAGTTAGGCAAACCTTTTTGTTTCCTTTGTTTCGATTTCCTTATATTTTCTGCGGATGTCACTTTTCTTGCATATTTCCCAGGCACTTTTGGCTTTGTTTCTCTAAATTAAAAAAAACATTTTTAATCCTTTAAAAAATGTTAATAGCCAAACTTAGATTTTTTTTTTAAAGCTTCTCTTAAGCTTATCCATGGAGAGGAATAGTTCAGACTAAGTAACTGTAGATAGTGCAAATTCAAAATTAATTTCACTTTCTGTCAAAGTCCGTGATTTGTTCTTTAAGGAACTTCTGCGATTTTTGCTGAACTCTTCGTATCTAAATTCGATTTCATTACTTCAACAGCATTTAGTTGGAATTCCCTCCACGTCTCTCTGAGGTCTGTTATAAGGTCAGATGTGAGTCTCATTAAGCTCTTCCACCTTCGGCCACATCTAGAGTATCTTGCAGTGGACCCTCTACTGTCTCACAGCATCGTCAGTATTGGTGCAGCTGAGGGCATGTCTCCTAGAAACAAACTCACGGTGAGCTGGCCGTGTCACACAGGATACTTCCGGACTCTTGGCCAAAGTTCGTGCTTACATACCTTTTATTTACCTACCATGTTAGCTCCATTATCACGGGCTTCCCTTTTAAATGTTAGTTTTTCAACATGTTTTCTGATCATGGTCCACTCTAGCTGAACTGAGTTTTTTAAACTTCATTATGATTTCATGTCTTGCTTTATTACCCATTAAACTAACCTATTTGAATTCTCTCTCCTAGATACTTATCATTAGGTTTTTTTCCTAATTACGTTTTGGCATTTTATCAAAACTTGAAATAATTTTTATTAACCCTAGAAATTTCCCATTGTTTTCCGTAAACATTGTGCTGATGGGGTCATGAAAAGTACCATTACACTTGTCCAAATAGTATTATTCTTTCAAGAACATTACATCTATGTTTTCTATCTGTGTCTTCTCTGGTTATCAACTGTTTATTGTTTATTCAGCCTTTTCCCAGCGCTTCTAATAATTGCACGTGTCCTTTTTTTGGTGTATGATTATACCAAATTGCTTTATGATTAGCAATTAAATCTTCCTTTAGTAAAGAACATGAAGTTGTTGGGATTTCATCTGAATTGCTCAAGTTGTGGATTTGGTGAGAATACTATTCCTACTAATTTTCATTGTTTTGATAAGTAATTAAATCTTCATTGAACAAAGAAGCTGTAATGTTCTCTTTGTGAATTTTATGTGGGTCATCCTGGAAGAAGACTGCTTACTTTTTTTTTTTCTCTAATTTTTATTCATTTATTTATTTTTTGGCTGCATTGGGTCTTTGTTGCTGCTTGTGGGCTTTCTTGGTTGCAGCGAGCAGGGCTTCTCTTCATTTCGGTGCGCAGGCTTCTCATTGTGGTGGCTTCTCTCGGTCTGGAGCACAGGCTCTAGGCGCATGGGCTTTGGTAGTTGTGGCGTGCGGGTTCAGCAGGTGTGGCTCGCGGGCTCTAGAGCTCAGGCTCAGTAGTTGTGGCGCACGGGCTTAGTTGCTCCGCGGCATGTGGGATCTTCCCGGACCAGGATTGAACCTGTGTCCCCTGCGTTGGCAGGTGGATTCTTTACCACTGAGCCACCAGGGAAGTCTAAGAGTGCTTACTTTTAAAGCAGACTGTTTCTTTGAAGATCTTTTACTTCTTTTCTTCCTTTTAGCTTTTTTTTCTTTTGTGAATTCCACTTTAGTATTCTTTTTCTATCAAAATCTTGACTTGTACACATTTTCAGTAATCTAGGAATTAGAAAGTGAAATGTAACTATACTGAGAGTGTACAAAATTAGCATATATTTTCATCAAAGTTAAGGGCAAATCCCCCCAAAAAGAATAAAAGTAATTTGCAGATATAATTTCAAAAGTTAGTTTTTTCCTAAAATTTACAAAATTATTAATATTAAAGTCTAAACATCAACTATAATTAATGAATATAACATTTTAAATAAAAATTACTTAAAAATTTCAACATTTAAAAAAATTTAACTCAACCTTAAGTATTTTTATAAGAATAAAACCATTCATGAGTCTAATATTCAGTGTCCATTTAGTTGCCAACATAAAAAATTGGTTCCTCATGCAGGTTCTGTCTATACCTGTGATGTCCAGTACAGCAGCCACTGTCTGCATGTGGCTGAGCACTGGAAATGCAGGTAGTCTACAGTGAGACATGCGGTCAGTGTAAAAAACACGGCAGATTTGGAAGGTCTAGCATGAAAAGACGTAAAGTGTCTCATAAATAAATTCTTACATTGATGACATGTTGAAATGATAATATTTGGGGTATATTGGGTTAAATATATTATTAATTTCACTCATTTCTTCTTACTTTTTTTTAATGTGGCTACTAGAAAATGTTAAATTACATATACGGCTCTCAGATTTCTATTGGACAGTGCTGGTCTAGACCTACATATCTACCAATTTAAGAGTAACAGGAATCAGCCCTCATGGGCAAGTCTTGCAGATATCGTACTAATTCATGAATAACTCTAGAACCATAAACTGAAACATGCGGAAAGAAAAAGGACACTGTGCACTACTGGGAAACAACATTTCGTTATGCAGGAATTTGTTTGACAAATTATTGTCTTTTTCTCTTACCTAAGTCCTTCTGCTGTTCAAGTCTTCCCCACACTCCAAAACAGGGTCTAGTTCTGATGTCAGCAGTGGCATATTCCACAAACCTTTTGACTCAGGTGGTCTCTACTTCCAAGACATAGAGCAAGAGATGCAGAGAAGCACTTCCCTGGGGGCTGAATGGTATTTGTCACAAGAGTGGATGATGAGGGCTATGGGTAATGCTGTGTCACTGCTGAGTGACAGAGATGCCCCATGGATCTGCAATAAAGCAACTGTTTTGTTTAACTGTGATATGAGGGTCATCTAAAGTGCAGGGCCCAGGGCAGGAGCCCCTCTTGCTTATATCGAAGAGCAGTACTGGCTGGTGGAGATGTGTGTTGTTGCAGGATTTTTGGAAAGCAATGTGGCAACATCTATTAAAATGTACATGAACCACTGATAAAGCAACCCCATTCCTGTGACTTCAGCCTATAGACACCATAGCACACTCAGTAAAGATTATCAACAGCTACCAACATATGGCCAATCTTGTACAACAGATTCCTAACCTGGGGACACACTAGAATTACCTGGGGAACTTTTGTCGAATGGACTTGCCTGGCCTCTCCACCTCAGCTGTACTCGATTAGATTTTGTTTTTGGCCACGCCATGCATCATGCGGGATCTTAGTTCCTCAACCAGGGATCGAACCCACGCCCCCTGCAGTGGAAGCCTGGAGTCTTAACCGCTGGACCACGCGGGAAGTCCCTAAATCAGATTCTGTAGGGAAGGGGCTCAGACATGTAGATTTTGAAAAAGCTCCCTAAGTGATACGAAAGTATACCTCTGGTTAAACATTACAAATCTAAAAGGGCATGTGGAGTTAATAGATTACATTCCATTATAAACCTCCAGGCCACATTCAAATTTTATTTTTCAAATTTTGCTTTAAATTAAGGTCCTTTAATTTGGTATTTTTGAATTGGTAACACAGAAAACCATAATTCAGAACACATGATGAATTCACTTATAAGGGCTGTACTGATTTCTCTGCCCCGTGAAAGGGCGCCTAAGTAAGTTCATAGGGTGGTCTACATCACAGAGAACCTGTGCGGTGTACCGAAGATAGCAAACTGATCAAGAAGTATGCAGGTAATTAATACCTTCTATTAAATCATGTTGGAGAAGGAACTCTTAGCTGAATTTGAGTTACTATTCATAGGAGTAATAAGTGAGGTTAAATTTCAGAGTCAAAAGAGCAGTTTTTCCATTACTTAGTGTGAACTATTTTGTACAAAAACTGAAACGACCAAGTGATCTTTGACTTATTTAAGAAACGTGGATAACCAGACATGAGTCCCACTTTCACATCTGAATAACTCGCAAAAATGTGAGCCACAGATGATACTTACTTTTGGTAGTCTGATTTCTGAAGCTTTTCGTTTTCTAGACGTTTTTTGTTTCTTTCTGTAACCAGCTGTTCTCCAGGAATTGTTGGAATCCCGCTGGCTGCTGCAAATTTTGCTGCACCTTGGTCAGTCAGAAAGCAGTGGGGTGTCTTGAGCCAGAAAGAAATGGGAAAATAGTTAGTTTTGTGGAAAAGTTAAAATCTTTTCAACTGTTCCTACTGTGTGAAAATCATTATTCTCTCTGGGTACAAAGTCTCAAAAATGCAAATTCCACTGGCTTGCTTTTCTGAATGATGAAAAAAGCCGAGCTCTCCGAGTTTTTGTATTTTCAAAAAAACCTAGATGATGGAATATTACTAGGAATTCAACTTACATATGATCTTACATTTAGAGAATTTAATCCAGTTTTATTTCATACATGCTATTTATTTATCTACATATCTATGTATGTAGGTATATATTTATTTGCTGCACCACACAGCTTGCAGGATCTTAGTTTCCCAACCAGGGATCAAACCTGGGCCCCCTGCAGTGGAAGCGTGGAGTCCTAACCACTGGATCGCCAGGGAATTCCCCCATACATGCTATTTAAACAGTTGGTCTGTTCAGTGTGTATGTGTTGTGTTACATGTGTTGAAAGCAGGCTGAAGAAAATACAGGAAGATAACATGAAAACAGGAAGATAATGTGAAATGTAATCACTGGTTAAGTGATCATGAGTCAAATTACATCAACTGAGTCAGAATCTTGGTTTCCTTGAGAAACTTAAATAACATTGTTTTTGTTCTTTCATACAATTTCAGGAGAACAGTGATCTCGAGTATTTCCCTACAAGTCAGAACCCTTTTAGTCACTGAAGTGCAGCAGTGACAATTCCTTAGGAAAAGGGTGCTTTAGTCCCACGTACCTTTTCCATAACAAGGCGCGCAACTTTAATGGGATTTGCGACACAGCGGACTGCAGACACCGCTCCTGCAGACAGGTCTTTCCCATTCATGATACTTGCATCCATTTCAACTTCACCATTTTCGTTCAAGACAGATCCACAACCTAAAATCAAAAAGAAGCCGAAAAGCAAGAATTAAGAATTTGGAAATGGCTTCCGAGTTTCCCCTAAGCTGCCTACTTTAATTCATCCTCTACTCCATTGTCAAAGGAACGTTTTTAAAAACACAGATCTGACTTGATACCCCATGACCTACACAATAAACGGTATGAAGCCCTTCCTGATCTGGCCTCTCACTTACTTTTCCAGCTTCATCTCTTCTCCTTGGCAACATTTTACTGAAATATTAGGTTTCCCTGAAGGTACCATTAGCTCTCATTACTCTGTTCTCTTTACCACTAGCAACTTTTCTCCAACTTTCTCTGCCTAGATAATACTTGTAAGCCTAGCTATTCTTAAACTCTGTGTGACTCAGTTTCCTCAGAGGGATAAGAACAAACCTCAAGAATACTTAAAGGAGTATAAAAATATCCAGCAACTAACAAGTGTTTGGTATCTAATAAGAAATTACCAGGCTCAGAAAGAAACAGGAAAATATGACCCATAATGAGGAAGAACAAAAACAAAAAAATCAATTAATAGCAACAGACTCAGAAATGACATAAATGATAGAATTATTAGACAAAAATGTTAAAACGGCTGTCAGGGCTTCCCTGGTGGCGCAGTGGTTGAGAGTCCGCCTGCCGATGCAGGGGACATGGGTTCGTGCCCTGGTCCGGGAAGATCCCACATGCCACGGAGCGGCAGGGCCCGTGAGCCATGGCCGCTGAGCCTGCGCGTCCAGAGCCTGTGCTCCGCAATGGGAGAGGCCACAACAGTGAGAGGCCCGCTTACCACACACACACACACACACACACACACACACACACACACAAAAACAAAAACGGCTGTCATATGTACCAGAACATGGAAGAAAATATGAAAAGGACCCAGAGAGAACTTCTAGAGACGAAAAAAGAAGTCTGAAATGAAAAATACACTGGATAGGATTAACACCAAATTAGACACTGCACAAAAGATGAATGAACTTGAAGACACAGCAAACAAAATGACTGAAAAATAATTGAACAGAGTTTATCACTGAGTTCAGGGACAGTTTCAAGCAGCCAGTATATGTGTAATTGGAGTCCCCAAAAGGAGAGGTGAGATAGAGGGACAAAAAAAATATTCAAGGAAATGATGAATTTTCAAATTTGGTGAATCCTATAAATTCACAGATCCGAAAAGCACAACAAACTCCAAGAAAAAGAAACATGAACAAAACTACACTCAGGCACATTATGATCAAACAGCTTAGTGCTAATGAGAAAGAGAAAATCTTAAAAGCAGCCAGAGAAAGACACATTAGGTACAGAGGAAAAAAGAAAAATGATAGCATATTTGTTGTCATAAACAATGCAAACCAGAAGACAGAGGAGCAAGATCTTTGAAGTCCTCAAAGGAAAAAAAAAACCTGTCAAGTTGGAATTCTACACCCAGTGAAAGCATCTTTCAAAAACCCAAAACAAAGACGTTTATAGACATAACAGAAGTTAAAAAAAAGTCATCAATAGCAGATGTGCAATATAAGAAATGTTAAAGGAAGTCCTTCAGGCAGAAGGAAAATGATAGCAAAGAGCAATCAGGATTCCCCCAAAGAATGAACACTGGATATGGCTAATAAGTGGATAAACAGAAATACCTTTTCCCTTTATTTTTACAATATCTTTAAAATATAACTGTTTAAAGGAAAAATAATAACAACGCATTAGGCAACTTATACACATAAGTAAAACATATGACAACAGTAGTACAAAGGCTACAAAAGGGGAAACAGGTGTATGCTGTAAAAGGTTCTTACATTATGCATGAAGTGTGATATTACTTAAGGTAGACTGTGACAAGTGAGAGATATATACTATAAACCCTAAAACAACCTTTAAAAGAAGAAGTCAAGCTACTAGGCCAACAAAGGAGATAACATGGAATTATGAACATTCAATTATTCCAAAAGAAGGCAGAAAAAAGCAGAAAAAGAGGAAACAGGGAACAATGAATAGACTGGACAAATAGAAAACAAACAGCAAGATGACAAAGTTATGCCTAACCATATCAATGATCACATTAAATGTAAATGGTCTAAACACCCCAATAAAAAGCAGAGATTGTCAGGATTGCCCTGGTGGTCCAGTGGTAAAGAATCTGCCTTACAACGCAGGGGACGCAGTTCGATCACTGGTCAGGGAACTAAGATCCCTGAGAAGAGAAAACCCACACGACACAACTAGAGAGAAGCCTGCACACCACGACGACGAGCCCGCGTGCTGCAACAAAAGATCCTGCATGCCTCAGTGAAGATCCTGAGTGCCGCAACTAAGACCCGATGCAGCCAAAAATAAATAACAAAATAAATAAATAAAAAATAAATAAATCTTAAAAAAAGCAGAGATTGTCAAATTGTACAAAAAGATAGGACACAATTACATGCTGCCAATAAAAAAAAAAATCCACTTTAAATATAAAGATGCAAATAGGTTAAAAGTAAAAATGGACAAATTATACCATGCCAAAATGAATCAAATGAAAACTGGAGGCAAAGTATACTTCTCAATAAGGAACATTAAATAATAATAAGGACATTAAGTAATGATATAGGGGTCAGTTCACCAAGAAGACGACAATCTATATTGTAAACAACAGTTTCGAAATACATGAAGCAAACACTGACAGAACTCAAAGGAGAGATAGACGAATCCAGTTACAATTAAAGACTTCAATGCTCCTCTCTCATTAATCAGAAATGGACAATCAAGATACAGAAGGTATGAACATTACCAATGAACTTGACCTTATTGAGATTTATAGATCTTTCCATCCAACAAGAGCAGAGTACATAGTCTTTTTAAGTGCAAATGGCCAAGGTAGAACACATTCTGAGCCAAAAACCAAACCTTACGAAGTTTAAAAGAATACAAATCACACAAAGTATGTCCTCTGATCATAACAGAATTAAACTAAAAATCATTAACAGAGAGGTATTTAGAAAATCCACAAATATTTGGAAATTAAGCATCACACTTCTGACTAACCCATGATTCAGTGAGGAAGTCACAAGGAAAATGAGAACACATTTTGAACAGAATGAAAATTAAGGCAACCTGTAAAAACATGTAAAAATCAAAGCAGTGCTAGAGTAAAATTTTAAACATTAAATGCTTGTATTAGAAAAGAATAGTCTCAAATTAATGATCTAACAGGAAAAGAACAGTAAATTATTTCCAAAGCAAGCTGAATGAATAAAGGAAACAATAAAGGTAAGTCAATGAAATTCAGAACAGAAAAAGAGCAAAAGAAAAAACAGAAAATGGGATTTCCCTGGTGGCACAGTGGTTAAGAATCTGCCTGCCAATGCAGAGGACGTGGATTCGATCCCTGGTCCGGGAAGATCCCACATACCGCGGAGCAACTAAGCCCGTGTACCACAGCTACTGAGCCTGTGCTCTAGAGCCTGCGAGCCACAACTACTGAGCCCATGTGCTGCAACTACTGAAGCCCAAGTGCCTAGAGCCCATGCTCTGCAACAAGAGAAGCCACCACAATGAAAAGCCTGCGTACTGCAACAAAGAGTAGCCCCTGCTTGCTGCAACTAGAGAAAGCCCGTGCAGCAACAAAGACCCAACACAGCCGCAAACAAACAAATAAATAAGAAAAGAAAAAAACAGAAAAATTCACCAAATCCACTTCCCGAAACTAAAACTAGTTCTTTGAAAAGAACAATAAACTTGATAAACTCTAGACTGACGAAGAAAAAAAAGACACATTACAAAAATCAGGAATGAAAGAGGGGACCTCTCTACAGACCATACAGACATCAAAAGCATAACACAGAAATGTTGCAAATTCAGCAACTTAAACCAAATAGAAACATTTCTTGAAGGACAACTGACAAAACTCACTCAAAGAAGAAATAGATAACCTGAATAGTGCCATGCCTATTAAAGAATTTCATTTCTTAAAAACTTTCCATCAAAACAAACAAAAAAACCAATCTACCAAATATTTACAAAGAAATAATAGCAACCTTATACAAACTTCGAGAAAAACAGAAGAGGAGGGAACACTTGCCAATTCATCATATGAAGCCAGCATCACCTTCATTTCAAAACCAGACAGATGTTATAAGAAAATAAAACTATAGACCCGTATCTCTCATGAACATTGATGCAAAATCCTCAACAAAACACCATCAAATCAAACCCAGCATTCACATATGTAAAAAATAACATGTCACAACAAAGTGGTGTTAATCCCAGAGAAGAAAACCTGGTTCAAAATTCAAAAATCAATCAATCAATATTCACCATATCAACAGACAAAAGAAAAACTACATGGTCATCTCAATAGATGCAGCAAAAGGATTTGATAAAACTCAACATGCACAGATGATTAAAAATCTCAAAAAACTAAGAATAAGGAACTTCTCAACCTGGTAAAGGGCACCTATAAAACCCTACCACCAACATCATACTTAACGGTGAAAGACAGTGCCTTCCCCCTAAGACTGGGAAAAATGCAAGAATTTCTGCTCTAACCACTCCTATTCAATATAATATTGGATGGCCCAGCCAATGTTCGAAAAGAAAGAAAAGGCATAAAGTTTGGAAAAGAAGAAATAAAATGGTCTCTATTTGCAGCTGACATTACTAGAAGTTACAGTAAGCAAGACAGTGTGGCGTTGGTGAAAGAATTTGACAGATATATCAATGGAGCAGAATAGAAAGCCCAAAACAGATCCACATAAATATATAAACTGATCTTTGACAAAGGAGGTGTGATACTTTGATTTATCATAATTACATATTTTGGTCTTCATCCAGGTACGGTTCACAGCTGCCAAACCCTTTGGAATTTCCTAAGGGATTAGAATAATGGGAGCATCTTTTGTTGTAATGTTTGGTCTTTTGCCCTCAGTTCCTGAAACCACTTCAGATCCATACAGGTGACCTGGGTGTCCTGTTACTCATAACAAGCAGTTTTCAACCAAAACCAAATTTATGTTAATGAGGTAACTTTTGAAAACCCCCTAAAGGTGGGGGGCTGGTTGCCACCGGAACCAACCAGGATTAAAGGGCTGGAACTTTTAGTCCCACCCCCTGATTTCTGGGGAGGGGAGGACTGGAGATTGAATCAATCACCAACTGCCAAGGATTTAATCGATGATGCCTATGTAATGAAGCCACATTTTGTGTAAGTGTTGAAGAGCACAGAACAGAGGCAAGGGGACAGAACAATTACTAAATATCTGCTGACTAACTGGTTAAGATTTCCTGAAATTCTTTTCTCTGACAGATGTCAGGTAGGTGGTGTAATTCCCTAGAAGCGTCTTAATCCCTAGATCTCAGGTTTTCTACTTCAAAATAAAGAGGAAATGAGTGTCTTCCAGCAAGTTACTTAAACTTTTTGTGCCTTAGTTTTCTCATCTGAGAAATGAGCGTGATAATAATTACACCTAACTCATAGGACTATGGTGCAGATTAAATGAGTTAATCATGCAAGTTTCTTAGACCACTGTTTGGTACATAGTAGACACTCGTGGTGGCTATGATGATTATTACTCTAAAAAAGGACTGATTTGCGTGAAAGAAGCCAAACACAAAAGAATACACTCTTTGTGACTGCATTTATATGGAATTCTAGAGAATGCAAATTTATGACAAAAACAGATCAGTGGATGCCTGGTGCTGGGGCTGGGAGGGGGGATTAACTGCAAAGTGGCAGGAAGGAATGTTTGGGGGTGATGGAAATTTATTTTTTAATTTATTTTTATTTATTTATTTTTTGCAGTACGCGGGCCTCTCACTGTTGTGGCCTCTCCCGTTGCGGAGCACAGGCTCTGGACGTGCAGGCTCAGCGGCCATGGCTCACAGACCCAGCCGTTCCGCGACACGTGGGATCTTCCCGGACCGGGGCACGAACCCGTGTCCCCTGCATCGGCAGGTGGACTCTCAACCACTGAGCCACCAGGGAAGCCCCCGGGTGATGGAAATTTTAACATCTTGGTTGTAGTGTGGTTACACAGGTATGTACATTTTTCAAAACTTAAAATGGGTACAGTTTATGGTATGCAGTAAAGAAAGGGCATGTGTGGGACTGGGGATCAGAGTGGCAAGCTGCCTTTGAGAAGGCAGAAGCGCTAGTGAAGCACATGACAGCTCTGGGCGTCTCCCAAGCAGGGCTACCGTTTGAGTTAGATGTGTCTGTGACTCTGGTAGGTATAGGGCAAGCGCTGTGGCAGAGAAAACAGAAGGGGAGAGTGCTCCTGGGATTTGGTCTCAGCTCTGGAAGGGGGCAGGGACCCCACGTACTTCCCCTAGAGCAACAGCTCCTAGCAGCGGTGTACACAGAGGTCCAGGTGGAGCCTCTCAGGAGGGATGAACCGCAGCGGCCAGCGGGCTGAACCCAGAGTCCTTTGGCTGGTTACTACTCCTGGTCCCTGGCCGTTAACCCCTTGCACTGACAGCTGGGCTGTTCTAAAGACATTAACCCTATGGCTCTGACAACAGGAAGCTGAAGGGTGGATGATTAACGAGTGGGCCTTTGTGGGGTCAGGATGTGTGGAGGTGACATTTGGGTTTGCCTGCAAGAGCCTGAGGCAATCCTCACTGTCGTCCATGTCCTGGCTCATAAGGCACTGACACCCCCTGGCCATCAGGGAGCTGATGCCCTAGCTTGGGTTCAATCCCTAGCAAGTGACCCTTCAGTAGATTCAGCAGATTGGATGCACGGAAAGAGTGGCCACCACAGAGCTCGGGTGGGATGGCATATTGCCACAGATGTCGGGTTGCCCTTGAAACACAGTGACTGGGTTAATGCGATCACAGCATGTCCTGTGTGTCCTAAACAATGCCCGTGGCAACTGCCAAAGGAGTCTGAGGCCACCCACCAGAGCTCCTAACTGGTCAGGGATTGGCAAACTGACTCTACTGGCCTCCTCCCTCTGAGAGAGGGCTCTAACGTTCCCTGGTTTGTGTGGTCTCCACATCTGGCTTAACCCAAGCTTTCCCCTGTCCCCATGCAAACCAGGCGGCCGCTGTTAGGGGATTAGAGAAGCTAAGTCCCATGTAGGGGTCCCTCACCAAATAGATGGTGACTGGGGCCACATTTCAAAGACTGTGGATTGGGACATGCAAGACTGGGCAAGGGAACACGGCACTGAAGGCAGGTTCTATCTCCTCTGTAACCCACAAGCAGCAGGGCTGAGAGAAAGGAAAAATGGAATGTTAAAGCAGTGCCTTAACTTACTAACAGATAAAGCCACTGTGGCTGGGTGTACTAACGTGCCGTCCAAGGCTTTCACACATCTGAATGATCAACGAGTAGCGCTGTCGCCCCATATCCCAGACTGGGGACCCCTACGGAAGCACCGATGCCAAAAAGGTACGTCAGGAAACAGCCGCTGCCCTGACTTTCACCATGGATCAACGTGCTACGGTGCCGAGAACACCGAACTGCATCACACCTGGGAAAGGAGATTATCTACTGGAATTTGCACTGGGACACTCTAACAGGATGGGTGAGGGGGAACTACTCAGTCTCCACTGGGTTCCTGTTGTCCTGCCGCAAGCTGGGCCTGTTGAAACGCATTATACCTGGAATGGAATGCGCACCACTGGAAAAGAGCAGGTGAGGGTTCTGGTCTCATGTATCATGCCACCAGTCCATCTCCTCAAGCCTGACAGCACTACCTCCCCTGGCTAACGTGTATGGTATATAAAACCAGGTCAAATTCCTAAGGCTGCTGACCTCCCTCTCCTCAAGGCCAGGTGGGCATGTTCTGTTTCCCACTGGCATGATCTTTTCGCTGCTGTCTTTGAGCCCTCCGTTGGCCTGCAGCACATGACAGCCTCCTACTAAATGCACTCACCAAGCCTTGAATGACAGCCGACAAAGCCTGTTCTTCCAGCACACTGACATGTCTCTAATGAGACAAGCTCTCCTCCAAAACAGAAAGACCTTGGCCATTATCACTGCCTTGCAAAGAGGCAGCACCTAGGCCATTATCCAAACAGGATGTTGTGTGCTCACGCCCGATGGGTCTGTTAACGTGTTGCCTCTATTCAATCACAGGACACAAGTGAACGCTCTGGAGTGATCTGGCTCCCCGCCCAGGGGACTTAGTAACAGTGGTCTGAGTCATGAGGCTCTCAGTGGAGAAAGGTATCCGTGATCTGGGGAATTATTGCCTTAACCCGTGTTTTCTTCTGTATGTGCCTGATGCTGTGGCATCTGCCTGCAGTGCAGCCAGACGGCCGCCAAATGAGCCACCCGTTATTGCCTGCTCAGGGCACGCCGCGGAAGAGAAAGTGTGTGAGACTGTAAGAGCCGGTCACGAGGGGTGGAGCGCTGGGGCAATCGGAGTCCCCTCACCCCTTCCTCTTTCCTTGGAGTGTGCGCTCCGCTTGTCTTCTGGCACCAGAAGCTGCCCAGGACACAGCCTTGAGATGTGGTGTTGAGACCATCTGGACGGTATATGTGACTGAGCCCAGATAAGGCCACCTTATAAACTTTTAAGATTCTGGTGGGCATGGACAGGGGTCTATTTATCCTGCAAGGCAAGCCTCTTGTGTAAGTTCCCATGCTTATTAAACCTGCCACCTACCAATCTGGAGAGATCTGCCTTTTCCTGTGGTCTCTCCCTGCCCTCCCTGTATGGGGGACCGATTCAAATTACACCCTGAAGCTCCCAAGGTTGCCACCCAACAGTAGTCTACCCTTTTCCCCCACAAAAAGATGTAATTTAAAAAAGCCTCTTGGGGCTTCCCTGGTGGCGCAGTGGTTGAGAGTCCGCCTGCCGATGCAGGGGACACGGGTTCGTGCCCCGGTCCGGGAAGATCCCACATGCCGCGGAGCGGCTGGGCCGGTGAGCCATGGCCGCTGAGCCTGCGCGTCCGGAACCTGTGCTCTGCAACGGGAGAGGCCACAACAGTGAGAGGCCCGCATACCGCAAAAAAACCCACAAAAAACCAAAAAAAGCCTCTTGGTATGTGAATTCTAGAAAGCAGATTAAAGAAAAAAGGGGGAATAATGAATTTTAAAATTCTTTAGAGCAACTTGGTCAACAGGTAAAGAGAGAAAAACTAAATCTTTTCAGCATATTAGATTTTAGCATAAAGCTGACGAGACTCACTGACACTTTAGAGAGGTTCTATTTATCTGGGGGTAGAAGCTTAACCCGGTTTAGCATCAGTTACCAGTTGCAGTGCAAATTTACCTGCGTTGAACTCGGGATCATCTTCCAGGACGGTCACGGCTCCTTCCACAGCGTCAACTGCGCTCCCTCCCTCCTTGAGGATGTTGTAACCCACGGTGGCGGCTTTGACAATGCCCTGGCGTACCCTCTCCTTGCGGTCCTTGGAGATATTGCTGCCTCCGCCACCGTGGACCACGACGACGGCGGGGTTCATGGCGACGGATTCTAGGGATCAGAAGACGAAAGCGTCCTTTCAAGCGGGTCCAAGAGAACCGCACGGGGCTTAAGTCTCCCGTTGGGGACAAGGTCCAGTTTCTACGCAGGGAGGGGAAAGCCCTCAGAGTTTACAGCCTCAGGCAAATTCCTGAGACCCAGGGAGTACGGAGGACAGACGCGGCTGGGTTTGAACTTTGGAAGTAGAGCCCAGAGCGCCCGCCTCCGGCCCGGGGCACCTGCTGACTTCGAGGGGGCGGTGGGATGCTCTGCACCCCAGAGCCCGCGCCCCCTCCTCGCCCACTGACATCGGGCTTCCGTTTCCCTGGGGAACCCCGGTTCCTGTCCCGTGCTGGGCCCCCGGCCGGCATGGCATCTGGGGTCGCAGCTCCAGCCTTCCTCCCCGGCCCCACGTCGGGCCTCGGTTTCCCTGGGACTTGTTCCCGGCTCCCACCCCCACCGCGGGGCCAGGGGCGGCCTGAGGGCTGGATCTCGCCAGTGCCCTCCCGCCTCCAGTCCCCGGCACCGGGGAGTGTGCCTTTCGGGGTCTCGGGTGGCGACTCCCTCAGGGCCGTCGACTTACCGAGGACGCCGCAGGAGGCGGACGCCGCAGGACGACTCCCTCAGGGCCGTCGACTTACTTCGGGCTTGGCCGAGCCTCCCGGTCGGCCTCGGAACCTGCACAGGCTACTCTCTCCAGTCGAAGCCGCTCTGGAAACCGCTGTGCCCGCAACCTCTCCGCCAGCAACGGCTCCGCGCCTGCGCACGAGGGCGGGGCAGAGCGCCGCGGAGAATTACCGTAAAGCCCCAACGCACCACCGCGGCGCAATCCCTCTGCCGGCTTCGCCACTGCGGATCCGACTCTCGCTGCCCGGCTCCTAGGACAGGGGCTATGCTGGCCTTCTGTGCACGCGAGCTTCCTAGTGGGATGCGGGGAACTCCTCCTCCTCCTCACGAGGCGGAGGGGTGGTGTTGATGGCGACATGCAAGAAGGGATGTGCCGCGGTTTTGTAACCGAAAACTGAAAAGCACCGCTGCACGCACTGAAGTCCTTCCTCTGCCCGAGATGTTTCGCAGACTTGCTAGTTATTCTCTTCCTTTTAATTGTGTCTCCCCGTAACGTTTGGTAAAGAACAGAAAGATAACCTCCGTAATCGGTCTGGTTCTGTGCCTGGGGTGCACTGAAGGGTCTGAAAACCCCTCCTCTGAGTCTCAGGATCTCAGCTCTAAATTCCTTCAACCACAAGTGACCTAATTTTTTGGTGACAATTTTCCTCCTCCCTGCCCCAGAGCCTGAAAGGCTCTGAACCCCCTAGATGATTGATTGTATTCCCCCGGAGCTGCCCTAGATTACTGTTACCATAGTGACCTTCAAATAGAAGTTTGCACTTCTACCCAGTAAAACAACTGCAAGATACTAGGTTAGTGACATGAACCAAAGGATACATTATTCTGTTACGTAAAATAGCGGCAAAAACTCACGGGCATTTGAAGCTTTGAATTAGAAGAAATAAGCAGCGGGCATTGTGCAGAGAGAACTCAGTCCTTTTCTAGTCCTCCCTTTTCTCCGAGACCACAAGGCATCAGCAACCAAAGTTATCTCACTGGCTTTCTGACCGCTCTGACTAACACAGCCCCACATCTGGTAATTGCTATTTATGAAATTTCCCCTAGACAGCTACTAAGCTATGAAAGTTCTCTCAACGCTGGACTATTGTACACAAAAGGCACTCTAGAAGCATCTTCCTATCTCTTCTCCGGGTAGTCGAATGTGTGTGTCGTATTCAAGCTGTGTTCACTGCAGCTACTTTGAATCCCAGCCTACATTACCCTATCACTGGGGTACCTCTTAGGGACCCAGTTTGACAGCGCAAGCCAGGGGATGCAGATAAATTCAACATCAGCCTCAGGTCAAGGCCATGGAAAGGAAGCCTGCTTCAGCCGTAAATATGCTACACCATAATCTTGACTAGGAAACGTTCAGTTCATCCTGCTATAATTGGTTTTTTTTTTTTTTTTTTTTTTTGCGGTACGCGGGTCTCTCACTGTTGTGGCCTCTCCTGTTGCGGAGCACAGGCTCTGGACGCGCAGGCTCCGGACGCGCAGGCTCAGCGGCCATGGCTCACGGGCCCAGCCGCTCCGCGGCACGTGGGATCCTCCCGGACCGAAGCACGAACCCATGTCCCCTGCATCGGCAGGCGGACTCTCAACCACTGCGCCATCAGGGAAGCACATCCTGCTGTAATTGTAATTCACCTAAATTCACTTTTTGAGAAAAGAGGTTAAGGTTTCAGTATGATAGGACAACCTAACTCCCTAGTTGCTTTTCTTCCCCTTACATGGAGGGTTGACTGTACAAATAGTGAGTACTTTTGGCTCAAAATGTGGCATGGATCAAAGCATAACTTTATATGGTCAGTAAGATGCAGTCATACATGTAATGTATGGCAGGCGGACTCTCAACCACTGCGCCACCAGGGAAGCCCAAGAATTTGCATTTCTAATGAGTTCTTAGGTGATGCTGCTGTTGCTCCTCTGGGGACCGCTCGTTGAGAGCCACTTATCTAGAAGGAGCTATTGAGATCTTGTCCTTTGAAAACTCATCCAAACCGACGTTTGTGACAGTCTTCTTCATGGGATCTAGAGTATGGGATTAGGAGGTTGGGAAATTTGTGCCAGTTTTGGTTTTCCTTTTTTTCCATTCAAGTGTTCCATGAATGATGAATGAGCTTTTGTTTAAGTGCCC
This sequence comes from Globicephala melas, assembly GCF_963455315.2. NCBI lineage: Eukaryota > Metazoa > Chordata > Mammalia > Artiodactyla > Delphinidae > Globicephala > Globicephala melas. Next base: position 9,255,411 of record NC_083321.1, read on the forward strand.
AGTGTTAGAGTGCTCGGTTTAGTCCATCTGGGAGGGTAGGCTGGGGGGGAATTGAAATAGGCTGGGAACGATTAAAATTAGGCCCCCCAAATAAATTTGCAGCACTGATAGCAGTTCTCAGTGAAGAGGCAGCTATTCCAAGAGGTGTCTATCAGCTAAGCTTCCTGCCACATCTTTCCCAGGGAAATTCCCAGTGCTGACTAAAGCCCTTTGGTGGGCTTTTCTGTCCACAGACTAAGTGATGAGCATCTTACGGGCAGGAACCTTGACAGTTCTATTTGCAACACAAGGCCAGACCAGTGCCTGGCTCTCTGAAGATTTTCATAAATGTTTGTTGGATAAAGAACAAATGGTTCAGAAACTCAAAAAAGCAAATTCCCAGAAGTCTGGGGCAACAGCTCTTGGAAAGAATGAGACTGGAGTGGCCTGGATATTTGTGAGCTGATCAGTGAGCACAACTTATTGCTATGGGAGAAAAGCCCTGGATTTCAGATAGAGGTGCCTGGAATCCATTTTCCTGGCAGAGTCACATTGGTGCCTACTTGAGGGTTGTGGCTTAGAGGTAGTAACAGCCCCATGACGGGCACCATCTGGGCTGTTGTGATCAGTGCTTTATGCTCTGGCACAGAGCCTGGCACACAGTAACTGCTTGCTTTTTTTTAAAAAACTTTAAAAAAATTTAATTTAATTTATTTTTTTATTTTTGGCTGTGTTGGGTCTTCATTGCTGTGCGTGGGCTTTCTCTAGTTGCAGCGAGCGCGGGCTCCTCTTCATTGCAACGTGTGGGCTTCTCATTGCGGTAGCTTCTCTTGTTGCGGAGCACAGGCTCTAGGTGCACAAGCTTCAGTAGCTGTGGCTCGCGGGCTCTAGAGCGCAGGCTCAGTAGTTGTGGCGCACGGGCTTAGTTGCTCCGCGGCCTGTGGGATCTTCCGGGAACAGGGCTAACCCGTGTCCCCTGCATTGGCAGCCGTATTCTTAACCACTGCGCCACCAAGGAAGTCCTCAAAATGCTTATTAAATAAAAAATGGACCAACTTCATTCAGATGGGGGGGTTCAGCATCGGACACGGGTTGGGCTGAGGTTTGGGGGTCCTGAGGATACTGATGGATAGTAATTATAATTCAAAGCTCAACATCTGAATAAGAGAACATACTTATATAAGGAAAGATCCTTCTCTAGATTAATCAACCCTAAGAAGTCTAAGCTGGATACATTTTCAGCTGAAAAATACATTTTCAGGTAAGGGGTGTATTTGTTATAGACAAAGCATGGCAAAGTATAAAGGACAAAATAAAAATGGCTATAATTCTGCCACTTGGAGATACTCACAGTTAAATTTTTTGGTATATTTCTCCCTTTCACTATTAAGATGCTCTATTTCTTACTTTTTCACCCCAGGTAGCATTATTTGTGAGCATTTCCATGCTATTAAATGTTGTACTACTAGAAATAATACTTCAGGGAACATTTTGATACATAAGTCCTTATTTGCATTTTTTGATTAATCCTCTAAGAAAAATCCATAAAGTAGATTTTTTAGGTCAAAGGTTATGCATGATACATGTTGGAGGTGGAGCAGGAAATAAGTTATGTTTCTAGAGTATCGATGAATTATGACTTTCCTCCTACCAAGAGTTCACAAAAAATATGAGAATTGTTTCTAAAATAGTTTCGGAGAGCCACAGATTTTGAATGGAGCCGATCGCTCTGTTACTGCCTTGGACAGGATTCCAGTCATCAGTCCCTTTGAAATGTTTCCCTGCATAATAAGCACATAGCATGCAAATTTCTAAATCCAGAAAGGAAAGAGCAAATAAATAAGCTTCTAAAATGTGAGGCCCTTTAAGAAACCAAGTAAGCTACACAATGCTTCCTGGAATTAGGCAACTCTGCAAGGCAGGCTGGGTAAATTCTCAAGATGACAGGCCACTAAACTGTTTCTCCAGGGACAATAAGGGACCCTGCTTGGCACCCACTTTGGGAGAAGTGGAGAAAGCACACAGGCAGCCAGCCAAAAGCTTTAGTGCCTCATTGGAATTCATCTGGGGTCCGGTGGGCATCTGTCTTTGGACTGTTTTGTTCACTGTTTGTCCCTGTGCCTGGCAAGGAGCCACAACACCACACTGTAGGCTTCACAACCACACACTCTCCCCTGAATATGTTTCCCTGATTCCACTGGGCACAACCTGATGTAGCATTGTCTGTGCTGGGAGGTGCTTAGAGGAATATGAAAGCTCTCAAAAATCCAAGGTGACTGTAGGGAGATTATCAACTAGCTGTAGACACCGGACAGATTGTATTAGTCAGAGTTTCTGGTTGCATACATTGGTACCCATCTGGCTAGATGAAGCTTGTGAAATAAAAAATTATATATATATATATATATATATATATATATATATATATATATATATGTTCTTGACACAGAGCTCCTAAAACCCTTGTAAATCCCTAAGTGATAAGAACACTAGGAACATCTTTTGTTCTAACGAGGTGACTCTAGGTGGGCTCCCGGGTGAACCCTGGATGGGGGCTGCTCACCAGAAAGACCAAGCCGTGATTTGAAGTGTGGAATTTTCAGCCCCATCCATCATCCTCCAGAGAGGGGAGAGGGGTTGGAAATGGAGTTAATAATTGATCATGCCTACAAGAGGAAGCCTCCATAAAATCCCAAGAGTATGGGGTTCAGTGAGCTTTCAAGTTGGTGAATACATCCACGTACTGGGAGGGTGGCGCACCCCAACTCCACAAGGACACAATCTCCTGTACTCGGGACCCCGCCCCACCCCCCAGACCTCGCCCTATGTACTCTTCATCTGTCTCTTCATCTATATCCTTTATCGTATCCTTTAATAAACTGGTAAATACATTTCCCTGAGTTCTATGAGCCACTCTAGCAAAGTAATTGAACCTTATGGCGGCGGCGGTGGGGGGAGGGTGTGTGGATCATGGGAACCCCTGATTTGTCCCCATGTTTGACAGAAGTTGTGGGTAACCTGGGGTCCTACACCTGCGATTGGCATTGGAAGTGGGGTGGGAGCAGTTCTGTGGGACTGAGCCCTTAACCTGTGGCATAGTGTCAGAACTGAGTTAAATTGTAGGACACCCAGCTGGTGTTGTGGAGAATGGCTTGGGGCAGGGACCATCCCTCCACACACACATCTGGTATAGAAGTATTGTGAAAGTGGTAATAGTATGAGAGCAAAGGAGACATACAGGAGCAAAGGACAGAAGGAGACATACAGAGCAAAGACTTGTAGGTTTTTCCAATACAAAGGTGCAAAAGGACTTATTAGAGAATATTAAGAACCTCTGGGATGCTCTAAATCCTCGCAGATGGGAAAAATAACCAACCACGAGATGGGGCTTACTCTAGGCTCCAGAGAACATACCTTCACCAACTTGCTAGGCACCCTCATTAGTCACCTTCCCGTGGGACTGGACACCTGTCTCTCCAGCTCTGCTTCCCCTGGCCACCAGGGACCTTGGCTACTTGGCCACCAGGAGCAGGTTCCCCCTCGCCACTTCTTCACCCTGCTCATTTGTGAAGCCACAACTCACGTGGATGCATCTGGTTGGTGGAACCCAGGTCATGGGCCCCCACCTTAGCTGCAAGGAAGTCTAGGAATGCCCAGTTTGGAGTTTCTACTGTGGGAAGGCATACTTCATATAAAAATATTGCCAAGGGCTTCCCTGGTGGCGCGGTGGTTGACAGCCCACCTGCCGATGCAGGGGACACGGGTTTGTGCCCTGCTCCGGGAAGATCCCACATGCCGCAGAGCGGCTGGGCCCGTGAGCCATGGCCGCTGAGCCTGCGCGTCCAGAGCCTGTGCTCCGCAACGGAAGAGGCCACAACAGTGAGAGGCCCACGTACCGCAAAAAGAAAAAAAAAATTGCCAAAATGTAGGGGGAATCTTGAAAAGATTGGGTAGCTGCAAATGACAAATATCCATTATCCAATGAATGAAAACTACTGGGGCAAAAAAAAAGCAACACAGTCAAAGATCTTGTGGCATAAATTATTTGGGTATTAGAGGATTTCAGAGAAAGGAAAGGAACTTGTGAGCGGTGGTTTGGCACAGACAATCTTGAATTTGGTACAAAGGAAATAAAGGATTTGAATTGGAAGAGGAAACAGAAACAGAGGGCATTTCAGGTGGGAAATTCAGCTTGGGCAAAGGCATGGAGAAGGAGGGGGCTGTATAATTTGTTGTCCAAACCAGCACACTTGAGGGTAAAAGTGTAACCGAGCAGGACCCTATGAGGCCTTCCCAGGACAGATCCCCCCATGTCCTGTGCCTGCCTTTTGTTTTCATAAAAACTTTAGATTCCTAGGTCTTCCCGAGTTCCAAAGAATAGATTCAATCAAAGTGTGAAAATGCAGAAACAAAAGAAAACATTCAAGCAAGACAAAAAAATAATAGTTTAACCATTAAACAACGTCAAGGACCTTTAGTTCCTCCTCAAGGGCTAAGATAATATTCTGAGCCATGTCATTTGAGCTGTTTTGCAGATACTGAAACCCCCACCAGGTGGAAGAAGTTAACTGTATGCTGACCATGAACATGTGGACCCCAGATTGGTTGGAACCAGAAGGTTGATGATGTTGACTCCTGATTGCCTCACCACCAACCAATCAGAAGAATGTCCACAGGCTGATTGTGTACCCTGCAACCCTTTCCCTCACCCAGTCTTTAAAAACCTTTCTCTGAAAGCCATTGGATAGTTCAGGCCTTTTGAGTGTTAGCTGCCTGGACTCCTTGCTTGGCGCCCTGCAATAAACCTTACACTTTCCTTCACCACAACCCAGTGTCAGTAGATTGGCTTTACTGCAAGTGGATGAGTGGACCCAAGTTTTGTTTGCTAACAAAATGAAGCACTCTAAAAAATTATACTGGGACAGGGCTTCCCTGGTGGCGCAGTGGTTGAGAGTCCGCCTGCCGATGCAGGGGACACGGGTTCGTGCCCCGGTCCGGGAAGATCCCACATGCCATGGAGCGGCTGGGCCCGTGAGCCATGGCCGCTGAGCCTGCGCGTCCAGAGCCTGTGCTCCAAACGGGAGAGGCCACAACAGTGAGAAGCCTGTGTATCGCAAAAAAAAAAAAGGGGGGGAACAAGCCAAAAGGAGCAGAACAATAACAAAGTATAAAGAATAAAATAAAATTAGAAAAATAAAAGATTAGAAAAAATATATATAAATGAATCAGCAACAACAAGGTAAAACAAAACCCCAACCTAAAAGAAGAAAAATGAAAAAAAAAAGGCCTTGGCTATGGGGGGAGGAGTTTAGGGGGGGTGGAACTTAGGCAGGGATGGGGTTTAGGGTGGGGCAGGGCCTACGTAGGGCGACGTTTGAACATAGGGCGACGTTTGAACATAGGGCGGGGCCTAGGCTCAGGACCCATGGAGCCGAAGGCCTTCGGGGCGGGGCTTAGCGCGGGCAGCGTTCAAGTGTGGGGCGGGGCCTCTGCTTAGGACCTGCGTGAAGGGGAGAGGCAGCACCTGTGGAGTGTGGAGTTCCGGAGTTGGAGGTAAGCCCTGGGTGAGGGTGTGTGGGTGGGGTTTTGCCCAGCGGTTGGAGGGAGTCTCAGAAGGGGTGTCCGAGTGTAGAGGTGGGGCCCTGGGTGGGTGTGTAGGGGCGGGGCTTGGGCTCTGCACTGTAGGAGGGAGGCTCCGAGGGCAGAGGATTAGGCCCAGGTGCCCAAGAGGCTCCCCGGTGCCTAAGTGGACAGGGAAAGCACTGCCATGTTCCCTTCCTGTCCTCTGCGCCACCCCCTCTTGGTCTCCCCCAGGGTCTCCCCTGTCACCGCTGAACCCCTAACCGTGGGTGGGTCCCCCTGGGTGAATAAACTCCTCCCCTCCCCCAGCCGCCCTTCAGGGGTGCTGGTCCCGTCCTGCCTCCACTTCTCCTCCCCCCTCACTCCCCCCCACACCCCACGTCCTACCCAGTCGCTGGGGGTTCCTCCCGTCCCCTTAGGTGTCCGTGGCCCCCCACCAGTGCCTGGTAGGTGCCCTAGTTGTGCGGAGACGTGAATTCTGCGTCCTCCTAGTCCATCTTGACTCCACCCCCTATACTCATTCTTTTTTTTAATTTTAAAGAATTTTAATACATACTTAATATGAACTATTTCAGTCCCTCTTAACATGTAAGACCCTGACTCAAAGTACTTTTATACCGTTATTTTCAACTATTGCACAATATAGGTACAAAATTAATATTTATGATTACATTTTCTTCCACAATATAGAGCAAAAATCTTTAAACCTTTAACAGAAAATACATTTTTTCAAAAAGCAAATATTCGTACATTTTAATTCCACCACTAAAGGAATATCCTGTACACAATTTAGAATAGTTGATGTCTTTAAAATGGGTATTTTACAATTTCAGTAAAAAAAATACCACATGAAGGTGCTGCTGGCACAGATCCCTGTAGTAAAAAGATATAAATGCAATACCGTGTCGTAGAAACAATAGATGTATAACCTTTGATATTTTACAAACTTTGTACTAAATTAAATTATACAATTACAAGAGACCAATAAACCCACTTATTAGTGCCAATTTTTTTTTTTTTTCTTTTTTTTGCGGTACGCGGGCCTCTCACTGTTGTGGCCTCCCCCGTTGCAGAGCACAGGCTCCAGGCACGCAGGCTCAGCGGCCATGGCTCACGGGCCCAGCCGCTCCGCGGCACGTGGGATCCTCCCGGACCGGGGCACGAACCCGTGTCCCCTGCATCGGCAGGCGGACTCTCAACCACTGCGCCACCAGGGAAGCCCAGTGCCAATATTTTATAAAAGAAAAAAATCAGCCATGTCCTTGCTATATCTTAAATACTATAAGAGGCCATATCTGAGAGTATACTTTAAAATACACAGTCAGTATAAAATAACTTTGTGCTTGGTTCGCAATGAAAAATGATGCATGTTTTACTTTTGTAACCAAGCTTGAATGTATCCTTACTATAAGCTTAAAAAAAAAATCTCAAGGAGGTTATAAAAAAAAAAATCCTTCTTAGGCCTGAGCATTTTAACTTGTACGATACATCTTTTCTTTTTTTTAGTTAGCCATAACAGGCTGGAATGGCTGGTTAGAATACCGCATGTTATTTAAGCTAAAATTCAAGCCATCTACAAAAGACTTCTCGTGGAGGCCTCCATAGGCCACAAACACATCAAAGGCATTACTGTACTGGAGAGGACTGAGGTTAAGGGCGCTGTCACCTGGGAACATTCTATTGGTACTACTACCTTGACCCTGCATATTAGGAAAAATAAGTTCCTTGGCGTTAGGAGAAAGAGCGGAGGTTTTCTGCTGTTGCTGCTGCTGCGGTGGTGGTGACGGCGGTGGCTGGGATGGCTGTTGCTGTGGCCGTGGCTTCTGCTGGCTGCCCAGGCCCAGCCCATGCCGAGAGTGCACTGAGGAAGAGATGGCTTTCTGCTTCAAGAGGTCATTCACGTTCAAGCCGAGGTTGATAGGGGAAGTACGTGCAACCTTGTTGCTTCGGCCACTATTCTTCATTTTGGTAGAGCCGAACTTGGTGGCAGCAAAAGTGGCAGTGGTAAAGGTTAAAGGCTGAGTGGACCGGGGCATGAAGGGAGGGCTTACAGCAGCAGAGTGACCAAAGGGAGGAGATGGAGAGCTGGACGCTGATGAGGCTGGGTCACTTGTGGGCATAAAAACCAGGACCTGGGCTTCCCTGGTGGCGCAGCGGTTGAGAGGCCGCCTGCCGATGCAGGGGACATGGGTTCGTGCCCTGGTCCGGGAAGATCCCACGTGCCGCGGAGCGGCTGGGCCCGTGAGCCATGGCCGCTGAGCCTGCGCATCTGGAGCCTGTGCTCCGCAACGGGAGAGGCCACAACAGTGAGAGGCCCGCGTACCGCAAAAACAACAACAAAAAACCGGGGCCTCTGGGTTAAAGCTGTTTTTGAGCTCCTTTTCCAACTCACATCCATTTTCATTATTATCATCCACATAAAACACCTTCACTGGTCCCTTTTCACCAGTTTGGTAGGAAACCTCAAATGGGTCGATCCAAACACTAGGATCCTACGGTAGATTGCCACGAACACCATCAGTGCCCAAACCACTCTCTTTGGAGGCTTGTTCAATCACTGGGTCCACTTTCTCCCCTGCGTGTATACATCTAAACCCTGATCCTTCGTGTGGCTTTTCAGGATACCAGTGCCCTTCATATTTCTTCTTAAGAAATCTTCCAAGCTCTTCACCAAAACTGTTGACACGTCTCCTGGGAGGGGGCTGCTTCCACCACAGACCCGGCAGCTGGGCAGGGGCACGGGAGGGTAGGCGGCGGTGAGCCGGCCGGGCCGAGGGCACGCCGACGCCTCCAGGCGGCGCTCGCCCCTTCTGGCTTGGGGTGGCGAGGACGGGGTCAGGGGAGCGCGCTCACTTCTCCGCACAGCCCGGTGCCCGGCCCAGCGTCCGCGTAGAGCGCCCACTCCGCGCCGCGCCGGGGCTTTCCTCCTTCTCCCCTACACTCATTCTTTAAAGACTAAACTTCTGGCCTCTGAGGAGGGGGAGGAAGGGGCTTTTTGTCTGACTGTGGGATCAGAGAAGCGATGTAGCTGTTTAACTCGGTATATAATGTTCAACCAACAACAATTGCTTGGGTTCCGGATTGGGTTCAAAGGCCCCCAACAAAACCTGACCAAGTGGTTTAGCAAGGTAAGTGTTGATTTTTAAAAAGAGTATAACACGAAATCTAGTGTGAGTGATCCAGGCTGGTGCAGCGGCGGTGCACCCCGTTTCCTGCCGTTCTCAGCATGTGACTTTCCTGTTTCTGGCATCCTTCTGGGCACTTTGATCACTACTGGGCAGGAGGAATGGGGAAGGGCAAAGGGGAAAGCTCATGCCTACTAGGTTTGTCCCCTTAACTCAAGAAAGCATCCTTAGAAGTCCCCAAGTGGACTTTTCATTGGCCAGAAATGGGTCCCATGGCTGCCCCTAGGGGCAAGAGCCTCAGGGTGGAGTTTTGTTTGTTTGTTTTCAGATGACCTTTATTTAATTCAAAAAGGAGTTTTTATTTTTATTTATTTATTTTTTTTCTTCTGCTGTACGCATAGGCTCCAGACGCACAGGCTCAGCGGCCGTGGCTCACGGGCCCAGCCGCTCCGCGGCATGTGGGATCTTCCCGGACCGGGGCACGAACCCGTGTCCCCTGAATCGGCAGGCAGACTCCCAACCACTGCGCCACCAGGGAAGCCCCAGGAGTTTTTATTTTTAACAGGGCACCCTGTATCCCTGAATAAAACCAAGTTCTCTGGGAAGGAAAGAAGGGTGACAGGGTACTAGGTAGACAACCTGAAGCTACTGTCACCCCTGTCCCCCCACCTTTGGTAATTCCTGTGCTCCAAGTACGGAGCTTCTCAGGGCTTCACCTGAGTAAATTGATTCACCTCTAGGTAGATTGTAACTTCCTTTCATCTGCCGCCTGCTTTCCATCTTCCAAAGTGACCTCTTTTACCTGCCAGGACCTTCTCTCCATTTCTCCCTGTCCTTGTGGCTAATATACTTTTTAACATCGTCTGTTATCATTTTAGTAGGATTTGGAAGGGAGGGATGACCAATTTGTGTGACTGATAACGCCATTTGAAGTCAGAGGTTGCCTAGAGCTCCAAGGAGGTGATTCTAAACACAGTGGCTCTTGGTTTTCTAGGAGGAGAGGAAGTGGGAGGGCTCCCAGGGGCAGAGTGAGGAGGTGGGACCAGAGCAGGAGGAAGTGGGCGGGGCAGGGTGGGGCGAGTTAGCTGGACAGAGGAAGGGATTGAAGGAGAGGGAGGGAAGGAGGAAGGGAAGAAGAAAGGGAAGGAACAACTAACATTTCCTGAAGGTTCACGAGGAGGCGCCACCAGCGCACTGCTTTACAACCTTCATCTCTTCTAACCTCAGCCACTCTGTGGACAACCCAACTCCCCCCTGGTCTTTGGCCGTAGTGGCCAGAGTGTGTCTGTTTCATCCTCTTGTCTATGGCTTTAGGTCCTCCCAGGGTCACTAGGTAGCAACTCCCCAGCTCCACCACTCTCAGCCACGTGGGGAAAAGGCTTTCCCACAGGTCCCACTGGGGCAGAGTGGGAATCGGTGAGCTCCCTCCAGCCCTTCTAGGGTGTGCAGAAGTCTTGGGGGGGACTTCCCTAGTGGTCCAGTGGCTAAGACTCTGTGCTCCCAATGCAGGGAGCCTGGGTTCGATCCCTGCTCCGGGAACTAGGTCCCGCATGCCACAACTAAAGATCCTGCATGCCGCAATGAAGATTCCACACGCAGCAATGAGACCCTGTGTGCCACAACTGAGAACTGGCACAGCCAATAAAAACAAAACAAAACACAAAAACGTCTTGGGGCTTGCTGCCCGCCCCCCCAGGACCTTCATACAGGAAATGGGACTCAAACCTCTCTATTCTGAGATTCCCGAACTCATTTAGGAGTTCGAGTACCCCTGACTCCAGGAGGTGAATTTGTTGAGAAACAGGTCATGAGGCAGTTTTTAGGACCTCCACGTAAACATGTCCTGTGATTGTTCTTAGAAGATCTTAGATCTAGCTTTCTCCTCTTCCCTGCTGACCAGAGGATTTTTAATCAGTCAGGATGGGAAATGTGTGAGTGCAGATAGATTCTGCCTGCGGTTGGATTCCTAGAGATAGTTTTTCTTTATATCTGGACTGTGGTTTTTAAACTCAAAAGCCAAAAATGTGAGGTCTGCAAGTCTCATTGGTAGTGCAATCATGCTATAAAGAAATACGGGAGAGGGAAAGAAGGCACATAAATCTATTCCACGCTGTACAGTTAAAAAAAAAAAGATACAGAAGAATTTAAAGTGAAAAGTAATAGTTTTCTGTCCCCCTGCCCCCTCCCCTTCTCCAGTCCCTGGCATTACTGCCAGGAGGCAACCCTTTAAAAGTTTTCTTTATTTTACTTTATTTTTATTGAAGTATAGTTGATTCAAAATATTATGCTAGTTTCAGATGTACAGCAAAGTGATTCCACTATATATAATACATATATATGTAAATTCTTCTTCAGATTCTTTTCCATTATAGGTTATTACAAGATATTGGATATAGTTTCCTGTGCTATGCAGTAGGACCTTGTTGTTTATCTAATTTATATCTGTTTTGTGTCTGTTAATCCCATACTCCTAATTTATCCCTCTCTCCCCTTCCCCCTTTGGTAACCATAAATTTGTTCTCCATGTCGGTGAGCCTGTTTCTGTTTTGTAAATAAGTTCACTTGTATTGTACTTCGGATTCCACATGTAAGTGATATCATATAATATTTGCCTTTTCTGACTTAGTTCACTTAGTATGATGATCTCTAGGTCCATCCAAGTTGCTGCAAATGGCATTATTTCATTCTTTTTTTTTTTTTTTTTTTGCGGTACGCGGGCCTCTCACTGTTGTGGCCTCTCCCGTCGCGGAGCACAGGCTCCGGACGCGCAGGCTCAGCGGCCATGGCTCACGGGTCCAGCCGCTCCGCAGCATGTGGGATCTTCCCGGACCAGGGCATGAACCCGTGTGCCCTGCATCGGCAGGCGGACTCTCAACCACTGTGCCACCAGGGAAGCCCTATTTCATTCTTTTTTAATGGTTGAGTAATATTCCATTCTATATGTATATATCACATTTTCTTTATCTATTGCTCTGTTTATGGACATTTAGGTTGCTTCCATGCCTTGGCTATTGTAAACAGTGCTGCAGTGAATATTGGGGGTATGTGTGTATCCTTTCGGACCATGTTTTTCTCTGGGTATATGCCCAGGAGTGGGATTGCAGGATCATACAATAGGTAACTCTATTTTTAGTTTTCTAAGGAACCTCCATACTGTTCTCCACAGTGGCTATACCAATTTACATTCCCACCAACAGTGTAGGAGGCTTCCCTTTTCTCCACACTCTCTCCAGCATTTATTGTTTGTAGATTTTTTGATGATGGCCATTCTGACTGGTGTGAGGTGATATCGTATTATAGTTTTGATTTACATTTCTCTAATAATTAACGATGTTGAACATCTTTTCATGTGCCCCTTGCCATCTGTATGTCTTTGGAGAAATGTCTATTTAGGTCTTCTGCCCATTTTTGGATTGGGTTGTTTGTTTCTATGATATTAAGCTGCATGAGCTGTTTGTAAATTTTGGAGATTAATCCCTTGTCAGTCTCATCGTTTGCAAATATTTTCTCCCATTCTGTGGGTTGTCTTTTTGGTTTGTTTATGGTTTCCTTTGCTGTGCAAAAGCTTTTGAGTTTAATTATGTCCAATTTGTTTATTTTTGTTTTTATTTCCGTTACTCTGGGAGACGGATCGAAAAAGATGTTGCTGCAATTTATGTCAGAGAGTGTTCTGCCTATGTTTTCCTCTAAGAGTTTTATAGTGTCCAGTCTTACATTTAGGTCTTTAATCCATTTTGAGGTTATTTTTGTGTATGGTGTTAAAGAGTGTTCTAATTTCATTTTTTTACATGTAGCTGTCCAGTTTTCCCAGCACCATTTATTGAAGAGACTGTCTTCCCTCCATTGTATAGTCTTGCCTCCTTTGTCATATGTTAAGTGCTTTGACTATAGATTGACTCTGAAAGTTGGAGATCAGTAACTCGTGTTTGCATTACTGTCCTTCCATCTCCAAGTCTTGGGCTCTCTCTGTCCTAAATGATTCAGCACCTCCTTCCATTCTAATACTGTAACGCAAATATTTTTGGAAAGAACTAAGATGTAAATCATAAATAAAATCCTGTTTGTTCTATTAATGTATTACTAACCCTATGCTTTAAATTTGTCAATATCAATATCTTTTTATCTATCATCTTCTCATCCTAGACTGTAGTTCTCCAGGGGCAGCGATTGTGTCCGGCACCCCCTCCCTCTTTGTCGCAGGCTTTTTGCCAAGCAGTTTATTAATAACGTTTGTGCCGTGGCTGATAAAGGAGGGTGAGGAACATGATGATAGCAGGGTTTGAATCTCAGCCCTTTTCTAATGGGATAAATGAGACACTCTTTGACTGGGAATTTACAGCCTAGGCTGAAAGGACTTCTTTCAGAGAGGCATCATTTCTTACTGCCCTTCCCAGGGGTAGATGAAATTAAGCAGGTGTCCTCCAGGCCAGCTTCTGCCATCCATTCCAGTCCAGAGGTACGGGACGCGGTTACAGCTCTCTGGCCACAGTCCGGCACTGTTCCCTTAAGGATCCCCTGGTAGGGGACTTGCGATTATAATGTTGGCCACTGGTGGGAGCTTTCTCCACCCGCAGCCACTCTGATACAGATAAGATCATGCTCTGTGTAGAGTTCTGTAACTTCCTCTTCTCACTCAGTAATGCATCTTGGACCCCATTCTGTGTCAGTGAGTGTATAGCAAGTGGTGGTTGTTTAGATTGTTACAACTCTTGGCAATTGTAAACATAATTGAGCTGATCGTTATGGTCCCTACATTGCTTGGATTGGAGCTGCTTATAACCCACTCTTCGCCTGCCTGTAGGAGAGAGGTTGTCCCCTTCTCACAAGGAGAACTGGCTGTGAAACTGGGCAATGGATTATGGGGTATGTGAAGCTATGCACCCCTCCTTGGCTCCCTCAGCACCTGGCTGCTTGCAGGCTACTCATCTCTGCTCCTTTCCTGTCCCAGAGGGTATTCTGGGGTATAATTGTCTGCACTTCTTATAACACTCTGGAATGTAGGTAAGGGTGTTATCATTCCCATTCCCCCCCATGTGTACATAACTGCTCTGCTTCTGCTTCCGTGATAGCTTTCTTTCTTTGTTTTTTTGCTTGTTTTATTTTTTCTTTGCTTTCTTTCTCTCTTTAAATTTTTTTTTATCATTTTTTGTTGTTGTTTTCTTTTTCTTTTTTGCTACTGTCATGTCTTTAAGCTCACTGGGGCGGGCCAGGGGATGTTGCCAGTAGATGGTAGCTGTTCACCTGAGCTTGGGTAAGTTCATTTTGGCCTAGAATTCAGCTTTATGGAGCTGATCTTTTGAGAGCTGTTTTACTCCCATGTATATTTTTCACTTGATTCAGAACTCGGAGGGGGAGATGTGATGATTCAACACTCTCACAAACAACAGTGTGGGCTCTGGAGACAGGATCCAGTCTCAAAGCCCAGTCCTTTCATTTACTAGTTTTGTGACCTTTGGCAAGTTACCTTCTCTGAGCCTCAATTTATTCATCTGGAACTTGGGGGTCATGATAATTAGCCACCTTTAGAGCTGCTTAAATAGTGGGTATAATGAACTTAATATATTTCTTGACACATTAAATGCTCAATAAATGTTAATTATTTTGACCTACGCTCTGAAACAGTTCAAATGGCATAGAAATTATCTGATCCTTGCAGGTTAATGAAAATTATTTAGTAAATCCATCTGGTCTGGGGGCTTTTAGTGAGTTAGATCAGGGGTCAGGAAGTCATGGCCCATGGGTCAAATCTGGCCCTACACCTGTTTTTGCATGGCCTGAAAGCTAAGAATAGATTTTACATTTTTTAAATGATTGAAAAAAATCAAAGGAGGAATAATATTATTCATTTATTTATCTTGGAAAACTTTTTTTATTGAAGTATATCTGACATATAACATTGTGTAAATTTAAGGTGTACAGCAGGTTAATTTGATACATTTATATGTTGTAATATGATCGCCAGTGTAGCAATAATTAGCATGTCTGTCATGTCATATAATTATCATTTCTTTTTAGTGGTTGGAATGGTTAAGTTCTAGTCTCTTAGCAGGTCTGATGATTATAATATAATATTGTTGTCTGTATTCATTATACTGTGCATTAGATCTCTAGGGCTTATTGCAAGTTTGTGTCCTTAAACAACATCTGTCTTATAACCCCACCCCCCATCCCCTGGTAGCCACCATTTTACTTTCTGTTTGTACACGTTTGGATTTTTTCGATTTAGCATATGAGGATGTCATACAGTATTAATTTTTCTCTGTCTGACTTATGTCACTTAGCGTAATGTCTCAAGCTCCATTCACGTTGTCACAAATGGCAGGATGTCCTTTCTCATGACTGAATAATATTCCGTGGCATATAAATACATACCACATCTTCTTCGTCCGTTCGTCCACTGATGGGCACTTAAGTTGTTTCCATATCTTGGCTCTTGTGAATAATGCTGCAATGAACCATGGGAGTGCAGATATTTCCAAAAGAAGAATAATACATTGTGACACTTGGAGATTACGTGAAAATCAAATTTCAGTGTCCTTAAATAAAGATTTATTGGGAGATGACCATGCTCATTTGTTACAGACTGTTTTCATGTTACAATGGCCGAGTTGAGTAGTTGCAGCAGAGACCTGTGTGTCCCATCAAGCCTAGAATATTTACTACCTGGCCCCTTATGGGAAAAGTTTGCTGACCCTGAGGCAGATGACTGACACCTTTTAATTTCTTCTATGCTTATTATCCTATTCAGAAATATAGTAAGAGTAAGAGAGGAGGATTTTCTCCTTTGCCATGTTGAGCAGGCAGTGCTGATGGCATAGCCAACGAGAGATGGTATGTAGATAGCAAATATCTCAATGAGATTGTCATTAGATTCCCATTAATGTAGAGCAGGAAAATCTTAAAACGAAGCCTGAGTTTTCCATTCCTGTGCATTACAAGGTCAAGGGCCCACACTGAAATCCCGTAGTGTGTGTCTGCTTAGGGCAATCCTGGCAACCTTACTGGTTTCTTCTGAGCTGGACTGTTGCCCTCCCTCTGCTCAAATAAATCCAAACCATTCTCTTCCAGGAGCCACTTCAGAATATGTTCCTTGCCATCGATCAATGGAAAGAAATGATGTTTATGAGAGTATTGTGTGAAATGTGGACTAGAATAAAATGTTGACTATTGTTATTTTACACAAATGCGATTGTCTGGGTTTGTCTGGTTTGCTTGATCAACCCTGGCACAGCCTTTCCTGCTGCTTGCTGAAGTCCTGTTTCTGGTTATCCTGGGTTTCATCTCTGCTGCTGATGTCGGGTTCTGTCCTTTGGGTGGAGAAGAGGATGCCTGCAGACCCAGAGCTGCTGTTTATAATCAACATTACTGTTGTTTTATTTTTGTTAACAGAGCTCATCCTCTTTGTCTGATGGAACTCAGCTACCTTCCATCAATGTACAATGACCAAGGACATCGTGATGCCTTTGGGAAAGGGTTGATAGGGGGATGCAACAGCAACTAGGGTGTCAACGACAAAGTCCCAGGTTCCCATCCTCCTACATCCAGGCTAACTGCCAAGCCTCCGGGTAGATGTCTAAGTGTCCCAGACAAGGCATCCTGTATTTCCATTTTGGTTTTGGATTCTGTCATCGCTGCTGCAGGCAATTCTGTTAATCATTTCCTTTGTCAAGTTTACCCAGGGTTGGGCAGATCCCATGAGCAGATTCCCTTAAACTCACACGCCCCTGACTTGTAAGCCAGAACCATCAACTTTCAGTGGGAACTGTGAGGGCTGGAGATGCCTCAAACCAGCGGACACTCTCCGTAGCTCTATGGTCCAGTGGGAGTTTAACACGGGCCTATATTATGCTTGGGCAATGAGGCTTTGTGCCCAAATTCATGATTTTATATTATCCCGATGTCCGTCATTGTGGGGGGACCCAGAAGTTATAGTAACAATCTCTAAAGGCAACGCCTTGATGAAGTCCAGAGAATTTGCCAACGATGTTCTCTCCTTCTGCCCCATTCCATCACCCACTCACTCCTCCACGCACTCCATTCCAGCCACTGCCACAGTCGACCACTGGAACTCTTCTCTCCAAGGTTGACAGTGTCTACTCAACCACTAAGTTTAAAAGACAGTTTTTCATTCTTACCTTGCATTTCATATCTGTCCTCGAAACCCCCTCTTCCTTAGCTCCTGTGATCTTGCACCCGGGAGGATTAGAACACCATCTCCAGATGCTGCAGGGTCAGTGTTAGGTGTGACCCTCACTCTGGAATTCTGGTGTGTCTGAAGCAACCTCCACATTAGTCAACGGAAGGAGTAACGCTCAGTGGAAACCCCACCGCCAGATCCTGTAGGAAGGAAGGCAGAGGAGCTGAAGCCTTTGTGATGTGGCCTTGGTTAGTTAGCCAGATTACAACCTGAACTCACACCTGCATGAGAATCCCTGTCCTCTCTCTCAGCAGACATGTTCACTTCCTGTTTCAGAGGAGACAGAAGCCACAGGCTGGATTCCAAGCGGCCACGTCTATTGAGCCCTTTTCATGCCCTATCTTGCTTGACTCTGCAGATAGTACTTCACCCCTCCTTTCCACTGTGACCCCTCTTGTGTCTCTGCCCTTATTTATTTATTTAAAGAAGATGTTGTGGGTAGGAGTTTACTAATTAATTAATTTATTTTTGCTGTGTTGGGTCATCGTTTCTGTGCAAGGGCTTTCTCTAGTTGTGGCGAGCGGGGGCCACTCTTCATCGCGGTGCGCGGGCCTCTCACTATCGCGGCCTCTCTTGTTGCGGAGCACAGGCTCCAGACGCGCAGGCTCAGTAGTTGTGGCTCACGGGCCCAGCTGCTCCGCGCCATGTGGGATCCTCCCAGACCAGGGCTCGAACCCGTGTCCCCCGCATTAGCAGGCAGATTCTCAACCACTGCGCCACCAGGGAAGCCCTCTGCCCTTATTTTATAAGTCTCCTTGGTGGCTTCCCTTCCTTCTGTTTGTCTAGACTTTTCTGACAGTCAATTCTCTTCTCTCTTCATGAGCTTGGTAATTTAAACCACACTCATGGCTTCACCTACAATTTTTATGATCGCTAAAGCCCTGTCTCCAGCCCAGGGCTCTCTTGATAGCGCCACATCTGCTTGTTGGACGTTCACGGGCCTATTCTAGGTGCTTCGAGCTTGACAGATGGAACTCTGGTTCCTTCTTCCAGGCATCTGGTAGCACTCTGCCCCAGGCCCGACTTTTGTGCAGACACACGGCACTACCTGCAGCTCCCAGACACGTCATTCTCACCACTCCCTAGCAGCAATTATGCTGCTCCGTGTTTCCTCCACCTGGAACCCCCTTCTCTTCCTCACTCCCCATCCCCCAGTCCTCTCAAGATTAAGTTCAGAAGTCATTCCATCCAGGGTCGCCTTCCTTGAGTCCCTTTGCTGTTACCCTGTGTGCACACCGGTGTGGAACTCATTACACAGGATTCTAACTGTGGGCTTCTCTTCTTCTTTCCTTGCTGGCTTGTGAGCTCTCTGGGAACAGACTCCCAACGATAGCACAGCCCCACTCTCTTGCCATTCTGCTGTTGACTGAAGGAAAAACGCACAACGTAAGAGCTGTGAGTTTGGGTTTTATTGGGGGACTTATGAGGACACTAGCCTCTCAGGAGCTCTGAGAGAACCGCTCTGAAGAGGCGGGGGAGAAGCCAGTATACATATATGATTTGGGGCTGTGGAATACGTGCAGGCAAGCATACATCTCGGTAAGAGGTGACGCGTGGTCACACGGATCAGATATCTCAGTTAATGGTTTGGTATTTGTGTGTGTGTGTGTATGGGAAGATGCAGGAACCTGGGTTCCTTAAAATTCTTCCCGAGATGTCTCTGTCTGAGGAGACTGCTTCTCCAAAGCACAGCGTATCCTGTTATTGTTCTGATTTCCTCAGTGACTTAATCCTTGTAGGACTGGGTGGCGAGCAACACCCTTTGTTCCTCTTTGTTTACATTGCTCTGTGTGAGGGAGAAGCTTTTTTATTTTATTTTTTATTTTTTTGCGGTACACGGGCCTCTCACTGTTGTGGCCTCTCCCGTCGCGGAGCACAGGCTCCGGACGCGCAGGCTCAGCGGCCACGGCTCACGGGCCCAGCCGCTCCGCGGCACGTGGGATCCTCCCGGACCGGGGCACGAACCTGGGTCCCCTGCACCGGCAGGCGGACCCCCAACCACTGCGCCACCAGGGAAGCCCGAGAAGCTTTTTTAAAATCACAAATTATCCACTGATGTTAAAGTATATTTGAGAGTTCTGGCCAGAGGTTTGCTGTCTTGCTTGTGCAATCAAATCACTCGGGAGCTTTTAAAAAAATACAGATTCTCCACGCTCCCCTTTCTGGAGATTTTGACTCAATAGATCTGAGGTAAATCCCAGACACTTGGACTATTTAAACTCCACTAGTGACTCTGTGGGGCAGCAGGACCGGGAACCACCGAGAAGGTCCTTTACTAACGAGGGACACATTTATGAACTGCGTTATCAGTGAGCACATTGGCAGGGTTTGGTAAGTCCCAACCAGGGGGCAGCAGTAGTGCTCCCCTCAATCCCACAGGATGCTGGGGAGGTCCTGCGGCCAGCTCCCCCTCCGTCCCCAGGGAGCGGCGGGCACAGTAATGAGAACCATGGAGACCTGGGTTCATATTGTTTGCAGTCTCAGATCGTACGACAGTTACTCTCTTTATGTAAGTTAATGCAGTTTTCTCATTTGTAAAAGATGGCTAATAAAAGTGCCACACCATAGGTTTTATATGATGAATAAATTGTGTGTGTTTGTGTGTAAAATTTACCAGTCTGACACAAACTTAACTCTCAATAAAAGCTGACTACTATTTTCTTGTCCTTTTTGTCAAAAGACGTGTCATAGGCTCTTCCTAGTTTAGAGCACTGACGAAAGCCACATAATCACCAATTTTCAGAACTAGAAGGAAACCTAGATTCACTTCCTCTCTGAACTAGGTGGAGAAGCAAGCACAGCTCGTGGTTTCTGAGTCTGTAGACCCATGGACCCAAGGATGCAGTCAAATCTCTCTTACAGCACTTGGAGCTGTGAGGAATTCTGCTGAACAGAGCTTGCGCTGGTGCAAGTATATTCCGTTACGAGGACGGGTATCTCTCAAAGAGGACTGTGTCCACATATTTTTATTACTCCAAAAGCTTTTCCCACCGGCTCAGGGTTTTTTCAGCTCATAGCTTATCCTTTCACATGTCTGCCTTCCTCCTTGCCTAGCTGGCTCTCTATTTCAGTTCAGCCTTCCCATCCTTGGGGAATTGGTCCCTCACTCCCAATGACTTGGTCAGTGTTCTCTATTATGGCTGGGCTGGTACCATGAGCATCTTTGGCAGCAATGACGAGGCTGTGGTTTACAAAAGTAAACTCGGTTAATGGATGCGAGCCCCGTTGGACTTTAGCTCCATAATTGCAGGGGCAGTATCTGGTTTTCTCTTCCTTGCTTAGAACAGTGCCTGGCCCAGAGAAGAGGAACAGCAGACGTTCTTTGCCGGAAACATACACTTGTCACCTTCCATACATGCTCTTGGATTGCAAACATATCTGCAGCTAATAACAATGGTGGTAATAGAAAGAGTAGCAACATTTGATTGCTCACTATGGCCAGACACTGTAGAAACAATTTATTATATTTAATCCTTGCTACAAATGTATAAGCTATAAACTATTACAATTTCCATTGTATAGTTGAGGCAGCCGAGTATAGAAAGCAAGAAACTTGCTCAAAATTGTACATTTTCAAAGCCAGAAAGTCCACCTCCAGCACTGGTGATCTGTGCATTGTAAAGAAAGTGGTACTTTCAGGTTGGATGTCTAGTAGCGGTGACATGTCAGATGGACTGGAGGTGGATGCAAGTTAATTTCCATCTCAGTTGCCCCTTGCACCTCAGTTTCTGATCAAATAAATTTTTCTAGTCGAAGACTCCTCACTGTAGTTCCTTCATCTGTCTCTCTTTAATTCTTTTTTCCTTCTTCTGTTTTTTAGACAAGATTATATATTAACAACAGCAAACACCGGCATGGATGTAAGCACCAGAAATTCTCATTCAGTGGGAATGCAAAACAGTACAGCCACCTTCAAAGGCGCTTTGTGAGTCTCTTAAAAACGAAACATACTCTCACCATGTAAGCCCGCAATTAGGCTCTCTGCTATTTACCCCAAAGAGTTGACAGCCTATGTCCACATGAAAACCACACAAGGATGTTTGTACCTGCTTTATTCATAGTTGCCCAACTTGGAAGCAATCTAGATTTTTAACTAAGTGAGTGGATAAATAAACCACGGCACATCAGACAACGGACTGTTGTTCAGTACTAAAAAGAAACGAGCTATCAAACCTTGAAAAGACACGGAGGAATCTAAATACATATCACTAAGTGAAAGAAGCCCACCTGGAAAAGGATGCATGCTGTATGATCCCCACTATATGATATCCTGTAAAAGGTAAAACTGTGGAGACAGTAAAAAGATCAGTGGTTTCCACAGGTTAAGAAGGAGGAAGAGAGGGCTTCCCTGGTGGCGCAGTGGTTGAGAGTCCGCCTGCCGATGTAGGGGACATGGGTTTGTGCCCAGGTCTGGGAAGATCCCACATGCTGCGGAGCGGCTGGGCCCGTGAGCCATGGCCGCTGAGCCTGCGCGTCCGGAGCCTGTGCTCCGCAGCGGGAGAGGCCACAACAGTGAGAGGCCCGCGTACCGCAAAAAAAAAGAAAAAATAAAGGAGGAAGAGATGAGTACACATGGCACAGGTGATTTTCAGGGCAGTGAGACTATTACACATGGTACCATAATGAGGATAATTAGTATTATACATCTGTCGAACCCCATAGAACGTACACCACCAAGAATGAATACTGAACTATGGATTTGGGGTGATAATGATGTGTCAGTGTGTTACCAAGTCCAAGCTCATACTGTTTGCTGCCCAGTAAGCCAATAAATTGAGAGACAGGTTGCTGGCACGACACCTTTATTAGGAAAGCCAGCAGACCGAGAAGATGGTGGACTTGTGTCCCAAAGAACCATCATCCCTGAGTTAGAACTCAGGCTTCTTTTATACTAAAAGGGGTGGGGGGTAAAGTCAAACATTTCCTGGTTCCAGTCAGACTCCAGAGGGGGTGTGTTAATTTCTTCCTCGCAGGAGTCATTCACAGGTAGGCTTTGTCAGGAGGTTTCCTGTGAGCTAAACAAAGGTATTTTAGCTTAATTCTCATTGCGTGGGAGGCTGTGTTCCCAGGGATGGGCCATGATGTGTAATTTAAGCTTGTAGGCACATCTCTTTAGTGATTAACTTACAGCAAAAAGCAATAGAATACAGAGGTTAAAGTAAAAGAAACAGATCCAATATGGAGTCAGATTTGTTCTTCCCTATTGCAAACGTAGGTTCATCAGTGGAACAAATGAACTATCTGATGAGAGCTGTAGATAGTTGGGAAGGCTGTGCCCGTGTGGGGGAGGGACTATATGGGAACTTTCTGCTCAATTTTGCTGCGGATCTAAAACTGCTGTAAAAAATAAAAGTCTACTTTCAAAAAAGGAGGGACATATGTTGTTAAAATATCCTCCTCAAACAAGGGGAAAAATTCCATGGAGAAAGAAAAATCAAGGAATCAGTCATCACTTATAGACAGCTGATCAACTATCGGGGAATTAAAGGCAATCTATTGAAAACACTATTAGAACTCATTAGAATTCATCAAGTTAGCTGAATACAAGATCAGCATATAAACATCAAGCACAATCGATAAACCAGCTGTTACCAGTACATAACCTAATGGAAATAATGATAAATGGACGAAGGTAACGATAGCAACAAAAAAAATATTGAAATATATTTAATTAGAAATATATAAACCTTTAAGGATAACATCATGAAACTTTACTCCTGAATAAAAAAGGGGGTCTACCATGAGGTTTTTGTATAGCACTCTACACACACACACACACACACACATAATATATATATGATTGTTTTAAGTTGCTGATCTCCTAATTTCAAATGGATTTTAAAAACCCTGCATCTGTACTCTCCTCCCATTACAATTACTGCTTTTGACGTCATATTTTACATCTAATTGTTTTGCGTATCCCTTAACGGGCTTATTGCGGACACAGATGATTTTACTACTTCTGTCTTGTAACCTCCCTACTAGCCTTGTGTGTGGATGGTTTCCTACCTTTATTGTATGTTGCCTTCACTGGTGAGCTTTCTCACTTCATAATTTTGTTTCTAGTTGTAGCCAGGAAAGGGGTCTAAGTAAATGGACGCACCCACCTTACTTTCAAGGAAACATGAAAGCATTTAATGATGTCAACTGCTCTCACACTACTCTACAAATTCAGTGCAGCCCCCATTAGAATCCTAATATGGCAGCTGTGGGCTTATTTTAAATTCTAAAGTGCTGTTTGAATGTCTCAAAATTAGCACGTACTCACTTATTGGGTTGAGGGGAGGAACCCGACTTTGGTCCCAGGTTCAAGCCCAGCTCTGGCACTTTCTACCTGTGGGGACACCAGCAAGGTGCTCACCCTCCCAGCCTCAGTTTCCCCCTCTGTAAAATAAGGTGACATAATCCTGCCTACTTCATGGGATTTGTCTTAGGATAAATAATACAGGAAAAAAATGTCCAGCACAGTATCTGGCAGTAAAAGTAGCTATGACACTTAAGTAACAAAAAGGAAAAGAATATAAGTACTAAGTCAAACAAAGTAAATCACCTCTCTCCCAAAGTCAAATAACAAACTGAGTCTACCTGACTTTGCCTATGAGGAATGTTTATTTATCCTAAATGCTAACAAATTGTGCTTCAGAATTTGACTCTGGTTCCATTGGGATTTCTCTCAGTTAAGAAGAGACCATTCCTTTTTCAATCACTTTATTGTTTTATGGCGAGTTCTAAGTGACTCTTATTGTGGTTTTAATATTCTTAGTACTGACTATAGGAACAAGGGTATAGGAAGGTGGTGGGTGGAGATAGATATTATTTATCCCAAGACACACAGGGACTCTGGGGACTCATGTCTTCAGCGGGATGCTCTGGTCACTCGTGTCCTTTTGGCTGAGGTTGGAAATCCCAGAGATTCTTTAGGTCTTGCAACTGATGAACATATGTCCCACCTCCCCTTTCATAATCCCTCTTGTTCCAATTTACCAAAGACAGTAGGTTTCTGCATCATCCACCAGAATCTTAACACAGAGCCTTGACTCTGCGTTTAGAAATCCCTGGACCTCAAAGAAACAGTTTAAAGTCTTATTTGGTGATACAGAAAAAATTTTCTATATCAAGTGATTTCTACTTCTTTCCTCTAATAAAATCAAAAGAGGACCTAAGTTAACTGACTGATAAATTATTAAAAATCATTTTCAGTGATAAATTACGATGCCTTTTTTAGCCTGTAGTTCAGAATGATTGAAAAAATTGAATGGCATCGCTATCACAAAACTCATTCTGCAACTGCAAATTCATGTGACAAGTGTTTTCAGAGTTTACATCCGTGAAGGTGAAAAACATGAATAAAAGTACCTCATTTTAACAATAATTCACAGTATCCATGTATATGTAAAATCAAGAGTCCTCATTCAGTTCATGAAGAGATACATTTATCAATAACATTTTACATCACGTGTTTAAAAAGAATCAACAATTGAAATAAATGTCTGGTCTCCATGCAAAGTTGCAAAAGCATCTCTGCTGGCGCCCAAATCACCAATACACCTTATCTTACAAACTCCTTGAAGCCATTTTATCCCTTCTTCCCACGCCTTTCTGCATTGTGGAACCTGAGATTTATGCCCTGAGGTTCCTCAGGGAAACATGTGAGTGATGTAGCCACGCCTTACTACTCCCACAGACCACCTGCCAGCCCCCCTCCTACCCCTAATGCAGCTCAGACTTTGGGCCAAGGATGTGAGCTGCAGAGGGAGGCATATAACATGGAAAAATCCACTGGGCATCAGAGGTTGTTTCCTTCACCTTGTTCACCAACTCTTGCCGTGAAGTGATGGCCTTGTGATGTTTAAATCTCTTTTCTGTGTCATACCTTAGGCAGAAGGAGGTAAGAAAATATCAGAAATGCTTGGTTTGCTCCGGAATTCTCCATAACAGTTACTCAGTGTGTGCACTGGGCTACCTGTGCTGTTCATAGTGCTGGGGATCCAGCCCAGGTACCAGCTGAGACACAACCTAGAGTTTGGGGACCATCATCCACTTGTAAATTGACTTCATCCACCATGTGGCATCAGTGGGGTACTCCCGTGAGCCAGTGCTATCAGGTACACTATTTGGATGGCCCAAGGCCTCCTCTCCTGAGAAGGCAGAGCTGTGTTCATCACAATACATTTTGCCTCAATAATACAATTTTTAACTTTGTATTTGGAATTAACTTCAAACACGCAGAAACATTGTAATGATATGTATAGTAGAACACCATCATGCCATTACCCAGATGCACTTTTTTTTAAAATTGAAGTATAGTTGGTGTACAATATTTTATAAGTTGCAAGTGTACAATAGAGTCACGATTTTTAAAGGTTTTATTCCATTTACAGTTATTATAAAATATTGGATATATTCCCTGTGTTGTACAATATATCCCTTGTAGCTTATACATAATAGTTTTAATTCCCTACCCCTATATTTCCCCTCCCACCCTCCCTCTCCCCACTGGTAACCGCTAGTTTGTTCTCTGTACCTGTGAGTCTGTCTGTTTTTTGTTATATTCACTAATTTGTCGTATTTTTAAGATTCCACATATAAGTGTTACCATACAACATCTGTCTTTCTCTGTCTGACTTATTTCACTGACCATAATACCCTCCAAGTCCATACATGGGGTTGCAAATGGCAAAATTTCATTCTTTTCTATGGCTGAGTAGTATTCCATTATATAGATATACACCAGATACACTTATTGTTGATGTATTACTTGATTTACTTTATATACATTCTTTTGGAGACTTCTTCTCACAAAGACAGAGGCCAGACATTTCAATACATGGAAGAAAAATTCCAACAGACACGCATAGCCTTTAGCATGAAATTATACCCATATATTCCACTGGCCCCAAAGCTGTGGCAAGGCCATACATACATAAAGTCAGGGACGATGTAGGGACTAAAGAAACTACAATAAGCAGATCTTTTGTGGTTGCCAACCCTCCCATGTCAAGAAGAACATGTAGGCTGCATTTGAAAGATTGGAGGAGCACTGCATTAATGAAACTGTCATGGGCTCCTGAGTTCCAGGCAGTGTTCCAGAGGTTTCCCTTACCATGCAGAAGACACTTGAATGTCAAGGACTCTCCCTCCATCTGAAGTCCTTTTCTGCAGGAGTCAAGACTGCCAGACCAAGGTGAGGCACTGTTCCAATACGTCTGTTCTACCTAGGGAACGGATGTTACCGAAGGCAATTCCAAGGGAGAGCTGCCTTGTAGCAGTGAAGCCAGATGTTAACAACTCTTCCTGCCCCTCCCACAGTAAGGTAAGCTGGCGTGTCGTTGAGATACACGTTCTCATTGTAGGGCAGCCCCACAGGTGCAGGAGACCCCTGAGGACAGCAAGTCACAACCCCTTCACTGGTCCCTTCCTGAATAGGGGAGTTTGAGTCCTCTGCAAACACAAGTGCCACTTATGAAAATGGAAATAGCAGATTTTTGCCATCTTTCCCCTTGAGAAGAAAGGAGTAACTCTATGGTGTCCATGACAGGTTGAATGAAAATGAAGGTTTTAAAAAAATTTTACTTATTTATTTGTTTGTTTTGGCAGTGTTGGGTCTTCGTTGCTGTGTGCGGGCTTTCTCTAGTTGTGGTGAGCAGGGGCTACTCTTCGGTACGTGGGCTCCTCATTGCAGGAGAAGCAGTTGGCTCAGCAGTTGCGGTACGCAGGCCCTAGAGCATGCGGGCTCAGTAGTTGTGGTTCGTGGGCTCTAGAGCTCAGGCTCAGTAGTTGTGGAGCATGGGCTTAGATGCTCCACGGCATATGGGGTCTTCCCGGACCAGAGATTGAACCCGTGTCCCCTGCATTGGCAGGCGGATTCTTAACCACTTCGCCAGAGGGAAGTCCCAATCTCAGACTCTCTTGCCAGCTGCCTTCTCATTAGCTTCTCTAATGGAAGGCACTGATGAAGATAGGAAGGTGGGAAGAGGGCAGAAGTCATGTGCTGCGGTATTGTTTAAGGGAGAAAAGCTTTCTAGAATCCAGTTTAGAATTTGTCTATCTGTAGCAGGCCACTAACTGGGGACCTGATGCCTTCCCACGATCAACAGAGAGAGAGGCAGAGAAACCAATCAATAAAATAAAGAATTTGAGGTGTGGCCCTGACTTGCCAGCCCTGGGCTATATGGACTATGTCAGCTTGAGAGAACCAATTCATCTTAAGTCCCAGTAAATGGAGATACACTTTCTTCTTTACATGAGAGTCCGTATTGTGCTCATCTGGTGTATTGAAACTTTTAACGGGAATCTGGACCTCTCATAAAGGTGTTTTGGTCCATGTATCATTGGTTTTTTTTTTTGTTTGTTTCTAAAATATTTATTTATTTATTTATCTTTGGCTGCATTGGGTCTTCGTTGCTGTGCACGGGCTTTCTCTATTTGCAGCGAGCGGGGGCTACTCTTTGTTGCAGTGGCTTCTCTTGTTGTGGAGCACGGGCTCTAGGCGTGCGGGCTTCAGTAGTTATGGCACGTGGGCTCAGTAATTGTGGCTCTCGCGGCTCTAGAGCGCAGACTCAGTAGTTGTGGCGCACGGGCTTAGTTGCTCCGCGGCATGTGGGAGTCTTCCCGGACCAGGGATCGAACCCGTATCCCCTGCATTGGAAGGCGGATTCTTAACCACTGTGCCACCAGGGAAGCCCCGTGTATCATTGTTAAATCAGTCTTTCTGCGGGGGAATAAAGGCTGGGACTTCCGCCACCTTGCTGATTTCACTCTGGGGATATCCTAGTTCCTCTCTAATTTCCAGTAGCTACGACGGAGAGCATATAAAAGCTGCTGTATTTTTTACACATTGTTGATACATCTAGCCTTACAAAGTATCTCATCTTACTATCTTAATACTGCTTGTTGTATTTCAAGAGCCTGTCTCATGTTTCCTGGCAAAACAATCATGCTCTCTGCAAATGAATGTGTTTTCTGTCTTCTTTGGAAATATTTAGGATTGGTCCATTTTATTATTTTTGTCGCTACTTAGGGGGGTTGACACAAAGCAAGGTTGACTGACTGCATGTCACAGGCATATTTTTGTTTATCCTGGATTTTAATGGAAATGTCATTAGCATCCATTATTTTATTTTATTTTAATTTTTTAAATGATTTTCTTTGTTTTGGCCGTGCCACGCGGCTTGTGGGATCTTAGTTCCCCAAACAGGGATGGAACCCAGGCTCTCGGCAGTGACATCAGCAAGTCCTAACCACTGGACCGCCAGGGAATTCCTGCATCCGTTATTTTAGAACTGCACTTGTTCTTGGCATTGTAAATTATTTTTTTGTACCTAAATAGTTTCTTCTATACTTATTTTACTTTAAATTTTTATTAAGAATGGTCATTGAGTTTCATTAAATAACCTTCATCTAGTCATATAATAGGGAGATTTCTCTTTTTCAGTTGTTGAGATGATGATATTGGTAACGTGTATGATATTGAACTGCACCCTTGGTTTTGGAATCCCCTGTGTATGTTTCACATGTTAATCCAAGGCCACCTCTGGCCTGTATTTAATGATTTCAGAGGAGACCTTTTTTTTTTTTTTTTGCGGTACGCGGGCCTCTCACTGTTGTGGCCTCTCCCGTTGCAGAGCACAGGCTCCGGACGCGCAGGCTCAGCGGCCATGGCTCACGGGCCCAGCCGCTCCGCGGCATGTGGGACCTCCCCGGACCGGTCACGAACCCGCGTCCCCTGCATCGGCAGACGGACTCTCAACCACTGCGCCACCAGGAAGCCCAGAGGAGAACTTTTATACACACACAAACACACACACACACACACACACACACACACACACACACACTGACATGATACTGTGGTTCTCAAAGCCTGGTCCATGGGCCACTGTGGAACTCTGAGATTCTTACAAGGGGTCCTGGGAGATCAAACTCTTTTAATAATGATACTAATATTTTTCAGGTCACTCTCATTCTCTTACAATTGTTCTTTGGAGTTTTCCAGAGGCTATGTGATATGTGACACAGCGACAGAATTAATGCAGAAGAAAATATATTTCAGCAGTTTTCTATCAGTCATATGTTAAAGAGACTTGCAAAATTCTAAACATTGGTAATCCCAATGCAATGCAATTTTTTTTGTCCTTTTGGAAAATATAAACTTTTTAATAAAGATATGCTATATATTAAAATATATGAATTTATTATTCTTATGATTAAATAAAAAATAAATGTTTTATAAATGTCTCCATTTTAAACTGTGTAAATGTAGATATTTATAAGGCACTTAAACAGAAGCTCTTTTTTGTGGTCCTTAATCGTTTTTACGGTTATAATGGATTCCCTTTTCTGAGAACCATTGACATAATATAACCACAGACATGTAAGTACATTTTATATATGTATCATTTGAATAATACTAAGTACCCTACTTATTATTTTCACTCCTAGCTATCAATACTCATAAAAACAAGGAAGGTTGAGGGACCTCCCTAGTGGTCCAATGGTAAAGAATCTACCTTTCAAGATCCCACATGCCTCAGGGCAACTAAGCCCCTGCACCACAACTACTGAGCTCACGCCTCAACTGGAGAGCCTGCGTGCCGCAAACTACTGAGCCCAAGCGCTCTGGAACTCATGCGCCACAACTAGAGAAGAGAAAACCTGCACTCCGCAACTAGAGAGAAGCCTGCGCGCCACAATGAAGAGGCTTCATGCCTCAGTGAAGATCCCGTGTGCCGCAACTAAGACCTGACGCAGCCAAAAAAATAAATAAATAAAACAATAATAATAATTAAAAAAAACACAACAAGGACGGTTGAGAAGAAGTGGAAGTTGACAAAAGGATGATGAAGGAAGATCTCACTGAGAAGGAGACATTTGAGTAGAGACCAAGGAAACAAGAGAAATTGAAATGAGATTCAAACAGGATTGGTGTGCACTGCATATTCCTATATGTGTTCAAAGGCAAATAATAATAAATTTTAAAATAGTGTTCAGTTGTTAGATTGTGTATAGTTGGCAAATACACTGCTCAGAGACAGGACTAAGTGGGCAATTAATAGATATTTTTTAAGATTTTTTTTTTTGGATGTGGACCAGTTTTTAAAGTCTTTGTTGAATTTGTTACAATATTGTTTCTGTTTTATGTTTTGTTTTGTTTTTCTTGCTGCGAGGCACGTGGGATCTTAGCTCCCTGACCAGGATGGAACCCATACCCCCCGCATTGGAAGGTGATGTCTAAACCACTGGACCACCAGGGAAGTCCCAATAGATCTGAATCCAATAATTCTTTCAATCTCTGATATTCTTTCTTTATCTCCAAAACACATATATATCTTCATCCTTCTACTTATTTATTTATTTTTTTTTGCGGTACGTGGGCCTCTCACTGTCGTGGCCTCTCCCGTTGCGGAGCACAGGCTCTGGACGCGCAGGCCCAGCGGCCATGGCTCACGGGCCCAGCTGCTCCGCGGCATGTGGGGTCTTCCCGGACCGGGGCACGAACCCGTGTCCCCTCCATCGGCAGGCGGACTCCCAACCACTGCACCACCAGGGAAGCCCCCTTCTACTTATTTTTATATTATCTCAGTGGTTTCTCTAAAAATGGTTATTACTGTTACATATGAGTCCAAGTTGGGGGACTGGAGCTGGGGGTGCTCCTCAGAACCCAGTGGATGCTGAGAGTGGGCGGTGGGAGTATTTGCACTGGGTGTGGGCGTAGAGATGCAGTGCCTGTGGAGCATTTGAAAGTGATGAGTGAAAGTGAAGCTTCCCTGGAACCTACTTTTCTAAATAACATCAGCGATAAAGTCCACCTCCCTGAAGAGGTATCAGTATAAGTTTTAATACTCGTTCTACCTTCCATTGTCCTGGAACAGACCACTCCCAGAGCCCTGTCCTCGATACTCCCCCGACTCCATGCGGTCACTCAGGCACCCAGGCTGTCCTGATGAAGGCCTCAAGCATCTCTTAGGGCCTCAGGACTCTACTGGATCTTGGCGTTAGGTGGCAGATGAGGGAATAGGGAAGGGGCTTTCCGAGACAGGTCTGGAGGTGATGTTTCTCATGACTCCCCCATTCCATTGACCTGAACTCAGGGACGTGGCCACACCCCAGGGAAACAAAGCCAGCTGTGTGTCCTGGCGGCAGAGGAAAATGGCTTGGTAAATAGCTCTCTAGTATCTGTTTGTTTTGCTTTTTTAAACTGCTTTATTGACTTCACAATATATAATGAACATCTCTCCATGCAACAGGTAAAACTCTCCTGCTGATAGAAACTTACAGATTGGGTCAGAAACACAACATTCAATTAGAAGCTGGTAATAGGAGACCCACAAGAAACAAGTAACACCAAAAGGTTTACGACAAAGGTACGTCACAAACATGTAAGTTTAGGAAACGGTGTGTCTCCCTACTAACTTCAGGGAAGACATCAGGATTCAAGGCATAAGGCAAAACTCATCCTGATGGTCCTGGTGAGGGGAGTCAGGGCTAACTGCCCGCAGACTATGACTCACTGCTTTTCCCTCAGCTGCCTCCCCTCCTCCCCAGTCCTTTCCATATTCTCTTCTCTCATCCTTAGCTGTGGCTCTCTAAGACTCTGAGTCATGTCCCGTCTACACTGCAGGGTGGGCTGCCTAATGCAGAACCGCCTACGATCTCCTCTAGGAACACAATATCCACCAGCCTCCAAAGGGCCACGGGCTCGCCTTTATCAGCGTCTCGCCCCTTTTCATCCTTGTTTTCATTCTCCTGGTCGGCATGTTCCATGTTGAGAGTGTTACCGCCTGTTCCTCTTTGGACGCCATTGCTCCTGGGCCTGTCCTCGCTGCCTCCTGCTTCTCCCGATCCTTGCTGCACATGCGCCGCCGCCACACTTCGACTCGCAGGCCGTTTTCTGTGGCCAAACGCCATGCCGCGCGGGGGCGCCTGGGGGCTGCCGTCTCTGCCCCGGGACCCCTGGGGAGGGGTCCACAGGCCGTGTCTGCTCGCCCACGCCATCTCTGGGGACCGCCCCCTCCGGGTCCCTTACCTGTTCTCCCTGCACCTCCTACTCTTGGGGGCCGACCCGGCCCGCACTCCCTCAGGGCCACCAGGAGCAGGGAGCGAGAAGTGAGCGAACGACAGCCGGGCTGATATCTGTTTTTAATATCCTTACTGTCTAGAGCATAAACTATTTTGTAAATTGTTGATCTTGGTAGGCAAACCTATATTTCATTTCTTTTCCTTAAATTCTTTTTTTTAAAATAATTTTTTAAAATTTATTTTTATGTATTTTATTTTTTGGCCCTGTTGCACAGCATGTGGGATCTTAGTTCCCCGACCAGGGATGGAACCTGTGTCCCCTGCACTGGAAGCGCGAAGTCTTAACCACTGGGCCGCCAGGGAGGTCCCAATATTTCGTTTCTAATCCTGTCACCCTCAGCAAGATCTATAAACAAAACACACTTTTTCAACAGCTTTATTGAGATATAACTCACATATCATAGAATGCATGCATTTAAAGGGTACACTTCAGTGGTTTTCAGTATATTCAGGGTTGTGCAGTCATCCCCACAACCCACTGTGGAACATTTTTCATCACCCCCAGAAGAACCCCCCAGACAGCAGACATGCCCCATTCCCAATAACTCCCCCAGTCTCAGGCAATAAGTAATCTACTTTCTGTCTCCATTCTCTTTTAATGTTGCTGATGAAAAGTCTGTTGTGAATTCTAGTTATTTTGTGGGAAAAGTTTAGATTTTTCTTTTCAACTTTGATTTTCTGAAACTTCACGGAAACTAGGCTTTATCCAGACATCAGTCTTTTTCACTCATCTATCTTAGCCCTCACTGAACCCTTTTAGTCAGAAACTGACGAAACACGTTTATCTTTACTGCCATCCCCAGGCAGTTGCCATCCTGTTTTTTTTTTTTAACTGAAATATAGTTGATTTACAATATTGTGTTAGTTTCAGGTGTACAGCAAAGTGATTCAGTGATATATACATATTTTTTTTTCAGATTATTTTCCATTCTGTTCATGTATTTTGTGAGAAGTGTTTTAACTCGAGTGTTTACTTCCAGGAGACGCAATATTTGCTTTAGTCTAAGACATGTGTTAGAAGTACAGCTAGAATGATGCATTTCTGCCTGGACAGATGTTACTATCCTGTCTCCAGCTCCAGGTAATAAGAGTCCTACAGAGTGTACTTAGAAGGAAAACTACGAGCGATATTTCCATGAGGTCTTTTTCTCCATCCTCATTTCGCCATAAACTTCTAACACGACACTGAGGATTCTCGCCTCCTCCCTGGTCTGTGATTCCTGTTTCTTTCCACCCGAGTTTGTTACCAGTGCATTTTCCGCAGGGCACGTAGCCCTCACGTACCTACCGTCTGTTCTCCGTTCCCTATCCCCTGAGTGCTGAAGCTACTTATTAGGTAATGAGGACCCCAGGTTGAAGCCTTTTCCGCTCCACAGAGCAACAGCCCCGTGCTGGAGAAAGACACCTAAAATAAATACATTGGGTATGTATTTGACGATTCATTGATTTATATTTTCTAGGAGCGTGGTGTTTTTTTACCGAGTGATTGGAGATTTTCCTATGATCATTCTCTTCTTGATTTTCAGTTTGATTCCACGATGGTCAGAGAACATACTTTGTACGATTTCACTTATTTTGCCTTTGTCAAGGTTAGTCGAATGACGTGTTGGCGTGGACATCCTTTGCTCCCGTCTCCAGTGTTCCTGCAACACTCCCATCCTCTGGACATCTGGTAGTTGCTGGCGCTGTTGGCACGGTCCACTCTCACTCTCTTGAACTCCGCGTGGATTTCCAGGCACAAGTCCCTTGAACAGACACTCTTCGGCTATATCATTGGCCAGGTGGTGCGCCTGGCAAACACGTGACCATGGAGAATGGGTACCCTCACTCCACTGGGGCAGCTCTGTGATGTCCTGAGGCAGATGGAGGCCCAAGCTGTCCAGGTGCTGAGACTGGGGCTAGGAAGGGGCTTTCTGGGCCTGCCCTGT
The DNA here is from genome assembly GCF_963455315.2 of Globicephala melas. Taxonomy (NCBI): domain Eukaryota; kingdom Metazoa; phylum Chordata; class Mammalia; order Artiodactyla; family Delphinidae; genus Globicephala; species Globicephala melas. Next base: position 9,289,298 of record NC_083321.1, read on the forward strand.
CTAGAGGCTGACATCAGGTTCTGCAGTCCTAGGAGGGTACCTCCTGGGAGCTGCCATTGCTCGGAATCCTGAGACCTCCTCCCTTCCAAGCCGGTGACCGGTCTGACTGGGAGATGGGAATTTCACTGACTACAGTCCCATTTGGCCTTCTGGCGCCGCAACGCAGGACCTTCTCTTGTGTTTCATTCCTGTCCGCGTTATACCTGACAGAGGAGTTGAACCTGGTGGGAGCTGAATTGTCCCGAGAAAGGGCCAGAGGTCTACCTGGTAGAGGGGATGCCCAGGTAGGAAGAGGGACCCTCGGAGGTGTGAGCAGAAGTGGCAATAACTTATCCCTGGTTACAAGATTGTGGGGACTGGTAAAAGTAAGGGGAGATAAGGTTTGATTTTAAAATCTCTTGCTTTGGGACTTCCCTGGTGGTCCAGTGGGTAAGACTCTGCGCCCCCAATGCAGGGGGCCCAGATTCGAGCCCTGGTCAGGGAACTAGATCCCGCGTGCATGTGGCAACTAAGAAGTCCACATGCCGCGATTAAGAAGTCCACATGCCGCAACAGAGACCCGGCGCAGCCTAAATGAATAAATAAATATTTTTTTAAAATCTCTTGCTTTGCTTTATTCCGATGTAGTGCACACTTTTCCCTTGACCTTCCTGACTTCGTAGGTCATTGTGTGAATGAGCGATGGACCATGTTGCCACTCGAGGGACACAACTAGGGAGATTCACACAGTTGAAGGGGGCACCAAACATCTCAGGAAGTGGGATAAATAATATTTTTGTGAACTATTTTTAAAAGTCAAGATCAGTGCCATATATCAAATTTAAAAATCAAGACAGGGGGCTTCCCTGGTGGCGCAGTGGTTGAGAGTCCGCCTGCCGATGCAGGGGACACAGGTTCGTGCCCCGGTCCGGGAAGATCCCACATGCCGCAGAGCGGCTGGGCCCGTGAGCCATGGCCACTGAGCCTGCGCGTCCGGAGCCTGTGCTCTGCAACGGGAAAGGCCACAACAGTGAGAGGCCCGCGTACCGCAAAAAAAAAAAAAAAAAAATCAAGACAGGATTCACCCTGGCTTTTGCCTGAGTCACCTCTCTCACTGGCTCTGTTCCCAGCCCTGCACACTTGGGGCAGAGACAGAGAGAGCTGAGAAAAGTGCCCGGCCGTGGCCAGCAGGGGTCAGAATGAAGATGAAGACTGTGGCGGATCAGGGAATTGGGGCGGGACCCAACCGCCAGAACCTGCCCTCTGGTTCCTGGGGAGAAGGGGGTGGGTGGGGAGGGGAGGAAAACCAGTTTCCAGACAAGGGATTAATTTATTTTTTTGTTAACATCTTTACTGGAGTATAATTGCTTTACAATGGTGTGTTCGTTTCTGCTGTATCACAAAGTGAATCAGCTATACGTATACATTTATCCCCTCCCTCTTGCGTCTCCCTCCCTCCCACCCTCCCTATCCCACCCCTCTAGGTGGTCACAAAGCACCGAGCTGATCTCCCTGTGCTATGCGGCTGCTTCCCACTAGCTATCTCACCCATGAATTCTTTAATGAATAATTGTGTGTGTGTGTGTGTGAGAGAGAGAGATGAAGCTCTTTGAAGCCTCTATTTTAATCAGACAACAAAAAAGAACTTCAGGTTTGCAGATACTTTATTGAAATGAAAATGTATTTGAGGTTTCAACAATTGTCTTGCAGTGTGTAGATCAAAAGACAAGAAAGACAAACACACACACACACACACAAAGAAAGACAGCTTGTGGTTTACACTCATCGCCAGTCGACGTCTTCTGAGTCAAAGATCTTATGGAAAGTTAAAACGGTTCACAGAAAATACTATTATATATAATTTCCTGGAAAACAAAAATAAACATCACTTAGATTTTCAACTCTTTCTTGTAAAGTAAAATCTTGCAGAATAAACATTTCTTATTGTTTTCCTGAATCTGTACACACACATCTGTCATCCAAGAGAATTAGTGCTGGGAGTAAAATCAGAATGATCGCATCCTTTATTTGATCATTCAGGAGACATTTATTAACGTCAAAGAAGTTCTGGTATTTCCAGATCTTTTCTCCACCAGGGATCCCTTGAGTAAGTTTTTTTCTGCACATTTCTTGTTCCGTGAAATAACTTATCCATAACTCTGCTGCATGTATTATCATTTTTCCACACAGAATTGTGAAAATTTCAGCTCCATGGCATTTTTGAGTTCCTGTATGGCCTTACTGTCAGAGATATAGAAAGTAGGCTGCTGCCTTTTACCTTTGACTTTGGGGCCTACAAAGTCTTGAGGCTGTGCACTAAGAATGATTTGTCTGAGCTACGTTTTTAAAGGAAAAAACCCCATCATCCTTAATTGTAAGGATTATTCAGTAAATTTTAGTAAATACATATAACATCTAATTTACCATTTTAAATACGCCTCACACCATATTCACTCTGCAGTCAGTGCAACCAATCTCCAGACTGTCTTCATCTTGCAAAAAAGAAACTCTATAGCTGCTAAATAACTCCCATTTTCCTCACCATCCAACCCCCGGAAACCGCGATTCTACCTTCTACCGCTATTCTACACCAAAACCTGTACAGGAATGTCCGTAGCAACGTTACTCATCACAGCCCCAAAGTGGAAACAAAAACCTGTACAGGAATGTCCATAGCAGCGTTACTCATCACAGCCCCAGAGTGGAAACAAAAACCTGTACAGGAATGTCCATAGCAGCGTTACTCATAACAGCCCCAAATTGGAAACAACCCAATCGTCCACCAGCTGATGAATAAGATTAACAATATGGTATGTCCATACAGTGGAATATTGATACAGGCTATCACACGGATGAATCTTGAAAACATTACATAGGTGAGAGAAGTTGGACACGAGAGGCCACATATTGTGTGACTGCACTGATGTACAGGACCGGCAAATGCATAGAGACAGAAAGCAAAGCAGTGGTTGCCGGGGCTTGAGGGCAGAGGGGCGTGGAGAGACACTGCTTAATGGGGTGAGGTTTCTTTTGGGGGTGGTGAAAATGTTTTGAAACTGGAGAGTGGCGATGGTTGCACAACATTGTAATAAATGTACTAAACGCAGCCGAATTGCACAATTTTGATGGGTGAATTGTGGAGCACGTGATTTGTATCTTCCCCCAAATAAGCTGTTTAAAAAGGGAACTCGTGAAGGGGAGGGACAAGCGAGGCCGGGCAGAACTGGGATCCAGCCACGGGAACCATCTTCTTAGGATGTGCCCCTGGGGCTGGCACCATCAGATGCCGGTGGCCACACCAGTGGAGTCTGTGGGCACGGGGTTCCCATGTTCACCGCGGCTGCCGTGATTAATCAGGATTGCTCTGGAACATTCTTGTCATTCCCTCAAAGTTGAAAGTCCTGGATACGCACACGACTTTGGTCAACCCGGGCCGCCTGCTGCACGTCCGAGCTCTCTGTGCCGGAGAGCTGGAAATGCGACTCTGTCCCCTCTCAGCCTCTACAGTGTAAGGTGGGGTCCTGTCTCTCACCTGCCTTCAGATTCCCATCAAATTTCTAGGAAGGATCCAGACGCTGAGCAGCCAAAAGGGGACAATGGTCCATGACACATGGCAGCTCCTCTGAGAACCTGGAGATGCTCCAGTTCCAGCAAGCCCAAGCCCGGGCTCCTCAGATGGAGACAGGCTGGGACCTGGGACACGTTGCTGCACCGTTTGCACCTGGATAAACGTCTACTGGAGCAACAAAATACAAAGAAACTATAAGGGACTAAAAATACCTGCATGCAGTTGGGGCAAAGTATGGACAACAAGATACAAAAAGACCAAAAACCCAAATGCCACTTCTGAAGAACCGGGAGCAAAAGCAGGGGGTCGGGAGAAAAGCAGGGTACTGCTCATGTCCCCCGCACACAACGCCACCAAAGGGGTGGGCAGGCCACCTAAGCCACCCCTCCGGCCCGACCCCTGGACACACCCCTACCCTCCCCCCATAGAAGGAACAAGCTTGCCCCCCTTGGGAAGAAAGCAGGCAAGCAAGCCCTAACCAGAATCCCCTCGGGAACTCTCAAAGCTCCCGTGATCCAGCGGTTTCCCATGCTGATGACATCACAATGCCCGAGGTGCCACCGGGCAGCAGAGTTTGGGAACCTCTAGCACACAGCATCTGGCACGGTGCTCCCATAAGGTTGGCAGGACGGTGTGCTCACAGCAACATAGCAGATGAAGAACCCGGGGTCAAAGAGGGCAATGTCATCTTGCAGGTTGACGGCCAGGCTGAGGCAGGACGGGCCCCCTGACCACTGGCATCTCCACACGCAGTGGACACATGTCTGCGTGGATGAGCTCTGCTCTGAGCCTCTGCATCAGGCTTCCTCACCTGGCCACGCTCCCCCAGCACAGCCCCTTTCCTCCCAGCCAGACTCCCACACGGGAGGGAGGAGTGACCACCAGCTTCCGGACGTCACAGGCCCAGGGCCCAATGGCCATCGGGAAAATATCTGTGACTTCCGTCTAGAAGGCTTGGAACCCACACAAAAGCCTCAGCTGCCTCAGTACAGGGATCTGGTCCTAGGGAAATAGACTTGCCTCACAAAACACTGTCTCATTAATGATTTTTTACTATAAAGTCTTTTTGCTATAATGGCTTTTTGCTACATTGCCACTTTTTGAAAAACTATTTTTTAAATAAATTAATTTGTTTAATTTTGGCTGTGTTGGGTCTTCATTGCTGCCTGCGGGCTTTCTCTAGTTGCGGCGAGCGGGGGCTACTCTCCCTTGCGGTGTGCAGACTTCTCATTGCGGTGGCTTCTCTTGCTGCGGAGCACGGGCTCTAGGCGCGGGGGCTTCAGTAATTGTGGCGTGTGGGCTCAATCCCACGAGGCACGTGGGATCTTCCCGGACCAGGGCTTGAACCCGTGTCCCCTGCATTGGCAGGCGGATTCTTAACCACTGTGCCACCAGGGAAGCCCCGCAGCACTACTTACAATAGCCAGGACATGGAAGCAACCTAAATGTCCATCAACAGAGGAACGGATAAAGAAGATGTGGTACATATATACAATGGAATATTACTCAGCCATAAAAAGGAATGAAATTAGGTCATTTGTAGAGACATGGATGCACCTAGAGACTGTCATACAGAGTGAAGTAAGCCAGAAAGAGAAAAACAAGTATCGTATATTAACGCATATATGTGGAATCTGAAAAAATTGGTATAGACGATCTTATTTACAAAGCAGAAATAGAGACACAGAGAACAAATGTATGGATACCAAGGGGGAAAGGGAGGTGGGTGGGATGAACTGGGAGATTGGGATCGACACATATACACTATTGATACTATGTATAAAATACATAACTAATAAGAACCTACTGTACAGCACAGGGAACTCTACTCAGTGTTCTGTGGTGACCTAAATGGGAAGGAAATCCAAAAAAGAGGGGATATATGTATACATATGGCTGATTCACTTTGCTGTACAGTAGAAACTAACACAATATTGTAAAACAACTATACTCCAGTGGGTGCACATGTACGCACTGCTATATTTAAAAAGGATAACCAACAAGGACTTCCTGTATAGCACAGGGAACTCTGCTCAATGTTATGCAGCAGCCTGGATGGGAGGGGAGTTTGGGGGGAGAATGGATACATGCATATGTATGGCTGACACCCTTTGCTGTGCAGCTGAAACTATCACAACATTGTTAATCAGCTATACTCCAATGTAAAATGAAAAGTAAAAAAAAAATCCACCCCAGGAAGTCTTCATGTCCCCGCACTTCCAGGCTATGTCATCTGCCAGCCCTGTGGGTGATACCAGATACCATGCCCTGCTGCCAGCGGGCGTCAGGAAGTCTGGGTGCCAACTAGAGGCCATGGGGGGGCCTCCCCTTACCTTCCTTCCTCATGTCTGGACAGCGGTGCAGGAGAGCTGACCTAGAGCAACACCTTCTGAGTCAGATTCCGACCTAACTGCACACCCTACATGACCTTGGGTAATGACTTTGAGTCTCACTTTCCATAAACTTAAAACGAAGATGAAAACAACACTATCACCACCCCCTCCCCTGGCACAGAGAGCCGGTGTGATTGAGAAGCACAGCAAAGGCAGAGACCTTGCACGGTGCCTCGCACACAGTAGGTGATCTGTAATTGACAGTTATTATCCCTGTTTCCAACTAGTTCCCCGGGGAGCAGTTATCTGGGGCTGGATACAAAGCCCACACCCTTGACCCTGACACAGTAAGAGTTTACTGCCATGTTGTGGTATCTGCCTGAGTCAGTCTTCTTGATCTGTTTCAGCAAAACACAAGACACAACTGCCAAAGGGCCAGCGGCACGTGGTCCTGAGGACGGCAGCGCAAGAGACAGTGCTCTTCCCATTGCAGCCCGCTGGGCGGGGCCAGAGAGGGGACAGGTTCCTGCTCCCAGGAGTGTAACCAGCTGCATCTGGACCCTCCCCCCTCCTGGCGCTGCCACCTCGTCTTGGCCCCTCTCAATAAAATCACTGCAACTGCCTTCATGGTGAGGGTCCTCCCTGCTGGGGTCTCCTGCAGAGGTGGATGCCGCAGAGGCAGACCCAGCAAGGGCTGGGTGCTGGGGGTGGAAGAGGGTGGCATGGCAGCCAGGGGTAAGGGGCACCGGGGTAAGAGGGACAGGTTTGGGGGCCACAAAAGGTGTCCATCCAGGAAGCGTGATGGTCACCTAGATCAAACCAGGGCTTCTCAAGTGGCTACTGTCAGGTCCTTTTCAGCCCTGAAGGGATCTCTGATGAAACGCTGACCACACAGAACTACCGTCTCTGCCCTGAGCTTATATTTTTCCTGCATCGTCTCAAATCTCTGTCTCTCTCTCTCTGCCATTGTGTCTGCTCTCAATTTAGTCCAGTGGGATCACAAACATTCTAATAACATCATGACCAAGATACCTGGGGCAGGAATCTTCTAGGCTGGCGTGTTTCCCTGCCATTCCTGCAGTGCTGACTGCACCCTCCCAAGCCCTTCCTGCTGCTCCCAGCACCCCCATGAGGTTTCTGAGTACAAGCAATCCCTTACAGGAGATGATCCTGTACTTGTTTTTTTGGGTTTTTTTTTGCGGTACGTGGGCCTCTCACTGTTGTGGCCTCTCCCGTTGCGGAGCACAGGCTCCGGATGCGCAGGCTCAGCGGCCATGGCTCACGGGCCCAGCCGCTCCGCGGCATGTGGGATCCTCCCAGACCGGGGCACGAATCCGCGTCCCCTGCATCGGCAGGCGGACTCTCAACCACTGCGCCACCAGGGAAGCCCCTGTACTTGTTTTGTTACAGAATCCCAGGGGCCCCTACCTCTGTTATTCTCAAATCACAATTCAAAGACACAAATATACCCCTCAAATTCTCCTGCTCTGATTCTGTGGGATGGATTCCCATCCCTCACCGATCCCTCCAGGCCAGAGGCAGGGCTGGCAGGGACGACAGAGACCCAAAGAAATGTCACAGCTCTCACGGGTTATTATCTCCTCTCCCCTGATGTGTAACCCTAGACTCGTTATCTTGACATTAATCTGATAGGATCAGCTTTCCTAGATCTTAATAGCTGAGGAATGGGGAGTGTTTTTTTTTTTTTTTAATATTTATTTATTTGGTTGCACTGGGTCTTAGTTGTGGCACACAGGATCTTCATCGTGGCTTGCAAACTCTTAGTTGCAGCATGCATGTGGGATCTAGTTCCCCGACCAGGGATCAAACCCGGGCCCCCTGCATTGGGAGCCCAGAGCCCTAGCCACTGGACCACCAGGGAAGTCCCAGGAATGGGGAATGTTTAAAGAGGAAAGTAATGTAGGCAGTTGTGTGTGTGTGTGTGTGTATCTGTGGGCAAATAAGATTAAAGGCTCGTGGATTTCGGCAACTAAATCTGAATGAAAGTGTTGGACCTTCATGTCCCCTTTTCTAGGCTTAATAAATTGCAGTCAAGGCCAGTACCAAACAAAGGCGTGACGGTTTTCAAAGCTCCGCATTATAAGAAAATGAGTTCACTTCCTCCTTGCGGCACGCAGGACAGATCGCTTTGGTCGAGAAAGTTCAAAGTTATTGGCAGGAGCGGAGCTTTGGTTGGGGTGGGCCATGGAACTTATTTTCTGCTTTGCTGGTTGGGGACAACCAAGGTTGCATTCCTCAGTAAGGATACAAAGCAGGTGCCTCAGGCCTCGAGTAACTCAGCTTCTCTAGCTCTGGCTGCTGCTGCCTGCTCTATACGTATCCACGAGAACCTCAGAATGGAGCTCCAAAAGGACAGACAGGACAGTAACCTGAGATCAAGTTTGCAAACCTTTGGAACACAGGCTATGGCCAGTTTCCCTTCCGATGCCTGCTCTTCCTTCTTTCCCGAAGCTTCTGGGGGAGCCCAGAGGGAGCAGAGGCTGCTGTGGCTCTTCCCCAAGCAGAGCTTACCCAGCGTTCACTGCTGCTCAGCGGACTGAGCTGCAGGGGCACCCGTGGCATCACCATCCTGGATGGAGCAAGAAAGCAGCTGTGCCTTAGTCTACCTGAGGGATATGGGGAAAGTCTCCCAGGGCAGGGAACCACATGGGGCCCGGCCAGAGGAACACTGTCAGGGAGGTGAGATGGAGGGCTACAACGAGGGGTGGGATTGGCACGCATGGATGGGTCCTACGGAAGCAAGAGAGAGCCTAGATAAACCTGTTCTGTTCATCTTTACTCTGACTAGGTGTTGAAGACCTTTCCCAGCTCTGTTCCTGGGAATATGGTAGGATAGGCTATTTGCACCACCTCACGCATGGGGGCAGGGGAATGGTTAGCAGCAGTGACTTTTAAAAGGCAAAAAGTTTGAAATTTTGACTTTTTTTATAGTTCATACTTTTTGTGTCGTGTAAGAAATCTGTACCAAATACAAAGATAATAAGATTTTGTCCCATTTTTTTTCTAGTTTTATATTTTTAGTTTTTACATTTAGGCCTATGATCCATCATGAATTAACCTGATAGATGGTATGAGAAGGGTGGGAGATTTTTAAATATATCCAATTGTTCCAAGACAATTTTTTGAAAAACATTATCCTTCCCACACTGAAGTCCCTTTCCACCTTTGTCAAAAACCAAGTGACTATACATATGTAGCTCTATTTCTGGACTCTATACAGTTCCACGGATCTATTCCATGGATCTATGTGTCTATCTTTACACTAATACGATACTATCCTGATTACTGCAGCTTTGTAATAGTCTCGAAGTTATGCAGTGTAGCCCCCTCAAATTTGTTCTTATTGACATCTTAAGAACATTGAGTTTCCAATTCATGAACATTGTATTATACATATCCCTTTTAGGTCTTCATTAGTTTCTCTCAGCAATTTTTTTTTTTTTTTTTTTTTTTACTATACAGGTCTTTCACATCTTTTGTCAAATTTACTAAGATGTTGATAATTTTGGACGTTATCCATTGCATTGTTTTTCAATTTCAACTTCTGATTGTGCAAGGCAGGTGTAGAGAGATACAATCGGTTTTCATATATTAACCTCGTACCCTGCATCCATGCTAAGCTCACTTATTAATCCTTTTGTAGACACTGTGAGATTTTCTACAAGTCATCTCTGAATATAATTTTAATCCTTTCTTTCTCGTACCTTTTTTCTTTACTGCCCTCTTGCACTGGCTAGAACCTCCAGTAAAATGTTCAGAAGTAATGACAGTGGGCATCCTTGCATTGGACCTGTTAGTAGGAGGAATGCATCCAGACATTCACCGTGCTTGCTGAAGATTTTTTGGTAGAAGGGCTTTTTCAAACTGGGGAAATTCCCTTAAAATTCTTACTTGCTTAAAGCTTTTATCATGAATCAGTGTTAAACTGTCCAGCTCACTTTCTGTATCTATCAATTTAATCACATGATTTCCCCCCTGTATTAATATGGTGAATTACATTGACTTTCAAAAGTTAAACCTACTTTGCAATGCTGGGATAAACCCTATTTGGTTAAGATATATTATGCTCTTTATATGAGTCATTTGTTGGATTTCATTTGCTAAAACTCAAAGAACCTTGATGTTCATGGCAGGTAATCTTCTAGCTTTCCTTTTTTGCAACGTCTTTTGTCTGGTTTGGGGATCAGAGCAATGTTGGCCACATAGATGGAGCAGGAAAATATTTTTTCCTCTGATTTCTTGGGAGAGGTTGTGTAGAATTGGTGTTATTTCTTCCTTGAACATTTACCGCTAAAATGATCTAAGTCTAGAGGGTTCTTTGTGAAATTTTATTTATTTTTAAAATTTATTTATTTTTGTCTGCATTGGGTCTTTGTTGCTGTGCGCGGGCTTTCTCTAGTTGTGGCGAGCGTGGTCTACTCTTCGTTGCGGTGCGAGGGCTCCTCATTGTGGTGGCGTCTCTTGTTGCAGAGCACGGGCTCTAGGCGCACGGGCTTCAGTAGTTGTGGTGCGCGGGCTCAGTAGTTGTGGCACATGGGCTCAGTAGTTATGGCGCATAGGCTTAGTTGCTCCGCGGCATGTGGGGTCTTCCCGGACTGGGGATCGAACCCATGTCCCCTGAGTTGGCAGGTGGATTCTTAACCACTGTACCACCAGGGAAGACCCTTTTTGTGAGATTTTAAACTACAAATTAAACTTCTGTCATACATAGGGCTGTTTAGATTTTATATTTTTTCTTGAGTGAACTGAGATAATTTTTATCTTCCAAGGAATTTGTGTCCATGTCATTTAAATTGTCAAATTACCATAAGTTGTTCATAATATTCTCTTCTAGTTTTAGTATCTGTAGAATCTGTGGTGGTGTTTCCTCTCATTCCTGACATAGGTCATTTGTTTACTCTTTTTCTCCTTATCAGCCTCAACAGAGGTTTACATTTTTTTTTTTTTTTTTTGAGCTTCTTAAAGAACCAGCTTTGGGTTTAATAAAATTTTCTCTATCATTTTTCTCTTTCCAATGTCACTGACTTCTGCTCTACCTTTGTTATTTCCCTTATTCTGCTTATATTTTTGTTTGCTCTTCTTTTTCTAGTTTATTAAAGTGGAAGCTAGCGTCATTGATTTGACACTGTTTTTCTAACATAGGCATTTTAGTGCTATAAATTTCCCTCTAAGTACTGCTTTAGTTGCATCACAAGATACAAGGTCAATACATCAAAGTATAGAAACTGCATTTCTATACACTAGCAATGAACAAGTAGAAACCAAAATTAGAAGGACAATACCATTTATAACAGCTCCAAGAAAATAAATACTTAGCTTTAAATCTAACAAATCTTATACAGGATCTGCATGCTGAAACTGCAAAATGCTGATAAAAGAAACCAAAGATGTAAATAAATGAAGAGATATATCATGTTCATGGATTAGTAGACTCACTAGCATAAACATGTGAATTCTCCCCAAACTTATAATATATAGATTTAATGTAATTTCAATCAAAATCCCAGCAGTGTTTTAGTATAGATAAGCTGATTCTAAAATTTATACAGAAAGGCAAAATTGATAGAAAAGCCAAAATAATTTTGCAAAGAATAAAGATGGAGAAATCACACTACCAGATTTTTAAGACTTATAAAAGCTACAGTAATCTTGACCATGTGATATTGGTAAAAGGACAGACCCATAGATCAACAAAAGAGAATACAAAGTCTGGAAATAGACCCATACAAATATGGCTGATTGACTCTTGACAAAGATACAAAAGAAATTCAGTGAAAAAGAATAGTCTTTTAAACAAATGGTTCTAGAACAACTGGACATCCATCTATCTATATGCTCCCAAAACAAAAACATAAACCTCACATTAAAAAAAAATTAACTCAAAACAGATCATAACCCTAAATGTAATATATAAATCTACAAACTATTTAGAAGAAAATATAGGAGAAAATCTTTTGAGAACTGGGGCTAGACAAAGATTTCTTAGACATGAAGCCAAAAAAGCACCATCCATAAAAAGGAAAAAAAGCTGATAAACTGGATTTCATCAAAATTAAAATTTGTGCTCTATGAAAAATACTGTTAAGTGAATGAAAAGGCAAGTTGCAGACTAGGAGAAAATACTGCAAAGCACGTATCTGACATCACATTTGTACCCATAATACGTAGAGATTCTAAACACAACAGTAAGAAAACTAACAACTCAATTTAAAAATGAACAAATGAGGGACTTCCCTGGTGGCCCAGTGGTTAAGACTCTGTGCTTCCACTGCAGGGGGGGCATGGGTTTGATACCTGGTCCCCTGGTTGAGGAACTAAAATCTCACATGCCATGTGGCATGGCAAAAAAAAAAACAAAAAAAACCCCACAAGGCACATGAAGAAAGAAATCGTGGCCCAGTAAAAAAGGAACCAAAAAACAAAAAGAACAAATGAGTTGAACACTTTGCCAAAGATACACAGATGGCAAGTAAGCACGTGAGCAGATGTTCACCATCACCAGCTATTATGGAAATGCAAATTAAAACCACAATGAGAATTCACTACGCGTCTATTAGAATGGCTAAAATAAGAAGCACTGACAATATCAAGTACTAGTGAAGATGCAGTGCAACCTGTAACTACCTTTTTGCTGAATAACAATTTTTTTCTCAAACACACTATGTAAATATGCTTTTATAAGAGGTAATATTTTGACATTGTGGTTTCAGGCAAAGACACATTCACCAGTTGACTCAACACAACAGTTTCTCATCAGAGAACATATGGAACAAATTTAAATTCGCACCGTATTTGAATGAACTGTAAAATGTTTTTCTTTGCGTGGTGGAATCTTCTAGATTTCATTCTGTTGTGTGCATTCACTCTTCACTCATTTTAAAAAGCTCTCTTATATTCAGCCTTGATTTTGTCCGAAAGCAGCGTCAGCAAACATCTTCTGTAAAGGTTCATAGTAAATATTCTCAGCTTTGCGATCCATAAGGCCTCTGTTGTAACTACTTAACTCTGCCCTCAGCAGAGCAGCCGGAGACAACAGGCATTCATTTCTACTGGGCAGGTTCCAATGAAACTTTACAAAAATGGACTGCAACTTGATTTGGCCCATAGGCCCCAATTCACCAACCCCCATTCCAGGGGCTGGAGTAGGAGATGATGAAGATGTGGCACGTTTACAACATGGTTGGCAGCGATGGGGCAGGGCCAGCTTCCATGGACACTAAGCATTTAATCAGCAGCTGCCTGGATTTGTTGGAGAAACATCTCAACTACTTGCACGTACTGGTCCCGAGGTAGTTTCAAGAGACGGCCCCTTCCTAACCCAGATCTCCTGCTTCAGCAGCACGTCCACGTTCTCAAGTCCTTTCACCATCCGTGCAGCAAGGGTGGGTGGAGCCTGAGGCGTGGAGGGGCTGAGGGCCTCTCTTAAGCGGCAGAGCTGTGTCAAGAGCCCAATTCCCCTGACCTCAACTCCAGGTCTTACCCACTGAATGAGCCCCCCTCTACAGGCAGGGCGCTCCCCAGAAAAACAGGAAGTAGCGTCACCTGCCCCAACATGAAAGTAACTGAAGTGTTTCTCAGGGTTGTCCAGGGTGGCATCAGAATCACCCACTCCGTCGGCATCTCTGGGGGTGGGACCCAGGTGGCCTTGACGCACATCCCAGGAGAAAAAGCAGGTCCTATTCCTCCAGCCCATCCAGCGGCCCGAGACGGGGCCAGGGTCAGGGGCTTTCTGCAGAGAAGCGCAGTCTTCATGATACTCACAGCAGGCATGAAGGAACAGACTTTATTAATCTAGCTCTCAAACACTAGAGGCTAAAATTCAGTTGAACTCTAACAATCTATTTACAGAGTGCTGTCAGCAGACCAGGCAAGGCTGGCCCTGGGTCTTCCCCAAACACCCAACAAGCCTGGCCTCCCAACAGGCCCGAGCCGCCTTCCCCCGTAGCCCACAGAGGACGTCTATATACACTTGACCGGACCCTCAGCGACAGGATACGAGGCAGGACGGCACCAGACCAACAGAGACACAGACATACAGACACAGATGAAGGCTGAGGCTGCCCAGCAGGCCCGAGGGCCTGGCTCAGTGCTTCTTCAGGCTGTAGGCCAGGCTGCCAGGGACCCTGGTGCCCTGCAGGGGCGGCGAGTTCCACACGGCAGAGCTGGTGCGCTTATGGTAGCGGGGCTTGCTCTTCTTGAAGATGTCCTCCAAGTCCAGTGGCAGAATGGTTCCGAAGAGCTCCAGAAGGTTCGGGGGGTGGTAGTACTGGTGGATGATGGCCTGGCTAAGCTGGGTGCCTGCAGGAGGACACCAAGGGCTGGGTCACTACCCTGGGGCTCCCCCTGCCCCCCACAAAGAGCCCTCGGCGCCCTCTCCACCTCAGCATTCCTTCACCTCCTGTCAAATCAGCTCCTCTCAGGGCCCTCGTCCAGCCGCCCCCCCCAACCAAACACGGATAACCTCTCACTGCGCGCTCCTACAGCTGCTCTCCAGCGACTCACGTGAGCCAGGCGCTAGGCTGAGGTCACTGCATGACCCCCCTCATCCCCACAGCCACCTCGGAGGCAGGCCCTCTACCCGCCCCGGATTACAAGGGTGAGATCTGCCCAGAGGCACACAGCTAGAGACTGGCAGAGCCGGGATTTGAAGACAAGTCCAGCTCCAGAACCAGAGCATCTGATGCCATCCTCGACTGCCTTGGTTGGCTACTCATCTCATCAGCACCACAGCCCCACGATGCCTGGTGCAGGCTGACACTGCCGGTGGCTCAGAGCCCGGCCAGCGAGGCTGAGGAGGACCCCGGGGGCGTCGGGAAGCAGAATGTGTGCCCAGCACTTGCCCTGCACCAGGCCTTCCTACGCTAACTCACTTCATCCTCGATAGCCCTTCTCAGCTGGGTGCTCTAAGCACCCCCATTCCACAGATGGGAAAACTGAGTGAGAGTTTAAGTAGGCTGGCAAAGGTCAAGGGCTCCCCGGCCACGCTGACCCCTGCCCGCTGCCACCTCTGGAATGACTGGACGTTAAGGAGATGAAGTCGGATTCTAGTCACTGTGGGGTTCTGTACACTGTACAGAACTGTACAGAACACTGTACTGTACAGCGCCGATCCCCTCCAGGGTTCTGGCCCTTCCTCCGGGGAGTGAGACTGCAGCCCGCCCCGCCCCCAGCTCGCCAACTCCGTAAGGCAGCCGCTGCATGCACTGGCCCTGCTCACTCCCCGCAGGCCTTGCACCCAGGCCTGAGGGGGCACCTTCACACTTACCCACACTCCTGTTTAGAGGCCTGTAAGCTCAGCGTCCCATCCTGCTGGGCCTCGAGTACCCCCATCCCCGTCTCCAACTCCTCCCCCAGCTGGCTGGAACCCCTTGCTGCAGCTCTGTGCGCTGCTGAAACCCCACTACTCTTAGCTCTATTCCCACCCCCAGGCAGCATATTTGGGTCCCTGTGGCCTGCTGGGTGGGACCCCAAAGGGGCAGCCAGATAGAGTCTGAGGTGGAACACCCAGCACCACGCCCGCCAGCAGCCAGCTGAAATCGAATGCATCTGTTGAGAATGGAAGCGCCCAACGTCCAGGTCTGGTCCTCAGATGAGCCCGCTGGCCACAGGGCGCCCACCCTTCCCCAGGCGCATCCCAAGGCCCGATGCAGACTTGTCGGCCAACGACTCAAGCTGCCAGCCCATGGGTGCAACGGGCTCCTGACCCCCGCAGCCGCTGAGCCACCCCCTCCAGGGCTCGAAGTCACAAGGGGGGACCCGGCTCTCCTGGGGAGCTCCGGGCCCTGCACACCTCTGGCCCAGTTGGGGATGGGCTTCCGGGGATGGGCCTCGTCATCGGTGGAGTCATCGCTGTTCAGATCCATCCCGTAGTTATCCGGGTTGATCTTGGGGGGCGCCCTGTGTCCCTGTGGGGTCATTTGATACGAGGTACAAGCTGGAGACTGGAAAAGATGAACAAGGCCGTCAGCTGCCTGCCCTGCAGGCTGGTACCTCCCGCCACTGAGGAGCATGGGGCTCTGGCCACCTCCCCTCATTTCACGGGAAAAAAGAAGAAGGTTCAGGGGTCGCTTTTTAATTAAAAAAAAAAAAAATCACACCATATACATGACTCCATGTCTTCTTTTTTCATGTGAAAGTATGTTGTAAACATCCTTCTAGGTTAGTGTGTCAGTGTGTGTCCTGTGACCCGCAGCAGGGCAGTTCACTGGGAACCCCAGGATTTGTAATTTAACCATGTGGTTCAGCTAACTTCCAAGTTTTCAACATCTTAAACGGTGTTGCAATGAAAACCTTATATTACATTTTGTTTGTAACAGCATTAATAGCCTAAATGCTTGTCATTAGGGACTGGTTAAAGACCTTCTGGTACCACTAACTGGAACACAGCGGTCAAAAGTAAGAGATTTACAAGCGGTGAAACAGACAGACGTCTAGGATACATTAAGTGAAAGGAAAAAAACGAGAAAAAATCAAACTGCTAAATGGTATGTGTTGTGGACTAAATATTCCCCCCCAATTCCCATGTTAAATCCTAACCCACGATGTGATGGTATTTGGACGTGGGGCCTTCGGGAGGTACTCAGGTCATGAGGGCAGAGCCCTCATGAACGGGATTAGTTCCCTTAGAAAAGAGAGCTCCCTCTCCCCTTTGGCCATGTGAGGACACAGCGAAAAGACGGCCGTCTGTGAACCAGAGGAGGGCTCCCATCAGACACTGGATCTGCCAGCGCCTTGACCCTGGACTTCCCAGTGTGTCTGTCGTTTAAGCCACCCAGTCTAGGGTAATTTGTTGTAGCAGCACGAACAGACTACGACAGTATGGGTAGTCTGTGCCCATTTACAACTACGCATATGTGTGTGTGAGGTAAAGCGTGTGTATAAAATGTATTTACACGTAAAGTATAGAAAGATAGACACCAGACTTAGACTTTCCCTCTGGGGGTACCTTTCTTTTGCTTTATATTCTTTTATAAAGTTTAGTTTCTTTTCTTTTCTCTTTTTTTTTTTTTTTTTACAACAAATTCTACTTTCAGAATAAAGAAGAAGATATATTTCAAATATAGTAAAAAAACAACTGGGCCAACTGTATACTTCCACTTTCTTATGGTCCTAATGCATACAGCCTGTGCCTCCGGCTACCGAGAAGAGAATAATGAGAGCCAGGGGGCCCTCTCCACCCTGATGCCCGGGCCTCACCTGCACGTCCACGGTCACGTTCAGGCTTTTGCTGGCCGCCGCGGCCTCCCTGGCTTTCTTCTCCTGCTCCTCCTGCAGCCGCTGCTCAGCCAGGCGCTGCTGTTCTTCCTGGGACCCCGGCGGAGGGCAGGATGTCACAGACCGCGTGTGCGTTCTCCCCTCCCCCCCACCAACGCCTCGCAGCGAGGCAGGCAGGGCGGCTCCTGCACCAGGGCCCCTGGACCAGGCCTCCCAGCCCAAAGCTCAGGGCAGACCCCGTGGGAGCCACAGGCCCGGCTCCCCTTTACCTTTTTCTTCTTCTCCTCCAGCTCCCTCTGCAGCCGCTCCTTCTGTAGCCGCAGGGCCTTCTCCCTCTCCTGCAGCTCCCTGAGGACCGAGCAAGAGCCTGTCAGGGTGGGAAGCTGAGGCCCGGCCCCGTTCCACCCTTGCCAGGGAAGCCAGTACCCTGGCACATGCCGCAGAGGAGGGAATGGCAGGACGGGCATGCCAGCGAAGAGCCAGCAGCTGTGCTCGCACCCAAGGGGCTAGGAGCGCTCAGCTGAGGGTCCGGGAGCACTCAGCCCCGAGGCCCGCCAAACTGGGCCCCGCGCCTCCACACCACTCAGACCTCCGTGCCTCAGTCTTGCCTGCTGTGCAATGGGGAACATAACACCTTTCCTCCAGAGCTGCCACGAGAACAAAATGAGGTCATCTGAGCTACCGCCACTCGTCCTGACCCACAGGCCAACACCCGGCCCCAAGCCTGACACGAAGCAGGGAGGGGCCGTTCACGGCTCAGAGCCACCTGCACTTACTCGCTCATGACCCTGAACAAGTCCCGGAACCTCTCTGGACCTGTGTCCCCCTCCGGGAAGTGGAGCAGCTGGTACCCACGCTGCAGGTGTCTTCAGGTGAGGATTAAACAAGGAAATGTGTGGAAAGCGTGTGGCTTGGTACCCGCCCAAGCTGCCAAACGTTATGACCGTCGCCACCCCCTGAAGCCCCTGGCGCTGCCCGACACACATCCAATTCTAAAGTCACATCAGCTGCCGCCCTGTGTCCCCCTCCGAGACTCCTGTCTCTGATTCTGCCCACAGGACCAGGGACCCCTTTGTGCCAAACAACACGATGGCCCTGACACAGTCAGCCCTCTGGTTGTGACCCACCTCCTCCACTGGGCCTGTAGCCACCCACAGAGACGGACACGGAAAAAAGTGCTGCCTGGTGTTTCCCAGCGGGTGGAAGCAGGAGAGAGGCCAGGCCTGGGCCTGGGCCCGCCCGAGTCTACACGCACACGGGGGAGTCTGCATCTGCACACACGCATAGGATCCCACATGTCTCCTGGCCGGTGGTGACGGAGGCTTACCCTCCTCGGCATCCCCAGGACCCAGCACAACCCGGCACAGGGACTGGCCTTGGATAAACGCTTGTGGAACTAAACGTGGAATTCTCGCCTATCGCAGAGACCACTGCCTCTGCGAGGGCTCATCTGCCACGGTCCCCAGTTGCGGGGGGGCCGGACAGTCTGGAAATGGGGGGGGGCAGCCCGAGTCATCACCAGCCCCAGAGGAGCACGCGCGGTGGGCACGAGCCAGGGGTGCCGAAGGCCCTGCAATGAATCACAGCACGTGGTGGCCTGACTCTGCCACCAAAGGCCCTCAGTGGCTGCTGAGAAATGCTGGCTCGTCCTGCGGCCCCACCGCCCCCTTATGTCAGCTGAGAAAAGAATGAACCAAAGGGCTCAGCTCATCTGGTTGGAAGCAGAACAGAGACACAATCCCGAGCGACCCTGCCCGTTACTCCTTGAATCTCCAGCAGCCAACACACCACGTCTAGAGCCAGGAAGAAAGCCTGTCCTTCTTTTCCAAACTCCCGAGTGAAGGCAGGAGCTGCGTCTGGGTGACGGCTACATCTGTGTGTCAGCCACACGCGCACAGGAGGACGGCTGATGTGACAGCGAGGCGCCACAGAGTCACCTGGGCGCCGGGCCTCCGCGACGCCTCACCTCTCGGCCTGCAGCCGCTCCAGCTCGCGCTGCTCCGCCAGCCTCTTGGCCTCGGCCGCCTTCCGCAGCCGCTCCTGCTCTTCCTCCCTCCTCCTCTGCAGCAGCTCCTGGTGGCGCCTCTCCTCCTCCTCCTGTGACCAGAGAGCAAGGTCAGGGTTCGCAGGCCAGCCCGGGCTGGAGAGGCAAGAGCGGGTCTGGGAGGGAGGAAGGGGGGGTGGGGGGAGGAGCAGCTGGCCGGAGGGCCTGTCCTTCCCAGAAGCTCCTCTCGTATCAAGAACAGCAGGGGCCGACTTCCCTGGTGGCGCAGTGGTTGAGAATCCATCTGCCAATGCAGGGGACACGGGTTCGAGCCCTGGTCCGGGAAGATCCCACATGCGCGGAGCAACTAAAGCCTGTGCAGCACAACTACTGAGCCTGCGAGCCACAACTACTGAGCCCACACGCCACAACTACTGAGGCTGTGTGCCACAACTGCTGAAGCCCATGCACCTAGACCCCGTGCTCCGCAACAAGAGAAGCCACCGCAATGAGAAGCCCGTGCACTGCAATGAAGAGTAGCCCCCGCTCGCCGCAACTAGAGAAAGCCCGCGTGCAGCAACGAAGACCCAACGCAGCCAAAAATTTAGAGAAATAAATATAAATAAATAAATTAAAAAAAATAACAGCAGGGGCTGAGCCCAGGGACACCCGATACGAGGCTCCACCCACAAGGACCACGGCAACCGGCCTGAGGCGCGTCTTGCGACAACTTCTTTTGCTGCAGCGGCAGATTTAGTAGTTAAGGGTACAGACTGGACGAAGCCAAACTCGTGAGCTGGGTGACACGAGGCGAGTCACAGAAGCCTTCTGGCCTCGGTTTTACCCTCATTGATAAAATGGGGACAACAGTCACGCCCACGCCTCCTAAGACTGCTGAGTTTATACACATGACGCACTTAGAACAGTGCCTGGCACAATGTAAATACTCCATAAATCTTAGCCATTAGTCTTATGACCCCCTAATGCCAGATCTGTGTTCCCTAGAGTCGTAAGACCGACAGTTCCCAGGAAGAGGTGGGCCCGTCATCTTAGAGGCAGAACGTTTAATCCTCGCAACAACCCTATCGAGTAGATACCACTGCTACCTGAAGGAACCAAAGCACAGAGAGGCCAAATAACCCACCCAGGGTCACACAGCTAATAGATGGCAGAACTGAGATTGGAAGTCTGGCTCCAGAGTCCGCGCACTTAACCCTCAAACTGCTGCCTCTACAGAAAACACAGGGCGGGTCCCCGTCCCCGTCCCCACCTCCATGGCCTTCGTGAAACCTCCTTGTGAGCTCAAGGCAGCAAGACCCACCAAGATCAACCCGACGCAGGGGGTGAGCCCAGCGGCCCAGGGGCGCGGAGGCAGTGCCGGCCTCCTGCTGCGTGAGCCCGGCGTGCGTACCTGCTGCAGCCACCTGAGCCTCCGCGCCTCGTCCTCCTGCCTCCTGCGCGCCTCCACCTCCCCCATCTTCTTGGCCGCCGCCTTCTTCTTGGCCTTCTCCTCGGCCAGCCGCTCCTCCTTGGCCTGCGGAGCCCACCCACAGACGCCCATTGGAGCAGCCCCCCGCCACTCAGCCGTACAGGGTGGGGCGCAGTACGCAGCAGGGCAGATACTCCATGTCCCTGGGGCCCCGGCTAGCTCCCCACAGCCCGGGGAAGGGGGCACCCGGGAGCCAGACCTGCCAGGAGCGCAGGGCTGTGCTCGGTCCCGGGCAGACCTTCCACCCTCCACGTGGCTCAGAACAGACCCCACGGACGGCCACGAGAGGGATATAGGGCATCAAACCCGTAACTTCCCGACGGGTCCAGTCCTAACCCTCGGGCCACCCAGTGTGACGGGCCTGGGTCCCGCCAGGGCCCAGCCCGCGGAAGCTGCTACCCACAGCCCGAGGCCTCCACCTTCTCCGTCTTCTCGTCGATCTGAGCAAACTTCTGCTCGATCTGCTTCTTCTTCTCCTCCTTCATCTGCTCCACCCGTTCCCGGGCCTGCAGCACCTTACGCAGGCGCTCCTCACGCTTCCTGCGGGCACAGGGTGGTCACGGGGGCCCAGCAAGGCTGGGGGAGCCGGAGAGGGGGGCGGGCACTTACAGCTTCACCTCCTCCAGCCGGCGCCGCTTGTCCTCCTCCACCTTCTGCCTGCGGAGCTGCTCGGCCTCCTCCTTCCGCCGCAGGTTCTCCAGGCGTTGCCGCTCCTGCGCCTGGGGGGGTGGCGGTGGGGGAGTGAGGGCAGCCCCGCGCTGGGCCAGGACGACCCCAAAGGCCTCCCAAGGGCCTGAGTCACGAGTGCCCTCACCTGAGCCCTGCCAAGGTGTAGGCAACACAAAAGTAAGGCTCAAGACTGGATGATTCAGATTGATCTGCTGAACCAACTAGTACTTTTCTCGTTTTTTTTTTTTTTTTTGCAGTACGCGGGCCTCTCACTGTTGTGGCCTCTCCCGTTGCGGAGCACAGGCTCCGGACGCGCAGGCTCAGCGGCCATGGCTCACGGGCCCAGCCGCTCCGCGGCATGTGGGATCTTCCCGGACCAGGGCACGAACCCGCGTTCCCTGCATCGGCAGGCGGACTCTCAACCACTGCGCCACCAGGGAAGCCCCCAACTAGTACTTTTAAAAAGTTGTTTTTGAAATTATTATATAGCCACATCACAAGAAGTTTGGAAAATAAAGGAAAAAAATGCCATCCCTAATCTACTTCACCAGCCTATAGTAACCTCTGTTAGCGGAGGTTATAACTATATAAAAAGTTATATTTGATAAAAGAGTTAAGAATGAGGGACTTCCCTGGTGGTGCAGTGGCTGAGAATCTGCCTGCCAATGCAGGGGACACGGGTTCAAGCCCTGGTCCGGGAAGATCCCACACGCCGCAGAGCGGCTGGGCCCGTTCGCCACAACTACCGAGCCTGCCCTCTAGAGCCCGCGAGCCACAACTACTGACCCCGCGTGCCTAAAGCCTGTGCTCTGCAACAAGAGGAGCCATCGCAATGAGAAGCCCACGCACCGCAAGGAAGAGTAGCCCCTGCTCGCCACAAGTAGAAAATGCCCGCATGCAACAACAAAGACCCAACGCAGCCAAAAGTAATAATAAGAAGAAAAAAAGAACCAGATTGGGAAGGGACAGAAAGGCAGCTTTGAAAGTTATGGTTAATGTTCTATTAAGGGGGTGGATGGGTACACATGTGTTAATTTTTTATTATTATGCTTTATAACTTTTACGAGTGTATACACACACACACACACACACACACACACACACACACACAGTGTATCGACTCTTTCCTAACAGCTGAAAAAAAAAGAAAATACTGTCAAATGCTAACAGAGGTTACTATATAGGCTGGTGACACTGATGAGGGATGGCATTTTTTCCCCTTCATTTTCCAAACTTCTTGTGATACGGCTACATACAAATTTCAAAAACAACTTTTTAAAAGTCCTAGTTGCTTCAGCAGATCGATGCTGGTACCCTCCTCCTCCACAGGCCCAGAAAGCCCCAGGGGCATGGCCATAGCAGTAGGCAACCAGCAGGACAGGTGGGGCCTCCAAGCCCTCCCTGGCCAAGGACGAGACTGGTGCTTTACCAGTAACGGTCAGGGGATAAGGGTAGAGGCCGGGACCTGGACTAGAGGCCCACCCCTCACCCCAGCCTGGCTCCCATCAGACACCGCCTCTGGGCTAAGCCACCACCGGCCTTACTGTCCATTTCTCCTTGGCCACTGACCTTGACTACAGATTTCCCACCTAGAAATCTGGCCCCGAGGTAATACCATCCTAAAGACGGAGAGAAGGGCTCCGGTTCTGGGTGAGATGGAGTGGACACTCCCATCTGTCTCTCCCACTACATGTGGTGTATAACCTAACAGAATGCACGGAGCAGTTATTTGAGGCCTCTGCAAGGTAAACAGCCGCAGGCAGACTGGGGAAGGAGGCCAAGCTTTGAAGCGTCACCGAACCAGCAGTGAGCTGAATGCTTTT
Source organism: Globicephala melas (assembly GCF_963455315.2). Lineage (NCBI taxonomy): Eukaryota > Metazoa > Chordata > Mammalia > Artiodactyla > Delphinidae > Globicephala > Globicephala melas. The sequence continues at coordinate 9,312,378 of NC_083321.1, forward strand.
TTTTCCCTCCAGCACTAACTCAGTGAAGCCTGAGACCCCAAAGAGATCACCGAGGTGCTGACAGAAGTCCGGGAAGAGCCCTCTGGTTCTGACTCAAAACACTATGGTTTTTTCCCTCTTTTCTCCCTTCTCTCATGCTCTGGCCCACAAGCAATCCTGTGGCAACGGGGACAGCAGCAGTTACTGGAACCTGCAGAGTCAAAACTCAAGGAGGAGAACCTTCCATGCCACACTATGGAGCTGTGATCCCAAAATGCTGGGAAACACTGTTGCCTTTCTTTCTGTCTCCCAGCTGGAGGCCCTCCACGTGGTTAGGGGAGCACACAGCAGAGCAGAAGAACTAAGGCCCCAGCTTCCTGGCTGGGGGGCAGAAAGGGGGAGCCCCAGAGAAGAGGAAAGTACTGGATAGATTGAGAAAGTAATACCATAAGGTTTTTATGAACTCCCGGGCGCAGCACCAAACTGGAGATGTTTGGATTAGACCCGAACTATCACACCTGAAACTTTGAGAACTAAACTCACAGGTCACCTGCCAGATCCCAGACGGACCGCTGACTGGCACACCCACGACAGATCCAAAGAGCACGGTAAAGGCTTTGAAATCTAAATGGACGTTGGAACCACAGGCCACAGAAAGCAGGTTGGAACCACAGCCAGAACCAGTGGGTTACTGCCAAAGCAAACTATCAACAGTCTCCATAAGATTTAAACAAGACCCAGAGTCTCCTAACATCATATTCAAAATGTGCAGGTTGCAATCCAGAATTACTAAGCATACAAGGACCAGGAAAATCTCAACTCCCACGGGAAAAGGCAATCAACAGACACCAATGCCAAGAGGTCCGGTTGGAATTCTCTGACAAAAATGCCCCAACAAAAAATCACAGCACTCTTAAGACAACTGGAAAAACAGAAAATCTCAGCAACTAGAAGATCTAAAGAAGAAGCAAATGGCGATTTGGAACTAAAAATACAATAACTGAAAAAAAAAAATTCAGTGGACAGATCCAAGAGCAGAATGGAGAAAACATGAAGATAAATCAAAATTTAGCCAATCTAAACACAGAGAGAAAATATACGGAAGAAAAATTAACAGAGCCTGAGGGAACTGTGAGATGACAACAAAAGTTCTATGAGGACTTCCCTGGTGGCCTAGTGGTTAGGATTCTGGGCTTTCACTGCGGTGGCCTGGGTTTAATCCCTGGTTGGGGAAGATCCCGCAAGCCGTGTGGTGTGGAAAAAAAAAAAAAAGTCTATGAAATACTGAAAAAAACCCCAAAACCTTGAAGAAATAATGGCTGAAGATGCCCAGCTATGCTGAAAGATATAAATCTACAGATTCAAGAAGGTCATCAAAACCCAAACAGGATAAACCCAAGGAAACCCATGTCCAGCCACAAAAGAATCAAACTGCTAAAAACTTATTATTAAAACAAAGGAAAAAAAATTCTGAAAAGCAGGCACCAGAAGAAAAAAGACACATTATCTATCAGGGAGCAATGATTTGAATGACTGGGGATTTCTCATCAGAAAGTTTGGAGGCCAGACGGAAGGAGCACATTTTAAGATTGCTAAAAGGAAAGAACTGTTAATCCGGAACTCTACCTATATTCAGTGAAAATATCCTTCAGAAATGAAGGGAAATAAACTTTCTCAAATAAAGGAAAACTAAAGAATTTGTTGCCAGCAGACTTCTCAAAGAATTGCTAAAGGAAGTTTTTCAGACAGAAAAGAAATACTACCAGAAGGAAAGGTGAAGCTTCAAGAATGAAGAACAGAAATGACAAATATCTGGGTAAATATCAAGACTTCTTTTCCTCTTGAGTTTCTTTAAAATGTTTGACAGTTGAAAACAAAAATTATTCTGCTGGAGTCATCGATGTATGGAGATGGAATATGTAAGACAAGGATCACACACAGTGGGAAGTCAAGGCATCTATAGGTGGTAATGTTTCTACATTCCAATTCAACTGATAAGATACTGATGCTTGGGCTTCCCTGGTGGCGCAGTGGTTGAGAGTCCGCCTGCTGATGCAGGGGACACGGGTTTGTGCCCCAGTCCGGGAAGATCCCACATGCCGCGGAGCGGCTAGGCCCGTGAGCCATGGCCGCTGAACCTGCGTGTCTGGAGCCTGTGCTCCGCAGTGGGAGAGGCCACAACAGTGAGAGGCCTGCGTAATGCAAAAAAAAAAAAAAAAAAAAAAAGATACTGATGCTAAAGTAATTGTGAAAGTTATGTAATGCCTCGAAACAACCATTAAAAACCCTAAAAATGATATAGTCCAAATCGCAAGAGACAAATTAAAATGGAATACTAAAAAACGTCAAGGGACCCCAAAAAAGGCAAGAAAGGGGAGACAGAAGGAAAAAACAAAGGTAACAGCCAATAATAATAAAACAGTAGATGTAAATTGAAACATACCACTAAATATATCAAATAAGACACTGTTAGATTTTAAAAAGAAACAAAACCACCACCCTGACTCAACTGTACGCTGTCTACAGGAAACTGAATTCAAGTGTAATGACTGAGTTCAGAAGCGTTATGCTGAGTAAGCCAATCTCAAGAGGTCACCTGTCGTATGATTACACTCACGTGACATTCTCAAAAAGACAAAACTATAGTGATGAAGAGCACGCGGTAGGGGTGGGGGAGGGAGTCTTGTGGGGTGATGGAACCGCTCTGCATCCCAACTGCTGTAGTGGTTACATAAACCTATGCTTTCACAAAGGATAGATTTCACTGTATGATAATTTTTAACATAAATTTTACTGTAAAATGTTTTTTAATATAAAATTTTTTTTTTTAAAGATGGAAAGAGAAATGGAGAGAGATGATCATGAGTCATAGAAGCCAAGCTGGGGTAGGAAGCCAGGCTGGAGGAGGATGCTGGCCTTTGGGAGGACCCCTCAGGGAGGGAGCAGGTGGCCTTGTGCTCTCCAATCACACGGACCCAGGGAAACCCAGCAAGAGGCCACACCGCCCGCTGGCCCATGAGGAAAGCACCTGGGAAACAAAGGCCACGTGGCACCCAGAGCGCTCGCCACCCTCTCGTCCTGCCCCTAGATTCCTACTCTCAGCAGGGCTCAGCAAAACAGGCTTTTGTCCTGAAGCTTGACTATTAGGATTTCCCAGCCCAGGTCAGAGCATTTATCCTGTTGCACTGTGAATTTTATAGAAGAAAACAAGAGTTTCTTCGGTCGTAGAATCCGTGCTTCCTCTGCCCCAACCTTGGAAGGTGGGCTGCTCCCCAGGGGCCACCATCAAGCCCAAAGCAGAGGGTGGGAGGGATCCAAAAGCTTCTGCAGCCCCTTCTGCCTGCAGGGGTCTCAAATGAGCAGCCTCTCTGCCATCATCAAACAACCACTTCATGCCGATCCCTGTGCTGGGTGCTTGACACTCGCTACTGCTCCCTGGTTCATCCAATCTCCCTGAATGAACCTCTGTCTCCACACTTTGTAGCCAAGGAAATTTAGGCCCAAAGGTTAGGAAACCAGTCCAATGCCACAGCGACCTACCTAGGTAGGTCCCCTGGCCTCCTGAGGACTGTCCCACCCGCGCAGATGTCGCATGCAGGGACCTGGGCTCCCCAAAGCAGGAAAGGGCAGCTTCCTGAACCTCTTGGTCATTCCTGCAAGGCCCCGGTCAGTCTGGGTGGGGCACAGGTAGTTCCTTGTAGGAGGAAAAAGTCCAAGGCTGGTTCACGGCTGTGGGCCCAGGTGCCTAGTAGGGCCCTGGCACAAAGACAGGTACATAAGAACCACACAGCCTGCTTGCTGGCATGTTGGATGGCACGCCATGGCCCTGTCCACCCAGATGGGACCAGCCTTCTTGCAGGAGAGGCCAGTTCAGGACCTGCCTGTCCAGCTGCTGGGCAGCCTCTTGATCTGTCAAGCTCCACGGCAGTGCTCCTGGGGCCCTAAGACCCCTGGCTGGAGGCAGAAGCCCTCCAGGTAGGTGGCCTTCAAAGTGCCAGCAGACACTAAAGGACTCGGGGGATGCAACCTTGCAGCTGCTCGGGAGACCCTGGGAGCTGGGACTGCGGGCCGAGCAGGTCCCAGGCCCCCATGGCTCCTTGCACGCAGCCGGTGGTCCAGCTCAGCTCTGGGGTATCTGAGAAGAGAACAGTTTCTGTGGCCTTCTTTCTGGAGGATGGCACTGACAGTTCCACCGTTACCCAGCAGACCCAGATCTCCTTTCCCCACTGCCCCACCCCTCAAGGCAGCAGCTTAGGTCTGCGATCCTGTAAATCTCGACCTGGGATCAGAGATGCCTTGTCTATTCTCTTTGCAGCCCCAGACCCTGAGGGCAAGCCCGGCACCGGGGAGGTGGGAGGGACGTGGCTGGGGGGGAACACTGCAAGATGTGGCCCTGGTGACCCATCGCAGGTCACACCCCCTCTGCTTCCTCCTGCCTGGGGACCACACCCCCTCTCATCCTCCTGGGCAGGCTCTGCAGAGGGAGGACATCGGCTCCAGAACTGCAGGGCCGGCGAGCCAGCCAGCCAGCAACTCTAGCTCACCTCCCACCTCCCGGCCCCCTTAATGCTCCCACTGATGATGTTAGTGCCTCTACAAGTGCTGTCAGTTTTGCAGAGACAGGGCTACGGCGGGTAAGTGCTGGGTGGAGCTAGGTTACAGGACAGGGAAAGGCTTTACTTACAACAAAGCTGCACTGTGGAGGAGAGGAGACAAGGAAAAAGCCAGTTAATGCCAGGTGGAGGGCATCCTGGAAAGCAGGCCGCCCTCCTGAAGACGCCAGTGAGTCTGCTTGGGGCCTGCACCCTCTCCCAGCGCCACCACTCCTCTCACGTCACCCAGGCCTCATCCCCAAGTCAGCGTCCACGTGAGTCCCTCACCTTAACTACTCAGGCCGCCGGGAGGGAACGGGGGCGGTGCCTGGGGATGGATGGCCACGGCGGTGGCCAGCCAGGCCAATTCTGCCACTTCCCAGCCCCGGATCCCAGACCCGGGAGGTCACCCTGAGCCGGTCGAGCCTCTAGGCTGCAGTGCAGAGCCCAAGGAGTCAGGACAGTCCTCAGATGTCGAGGTAGCCCAGGGCCACAGAGGCTCAAGCTGGTTCTTGACCAGTGCCAGGTCACACCCGCCTCGGCCCAGGCCCCCGCTGCTCCCAGCAGCCTGGGGACATGCTGCAGCCTTCAGCCAGGCCGCCCTCACCTTGGGGTCCACGCGCAGGGGAGTGTTGCGCTTCATGAAGGATTTCACGCTGCTGTGAGGGGTCGAGGTCGGGGTCATGAGCGTCTGGTTCCTCTGCACGGTGTGCAGGAAGGTCCGGAGGGGCCGCACCACCTGCAGAGGGACCAGGGTCAGAGCCCGTGGGCGGGGCAGGGGGCGGAGGGAGGGCAGACGCACACTCACCTTGCTGGCGGGACAGGGCGGGGAAGGGGTCTTGCTCCTGGGGGGCTGCAGCTCTTCATCCTCCAGCTGCTGCTCTTCATCCAGCTCACTCACGGCCTGCTTGTAGCTGCGCTTCCTCCTGCCGGCGTGCGGGCGCAGCAGTGTCACAGGGCCCGCCCTCGCGTCCCCCCCAGCGCCCCATCACGCCCCAGAAAAGGTCCCCCTTGCGAATGGAACTGGGCCCAGCCCCCGGGACTCCAGATTGAAAGGCACTGCAGAGGTGGGGTCTCCCTGACCAACCCTCTGCCGCCCAGTCAGAGGAAGGGGAGTGACCAGTCCAAGGTCACACGGCCAGGACACAGGAGGATGGGGGTCTGGGATCCCGTACCCACCCCCAGGTCAGGCTCCTCCCACAGCCTGAAGCCACCTCTGTTATTAAGTGAGAGCGCCAGTCCCCACCCCTGCTGAGAGGACACGGAGGTCCCTGACCACACGCCCACCCTTCCCGAGGGAGGACTCAAGGTTCGTGCCCCTCTGGGCCCCTCAAAATGGTCGCCTGCACACGCCTTCCCGCATGCGAACCTGACACTCTGAGGCGGCTCCTTGGGGCCATCTGCTTGGTCAGTCTTGGCCTCTGTGGAGAAAGCGGTTTCAGGGGGGCGATCGGGAGAGCACGGAGGGGTCAGGGGAACGCGCCCACCGGCAGTGGCCGTGGCAGGGGCGAGGCTCTCTTCCCGGCAGACCCCAGGGTAGCCAGGAGCAGAAGCATCAGGCTTAGCACTGCCCGGCCGTGACCCCTCTGTGGACGCGCAGAGCTGGCACGCGGCCCGCAGCCCGCAGATCCCTCGCCCCCAGGCCTGGCCTCTGGGGCGAGAACAGCAGGACAGTCCCATCGAGGTGGCCCTAACCACATCCCACCCACCTCTAACACTGAGAGCCGGGGGCAGAAACCTACACAAGCTGCAAGCTCTAACAGGCCCCTTGAGCGGCTTCGAAATCCCACTCCTCCCGGCCCTTTCAGCTGGGGCTGGCACGGGGGCGGGGCCTCCTGAGCAGGGTCAACATGTGGGGTGCGGGTCTGTACGTTTCAATTCGCCGCCAGGAGGAAGCGCCGATCTCTCCCCCGGCTCTCCAACACTCTTTACTCCAAAGGGTCCCGGCAGCCCCTGGGGCCTATGGGGCTGGCATGGCCATTGTGCTAACCCCGTCCAGCAGCTGGGGGAGCCGTGTGCAAGCTCTCATGGCTACAGTGCTCCTCCCACCAGGGAGATGCAGGCCAGGCCCCAGAGCCCACAGCTCTCACGCCCTTTAGCCAGGAGACCCACAGAGGAGAGAAGTGAGCCAGCGACAGAGACAGAACACGAGGCCAGGTGTTCACACCCCAGGACACAGTTCCTCCTGTCCCCCCTGGAGTGAGGCTCCAGGCCTTGACCTGGCACGTTCACAGTTAACGCCCCAATTCAGGTCCCACCCCCAGCTTCCTGCACCAACCAGCCATGGCCACCCAGTGGCACTCAGCAGTGGCTCCAGCCAAAAGGTGGGAGATGAAACGTGCAGACTCGAAGGAGATCGCTGCACTCCGGGTCTCACTTTCCCTCGGCCTATCAGCCCAGAAAACCGCGCTTGCCTCTCCTCCAAGAGAAAGTCAGGCCGAGGCTACCACGGCCTGCGTGGCCCTGACGGTCTGTAGGTCAGGAGACTCACCCGGACGCCCTTCAGAGGGCGTTCCCTGGCCGCCGGCTGCAGGCTGCGAGCCGGGCGTGCTAAGGGCGATCTTGGTGGTACTGCGGAGCTGCAAGGCGCTGCCACTGTTCTTGGGGACCTAAGGGAAGAGCCATGGCTTTAGGGGTCTGCACATGGGACTCGCAGGCCCGCTCCTCCCTGGCCTGCCCATCTCACCTCCAGCTCAGCTGCCTCCTCTGGCTCAGCTTCCTTGCTGGGCTCCTCCGCCGTGGGGCTGGAAGCAGAGCAGGGGGCACTGTGGGAGCCGCCCAGCCCAAGCCTCCCCGCAGAAGCCCCTCCCCTACGCCCTGGGGTAGCGACCTAGAAGGGACGGGAGGATGGGCAGCCGGAGCCAGTGGCCCCGTGGTTTAAGTCTGCGGCCTGGGCAGACGAGCAGTGTCGGCTTCTGAATTTGGCTTCGCTTGTATTCCACCAGGGCCTTGATTCGGGAGGTCGGCCCTTTCCCAGCTCCGTCTCGACCCTTTGGGCCTGAATGAGCCACGTCTCTTTTGAGGCCCGTTCTCCATTCACCGCCGGCAAAGTCACCGGTCTCCCCGTCCCAAGCACTGCCCCTCTGCTCCAGAGCAGGGAGTCGTGGTGGTGGTGGAATAGTTTTAGTGACGGCAGGACGTGGCCTCCAGGAAAAGGAGCACTGGCTCAAAGCAGTGCTGGGGTGTAAGCCTGGAGCAGGAAGCACCCCACCAACCCCCATGCCACCCACCCCAGTCTGAACTGGCTCCTCACGGCTGCACTGGCTCATCCACAGGCCTCTGGATTTGACAAAGCAATGAAGCCCAGGCCCCAGGGTAAAGCTTGGAGGGGTCAAGGCGAGGCCAGGACTGACAAGCGATGTTGACAAGCAATTCGGGAAGACCTGACACCCGGGTGGCACTGCCTGGGAAGACTGGGGCAGGGGCAGGGGGCAGCAGGGGGCAGCCCAGGGGCAGTCCCTGTGATGAGGGAAGGCTCGAGCACAGGAAACACCTCCACCTGTGGGGCTCACCTAGAAAGGGCCCCCCGTGTGCCCTGCCCAGCCCTGGGAAGGTCCCCAAGCCCTGGAACTGAACTCACCTCACTTTCTGAGGCACCTCGACATTCAGGAGCCTCTCCAGGTAACTGTGGCCTGACAGGAAAACAAAGGAACAAGAGATGCCCTCAGAATCAGCCAGGTGCCCCTCCAGGGAACCAGGCTCTGACGGGGGCTCCACCACTTCTCATCTGCAGCCAGACCCTCTCCACCTGCAGATCCCTCTCGACCCCGTAGACCTCTCCCCCTTCCCTGGGTGCAGATCCCTGCCGTCAGCACTCCCTCGACTCCTAACACCCTCAACAGAGCTGCTGGCTTGATGTCTCCTGCTACCCCCTAGAGGGTAACATGCCCATCTGAGGGCACGTCTTGGCTCCTTCACTGGGCTGGGAGTATTCTGGGAAGAGGGACGATGTCCAGCTCTGAGCCTCCAACTCCCAGCCCAGGCCAACACAAAGCAGCTTATTCATTCAACAAACATACGTCGAGGGTCTATACCATGCACAGGCCCTGGGGACCCAATGGAGAGCAAACCAGACTGGGCCACGACCTGGTCTAGATAATCATCAGATAATCCTGTAACCGACATGTGACATGTGCCATGACGGAAACGAGCAGAGGACTTGAAAAGCCTATAATGGGAAGCCGAGCTGGTCTGGAGGCTGGGACGTAAAGGATAAGAAGGTAAGAAGGTCGCAAAGGAGGAAGGGGAGGGAGGAGGATGTCCTGGACAGTGGTTCTCAAAGTGTTCTCTGGGGTTCTTGAAGTCGAGTGCCCAAGAGGACCCTTTTGGGGGACCCACGAGGTCCTAACTATTTCCACCATAACACCAAAATGTTATCTTCCCTTTTCATGGTGTTGAGATTTGCCCTGAGAGAGTGAAAGCAATGGAGGTAAAGTACGAAGCCTGGGTACCAAACTGCACCCCACACTCGGGACGGAAACGTCTGGTTTCACTTAAGAATGTCCTTGGTGAAGGAATGAAAACTATTAATTTTATTAAATCTAAACTTAAGTACATGTCTTTCTAATACACTATGTGATAAAGCAGGAAGGATGCAAAAATGCCCTTGGGCTGCCTAGCCAAGTCTCTGAAAAGCACGGGGGTCTGAGGTCTCAGCTGAACTGGCCCCTTTTTTAACAGAATGCTGTTTTTAAGTCAAAGAACAACTGACAAACTACGGCTAATCAAGCTTGGGTATTTGGCAGACATTTTCTTAAAAATGAACAAAGGGGGCTTCCCTGGTGGCGCAGTGGTTGAGAGTCCGCCTGCCGATGCAGGGGACATGGGTTCGTGCTTCGGTCCGGGAGGATCCCACATGCCGCGGAGCGGCTGGGCCCGTGAGCCATGGCCGCTGGGCCTGCGCGTCCGGAGCCTGTGCTCCGCAACGGGGGAGGCCACAGCAGTGAGAGGCTCACATACCACCAAAAAAAAAAAAAAGAACAAAGGGAGTCTGTCCCTTCAAATAAAACGAACAGTATTTGTTGCCAAGAATAAAAAACTGAGCCCACAAAAAAGCCAAAAATAGAATTTTGGACCTTGTATCCACCACCATGAACTTCATAGCTTCCCAATACCTAAAGATGTTTCTGATGAGACCAGAAAGCAAATGTGCTCCTTTAAAAAAATACATAATGAAGTGTGTCGACATCTGGAAGATGTGCGTAACGCCACATATTTGTGAGTTCGCACAAATTATCTGGAAAAAAAAAAGAATATGCACCATTATCTGAAAAGGCTTTTGAAGTACTCTGCCCTGTTCCAACTACGTATCTGTGTAAGGCCAGACTTTCTTCACATACTTGAACCCAAGCAACACAATGCAACAGAGTGAATGCAGAACCCAGCTGTCTTCTTTTAAGCCACACATGGATGGGATCTGCAAACTGCAGAATAACGCCAGTCTCCTCATCACATTTTTGTTTGGAAAACAGTTATTTTTTCTTAAAAAAAAAAAACCAACAAAAATAAACACAACTAACCTTAACAGGTAATTGGCTTGTTACTTTTACATTAAAGTATTAAATAATACTTTTAATATCAAAACAGTAAGTAGTATTAATATAAAAAATAAAATATTAATGAATATTAAGAATTTTTTAATCCTTCAAGTTAATTTCTAATACAGTAACTGTCAATAGATAGCGTCCTCATAATCAAAAGCTCTTTGGGGTCCTCAATAATTTTGAAATCTGGAAGCAGGGGCTGAGGCCAAAAGTTGAGAGGTGCCAGTCTAGGCAGAAGGAACAGCATCTGCAAAGGCCATGAGGCAGGAAAGAGCAGGCTTTGCTGGGCACAGAAGAAGCCTGGCTCGGCTGGAGCATCTGGGCCACAGGTGCGTGGCCAGAGGTTTAAGGCTGAGGGAGCCGAGGCCGGAAGCAGGGACCTTCCTGGGGTGAGGCAGGCAGGCCTGGAGGTGTGGGAGGGCCAGCTCCCACCTGAGGGGTCTGTAGCCAAGAGACAGCTCACATCCCCTGCCTCCCATCCCAGCTCAGGGCTCGCTGATGAGGGGGCAGAAGGGTGAGAAGATGCCCATGTGACCGCACAACTATTCCACCAGCGCAAAGACTGCTCTGGAATGTTAAGTACCACCTGCATGCCATTCAGGCTTCAGAACAGGTCTGGGGGCAGGGAGGAGGCCTGGAAGGGGGTCGAGGGGCACCACACTGGCTCCAGAGGCTCCCCCGAGGCCCCAGGCCTGTTATGGGTGTCACTGGCGGTCCTCTCTCCCCGGCTCACCTCCCTGCTCCCCTGCTGCAGGTGCTTCCTTCCCCTCCCACAGTAACAAGTTACACTCAAATCCTGATATCAAGGGCTGCTTCTGGGGTAACCCAAACTAAAATCCAACCTCTGAGTTGCCCACCCAGCCAAGCCCCAGGGCCTGGGTGTCAGGAAGGCCTCCAGGAAGCCCCCTCTCCCCTCCCTGCTCCACACCCTTGAGCGCCCCGGAGGGTCACCCAGGCCACACCTCCACTGAGCTTCAGGGACCCAGGCCATCTGCAGTTTTATCATCCAGTTTTGTTTTGATTTAGATGGACTGAGCTGTACCATAGCCAAGCACTAAGATGGGTCCTCTACCCACATTCAAGGCAGGTGTTCTTACCATTTAACACATGGGGAAACTGAGGTTCGGAGAAGGGTGTGCCCCAGGCCCCCCAGGCTCTGTGTGACTCCAAGGCTTAACCACTGTGTTTGACTGGCTTCCTTCCACAGGACTGGGTCAAAGGCGAATCAAATCAGAAGCCCACCCGTGTGCAGGGCAGGGGGCCGAGCAAACGGACTGGCTTAAGAAGAGCTTCTGGATGTCTGACCAGAAGCATGGGGAGGGCCTCTAGGGTCTCTCCCCAAACCTCCCTCTAGAGTTCCAGGCTTGCCCGCCCCCTTGGGCCCCTGCCCAGGATCAGATTCACACCTGAGGAAATCTCGAAGGCAGGGCAGAATCACTGGGGCCCTTCTGAGAATCCAAAAATGAACAGTGTGCCAGACCGCATGTCTGCACAGGCCCCCGACTGTGTGTCCTTGAGCCCCAGGCCCTGGAGCAAACCCTTCCCCAGGCGGGGAAGAAACCGGGCCCAGGGAGGTGCCCTCACCTGCCTGACAAGCCCGCCCTGTGGCTTTCCACCTGGCCTCCTCAGCAAGCAGCCACCATCCCAGAAGGGACGAAACATGTGGGGCTCTTCCCAATTTACAGACTTGGTAGCCTCCTTAAGCCTCAGTTTAAATGTACAGCTGGGGCCAGACCGAACAGTTACGTTAACAGGAGGTGGCCCACAAACATGGTGAATCTAAGCGAACCTCCACAGGAAGGAAGGGGAACACGCGGGCCCTGGGGAAGAGGCCCAGGTTCAAGCTCAGCATGGCATTAACCGCAGGGACACTGCGGCCAACGGCCCCGGACCTCAGTTTCCTCATTTGTAAAACAAGAGCGTGGGACCAGATCTGCCCTGTCCAACGTGGTAGCCACTAGGTACGTGCGGCAACTTAAATCTGAACTATGTAAAATGTAATAAAACTAAAAATTCAGTTCCTCGATCAAACGAGCCACATTCTGAGGGCTCAACAGCCATTCGTGGCTAGCTAGTGGCTACAGTATAGGACGGCACAGATCTGGAACACTTACGCCACCGCAGAAAGTTCTGTGGACAGCTCCTTGCTAAATGGTCCCCAGAGCCCCTCTGGCTGAGCCAGGCATGAAGGACCACCCTCCGCAGCCTTGCCCAGAGCTGAGCCCCAGACTCACAGATGATGCGGGCGGAGGCGGCTGGCTCTTTGGTGGCCTTCCTGGCAATCCTTCTGCTTGATCTTCGGACGGTGCTCTCCTCTTTGGAAACCAGGGAGTAATTCTGGGCCAGTGAGACCTGGGGACCCGGGGAGGACGGGGCGATCAGGCTGCGCCGCACTGACCTGCGGTCCACACGGGAGCCCGTGGGTGTGGAGAAGTTATCCGGCAGGATGGGAGCCAGCACCCGCTCCCGCCACGGGGAGGCCGGAGAGCTGGGCGAGTCCTGCGGGCCTGGGGAGGTCGCGGCAATCCTGAGCTTGGAGGCGGACCTTCCTGTTCCAACCCCTCGGCCCTTGGGGTCCTGGGGTGTAGTTATCAGGGAGCTCACGGTGACAGACTCCAGTCTCCCGGTCTCTGGCTTCTGGAGTGTAGAGTCCTCCTCCGAGGTCAAGGTGATCTGGGAGGCCAGAGCAGCGGCCGGACCCGGGGTAGGGGGTGGAGCCTGGGCAGACTGGAGCTGGCTGAGGTGCTGCTCAGCGCTCCGGCGCTCGCTGATGCCAATCTCCACCATGGGTACCAGCTGGCACTGGGCCGGGCTCTCCTTGGGCTTCTCGGTCAGCACCGGGGGAGACTCAGGGGTGGGCGAAGGCGTGGCTGCCGTGGAGGTTGCTGCAGCTGCGGCCGCAGCACGGGTCACCCGCCGCAGGACGGAGCCGTTCTCCCCCACCACTGTGGCCAGCTTCTCCACCTTGTCCTTGCTGCGGAGGTGCCGGGAGCTCCGATGGCTGCTCCGCGTCTTTCTGCGGGACAACCTGCTGGAGGAGGTGGAGCAGAAGCTGAGATGACCCAGCAGGGCGGGGAGGCTCCCCAAAATTCCAGCTGCAGGCACCGGCCTCCCCAGGAGCCGCCAGCTCAAGTGGAGTCTGAAGCGGAGGGCTAGGAGGCAGAAGACCGGGGTTCTGGTCCAGGCTCTGCTGCCTCTAGCCGTGACACCCTGGCTGCCCCTCTCTGGGCCTCAGTCTCCCTATCTGTAAATTGGGATGATGCCTGTCCTCTCAGAACCACTGGGAAGATTAAACTCCCCTAAACGTCCCACTGACCGGGGTCACACTGGGCCAAGCACCTTGCTGGAGGCATTGCTCATGCTGTCGCCTAAACCACCAGACAGCCCTGAGAGGCAGGGACCATTATCCTCACTTCAGACTCCAGAAACTTGAGGCTTAGAGACGTGGAAAATTAACCCAAGGACATACAGTTGCTAAGGGGCAGAGCTGGGGTGTGCACCCAAGACCACCTGACCCCCAAGACCCAGCCTCTTTCCCCTGGTACTTTGCAGCCCATGGTCGTTACCAGGGTAGTTATAACCAGCACAGCAACAGGGGGTTAGGGAACAGCGCCCGGTCTACACCTCTGGTCACTCTCCCCCAAGCAGAAGGTCAGGTTCTCTTGCTTCTCCTACCTCTGGAAGGAGAGGCCCAGATCAAACACCATCCCCACCTCCAACACACACAAGCTCTGGACTCCACGGCCTCGGGTCACGCTTCATTTCCCCTGGGCGGCTCCTCATGTCAGTTAATACCTGCGAATCAAGCTCTCCACGTGGGCCCCAAGCCTCCGGCCCCTCCTACCTTCTCCGGACGGGGTCTCTGTTTTCATCCTGAACATAAGAAATCCGTCTCTTTTTCCGTCGGTTCTTCTGAGAAGGTGTTTTGGGCATCAGCTCGGGCTCCTTGCTGAATTCTCTGTTTGGTACAAAGAGGGTGATGTTCGAGGCTGCCTGGAAACCATGGGTCCCCCTTCCCCACCCAGCCCGACCCTTGCCCCCTTCCTGGCAGTGCCTGGTCAAGCTGGGGTGACCAGCACCAAGCGAGCTCTCCAAGGCTGCACGTGAGTCACCGCAGGCACTCAGGGCTCCGCCCCCCCCCCCCCCCCCCCGCGACATGGCAGGGGAGCAAGGTTGCCAGGCAGCCCCACCCTCTGAGGTGCAGCCCAGCACTTCTCCCCCTGCTTCCCATCACCCTAGCCCTGAGCATCCCGTGCACTCAGCAGGGACCGCTGGCAGCCTGTCTGTTCTGCCTGTCAGGTGGGGAAGCGGCCCTCGCTGGGGCCTCAGGCAGCCCCGGGTCCGTCCCTCCCGCACCTGGTGAACATGCGCTCGGCCTCCTCCTCGATCTCCTCCAGCCACACCATGTCCTTATTGTCCACGTTGCAGACAAACTCCATGAGCTTCTGGTCACAGAGCTCCAGCAGGTGAATGGGCCCTGGGGCTGTCGTCCCCATGATGGCTCTGTCTGGAGAAAGCAGAGATAAGAGGCATGAGGGCTGGAATCTTCACACTCTTCAATGCCGCCCCATCCCCACCCCACACAGCACGTTGTCCCCAGAAGCCCACAATGACCAGCCAATTGTGGTGTCAATGGACCTCCTTACAAATGGCCGTCTCTGGGGCTTAAAAGGACAGGGCACGGCCAACTGCCTTCCTGGATCAGGAGAAACTGTGGTCCCACCAGGTAGGACCCCTTGACCTGCCCAAAGGCCTGCTCTTACCCTCCTAAGGGCTCCTCTCCTACTGTCGGAGGGTGAGTTACCCACGAGCTGACCCCAGGCATCAGGCCAGAGAACATCAAATCCAACTGCCTCTTCGGGAGGCCAGTGGCTGGAAGGGGTTCTGCGTCCCAAAGTCGTGGGTAAGAAAGCGGGGTCTACAGACAGGCTCTTCTCTAAGGGGCCCTACAACCCTCTCCCTTGAGCTGAAATGCCCTTGAGACGCATGAGGGAGCACGAGGGGAGCGGATAAGCAATGTCTTGTTTTTAGGAAAACTTGTAGAAATATCAGGCAGTGGAAAATACAAAATTAGTTTTCTCTTAATTTCCTTTAAAAAAAATTTTTATTGAAGTGTAGTTGATTTACCATGCTGTGTCAGTTTCAGGTGTATGGCAAAGTGATTCAGTTATACATATATATTTATTGTTTTTAAGATTCCTTTTTATTACAGATTATTACAAGATATTGAGCACAGTTCCCTGTGCTATACAGTAGGTTATCTACTTTATATACAGCAGTGTGTATATCTTAATCCCAAACTCCTAATTTATCCCTTCCCCCTCTTCCCCCTTGGTAACTATATTTGTTCTATGTCTTCACTTAATTTCTTAAAAAACTAGGAACTCAAAAAAGCAAACAAATAAACAAACAAAAACAAAAAAACAACTGGCAACTCAGATATTCTCCTCAAAACTCAGTTATAAAATCATCACCAAAGCCCCAGGCAAGGAAGAAGTATTCTATTCTGGTCATAGCAGGGGCTCAATAAATATCCCGACTGGTAGAGTGAATGAAAGAACAAATGAATGGGTGACAGTCGTTAGCCACAATAACAGACTGCATGTCTCATGCCATGGCAGTAACCCACCACCCTGATCTACAACTTCAAAACCCAGAACCACGCATAGCTCAGCCTCCCACCTGAGATGGGAACTCCTGGAAGGAGGGGCTCAGTCACTCCTTACAGAGCGTAATGCCAGGTCCTGTTGCAGCCTCACAGGACCTCCTGGGGGCTGATTTCCAGGGCACACGAGCCTTTGTTCCTTGAGCAAGCTCTGCCCTCTGTCTGGAACCTTCTGTCTCCTATTTTGTGCAGCTCATTCCTCAGCACTTGGCTCTCAGCAACTCAGGGAGGACCTGACCACCAGCTACCATCCTATCCATCAATTTCAATTCTCCGCATGGCACTTGGGTGACTGTATCTGTTTGCTTGCTGCCTGTCTCTGACCACTAAGCGTTTGTTCCCTGAGGACAAGCCTTTGTCTGTCTTGCTCGCAGCTTTGAAAGCCCAGAGTATGGCACAGTGCCTGGCACAAAAGGGATACTTGTTAAATGAATTCATCCATCTATCAACTCTATACCTAGAAATAAACATTCTACAGGTACTCCCACCCCAACACATACACACGTACAGGGACACCAAATGAAGTCATTCTACACAGGTTAGGGCATGCCTTACTCATCCAGATGCCTACTCCTAGATGCCAAAGGCAGCTCTCATCGGGGCAGGGCCAATCGGGCAGGACTGCAGAGGCTTTGGGCAGAGACAGCTCTGCAGCCAGCCAGTCACCGACACAGCCTCTCGGCTGCCATCCTTCTGGATCCCCCCCAGTCCCTCTGTCCCAGAGCTCAGTCAGCCCTGGCTAAGGGCAGGAACACAGTTTGAGGCTAGGAAAGAGAAAAATGTTAAAGGAAGACAAAACACTTTGTTGCTATGGAAATCAACAACTTGTTCTTTTTTTTAAAAGTATTTGTTCAAAATGGCAAAATGGGCGAAAGCTTCTTTCACAAAGTGCAAAAAGGTGTTTGGGCTTCTTCCACGAGGAAGTTTGGTTTCAGCAGCCTCAGCCTGGGTATTTAAAAAGGGTCATTGTCATTAGATCAGAGGTGACCCTGTGAAAGGAGGGATCAGTGTAAGAATGAGGGTCCTGGGAAAAGCAGCAAAAATCTCTTCAACCCCTGCAAGAACCTGGGCACAAACCCAGAGCACCCTACATCCCACCAAGGGTGAAGGGTGCTTGTTCACTTTCGTCTCCCAATACTTCTCTCACATCATACACCAGACGAGGGCCCCACGGCCCTCCTTCACAATACCTGTTCTTTTGAGGGTGCAGGAAGTCGGGCACCTAACTGTGACCTCGCCTCAGCAAAGAAGGGTCACAACAGTTGTTTTCTTTAAAGAGTCCTACTCCGTGCTTGGACGGAGCATCATCTCATTTAACTCTCACCACAACCTCAAGGAGACCCTCGTGCAGATGAGCAAATTGAGGCAAAGAGAAGTTAAGTCAAGGGCAAGGCCTGGATGTAAACTGTGCTCTTAACCACAAGCTTTGCCGCCTACTCCATTTCAACCTCGGGAAGGCAGGGGCCAAGTTCTGGCTCTGGGCGCCCCAGAGAAGGCCACTGTCAGTGAACGTGCTTGGGAAATGACAAGATCAGGGGTAGCAGTGGACTCCAGAAATGGTCACTTTAAAATGTTGCTCAGCCGATGGGGGAGGTGTTGAGCGAGAGTTAACTGTACAGAAATGCCATCTGGCATAATTCCGTCACACAACCCGGTCGGTGTGCGCTTCCTGCGCGTCCAGATCAACAAAGGGCCTCCTGGGCACAAAAGAAGGTGCTAGGCACCGGGAGGGGGAAGGGACGGGGTTATTCTCTAGGATGGAGGGTGGGGGTCATCTCTGGCCCCAGGACCAAGGCAGGTCACCTCGTCACTTGGAAGAGGTGATCCATCCACTGCCAGGCCGCAACGGGGGGTAGAGGGTCACGCCCCCGGTCCGGGGCTGGAGGAAGGGGTAACAAATCGCTAACTACCCCCCCACCCCCGCCGGCCGCCCGCGCGCACTCACTCGACTGCACCGCGTCTCCTAAGTGCTGCTCCGATCCAAGTCCGACGACCTTCCCAGCACAAATCTCAGCCCGCCCAAGTCCCACCGCTCCCGGCCTCCAAAGCTCGCGGCTGCAAGGAAGCAACGGGGCGGTGCAGCGCGGGCCAAACCTACGATTTTCAAAACTGAAGGCTCGACCAATCCCCGGCAAGTTTGTCTGTGCGGCTGCAGAAACCTAAGCCAATCAAGTAAAAGGAAGCACCAGTCCGGCCATCTATTGGCTACTTGGATTGGCAATCTGCGGGACTAAGAGGCGGGGAAAGGAAGCTTTGAAACTTTAACCCGAACAGCTTCCGGGAACGGCGGCGCGCGGCCTAGAGAGTAAGTCGCCCGCGGTGGGGGTTGCGCGCGCAGGACCTCGCACGCCGGAACTACACGTCCCAGCGTGCACTGCGAGTGCCCTAGGGGACGTGGGAAGTGCGTGGGGCCTTAAGTCGTGGACCTGGAGGTCGTGCTCTTTCTGGGAGTCTTATGCTTTGCCATTGCCATTACTTCACCCAATTTGTCCTCTATACGAGACTCTGCCACTTTTGAGAAATAATACTTGCTATAGACTTGATAATGTTTCTTAATGATTTCAACTTAAAATTACAAACTGAAACAGCACTTACATGCAAAATTTATGATACAGTGAAATCATTTCGATGACAATTAACAATGTTTGAGTCACAGGTAAAGCCAAGTTGCTTATATGCTTCCCACGCTGTCAAATGTTAAAACAAGAATCCAGATCTCTGTTCCCACACAAATTTGCAGCAGGTGTATTTTCCAAGCTCAAACTGCAGTTCCAGCATAGTTTTTCAGACTTTGATGCAAATGCAAAGGAAATTTCCATTATTTCAAAATCCATTTAACTGTGCGATCCAGGAGTTTCCACCTAATCTCCAGTTGGGAGTGATTAATCTGCAATGTGATGACCTGCTAAAAGACAAATATCAAGAGAAGAATATAACAGATTCTACAAATGTCTTCCTGCTGATGAATATGATTGATTGAAAGCATCTGCTCAGGGGCGGATATCAGCATCTGGCAGTACATATCTGTGTGAAAAGACATTTCAAAAAGGAAGTGGGTAAAAATCTCACTGTAGATCTGCATTAACAGATGAACATCGCAATCGAGTTTTAATGATAGGGAACACTAACTGAGCCACAATTAAGAAAATATTATCCTCCACGCCTCACCCTTATCCCCAAAATAGAATTCTATTGTTATTAGTAGGCATATACCTTTAAAAATTATATTCAATTATTATTACTATATTTTGAATTACATCAATTTTTAAAACTGTAGATATTTTTTTCCTCTCTTGTTAGGTGAGTACCTACGTAATATCCGAGATTTTGCCTCCTGGCCCACAAAAGCTGAAAGTATTTACTGTCTAGACTTTATAGAAGTTTGCTTATCCCTACGCAAGGACAACATTTCTGGAACTAAACACGGGTATCCCCTTAGGAACGTGCAACTCAGTCCAGGGGACACGTGACCGCAGCTCCTAGCCACGCAATGATACTTTGCCCACCGGGCAGCTGCCAACGAGAGGCTGCTGGACTGGAGTTAAAGCCCAGCGGGGCAGACGGCGCACGCGCAGCCGAGTCTCCCGCAGGCACGTCAGCGCAGGCGCAGGTGGTGAGAAGCCGCTGATTGGGAGCCTGACTGCTGAGGTGCTAAGAGCACGTTCCAGGCACTCTAGTTTCCAGGCGGTTTAGTTTCCAGGCTGTTTGTGCCGGAGGATCCGGCGACCAGCGAAGGACGGGCTACCCTTGATGGGTCTTCATGCTGCGGGTGGTGGATGGACCTGGGGGCAGGCCCTGGCTTCTTGGACACCTCAGATTATTCTGAATGAGGGTTTCTTTTTCTTTTCTCTCCCTCCCAACCTCCCTCCCTCTCTCCCTTCCTTCTTTCCAACATTTTAATTGTGAAATATAGCACACATCTAGAAAAAGGCACAAAACTGAGATATACAGCTTATTAGTGTGTCAAAATCATTCCTTAAAAACCACCTCCCACGTCAAGAAATAGAGCTTGGCCGGCTTCCCAGAAACCCCCCTGCTCCCTCCCCCAAAGGAAAACCTTTAAAAAAGTATGGTAATCATTGTATTGTATTGCTTGTACAGTAGTCTCCCCTTATCCATGGTTTCACTTTCCGTGTTTCAATTACTGGGGTCAAATGCAGTCTAAAAATATTACATGGAAAATTCCAGAAGTAAATAATTCATAAGTTTTAAATTGTGCTGTGTTCAGAGTGGGGTGTTGAAATCTCACACCACCTGCTCTATCCAGCTGGTGACAAGAATCAACCCTTGTCCTGTGTATCCCACCCATTAGTCACTTACTGTCTTGGTTAGAGGATCAACTGTCGAGGTATCGCAGTGCTTGTGTTCAAGTGACCCTTATTTTACTTAATAATGGCCCCAAAGAGTAGTGATGCGAGCAATTCGGATATGACAAAGAGAAGCCACAAAGTGCTTCCTTTAAGTGAAAGGTGAAAGTTCTCAATTTAATAAGGAAAAAAAATCGTGTACTAAGATTACTAAGATCTATGGTAAGAATGAATCTTCTATCTGTGAAGTTGTGAAGAAGGAAAAAGGAACTCGTGCTAGTTTTGCTGTCACACCTCAAAGTGCAAATGTTACAGCCACAGTGCCCAATGACTGCTTAGTTAGGTTGGAAAAAGCATTAAATTTGTACAATAAGATATTTTGAGAGACCACATTCACATAGCTTTTATTACAGTATATTGTTATAATTGTTCTATTTTATTATTGTCAGTCTCTTACGGTGCCTAATTTATAAATTAAACTTTATCATAGGTATGTATGTATAGGAAAAAACTTGGTATATATAGAGTTTGGTACTGTCTGAGGTTTTAGGCATCCACTGGGGATCTTGGAAGGTATCCCCCATGGATAAGGGGGACTACCGTATAGATTTACCACCCCAAAACATGCATCTCTCAACATTATAGTTTTGTTTGTGTTTAAAAAAAAATAAAGTGTTACACAGTTTGCTCTTGTGTCTGGCATCTTTTGCTCAATATTATGTGAGATTCATCCATGCTGTTGTTCGTGGCTCTAGTTCCTTCATTCTTATTGCTGCTGTATAAAAGTACAATTTATGAGTATTTTGCAATTTTGATTCATTCTACTGATGATGGATATTTGGGATACGGATTTTCCCCCCAAATTTCTGCTATTATGAATAGCGCTGCTATACATCTTTTAACACTCTCAACAGCTCTTGGGGAAAAAAATAGCATTATCCCTTTTTAGGGTTGAGGAAAACCATCTCAGAAAGGTTAAGTCATTTCCTCAAGACTATGACACTAGTGAGTGGGGGAGTCAGATTTTAACTGCAGACTCTGCCTCCTGAGAAGCTTCCAGAATCTTTCTGTGTAGAAGTTACTAGAGGAGTGTGGAAGTTAGCGGCACCTCTCAGGGAGGACCTCTGATCAGCTACCAGTGCCAGGGGCTAGCCCTCCTTGTTCTTTTGTTTTAACCAACTTTATTGAGGTATAATTATATATGACTATATTTTATTTTTAATTTTATTATTTATTGAGGTATAGTTGATTTACAATGCTGTGTTAGTTTCTGGTGTACAGCAAAGTGATTCAGTTATACATATACATTCTTTTTTGTACTCTTTTCCATTATTGTTTATTACAGGATACTGAATATAGTTCCCTGTGCTATACAGTAGGACCTTGTTTATATGACTATATTTTAAATGTCCAGCTCAGTGAGTTTGGGCAAATGTAGGCACCTGTGATCAAAATAAGCACACTTCCAGCCCCTCAGAAATGTCCCCCCTGCCGCTTTGTACTGCAGAATGGGCTTTGTGTCTCACTCCTTCCATTCAGCTTTATGTTTTGGGGAATCCCCCATATTGTGGGTCTCAGTATTTGGTTCCCTTTTTATTGCTGAATAATATTAAGTTGTGTAAATATACCACAACGTGTCTATTCATTCATCATTTGGGCTGTTTCCAGTGTGGGGCTATTATGAAGAAAGCTGCTATGAACATTCATAGAGAACTCTTTGTGGACTTACGTTTACGTTTGTCTTGTGTAAATAGGCAGGAGTCGAATTGCTGAGGCGTATAGCTAACGTATGTGGAACTTTATAAGATACAGTTTTCCAAAGTTGTTGCGCCCTTTCACACTTCCACAAGCAGTCGATGCATATTCCACTTGCTCCCCATCTTCCCTACTTCGTAGAAGACCCCACAGTTTTCTGACCCTGCTCTGAAATTCCAGTCGCTCCAGCTGCCCCTAGGTCTGATACCTGCCTGTTCAGCTCAGCGGGGCTCCAGCTGGCTGCACCCCAAGGAGACAGAGGCTGAGTGGTCCTGGGGCTCAACCCCAGGTGTGCCCCTTCTCTCCAGGACTACAGTCTGCCTTCTCCTGTGGTCTAACACCTAAAAAGAGTTGCTTATATTTTTGACTCCAGCTTTACTGCTGTTTACCATAGCAGGGCTTATTCTGTACTAGTTCCTCCGTCATAGCTGGACGCCGAAGTCCTCCATGCTGTGTTTTTTTTCGGGGGGGGGGCTATATATTAAAGTCTCAAAGAATCAGTCTTTTTTGTTGTTGCTCTCTGATCCTGATGGCTGAGAAACTCATTTATATGAAATAAGAAATATGCAGACCAAAACTTATTGAAAGAGTACCTCTCAATCAACGTGCAGTGAAGAATAAATATCACCAAACGAAATCCTTGTGTAAGTGTTATCTGTGCAGTCTCCCTCCTAGCAGGGCACTGAGTGAAATCACAATCAGAAGCTCTTTTATTGAGGATTTAGTATGAGGAATCGGGGTCTTGGGTAGCCAGTTTTAGTCTGGAGGTTAATCGAGTGCGTTCTCTTTCTAAGGTACAGCAGAAGCCACGTTGTAACCCGAAGGTTGTCCTGCTAATGCAATCAGCACGGGAAATTAGACGAATGGTTAATGGCAGCCAGCTATGGCAGCCTGAGGCATCCAGCTTATAACAGGGAGAGCCTTGCTGGCGGGTTCAGAAATACAGAAGGTCCGCCATACTCCCTGAATACATACCTCAATTAAAGAGTTGGGAGACCAGCAGGGGGAGCTCTCACACCCTGCAGCAACAGCGGAGCCCAACAGAAAGAAGGAAAGACTCCTCTTTCCTGGCAAGGACTCAGCCAATGAAAAGCCACGGACCCTTTGTTTACACTAGCCCTCCCAACTTCCTTTCCTTCCCTATAAAGATGATCTCTTTTCCCTTGCTGTGTGGGGACTTGCACAGAGCTCACCATCGAGGCCGACCCTAAATTGCAATTCTCTGCTATCCCGAATAAACACATCCTGGCTGGAAAAATATCTGGCAGTCTATTTGTTTCAGGTCAACAGAGAGAACCTTTCCTTTGGAACAGGAAATGCTTAAAGTTGGTGACTAAAACTCATCCTTCCTTGGATAGGAAGCGTACAGCCCTGGAATGGGAAGCATTGGCCACTTATGTTCCTTTTGCTTTGCTTGGGGGACTTTGCTTGTCTCCGCTCTGATCCCTTATGAGTGGTCTTAGAGTTGAGCTCACAGACGGCAGCCCCATTTTCCTCATTTAAGGTTTGTAAGGCCCTCCTCTCTGTAGCTTCAAGGATGGAAGGTAGTCGAGCACACTAATCCTTTGTTGTGTTCTAAGGTGACACCTCTATTCTACTACAGAATATTCTATTACAGAATATCTCATCTGGGCTGCCCTGCCTTGTTTGTGCCCTAGGGCAGGGGCCCCCAACCCCCGGGCCATGGACTGGTACTGGTCCTTGGCCTCTTGGGAACCAGGCTGCACAGCAGGAGGTGAGCAGAGGGTGAGCAGGCGAAGCTTCATCTGTATTTACGGCCGCTCCCCATCGCTCGCATTACCGTCTGAGCTCTGCCTCCTGTCAGCATTATGGTGAGTTGTATAATTATTTCATTATATATTACAATGTAATAATAATAGAAATAAAGCACACAATAAATGTAATGTGCTTGAATTATCCTGAAACAATCCCCCCCTGCCCCCTTTCTGTGGAAGAATTGTCTTCCACAAAACCAGTCCCTGGTGCCAAAAAGGTTGGGGACCGCTCCCCTAGGGGTATAGCACTCTTTTCTGCCCCTGGCTGAAGGAGATACTGTATAAGGAATTCCTATTCAGAATGAGTGGTTGAACTGTGTTGCTTCCAATGAATGATTCTGAAATTCTAAATACACACACCCTTTTCACGTTTTGAAATTTCACAGTCATTGGCTACTTTGGAGAAAAGGCAACTTCGTTTGGTTCTGCAAAAATCAAAGTCTGTTTGACAAATGGAAGGTGTTTGACAGAGAAAACTGCAAAATCTGTTGTGCTAGTGATGCCATAACAAAGTACCACAAACTGAGTGGCTTAAATGACAGAAATTTATTGTCTCACCATTCTGGAGGCCAGAAGTTCAAGATGGTGTCCACAAGGTTGGTTCCTTCCGAGGACTTTGAGGGACAATCTGTTCCCTGCTGCTCTCCTGGTGCCGGGTGGTTTGCCGGGCATCCTGGCACACCCCATCTCTGTCTTCATGTTCCATGACCTCCTCCCTCTGTGCTAGCCTTATTAGGTCACGTGGCTGTGTCTGAGGCATCCTCCTGCTGCCGATGTTCCAGTGGGAGGCCGACGGACATGGGGTGGGATCTTTCTTTTCCTGCCACAGGTAATGAATAGTAGTTCCCCTGCTCTCAGGACGTCGACAGAAATAGGTGGAGTCCGCGCAGCCTAATGGAGCTGCTGTGTGATGTAGGGGCATAGGCCCTGGACTTGGGACAAAACGCCCTGGGCCCCACTGTGTGACTTCAAGTGTCAACATCCCCATCTGCAAAGTAAAGGAAGTAAAACAGGCAGCTTTTTAAGGTCCCTCCAGTATTAATGATTCTTGCAGCTGCTGGGGAATCGGGTGGTAGTCTCTGAGTCTAGAGACGAGCCCCATGCTGTGTGTCTGCTAGGAGGCCGGGAGACTGTCTGCATTGGATCCACTGCCCTTTGAGCAGGATGCCTCATTTACAGAAGTCAGTTAATGAAAAAAAAAAAAGAGGGCTTCCCTGGTGGCGCAGTGGTTGAGAATCTGCCTGCCAATGCAGGGGACACGGGTTCGAATCCTGGTCTGGGAGAATCCCACATGCCGCGGAGCAACTGGGCCCGAGCCACAACTACTGAGCCTGCGCGTCTGGAGCCTGTGCTCTGCAACAAGAGAGGCCGCGACAGTGAGAGGCCCGCTCACCGTGATGAAGAGTGGCCCCCACTTGCTGCAACTAGAGAAAGCCCTCGCACAGAAACGAAGACCCAACACAGCCAAAAATAAATAAATAATGTTTTTTTAAAAAGAGAGGGGATGGGGTAGGAATCTCTTCTTAATTTCCCCCTCACTATCAAACCACTCTAGAATAACAACTTATAAGTCGGCCATTTAAGGCAATAAGAAACACTGAGTGTTTCTCAGTTTTTTGTTTCACTGGGTGTTTTGCTGCTTTCTGCAATCAGTCTGAAATTCCCCAGACTTGACCCTTTACCCACGAGGAACCCTCTGTTTTTCTTAACATGTTGAGCTTGGAGATCACAAACTTGTTAAGTCACAGAATTTCAGACCCAGAAGGGGCTCTTTACAGTCGAGGAAACTGACCAGAGTGATAAGTGGCTGGTTAAAGGTCATATTACAATTTAGTGATAGGGCCAGCACTAGAAGCCACCGAAATCAGTTTTCTCAGCTCTATGAGAGGTGATCTCTGGAGTTCTAAAGCTTTAGGCTTAAGAGGCTGATGTATTGGTCTTCATTATCTGGCCAGTGATCTTTGCTCCTGCATGATGGTTCTAACTAATCATTAATTTTGCTTGGTAGGTTGACTCTTTTTAAAAATAACTTTATTTTTAAGTGCATTTTTAGGTTCACAGCAGAATTGAGTGGAAGATACAGAGATTTCCCATATACCTCCTGCCCCACACATGCATAGCCTTCCCAGTTGTCAACATCCCCTGCCAGACGGCACATGTGTTACAACTGATGAACCTGCATTGACACATCATTATCACCCAAAGTCTGCACCTTACATTAGGGCTCGTTCTAGTTGTTGTACGTTCTATGGATTTAGATAAAATTATAATGGTCTGTATCTGCCATTATAGAATCAAACAGAGCACTAAGAATCCTCTGTCTTTCCCTATTCATTCCTCCCTGCCAGCCACTGGTATTTTTTACCATCTTCAAAGTTTTGCCTTTACCAGAATGTCATCTAGTTGGAATCCCAGAATACATAACCTTTTCAGATTGGCTTCTTACACTTAGTAATATGCATTTAAGTTTCCCCCATGTCTTTCCATGCCCTGATAGCTCATTTCTTTTTACTGCTGAATAATATTCCATTGTCTGATGGACCACAGTTTATTTATCTATTCACCTATTGAAGGACACTTTGGTTGCTTTCAAGTTGGTTGACTTTTTGAGTGTCCAGAGACAGATTATTCAAAACTTTCCTCATCAGAATGAAATTCAATTAAGTCTCATTAAGTCCATTATCTCAAGTTAAATCTCTGATTAAATCTATTAAAGTGATGGTTCTCTGGACTTTTGGATTTCACAAAGGTGTAAAATTAACAAAAATGTTTGCGCAGCTACATTGTGTTAATTTTACTGAGTAAATATGCATGTTTTTATCTGAAACCTACAATTTATTATTATCCTACTACTATAAAAGACATTTTAACTCAAAAACTAAAGGAGTACACAATTTCAGAATACATCACTGCCGGATAAATAAGTTCCTCTTTGAAAAACTCTTGCATTGTTCTTATTTTTCTCATTTTGCACAAATCAGTAGAATCCTTGTCACCCACCAAACCCAGCCTACACATCAGCCTTGGAAACCACTGCTTTAAGGAACTAGACAACGTGACCAAAATTCCTCTACAAAAGAGTTCTTCTGCCTCTGAATGGCTCCCTTCAAGAGATCTTGGAGGCTGAAGGCATCTCCAAGCTGCAAGAGAAAACAGTGAAGGTGGGAAAGTAGGTCTTCTAAAGCTGAACTTGCAAGGAACTTCCCGGGAGAAGATTTGTAACTTCGGTTTCTATATGATAAAACACTCCTGAGACTTAAACTGCACTAGAAGTTGAATGGGGGTGGGGGGAGGGAAAAAGAGAAAACGTTTCCTTCTGTGCATGTAAACTTGCTGGACCAGTTAGAGGTAGGTTAAATCCTAGTCCGATGGTATAGACAGCTGCTGTGTGGGCCCTCACACTCAGAGTCAGCAGATGCAGAGAAGGTGGTTAAGGGACAGGTAATCATCCCAAAGAGAAATCAGAATTCCTGCTTTTGTTTACTCAGTGGCTCTTTGGCAAACGATCTAATCCCAGTCCACAGTTTTAAAGGACAGGGACTTCCCTGGTGGTCCAGTTGTTGGGACTCTGCACTTCCACTGCATGGGGCGCGGGTTCAGTCCCTGGTCAGGGAACTGGGATCCCTCTTGCAGCACAGCACGGCCAAAAAAAAAAAAAAAAAGGACATCATACAATTATTAGCAATATTCGCTCAGATAATGCTGGCTCTTCTTTTTTTTTTTTTAATATTTATTTATTTATTTATTTTGGCTGCACCGGGTCTTAGTTGCGGCACACGGGATCTTTTAGTTGAGGCATGTGTGCGGGATCTAGTTCCCCGATCAGGGATCGAACCCGGGCCCCCTGCATTGGGAGCGTGGAGTCTTAGCCACTGGACCACCAGGGAGGTCCTGGCTCTTCTTTTTAAACAATGTTCCATGGTTAACAAACCGTGTTCTTCACAGCAATTGGTGCCTTCACTTTTTCTGTCTCTTAAATTATATTGTCTGAGAAAAGATATACTTTAAAAGACAAAACAAAACAACAACAACAAAAAACAACCTTCATCCTTTTGTGGGATTTCCTGGGTATATACAAGTCAGAGTATAACTCCCAACATTCCTTTAGGTCGTAAGACTGTACCTATGTTCTGCTTTACCAATAATGCCCCATTTTGCTCTCTCTCATATACTCTGCCTCTCTTTTTCAAAGAGACAGGTAAAAATCAATCTAAGATTCTTCCCAGATAGTAGGGGCATTCAGGATGCTCCCTAGGCACTGTGTGCTCCTGGAAAAAGTAGGAGCCCAGGGAATTTCTCCCCACAGGAAAATAGGAAACCATAACCACTGGAATGGAGAGGGGTTCTTGCCATGACATCTCTCCAGAACTTGAAGTTGTGCCTGAAGATCTCATTTCCTCGGAAAAACTGAGCAAGGGGGAGAAGGTGAAATAAGAAGACAAACTGTTGAGGATTATAGTCTCTGCTACACTGTGAAGCTCTGGTGGGTCAGTGCATTTTTGCCCAAAGATAAGTACAGATTACTAGTAAAGACTTTTTCACCAGGTAGGCTCTGAGGCTCTTAGGAATGTTCTAGAATCCTTCAGGAGAATGGTATGGATAGTTCTACGGTCCCCGCAACCCGGCCTTTTGTCACCTTGAGAGCTGTGATGTTTTGTTTGCTTGTTTTTGTCTTTTTTTTAACTGGATATGAACCGGGGACTGAGAGCTGTGATGTTTCACCACTAGATTATGTTTGACCACTAGATTTTTAAATAATTAAAATAAATTTTAAGATAAACTGTAAAGTAAATGAAAATATTTAAAAATAATATATCCTCATTATAAGAACTTTGAGACAAACAGAAATAGAAAGTGATCACTGTAATCTCCCCGTCTGATCACACCATGGCTGTATTTCTTCCTATGACTCCTGGGTATCTTTTAGGCGCAGCTGTAATGGCATCCTAACTATCTCGTATTCTTCTGTTACTTGGTGTGTGTGTGTGTGTGTGTGTGTGTTACCATGTCACCACTTCATGAGTCTCACTGGCTGTGAAATTCCTTCTTGTGTGTGGCACGTTTTAGTTAAATATCTCCTTGTTGAGCTTGTGGACAGTATGGCTTTTGTTTTTGTTGTTAATCACCAGAAATCTATGAAAGTGTTCATTCTGCCAGGCCCTTGCCTATGTTAGCCACTGTTTTGTTCAAAATCTTTATTAATTGAATGAAAATAGCAGCTCATGTTTAATACGTATTTCTTTGATTACCGGTGAAGTTGAACACTTTCCCATATTCTTTTGTTTGCACCTTGTGGGTTTTTTAAAATTAATTTATTTAATTAATTAATTTATTTATTTTTGGCTGCATTGGGTCTTCATTGCTGTGCGCAGGCTTTCTCTGGTTGCGGTGAGTGGGGGCTACTCTTCCTTGAGGTGCACAGGCTTCTCATTGTGGTGGCTTTTCTTGTTGCGGAGCACGGGCTCTAGGCACGTGGGCTTCAGTAGTCGTGGCACGCAGGCTCAGTAGTTGTGGCTCATGGGCTTAGTTGCTCTGCAGCATGTGGGATCTTCCTGGAGCAGGGCTCGAATCCGTGTCCCCTGCATTGACAGGCGGATTCTTAACCACTGTGCCACCAGGGAAGCCCCCACCTTGTGTTTTGGTGACATCCTGGTTAAGTCCTTCAGGCAGAACCAATTAGAAAGATGATTCCCATTGATAATCTTTTAGAGATTAGCAGTAAACGTTCAAAGGGGGAGCATTCCATAGAGAGTGAGAGTGAGAGGGCTAAAATACATGATAGTAATTATCAAATATTCTACTTTAAATACAATTATAAATAGATGAAATGTTATTTTAAAATGAAAGACTAGTAAGTCAGAGAAAGACAAATATCATAGGATATCACTTATATGTGGAATATAAAAAAATGATACAAATGAACTTATTTACAAAACAGAAACAGACTCACAGACTTAGAAAACAAACTTATGGTTACCAAAGGGGAAAGGTGGGAGTAGGGATAAATTAAGAGTTTGGGATTAACATATACACACTACTATATATAAAATAGATAATCAACAAGGACCTACTGTATAGCATAGGGAACTCTACTCAATACTCTGTAATAACCTAAATGGGAAAAGAATCTGAAAAAGAATGGATATATGTATATGTATAGCTGAATCACTTTGCAGTACACCTGAAACTAACACAACATTGTAAATCAACTATACTCTAATATAAAATAAAAATTAGGGACTGCCCTGGTGGCGCAGTGGTTAAAACTCTGTGCTCCCAATGCAGGGGGCCTGGGTTTGATCCCTGGTCGGGGAACTAGATCCCACATGCCTGCCACAACTAAGAGTTCTCATGCCACAACTAAGGAGCCCACATGCCACAATAATGGAGCCCGCCTGCCGCAACTAAGACCGGTGCAACCAAATAAATAAATGAATATTTTAAAAATAAATAAATAAAATAAAGTAAAAATTAAATTAAAAAATAAAATAAAATGAAAGACTGAAACACCTCCCCCTCTTTGTTCTCAGAGTAGTTTTAATTTGGTTCAGCACATATACTTGACGTTCAATGCATCTCCATGTGAATTGAACTAGTTAATTTTTTGTCTACTTCCTCTCATGGTCAGTGAAGACCAGAAAGCAGTTACATACAATGCTATTAACTGAGGGCCCCTCTGAATAAAAGATTCACATATTCAAAGATTCCAAAAGGGGACTTCCCTGGTGGCACAGTGGTTAAGAATCCACCTGCCAATGCAGGGGGCCCGGGTTCGATCCCTGGTCCAGGAAGATCCCACGTATGCACCACATGTGCACCACAACTACTGAGCCCGCACACCTAGAGCCCATGCTCCGCAACAAGAGAAGCCACTGCAATGAGAAGCCCGTGCACCACAACGAAGAGTAGCCCCCGCTCGCAGCAATTAGAGAAAGCCTGCGTGCAGCAATGAAGACCCAAAACAGCCAAAAATAAATTAATTAATTAAAAAAAAAAGATTCCGAAGGTATAATCCTAGGTCCTTTTCTGCTGCTGTTGAATGTCCTTCGTCTGGTTTGAAGGCTGTCTGACTGGCCTTACCCTCAGATTTCTGACATCACTCTTCTGCCACATTGTCACCTTTGTTTGCACCTTTTCAGTTTATCACACCATATATTCTTTCTCAGATAATGGATATTTGTTTTATATTACTAACTGACATCTACTGGTACTGCCTGTGTCAGGCATGGGGCTGAGTACTTTTCAGGCATTACTCATTTAATCTTTACAACACCCTATATGGTAGTTACTAGTATTATTCCCAGTTTACAAATGTGGGCAGAGTCTCAAAGAGATGAGCCAACTTGCTCTGGACCCAGAGGAGGTGCCTGGGGAGTGGCCGGGATTTGAACTCAGGTGCTGATTCTAGAGCTACTAAAACATGTCACCTCAAACCTGCAGTTCAACCCCAAAGGTCCTGAAAAAGTACTGTACTCTGATATCTCATGCCATATGGCTGAACACTTGTACATAGTAGATGCTCATTAAAATGCTTGCTGAGGGGCTTCTCTGGTGGCGCAGTGGTTAAGAATCCACCTGCCAATGCAGGGGACACGGGTTTGAGCCCTGGTCCAGGAAGATCACACATGCTGCGGAGCAACTAAGCCCGTGCGCTACAACTACTGAGCCTGCACTCTAGAGCCCGTGAGCCACAACTACTGAAGCCCACGTGCCTAGAGCCCCTGCAACAAGAGAAGCCACCGCAGTAAGAAGCCCGCACACCGCAACGAAGAGTAGTCCCTGCTCTCAGCAACTAGAGAAAACCCGCGTGCAGCAGCGAAGACCCAATAAGCCAAAAATTAAATAAATGAATAAATAAATAAATTTATTTAAAAAAATCCTTGCTGAGTAAAAAGAGGATCTACCTGTTTAAAAGATTTTATGTCTCCAAACGAGGTAGTTTCTCTGCCTCTCTACAAACTATAAACTCATCGTTGAGGATTCATAGGAAAATACCTTGGGGCTGCAGTGGACTAGAGCATCTGAGTCTTTGGAATGACCTGAATGAGAAGAGAACAGAATTTTTGACCTGAGAAACTCTTTAGTACAGAAAAACCAATAAATTGTGGATAAACTGTGTAGTGGGAATATAGCCAAGGGTAGGATACTTAACATCCCTCAACTTTCAAAGACAAAATTTCGTCCTGTTTTCTAGGTGAAATGATGTTCATGTTGTAGCCTGCGAATTGCTTCCCTGTTTGGACCTGACTCATCTGGGTCTGTCTGTGGGTAGTGTGGCCTCTCAGGACATTTTTATACACTTGGCAAAGGGACCACCTTTTCAAGCTTGAACCTTAAAATCCCAGTGAGATCTTCCTAACAAACGGGCTCCAAGGTAAGGACTTACCCCTTTTCCCTAACAAAGTCCAGACTGCAGTGTTGGTAACCTCCTGCCAAATTCAAACAGGACCTCAGCATCCTGGGGTCCCCTGGAACCACTTCATTGATCTCTTTGGGCAAACTAAACATGCTCAGTTTAAAATGCAGTGAAGCTCACCACTGTCCTTTGTTTTGGAGAGTCTTATTTTTGCATAAGTTGTCCATCCTGTACAGGCTGCTAACTACTGTGTATTCCCCTTGCCCCTATGACTGCTGGTGTAAATAAACTGCGTCTCCCCATTGGTAAACAATGATAATAAACAAAATTTTAAAAAATGAAAAACAAAAACTAAACGTGCTCAGTTTAAAGTCTTTGTCAGATTATTTTATTAGACTAATTTCATCTGAAATAAACTCATATTCTAATTACTGATTTTGTTGACTGCCTTAGTATTACATCTTTTCAGTGTTTCTTGTTTGTTTGTTTGTTTTTGCGGGACGCTGGCCTCTCACTGTTGTGGTCTCTCCCGTTGCGGAGCACAGGCTCCGGACGCGCAGGCTCAGCGGCCATGGCTCACGGGCCCAGCCGCTTTGCGGCACGTGGGATCTTCCCGGACCGGGGCACGAACCCATGTCCCCTGCATCGGCAGGCGGATTCTCAACCACTGCGCCACCAGGGAAGCCCCTCCGTGTTTTATAATACTGGTTTATGGACCATGTTCAGAGTTTGTGTGTTTCTCTTTGTCTCTCTCTTTCTGTGCTCACCCCTCCCAGTTTTATGCTTTTGCGTTTGCCTCCCTCCCATCCTCAAGGCTCTAGTCCAGAACTGGCTCTTATTATGACAATTGGGCTGCCCCACTGAGCGATTAAGGATGACACAGATCCAGGCACTGAGCCAGCAGGCAGCCTGGCTCACTCCCTGGACTGCAGGCTGAAACCTGGTCGACCCACGTCCCTGGACTTGCAGCTTGTTATACACCTTAGCCCAGGCAGGTTTCAGCAACAATTTAGTTCAGCCCCGAGCCTAGCCTGGCCCAGCCCACAACTTTAAGCAGGGATCCAGCTCCATCCCCCATCTAATTTGAGACTTTTAGTTCCCATGACCCCCCCCTCCAGGAATGAAAATTGGGGCTCCCACTGAATGTCTGGGCCTGGAGCTCTTCAGCCCACTTACTGCAGTGCATTTTCATCCTGCTTCTCATCCGTGGTTCTGAGCCCCCCATATGCAGAATAATGGCCCGTAGAGGTGTCCACATTCTAATTCCAGGAACCTGTGAGTATGCTACCTTACATGGCAAAGGGGAGTTTGCAGATGGGATTGAGTTCAGCATCTTGACATGGGGAGATTGTCTTGAATTCTGCCAGTGGGTTGATGTGATCACAGGGGTTCCTTATAACGAAAAGGGGGAGACAGGAGAGTCAGAGAAGATGTGACGATGGAAACAGCAGAGGTCAGAGAAAGAGATTTGAAGATGCTACACTGCTGGCTTTGAAGATGAAGGATGGGGCCAGAGCCAAGGGATGCAGGCAACCTCTAGAGGCTGCAAGGGAACAGATTTTCCCCGCGAGTCTTCAGAGTGAACGCAGGCCTGATGACACCTTGATTTTGAGCTCAGTGAGACCTAATGTGCACTTCTGACCTCCAAAACTGTAAGATGAATTTGTGTTGTTTTACGCCACAAAGTTTTCAGTAATTTGTTACAGCAGTAATAGGAAACTATCTTTGTTTTTCTGATGTTGCTGCTCTGTTTTCTTTTTGATTATTTTAAACCTCCCCCTCCTTTTCTGTGTGTGGAGCTGAGAAAGACTGTCAACCGTGCATTTGCCCCCAAGTGGACCCTTTCTCTAGAAATAAGTGGTGACCATTTATTAAAGTGGGAACAGATTGGTAGTGACAGGAGTGTGTAGAATGCTAGCTAGTGTACTTTCAGCATTTTTTTTCAAGTACTTTAAAAAAAGTTTTTTCTAAATTACACATATACCATGTATGCACCTATAAACCTAACATTGTACGGCCATAAATGAATTGCCGGACTGTTTTTGAAATAGCTGTAACCTGATAGTGCAAGTACTAGACAAAAAATAATTGAAATCTGAGCTATCTTTTTATCCCTGCCATCTAGTCCCTGTGAATTAAAGAAATAACTCACCTTCTCTAAGACTTCCCTTTTCACTGTCTGCCTCTTTCAGAGTTTGTGGGAGTAATAACAATATTTAAAGGCTTTTAAGCAATTAGAATTGTTTTCTTGTTATCAGATTGGTGATGCTTCTATAAGAAAACCATTGTATACGTTATCTATCGCTGCAAAACAAACTACCCCAAAGCTTAGTGACTTAAAACAAAACAAATATTTATTATCTCACATCATCTCACATCATTTTTGTGGGTCAGGATTTCAAGAGCAGCTTGTCTGGGTAGATCTGGCCCCAAGTCTCTCATGAGGTTGTGGTCATGGTGTCGGATATGGTGCAGTTGATCTGAAGTTTGATTAAGGCCGAGGTTCTACTCCCAAAGTGACTCGCTCACATGGGTGACAAGTTAGTGCTAACTATTGGCAGGAAGTCATGGCTCATCTCAAGGATCTCCCCATAGGGCTGCTGAGTGCGTTTACCACCTGGCAGCTGGCTTCCCACAGGGCAAGCAGTTCAAGAGAGAGCAATGCAGAAACCACAGGGCCTTTTATGACCTAGTTCAGAAGTCACGTGGTATCGTGTCCACACAGCCAACTGGCTACACAGGTCAGCCCTGCTCAGCATGGAGTGGACTATAGAAGGGCATGAATAACAGGACCACTGGGGGGCTATCTTAGAGGCTGCCTAGAAGGAGAAGGTTCTATCTAGTCTTCAGCCTTAAAGCCTTCCTTATCTCAGAAATCCCTAGAGAGGCAGAGTAGGAAGGAAATTCCAAGGTTAGTCCAAACATCTAGCTCACAGGAATCACATCTTTGAAATCACATCACCTAAAACTCTCTACTGATAGTTTAACACTGAGTTGCCTAAGCCTTGTCTCATTTGCATTAGAGCCTCCCGTATCCCCCAGGAGCAGAAACCCTGCCCTGTGCTTCCGAAGCTCTTAGGACGTCTCGCCTGCTCCTTGGCACAGAGTTAGGAATACATACATTTCTGTAAACTTGACAAATTGTCAACGGGCATTTGAAGAGTAACACATGGGTTAATATCCAGCCCCCCTCCCCCCCACCCACCCCGCCCTCTTAATTTGATGTTTCTGTGTGTTTTGAAAGCTGGGGCTTATGGGAGTGGCTGACTCCATAAGAATTTTAGGAGAAGTCAGTTGTAGGGTGAATCTCTCCACGCTGAGGTTGAATTTGGAGTCCAAATAGGAGCCAAATGGGGGTATATACAGAACCGTAAATGTCGCCAGCGTCCTTGCCCAGGGATGCTAGTGAAGGAAGCACATTGGACAGAAGCAATATGTGTAAACAGAGAGACAGGATGTCAAAGGTGGTGGAGACACAGCTGCACCTGCTGTGGGATTCTTCGGCAAGTCCCCAAATCACCTAAACTTTCTGGGTGTGGCTTCCTTATTATTTAATTGGGATAATAATGCCCACGTGTTTTCAAAGATGTGAAGCAACTGGACCTCTCTACTGGAAGGACCGTAAATAGTTATAATCACTTTACAGAGCGCTGGCAATATCCAGTATAGCTAACGATGTAATACCCACCCCATGAGAGACACCCCAGCAATTCTATTCTTGGTCTGACCTTGGAGCAGAAGTTCTCAGCCCTGATTGCATGTTAGAACCACCTGGGGGAGTTGGGGTTTTTTTAAGTGCTAATGTCTCAGCTCTACCCTCAGGGATTAAGATTTCATCAGTTCTGGGATGAGGCCCAGAAAATGGTTTTTTACAAAGCTCCCAAGGCTATTCTAATGTGCACTCTGGCAGAGAGAAACTCACACAAAGAGACATCCACCTGGCACCAAATATACACGTAAAACCAAGGGGGATTAAGCATCTAAATGTAAAAAGTCAATCTTTAAAATTCTTTTGAAAAGGTAAAAACTACCACATGACCTTGGGATATGGAAGGATCTCATGAGATTCGAAATGCATACACCATAAAAGGTAATACATTTGCCTTTGATGTGTAAAAATCTTGTGTTTGAAAAGATGCCATAAACAAAGAGAACAGATAAGCCACAGCTGAAAGAAGTAATTTGAGAATCAGATAACCAAACAAAAGATTAGTATTCAGAGTATAAAAGAATTCAATCGTGTTAGTAAGAAAAAGGTGAATTACCTATAAATGCTCCAACCAAAAGACACAGGCCCGATGAATGGATACAAAAACAAGACCCATATATGTGCTGTCTACAAGAGACCCACTTCAGACCTAGGGACACATACAGACTGAAAGTAAGGGGATGGAAAAAGATATTCCATGCAAATGGAATCAAAAGAAAGCTGGAGTAGCAATACTCATATCAGATAAAATAGACTTTAAAATAAAGAATGTTACAAGAGACAAGGAAGGATACTACATAATGATCAAGGGATCAATCCAAGAAGAAGATATAACAATTATAAATATATATGCACCCAACATAGGAGCACCTCAATACATAAGGCAACTGCTAACAGCTATAAAAGAGGAAATCGACAGTAACACAATAATAGTGGGGGACTTTAACACCTCACTTACACCAATGGACAGATCATCCAAAATGAAAATAAATAAGGAAACAAGAGCTTTAAATGATACAATAGACCAGATAGATTTAATTGATATTTATAGGACATTCCATCCAAAAACAGCAGATTACACTTTCTCCTCAAGTGCACATGGAACATTCTCCAGGACAGATCACATCTTGGGTTGCAAAGCAAGCCTCAGTAAGTTTAAGAAAATTGAAATCATATCAAGCGTCTTTTCTGACCACAACGCTATGAGATTAGAAATCAATTACAGGGAAAAAAACCGTAAAAAACACAAATACATGGAGGCTAAACAATAGGTTACTAAATAACCAAGAGATCACTGAAGAAATCAAAGAGGAAATCAAAAAATACCTAGACACAAATTACAATGAAAACACGACGATCCAAAACCTAGGGATGCAGCAAAAGCAGTTCTAAGAGGGAAGTTTATAGCAATACAAGCCTACCTCAAGAAACAAGAAAAATCTCAAATAAACAATCTAACCTTACACCTAAAGGAACTAGAGAAAGAAGAACAAACAAAACCCAAAGTTAATAGAAGGAAAGAAATCATAAAGATCAGAGCAGAAATAAATGAAATAGAAACAAAGAAAACAATAGCAAAGATCAATAAAACTAAAAGCTGGTTCTTTGAGAAGACGAAAAAAATTGATAAACCATTAGCCAGACTCATCAAGAAAAAGGGGGAGAGGAATCAAATCAATAAAATTAGAAATGAAAAAGGAGAAGCTATAACAGACACCACAGAAATGCAAAGCATCCTAAGAGACTACTACAAGCAACTCTATGCCAATAAAATGGACAACCTGGGCTTCCCTGGTGGCGCAGTGGTTGAGAGTTCGCCTGCCAATGCAGGGGACATGGGTTCGTGCCCCGGTCCAGGAAGATCCCACATGCCACGGAGCGGCTGGGCCCGTGAGCCATGGCTGCTGAGCCTGCACATCTGGAGCCTGTGCTTTGCAACAGAAGAGGCCACAACAGTGAGAGGGCCGCGTACCGCAAAAAAAAAAAAAAAAAAAAAAAAAGGACAATCTGGAAGAAATGGAAAAATTATTAAGAAGGTATAACCTTCCAAGACTGAACCAGGAAGAAATAGAAAATATGAACAGACCAATCAAAAGTAATGATATTGAAACTGTGATTAAAAATCTTCCCACAAACAAAAGTCCAGGACCGGATGGCCTCACAGGTGAATACCATCAAACATTTAGAGAAGAGCTAACACCCATCCTTCTCAAACTCTTACAAAAAATTGCAGAGGAAGGAACACTCCCAAACTCATTCTGTGAGGCCACCATCACCCTGATACCAAAACCAGACAAAGATACTACAAAAAAAGAAAATTAAAGACCAATATCACTGATGAATATAGATGCAAAAATCCTCAACAAAATACTAGCAAACAAAATCCAGCAACACATTAAAAGGATCATACACCATGATCAAGTGGGATTTATCCCAGGGATGCAAGGATTCTTCAATATACGCAAATCAATCAGTGTGATACACCATATTAAAAAACTGAAGAAGAAAAACCATATGATCATCTCAATAGATGCAGAAAAAGCTTTTGACAAAATTCAACACCCATTTATGATAAAAACTCTCCAGAAAGTGGGCATAGAGGGAACCTACCTCAACATAATAAAGTCCATATATGACAAACCCACAGCAAACATCATCCTCAGTGGTGAAAAACTGAAAGCATTTCTTCTAAGATCAGGAACAAGACAAGGATGTCCACTCTCACTACTATTATTCAACATAGGTTTGGAAGTCCTAGCCGTGGCAAGAGAAGAAAAAGAAATAAAAGGAATACAAATTGGAAAAGAAGAAGTAAAACTGTCACTGTTTGCAGATGACATGATACTATACATAGATAATCCTAAAGATGCCACCAGAAAACTACTAGAGCTAATCAATGAATTTGGTAAAGTTGCAGGATACAAAATCAATGCACAGAAATTTCTTGCATTCCTATACTAATGATGAAAAATCTGAAAGAGAAATTAAGGAAACACTCCCATTTACCATTGCAACAAAAAGAATAAAATACCTAGGAATAAACTTACCTAGGGAGACAAAAGACCTGTATGCAGAAAACTATAAGGCACTGATGAAAGAAATTAAAGATGATACAAACGGATGGAGAGATATACCATGTTCTTGGATTGGAAGAATCAATATCGTGAAAATGCCTCTACTACCCAAAGCAATCTACAGATTCAGTGCAATCCCTATCAGATTATCAATGGCATATTTTACAGAACTGGAACAAAAAAATCTTAAAATTTGTATCGAGACACAAAAGACCCCGAATAGCCAGAGCAGTCTTGAGGGAAAAAAATGGAGCTGGAGGAATCAGACTCCCTGACTTCAGACTATACTACAAAGCTACAGTAATCAAGACAATATGGTACTGGCACAAAAACAGAAATATAGATCAGTGGAACAGGATAGAAAGCCCAGAGATAAACCCACACACCTATGGTCAACTAATCTGTGACAAAAGAGGCAAGAATATACAATGGAGAAAAGACAGTCTCTTCAATAAATGGTGGTGGGAAAACTGGACAGCTATATGTAAAAGAATGAAATTAGAACACTCCCAAACACCATACACCAAAATAAACGCAAAATGGATTAGAGACCTAAATGTAAGAAGGGACACTATAAAACTCTTAGAGGAAAACATAGGAAGAACACTCTTTGACATAAATCACAGCAAGATCTTTTTTGATCCACCTCCTAGAGTAATGGAAATAAAAACAAAAATAAACAAATGGGACCTAATGAAACTTAAAAGCTTTTGCAACGCAAAGGAAACTACAAAGAAGACAAAAAGACAACCCTCAGAATGGGAGAAAATACTTGCAAACGAATCAATGGACAAAGGATTAATCTCCAAATTATATAAACAGCTCACTATTAAAAAACAAACAACCCAATCCAAAAATGGGCAGAAGACCTAAATAGACATTTCTCCAAAGAAGACATACAGATGGCCAAGAAGCACATGAAAAGCTGCTCAACATCACTAATCATTAGAGAAATGCAAATCAAAACTACAACGAGGTATCACCTCACACCAGTTAGAATGGGCATCATC
Organism: Globicephala melas; assembly: GCF_963455315.2. Taxonomy (NCBI): domain Eukaryota; kingdom Metazoa; phylum Chordata; class Mammalia; order Artiodactyla; family Delphinidae; genus Globicephala; species Globicephala melas. The sequence continues at coordinate 9,352,143 of NC_083321.1, forward strand.
AGAAAATCTACAAACAACAAATGCTGGAGAGGGTGTGGAGAAAAGGGAACCCTCTTGCACTTTTGGTGGGAATGTAAATTGATACAGCCACTATGGAGAACAGTATGGAGGTTCCTTAAAAAACTAAAAATAGAATTACCATATGACCCAGCAATCCCACTACTGGGCATATACCCAGAGAAAACCACAATTCAGAAAGACACATGCACCCCAATATTCATTGCAGCACTATTTACAATAGCCAGGTCATGGAAGCAACCTAAATGCCCATCGACAGATGAATGGATAAAGAAGATGTGGTACATATATACAATGGAATATTACTCAGCCATAAAAAGAAACGAAATTGGGTCATTTGTAGAGACATGGATGGATCTAGAGACTGTCATAAAGAGTGAAGTAAGTCAGAAAGAGAAAAACAAATATTGTATATTAATGCATATATGTGGAACCTAGAAAAATGGTACAGATGAACCAGTTTGCAGGGCAGAAATTGAGACACAGATGTAGAGAACAAACGTAGGGACACCAAGGGGGGAAAGTGGTGGTGGGGTGATGATTTGGGAGATTGGGATTGACACGTATACACTGATGTGTATGGATAACTAATAAGAACCTGCTGTATAAAAAAATAAAATAAAATTAAAAAAAAAACAGAAGAAGAAAAAGATGAATTATCTAATTACCATTACTTTTTGTAAGGAGATTAGGTAAATAAAATGGGCAGAATTATATAGGGAACTTTTCAGCAGTAAAAAAAAATGAATCAACTATGTATTAACATATATACACATTTACATATGTGCATACATACATATGTATTAACATAAATAACTCTTAAGACAATGTTGATCAATAAAATCAAGACCTTCAGAATGATACCATATGACGCCAATTTCCTGAAAAAAATTGAAACACACAAGTCAACACTATATGTGTTCATTAATAAAGACTGTACAAGTATAAATACACACATGGGTCTGAAAAACACTATCCTGAGTTTTATTTTTACCTCTAAGCAGAAAGGGAAATAGGATTGGGATTTCAAATAAATCTATAATATTTTAGGTGTTCAACTGAATCATAAATACATGAATGTCTATTGTATCATTATCTATGCTTTTTTGTGTGCTTAAAAATATTATAGGGACTTCCTTTGTGGCGCAGTGGTTACGAATCCGCCTGCTAATGCAGGGGACACGGGTTTGTTCCCACATGCCACAGAGCAACTAAGCCCGTGTGCCATAACTACTGAGCCCGCGTGCTGCAACTACTGAAGCCCACGCACCTAGAGCCCGTGCACCACAAGAGAAGCCACCACGACAAAGAGTAGCCCCCCACTCGCCACAGCTAGAGAAAGCCCACGTGCAGCAACAAATACCCAACGCAGCCAAAAATAAATAAATAAATAAATTAAAATATTATAAAAATTATTGAAAAATCTAAAATTAGTTATAGCGTCTTTGGGGGCTAATCCTCTAGAACCACAACAGACTTTTTGGTGTGAAATCTTGATCCGATTATCCTGGTTTTGTAAATTGTCACTTTAAAAAGAAAGCTCGTGACCCTGTAAGAGAAACGAAGGCAGAAAGTCTTTAGTTCATAGAGTAAATATTGGGGTTTTAGCTTCCTATACGAGGCGCCGTTTGGGGGCGCCAGAGGACAGCACAAGCCAGCCGATCCCAGCTTCTCCCAGGGGAACAGAACGCCGGGTTCACCTGTTCCACACTGGTTAATAATCAAACATCTGGTGGGTTCTTACCTCCCGAAGTGTCTTGTGATGACGGAAGCGCGTGCTGTCTTTAACGCCCTGGACTTGATATAGTAAGGGTTTGCGGAGCCCCTGAAATGCAGCTCATTTTTGACCTGAGCACTTAGAACTTTGCAAGCTGAGTCAGGTGGCAATGGTCCTTCCACTGCATAGGGTTATGGAAAATTAATCTGGCTGAAACTCCGTACTTTCTGACACCCCCAGGATCCTCTTGAGCAGGAAATGAGGCTGCTTGATGAATGTGCTTTTTTCACCTCTTGAGGAATTGCCATATATTAAAAATAATTTAAAAGAAAAACTGGATGATCGAGGTTGTTACCCAATATTACAAAGAAAATTGCATGTAGATAGGTTGATGCCTGGTGAAAATGGAGTGTGAACGGCTTTCCTTACCTAATCGGAGGGTCTTCTGAGAGGTCCTGTTAAAATCATCCAGCCAAGTTAGGAGGAATTCTTCCCATTTTATAGCAAATGAAGAGAAAAGATCACCAAGAAGTCCCCTCCCCTGGGTCCCCTAGACCAGTGCTGTCCATTAGAACGTTCGTGATGATGGAAATGTTCACATTTATGATGTACAATGAAGGAGCCACTAGCCATGTGTGGCTGCAGCATGCTGAACTATGGCTAGAATGAAGAATAAAATTTTACATTTTATTTAATTTTAGTTCTCTTCAATTTAAGTGACCACATGTGGCTGGTGGCTACTGAATTGGACAGTGCAAGTCTAGATATTTTTAAATGTTTATTTTCGTGTTGTACCACTAATATATGCACTAAAGAAAATGAGATGCATGTTAAATTCAAATTTGGGTGTATATACTTCTAACGTTTTCCCTACTGATGTCAAATGTACTTATAGAGACACACGTTTTTCTTTTCAAAAGTGGGATCATACTTAACATATTGCTTTTAATGTTTTAAAAAAGTAATACACAGGGAACATCTCCCCATACCAGAGCTTTATATAATTTTTAGTACCTGGAGTATCCTCTGTTGAGTGATAATAATGGACAGTTATTATTCTAAGCACATTGACCGCGTTATCTCATGTGATCCTCAAAACCCCATGAGGTAGATATCAGCCCATTTTACAGATGAATTCTCTGAAATACATAAAGATTAACGTGTACTTTGCAAAACTCAAGCAGAGGCGGTGGGAGAGTCAGGGTTTCAAGGCTCCCAAACAGGTGGGCCGACTTCAGAGCCTGCTGCAGAATCTCTCTGCTTTAAATAAAGTTTTTTATTTTTTAATTAATTAATTACGTATAGGGTGGATAAACAACAAGGTCCTACTGTATAGCACAGGGAACTATATTCAATATCCTATGATAAACCATAATAGAAAAGAATATGAAAAAGAATGTGTGTGTGTGTGTATATATATATCTCTGAATCACTTTGCTGTACAGCAGAAATTAACATAACATTGTCAATCAACTATACTTCAGTTTTAAAAAGAAAACCCATTTCAGCTCCTTACACTAGTAAGATGGTAAAGGTAATTAGTTAACTTCCTGCTGGGCCAGTCTCTTAACTAGTTTGCTAATTTACCCATAGGATTTCTCCTCTACGGGAGTATCTAGAGGACTCCCTTAAGCTTCTCCCCAGAGGGTTATAAAAACGCAACCATTTAGAAAATAGAGATGCACTGTCCTAATCCTCTATAAATCCTTAAACTATAGAAGAAGCTGTTACTGATTGACACACGTAACTCAGGGGAGCCCAGTCTTGGGGATGCGGAAACATGAGTTCACCATAGGTGGCCTTTGTTTGTTTGTTTTAATCGTAGAGACTTCTCTTAAGTCAGCTGTTAAAGACCTAGGTCTCTTTGCAAACCAGCCCACTCAGACGCCCTCAGCTCCGCCCTCCCTCCCCCCGCCCCCTGCCTCCGCGCAGGCCTCTGCAGGGCGTCCACCTCCTCCAGGGTTTCAGTTGGAGGCATCAGCCCTCTTGTCCTTCAGCCAACCCTTCTGTAACTGATGTCCCTGTGGACGAGAGGGAGCGAAGCTTCAGGTTCATGTCAAAAATATTTTAACCCTTGCTCCACCCAGAAGCCGCCTGCGTAGGGTTGATGGACTATAAGGGCCTCGGTCCTAATTAGGGTCAAGCGGAAGTTACTAATCAGCACCGTGCCCAGGACTTCTAGGCTCAGCTGAAGCAAAATCGAGAGCATGCCGTCACACGCCGCGTGCGCGGGAGCCCACTGGAAAGGAGGAAACGTGAGCCCCCATCAGACACGGGCCTTTAGATGCAGTGACGCTGACTGCCAAGGAACTCCGCGCTCTCTGCTTTGCGCAGAATCTGATGAATACTCAGATTGTTCAGTGCGCAAAACATACACACCCAAGTTCTGGAATTGCAGAGCGGTGATGGTTGCACAGCACTGTGGATATACTTAACGCCACTGAATTGTGCACGAAGTGGTTCAGATGGTAAATTTGACACTGTGTGTGTTTAATCACAATTAAAAACAAAAACCAGAAGCTCAGTTGCTTGCTTCTAGAAGCTGAGCCATCCATTTTATTTTTCATTTAGGATGTTGACTTTTAAAAATCTTTATTTATTTATTTATTTGTTTATTTATTTATTTATTTTTGGCTGCATTGGGTCTTCGTTGCTGTGTGCAGACTTTCTCTAGTTGTGGCGAGTGGGGGCTACTCTTCGTTGTGGTGCACGGGCTTCTCATTGCAGTGGCTTCTCTTGTTGTGGAGCACGGGTTCTAGGCGCACGGGCTTCAGTAGTTGTGGCACGTGGGCTCAGTAGTTGTGGCTCGTGGGCTCTAGAGCACAGGCTCAGTAGTTGTGGCGCATGGGCCTAGCTGCTCTGTGGCATGTGGGATCTTCCCGGATCAGGATTTGAACCCGTGTCCCCTACATTGGCAGGTGGATTCTCAACCACTGCACCACCAGGGAAGCCCGACATTCTTTTATCTTGAACTATAATTGACACATAATATTAGTTTCAGGTGTACATTGCAAAATGATCACCACATCCATTCTTTCTTTTTTTTTTTTTTTCTATCCTTTAATTTCCACAGCATGTTCATTCACATTTGACTGACTGATGGTACATAATTTTCTTTCACAATAGGCCAGGACATCTGTGTTATCCTGATTATACAAAAACAGATACAAAATGGTGTTGAGACTTACTTGCCTGAAATTACAAGACTAAGTGTATACGCATATAGTTTTTTAAATTTCTCTATTTCCATTCCATCCCTTTGGCCGAACATTATGAGTACAATATTTGCCCTTCTTCTCGTATTCCCTTCTCTTGTGGCAGGCATCACTGTCCAGTAACCCAAGCCAAATCTCCTTTGTCATCCCCCCCACCAACGGTCATCAAATGCTAACAAGACATCTTCCTAAATCTCTCTGGAATTGATCTCTTCCCCATTAGGGTTCCCTTTTGCAAGTCCATTTCTTCATCATAAGTCTGATATGTGAGCTCTTAATTGCTCGGCCGCAGTTTTCTCTTCTTCAGTCAGTGGTAAGAGCTTCAGGTCTGTTTGCTTTTGTAGTTCTTGTATCAAGGTCATAGTCTTATTGAAAGTAGCACCAATGCGGCTCTTAGTCTCTTTGTGCTCCACAGCGAGTGGTTTAAAGCATGCATGCAGAGTTTGATATCGAGACTTTATTGCTGACAATTCCTTTAAGAGTGTAACTGGATTTTTCTTGCCTGCTGAATCAGGATAATTAGTCTTGATTTCCTATTTCAACCTGTACTGAATGTAATCCGGATCAGAGTCAGCTTTCTGGAACATCAGTTCCAGCTTATCGACCTCTGCCTCCGTGTTGAATAGTTGACATTCCTCCTCCATTCTTTTTTTTAATTTTAATTTCTTTAAATGAAGTATAGCTGATTTACAATGTTGCATTAGTTTTAGATGTACAGTACAGTGATTCAATTATACATATATATGTATCTATTCTTTTTCAGATTCTTTTCCCTTATAGGTTATTACAAAATATTGAACATAGTTCCCTGTGCTATACAGTAGGTCCTTGTTGGTTATCTATTTTATATATAGTAGTATGTATATGTTAATCCCAAACTCCTAATTAATCCCTTCCCCCCTTTTCCCTTTGATAACCATAAGTTCATTTTCTATGTCTGTAGGCCTATTTCTGTTTTGTAAATAAGTTCATTTGTATCATTTTTTTTAAGATACCACATATAAGCGATTACATATGATATTTATCTTTCACTGTCTGGCTTACTTTGTATGATAATCTCTAGGTCCATCCATGTTGCCGCAAATGGCATTATTGCGTTCTTCTTTATGGCTGAGTAGTATTCCATTGTATATATGTACCACATCTTCTTTATCCATTCATCTGTCAATGGACATTTAGGTTGCTTCCATGTCTTGGCTACTAAGATCCTTTTTTTGGTTGGGGGGGGGGGCGGGCCATGCAGCTTGTGGGATCTTAGTGCCCCCAGCAGTGGAAGTGTGGCGTCTTAACCACTGGACCACCAGGAAAGTCCCCTAAGATCCATTCTTTCTTTTTTAAAATTAATTATTTTATTTTATTTTATTTCTGGCTGCACTGGGTCTTCATTGCGGTGCATGGGCTTCTTATTGCGCTGGCTTCTCTTGTTGCGGAGCACGGGCTCTAGGCATGCAGGCTTCAGTAGTTGTGGCTTGCAGGCTCTAGAGTGCAGGCTCAGTAGTTGTGGTTCACGGGCTTAGCTGCTCCGTGGCATGTGGGATCTTCCCGGACCAGGGCTTGAACCCGTGTCCCTTGCATTGGCAGGTGGATTCTTAACCACTGTGCCACCAGGGAAGTCCTAAGATCCATCCTTGAGTCTCTCCTTTACTTACCCCACATGACCAATCTATCAGGAAAACTTGTCAGCTCTACCTCCAGGAGATTTCCAGCATCTGTCCTCTCCATCTCCGTACCATATCCTGGTCCAACCTACCATTCATACCTTTGATTACGGCAGCAGTAACCTCCTAACCTGTAACTCACCTCCCTAATCGACTCTTGCCCTTCTGCAGCCCGTTTCCCTCTCAGCAGCAAGATCATAACAACTGACAGTGCTCTCCTCACTGAAACCGAATGGATTCCCCTGGTTCTTGGAATAAAAGCCAAGCTCCCTATCCAGCCTCCAGGGTTCACACCATCTGTCACAACCTGCCTCTCCAGCCCCATCTCCTGCCACTTCCTTCTGGTTCACCACGTCCCAGCCCCTTTCTTTCTGCTCCTTGAGGATGCTAAGCTTGCTCCCATATCAGGGCTTTGCTCTTGCTGTTTCCTCTGCCCAGTCTCACACGCTGGCTGTTTCCTAGCAGACCTCCGCTTCATGTCACCTCGGCAGAAAGGCCTTTCCCTTGTAAGTCTGAAGTAGCCACCAAATCTCTCCATCACATGTCCCTGGTGCATTTTCCTTACAGCCTGTATTATTCCCTACTATTTTCTTGTTTATTTGTAATCATGCTCTGTCCATGTCCTCCCCCTAGAATGGAAACTCCACGAAGAGTAGGACCCTGAACGGCTGGGTCCCCAGCATCTAGAATGGCGCCTGGCACGTAGCAGGTGCACAACACGTATGACTGAGTGAATGAGTGAAGACTTAAAGTGTATTTCCCAGACATCGGGAATGTCACCCGTAGCGGGCTGAATGGTGGCACCGAGAAAGATATGTCCGCGCCCCAGAACCTGTGAATGTGACCTTATTTGGAAAAATGGGGCGGGGGGAGAGAGGGAGGGATAAATTAGGAGCCTGGGATTAAAATATACACACTACTAAATATAAAATAGATAACCAACAAGGACCTACTCTATAGCACAGGGAGCTATACTCAATCTCTTGTAATAACCTTTAAGGGAAGAGAATTTTTTTTAAAAAAGAGTAAATATATTTATATAATTGAATGTATAATTCAATTATGTGTATGTGTAATTGTATGCAAAATTGAATTACTTTGCTGTACACCTGAAACTAACACAACATTGTAAATCAACTATATTGCAATAAATATTAAAAGAAAAACCATCTTTGCAGATGTAATTAAGTTGAGGATCTTGTGACGAGAGCGTCCTGGATTCCCCGACTGGGCCCTAAATTCAAGGACAAGTGTCCTTAGAAGACACAGCAGAGACGGCCATGTGCAGACAGAGGCAGTGATTAGAGAGATGCTGACACAACCCAAAGATCGCCTGAAGCCACCAGAATCTGGAAGAAGCAAGGAAGGAACCTCACACTTAGAAGCTTTGTGGGGAGCGTGGCCCCGCCAGCACCTTGACTTCAGTCTTCGGGCCTCCAGGATGGAGAGAGAATACATTTCTGTCGCTTTAAGCCACCGAGTTGGTGGCGATTTGTGACAGCAGCCCCAGGATGCTAGTACACTCCCCAAACGTACCTTCTTCTGAACTCTTCCGGCCCAAATGAACTGTGTGTTCCCTTTGATGTTAAATTAACCACGTAAAACAGTATGTGATTCTCTCCCACGTGCTTGTCCTTTTTCCCCCACCTGATAACTAAGGGCAGGATGTTATTGTTCTGCTTCTTGGCATTATCCGCAACAGTTTGCAGAGCGCTAGGGTGAGAGCAGGCACTCAGCAAGTCGGTATCGATTGAACGGTGGGGAATATGGAGACACCCACTGCTCAGGCTGGGGTTACAAAGCAAAGACTCTGGCATCATCAGGGATCCAGGGAACTTTGCTGCCTGTGGAAGCCCTGACTCGATCCAGGTTTGGGTATAATTTTGGCTTTGTCTACGCTGATCGGCCATCCTTCAAACCCAGCCTTTACAACACGGGGAAGATAGCTGGTATTTTATAATAACTATGAATGGAGTATAACCTTTAAGAATTGTCGGGCTTCCCTGGTGGCGCAGTGGTTGAGAATCTGCCCGCTGATGCAGGGGACACGGGTTCGAGTCCTGGTCTGGGAGGATCCCACATGCCGCGGAGCAACTAGGCCCGTGAGCCACAACTACTGAGCCTGCGCGTCTGGAGCCTGTGCTCCGCAACGGGAGAGGCCCCAACAGGGAGAGGCCCACGCACCGCAATGAAGAGTGGCCCCCACTTGCCACAACTAGAGAAAGCCCTCGCACAGAAACGAAGACCCAACACAGCAAAAATAAATTAATTAATTAATAAAACTCCTACCCCCAACATCTTAAAAAAAAATTGTCAATCACTATATTGTACACCTGTAACTTATATAATATTGTACATCAAGTATACTTCAATCAAAAACACAACAACAGCATTTAGCTCCTGTTACCTCCGTCCTCCCTGAGCCTGGCTACTGTGGAAAACTTGTTCTCTGGCTGGAACTTGTAGGCTTGTCAAAATGACTGAGTTCTCGGAGGGGGACCACCCAGACGGCGGGGGAGTTAATGGCTTTGTTCTTGGTCCTCATTTGCTCCATCTCTGGGCACACACCCACGTCTGGTGGTCTTTGCTGGGGGCCTCCCCAGGTGAAGGAGGAAGGGACAGTGGGAGAGAAAATCAAAGGGGAAAACATAGCCCACAAGAGAGCGGGAGAAATAGCAGGCCCAAGGGAAAAGCAAGGACTTCAGAGTTGGTTCGTCCCTGAAAACTGGTTCTGGACAAAAAGAGACTCAGCTCTGACCTGTGGGCACCAAAGGCACGGGCGGCCGCCTTAGGGAGCAGTGGATGCTGGTCTTTTCCTAAGAGGACACCCCTTGTTTTTCTTTCCTTTTTTGACTGTGGGTTTGTCCACTTTGTCGTTTCTGCCCCGGCTTCTCTGGGGATCCCTGTGCTCCTTCACAACAAGGTTCTTCTGACTTTGCTGCCGAGAACGACTTCTATAAATGCTCCGTGGGGTGCCCAGGACCCCCTCCCCGCAGAAGGCAGCAGGGACACCCCCCCCCATGCCCCCACTCCTCCTGTGCCTATTTGAAGCATGAGGGCAGGGACAGTTGATTTTCCTGCCCTGGGGCATCGGAGGGCAGGTGTGGCCACGTGGACAGCATCCCGGACAGAGATGACGGGAAGTGTCTCTATTTTCCGTTTCTCTGGACTTCTTTTTATGGATTCACCCTTCCCCCCCATTTTCTTTCCAAACTCAGAAAGGAGCAAAACTTAGTGTGAAGCAAGAGGTGAAGGTAAAGAGGCGGAAAGAGCAGAGGGAGGGGGAAAGGTGGCGGCCCTGCGGTAACAAGGTGAGACTTAACCTGATGAGCAAAGTCGGTACAAGCAATTTACGTAAGGAAGAGCTGTTCAGTAAGCATCAGGGGTGCTAAGTACCTTCTAGAGAGTTAAGGCCCGGGTTGGATGCCTTCGGGAGTAGATTTTCTCAACCTTGGGCTATGAAGATTGAAAATGGCCACTGAGGCCACTGAAGAAAATGGACTTGAAAGGAAAGAGGCTTCCACCTGTCCCAGCAGGTACAATCTGAGAAGTGAGGAGGGGATGCGTATGATTGGGTCACACGGACACACGTGCTTTCACATGGACACACACACACACACACACACACACACACACACACACACACTTTGGCTTAGAATGAGTCTGTCTGGGCTGTGACTTGTCTTAGAAAGGTTCTCAGTGGACCATGACCGTGGCAAAGGCACTATGGGACATCAGACACTGCAAGGGTGGCCTTTGTGTGGAGGTACCAGGAATAGCCCTGGGGTACAATTTTAGAAGTTATCTTGTTGGGGCTTCCCTGGTGGCGCAGTGGTTGAGAGTCCGCCTGCCGATGCACGGGACACGGGTTCGTGCCCCGGTCCGGGAAGATCCCGCATGCCGCGGAGCGGCTGGGCCCGTGAGCCATGGCCGCTGAGCCTGCGCGTCCGGAGCCTGTGCTCCGCAACGGGAGAAGCCACAACAGTGAGAGGCCCGTGTACCACAAAAAAAAAAAAAAAAAAAATTATATATATGTATTATATGCCTTTAAAAATACATCTTAATAAGTTGAAATATGTGTGTGCTCCCCTTCTTCCTAAGAGGCTTCTCCTCTTCTCTATTTGCTTTGGCATTCGAATGCGTTGCAGACAAATGAGTCAGTTGAGATGAGGTCTTCAATTTGCTGGAGCCAGACATGTGTCAGCCCTACTCTGGGGAAGAAGCAGGAAGGTGCTCATTTCATGCCTCGCCTAGGACACCCTGGCTGAAGTAACCTCATAACATGCCCTGCCTTCCCCAAGGGTCTGTTTTGTTTTATTTAAAAAAATTTTTTTTGAAGTATAGTTGATTTCCAACATTGTATCAATTTCTGCTGATGATAAGGTGCTTCAAATCCCTTTGAAAGTGAAAGCACTGGCCAGGGGCTAGTGGTGTTTTTGTGTATTTCTTTCTTACAGACCAGGAGCACAGGAAATGGCTTGTCCTCAGGCCTGGCTGGTGGCTGTACTGGGACCAGAATCCATGTTCTGACCCAGCCTGGGGTAAAGGCTGCCCGGCCAAGTGCTTAGTTGGGTCTCATGTCTTGCAACTCCTTCAATTAAAAGCAGTTTAACTGGGACTTCCCTGGTGGTCCAGTGGTGAAGACTCTGCTCTTCCACTGCAGGGGGCACGGGTTTGATCCCTGGTTGGGGAGCTAGGATCCAGCATGCTGTGCGGCTCCACAAAAAATTAAGGGGGAAAAAAAAAAGCAGTTTAACTGTTGCCTAGAAGGAGGAGAGCCTGCCACCGTCTACAGTCAGCGTTGAGGGAAGGACATCTGTCCATCTAAGGGTGGCTGGTGGGAGTAGGTGGAGGTTGGGGCTGAGGTGGGCAAGGGCAGGAGACAGAGAAACTGTCAAGAAGTCATCCTGGCAAGAGATGGTGAGAGGCTGGATTCCAGAAGGAACAGAGCAGAGGGACCAATTTGAGAAATGTTATTTATCTTGTGTTACTTAACTTTCTGTTTTGGAAACAGTCAGACTGACACACAAATAGAGAGACTAGTTTAATGGACCTCCATATAGCCAGCACCCCCCTATTCACCAGTTATCAACATTTTGCATTTGAGAAGTTGTAGAAGGTGAGGTGGAGAGGACTTGGGGATTGATTAGGTGGTGGGGGAGAGAGGATGGTGATGGAGAGCAAAAGAGAAGGAAGAATCCAGAATGATCCTGGGCCTCTGGCTTGGTCAGGTAGACAAGGGAAGAAGCCGAGCCAGTCTGGAGGGAGATGGTAAGCTGGGTGAGCAGAGGCTCTCTGCAGCGCGGGGACTGTGCTCTTTGCAGCCCCCAGCCCCTTACACAACTACCTACTAAAGGAATAAGCAAAGGACACTGGGTGGCAGGGTCAACCAGGGGCTCTCCTGAGGGCTGAGCCAGGGGGAGCTGGCGGAGTGTTTGCTTTCTTTCCTCTCTACTCCTTAAACCTTGGTTTTACCCCTTGAGAATTTCTTTTTTTTCTTTTTCTTTCTTTATTTTTTTGGAGTATAATTGCTTTACAATGTTGTGTTAGTTTCTGCTGTACAATGAAGTGAATCAGCTATATGTATACCTATATCCCCTCCCTCTTAGACCTCCCTCCCCCCATCCCCCCCAATCCCAGAGAATTTCTGAAAATGAAAATAACCACCTAGCCTTTTTCCCAGAAAAAGAGAAGCTTTGCAGATGAACAGAAGGTTGCAAGAGGGTGTTCTGGAAAGAGAACAGTGATGTAACAGGGCTGACAGCTCCACCCTTCAGGGAACTGCCCAGGCTCTGCCCCAGGGGACTCTTCCGGGCATGAGAATTCAGCTCTACCTCGAAGGTGCCCACATTCACCCTCCACTGTGTGTGTCTTGGAATACACTTAGAGTGCACGGCAGAGGGGATAAGAGGTGTCCCATGGTGGGTCACCCTGACCTACGGAGGGTCCGGGATGGGGAGCCAGCCTCTTCTCATGTTCCAGACAGAGCCTGTCTCATTTTAGGTCAGGATGACACTGCCTGGTCCTGATTTGCAGAGGTTCCAACTTGTCCTCCACTGTTTCCAACCAGGGATGTGACCACCCTGGTTGGCTGGTGTTCAAAATTCCTTACCGCCATTCCAGCAATTATGGGCCACACCAAGGGTACCCTGTGGGTCTGGTTTTATCTGCCCTGAAGTGTCCATGCCTCTGAGACACAGGCCTGAGTCACCTCCTGTGCGTTCATTACCCAGGAAGCCCTTTGGCATTCTGGCCAAGTCCCAGGCTATTGCGGGTTTTTCCCTTGTCTTCTAGCCAAAAAGCAAAACAAACAAATCGCTCCCTCTCTATTAAACTTCTACCAGCCTTCTAGACCCAGCGCAGTCTTCAAAGAGGCGTCTCTTTGCACAGAAATTTCTCCCATGTATTTGAACTCCCCAGATGTGCTGGTCCGAGAGCCCGTGGCACTCTGCCTGGAGCTGTCATCAAGTTGCCATCTGGCAGGTTTCGTGCTGTGTCATCTCCCCAACTGGATTCAGAGCTCCTGGAGGACTTGCTTCTTCCCTTCCCTCCAGCGGCAGCCGTGTAGTGTTCCCCAAGTTTGATTCATTCAGTGGTGGTTCTTCTAGTTTTGGTGAAAATTATTCTGCCCTGAATGTTGAGATGGAAGCCTGAGGTAGCGAAGGTCCCCAGCACCATGTAGGACTTTTGAATTGACTTCCACAGCTGTGACACCTGTGGGGAGCTTGAGGGCAGCCCGGGGGGCATGTGCTGCCTTGGGTAGATGTGGTCCCAGGTCAACCTGCTCTGAGAGTCACATTTCGTTTACTAAGACTTTCTATATTTAAGCACTTCAGCTTCATTGGACTCAAATCTCCTCTTAACACCATCCAAAAAGCAGTGGCTTGGGTTTGGAGGGAGCGGGTAGAGGTGAGCGAGGCGGGTCATCTGCTTCCTCATGTCCTTCTGCTCTTGTGCTTCTTCTTCTTTTTTTTTTTTTTTTTTTTGCGGTACGCGGGCTTCTCACTGCTGTGGCCTCTCCCGTTGCGGAGCACAGGCTCCGGACGCGCGGGCTCAGCGGCCGTGGCTCACGGGCCCAGCCTCTCCGCGGCATGTGGGATCTTCCCGGTCCGGGGCACGAACCCGCGTCCCCTGCATCGGCAGGCGGACTCTCAACCACTGCGCCACCAGGGAAGCCCCATTCCTCTTTTTTGAGTGTCAACAGCCCGGTGCTGCCTCTCCAGGGGGACTCGATTCTCTGTTCTTCAAAGGGCCCTAAGGGGCCTCCCTGCACAGCCCCCATGGGACCAGCTAAGGCCCAGCCTCTTCCCCCCAGGCCTCACCTAGCTGGGCTCAGCGCTTCTCAAAGCCTCTGGGCTGAAGGGTAGGGTTTGTTTTTCTTTTCTGCCAATGTGTCACAGATCAGTACTTCCATAAAACACATTAAAAATTACTGGGGGGGGGGGCTTCCCTGGTGGCACAGTGGTTGAGAGTCCGCCTGCCGGTGCAGGGGACAGGGGTTCGAGCCCTGGTCTGCGAAGATCCCAAATGCTGCGAAGCAACTAAGCCCGTGTGCCACAGCCACTGAGCCTGCACTCTACAGCCCACCAGCCACAACTACTGAGCCGATGTGCCACAACTACTCAAGCCTGCGTGCCTAGAGCCCATGCTCCACGACAAGAGAAGCCACCGCAATGAGAAGCCCTCGCACCACAACGAAGAGTAGCCTCCGCTCACCACAACTAGAGAAAGCCCACGTGCAGCAACGAAGACCCAACGCAGCCAAAAATAAACAAGTAAATAAATTTATTAAAAAAATAAAATAAAAATTACTAGGGAAACCACTATTTACAATAGCCAAGGTATGAAAGCAACCTAAAAGTCCATCGATAGATGAATGGATAAAGAAAATGTGGTACATATATATAATGGAATATTACTAAACCATAAAAAAGAATGAAATAATGCCATTTGCAACATGGATGGACTTAGAGATTATCATACTAAGTGAAGTAAGTCAGACAGAGAAAGACAAATATATAATATTACTTCTATGTGGAATCTTAAAAATGATACAAATGAATTTATCTACAAAAGACAAACAGACTCACAGACTTAGAAAACAAATTTATGGTTACCAAAGGGGAAAAGTGCGGGGGAGGGAGAAATTAGGAGGTTGGGATTAACATATGCACACTTCTATATATAAAATAGATAAGCAACAAGGATCTACTGTATATCACAGAAAACTCTACTCAATATTCTGTAATAACCTAAATGGGAAAAGAATCTGAAAAGAATATATATATATATATATATATATATATAATTGAATCACTTTGCTGTACACCTGAAACTAATACAACATTGTAAATCAACTATACTCCAATATAAGATAAAAATTTTAAAAAAATGACTAGGGAAGGGTGGCAGAATATGCCACCCCAAAGTATGCCACTTTGGCATAAGGATTAGTTTGAGCTAAATGCATTTTTTGAAATAAATTTATTTATTTTTGGCTGCGTTGCGTCTTCCTTGCTGCCCACGGGCTTTCTCTAGTTGCGGCGAGCAGGGGCTACTCTTCGTTGGGGTGCACGGGATTCCCATTCCAGTGGCTTCTCTTGTTGTGGAACACGGGCTCTAGGCACACAGGCTTCAGTAGTTGTGGCTCGTGGGCTTTAGAATGCAGGCTCAGTAGTTGTGGCGCATTGGCTTTGTTGCTCCACGCATGTGGGATCTTCCTGGACCAGGGCTCGAACCCGTGTCCCCTACATTGGCAGGCGGATTCTTAACCACTGCACCACCAGGAAAGTCCCTAAATGCATTTTAAAAACAGCAGGTGCAAGAAGGGTGCTCTGACTCTCCCCTTTTTCTCCCTAAAAGCAGGAGCTAAAACCCCAGATGGAAGATGTCTTCCCTACATGTGGAGGAAGGTAACATTCTTATCATCAAGACCAGGGAGTTGAACCCAAGAGAATTCTGTGCAAACAGACCTTGTTGAAATAATTCTCATCTTCCTTTAGCCTCCCTTATATTTTTGTTACTTTCCTACAATCACCTCTCTTTGTTCAACCTACTAGAAAAACATTTAAGGTTTGTCACTTTCTTTGGGTCTGCATTTCCTTCTGAGGGCTCTTGTGTCACAAAAAACTTGTATTAAATTAATGTGCATGCTTTTCCTCTGTTTATCTTACGTAAATTTAATCCTCAGGCCCAGCCCAAAACCCTAAGGGGAAAGAGGTAAAAATTGCCTTCGCTACACTAAGAAAATGGCATTTGGAAAATAAACTCCCAAAATACAAGTCCTGTTTTCCTTATTAGACTCAACAGTCAGAAAATTACGCTGCCAAATCACCATGAAACTGTCTTAAAAATTTCTCTTTACTTCTGCATTTATTTCTTCTTGGACTGGCCACACAGTTCACGGATCAGTTCCTGTCCCTGGAACACAGTGTGTGTAGCCCTGGGCTAACCCATCTTGAAAGAATTTGCTGTGTTTTAAGAAAACGCATTCTTTACTCTACTGTCGTAAGTAATATCCTAACAGTTTATAATTTAAAAAACAGTATTTATTCTTCCCAGTTTTCTCTCCCTCTCCCCCCAGACCAGCTCCGCTTCCTCTTTCCTCTTCTCCTCCCTCTATTCTTCTTTTTCTTTCTCCGGAATCCCAATAGCCAACTAGTTGGATGGGTTGACCTTTTCTTCTGAGTTAATTTATCTCTGTGTGTGGCAACTACTCTGGGGGAACAGGCAGTAACGGAGCCAGGAACTCACACTGAATAGAAGCAGTGACTTGGGTCATGGCTGGGGCAGAGGTGGTTGAAACAACCACCAATGCTGTAGGAGAGATAAGAGAAACTAATCAGTTGGTGTGCTCCCGGCTTCCATGCGAGGGAGGTTCCAGCCCTGGGCGCTTCCAGCTTTGCTCCCTATGGCTCAGCGTAGAGAGCCACTTCCTTAATCTTTCAAGGAGTCCACGTAGCCCATGGGCTCCAGTCCTTGCTCAGCCACTTTACCAAACTGTCTTTCTCCCTGTGATGCAGGCTGCAGACTCATCCACGTGGCCCTCAGTGTCCTAACCACCCCAGTCAGGATTGCATCTGTCCTGCTGATGGTGGTTGACGGACAATGGATTCAGCTCCACACTCATTGCTTCCACGTCCACCGGACAGCCTGTGGCAGACAGAACGACAAAAATAAGTCTCGAAGTTAAGAGTCCTCTAAAGTTCAGTGAGGAAACAGATTTGGGGCTTATATCACATCTATCATTAACTCAGACGAAGTGGAGCTGCAGATGTCTGGGGGAGGGCGGGGTGGGGGGCAGGGGGTGCTGGGGAAGAGTCACAGCGGGCGGGGTACGTGAACTGTGTTCCCTGGGTTAGAGGAGAGAGGATTGCAGAAATGGGCTATGGGATGTGCAGGAGGATGAGAGAGAGGTGGCTGGAGCTGCAGGTGGGAGGCAGATGCCGGAGAAGAACTTGCCTCAGGCAGCTAGGCTCCACCACCCACTACACTCTCACGAGACTCCTGCAGTCACGTCCCTACCTTCTGCTCTCCCTTCCTCTCTTGTCCCCTAAAAATCCATGCTCGGCAGCCAAAGCGATTCTTTTAAAAGTAGCTCAGACTTGTCACGGCCTTGCTTCACCCCATCCACTGGTTTTCTATTACTGGTCGAATAAAATCCAAACTCCCCACCTATCCTCAATGCCCAGTGTGACCCCCTGTTCTGGCCTGTCTGGCACCACCCTTCCTGGCACACTGTGATGGGCACCAGCTTGACAGCGGTGCAGCTCGACACCACCTGGACCAGAGGGGAAGATGTTGGAGTGGCAGAGCCTTCCGGCCTCAGGGGACCACAGGAATGTCAATTTCTTTGTGCAGCAGGTGCTCATGGGCTGATTTGCTTGAGGAGATGGGATTTCCATTTTCCACATGCTGAATTTAAGCATTAAATTTAAGCGTTAAAGCTGGACGTTATCTGGTGAGGCTAAAGATGTGCGAACCCTATGACCAGCCGTTACGCTCCTGCAGAAACGTTTATGCATGTGTACGGGGAGCTCAGAGGGCAGAGATCAAAGCCACAGCCCACGGCCCGATCCTGCCCCAAGTCTGGGTTCGTACAGCTCGTGAGCTCAGAACTGGTTTACATTTTTAGGATGACTTCTCCTCTTTTTTCCATATTTTAAAATGTATTTCAAAATAAAGAAGACTATGCAACAGAGACCACATGTGGCCACAAAACCTAAACTATTCCTTTACAGAAAAAATTCGCCAACTCCTGATTATAGGACTGCTCACACAGGATTGTTTGTAATAACAGAAAACCAGAATCATCTAAAGTATCCATCGGCAGTAGATCAATAGATTATAGTTTGTTCACATAATGAATCTTACTCAGTGTTGGAAATGAACAGACTGTAGCTCTATGTAACAATCTGGATGATTCTCACAACCACACTGAGCAAATAAAATAGGACACACAAAAAATACAGACGGATTCCACTCACATCGAGATCAAAAACAATCGAAAGCAAACTCATTTAGGAATGCACATATGCACGGTCAGCGATGAAGAAAAGTAAGAATTATTTTTTTAAAGTCGAAACTGTGGTTACCTCTAGGGCTGAGGGAGGAGGTGGTGCTCAGGAAGGGCACATGCAGGTTTCTGGGGTGTGGAGTGGTATTTGATTTCCTTCCCTTGGTGGTGGTTTTGTGGGTTTTCCTTGCATAACTAATCTTAATTTGTGGGTCTATGTCTTATACCTCCATCTCTATGTAAGATTGTATTGGTTAGCTGTTGCTACAGTAATGGTGTGTAACAGACCACCCCAATATTCAGTGGCTGAAGACCACGATCCTTTAATCTCACAGCCCTGGGGGTCAGCGGGGCCAGTGGCTGTGATGCATCTGCAGTCATGGGGCTGCTCTGCTTCTGGCGTTAGGTCAGCACTTCGGCTGGGGCAGCTTTGCTCCATGTGTGTTCGTTGCAGGCCCAGACTCAGGAGGCAGGGGAAGCTCCGTTCACCGCAACGCCCGAGACTCAGATAAGGCATATAGTGTCACTTCTACCCTACTGGCCAAAGGAAGTCAAATGACCGAGCCCAAAATCAAGGGGCGGGGGTGAAGCCCACAATGAAGCAGAGGGGTGAAGAACTGGAGCCAGGAACGCAAGTATATCTCTCCCAATAAAAGCATTAGTTAGGAGAGAAATCAAAGCTACTTTGGGGCAGCCAGTTAGGAGTCACAGATGCTGATCAGGAGCTCAGAAATCTCTCGAACGCAGACCAAGACTTGGCTCGTCCGCATTTAGGTAGCAACCAACGCCCCACAAGTGACTGAGTTGTCTGGGGACATTGTACTGGGTTGAAGCAAGAGCATCACTAATGTGAGTTGGGCTCAAGATAATCCAGTATAGTGGGTTTACACAGGCACCAGCGGAGCGGCAGGAAGAGGGGGCTAAGAAAGGAGAGAGTTTGAAACTGAACAAGGCAAATGGCACTGATGGTGTCGAGTGTGGAACAATGTGCTGGGCTTTTGCTCTTGGGAGATCGCATTAGAGAAAGGAACTTGGCAGCTCTGTAGGGACCAAATCCCATCTGCAATGGGTTGAGGCAATTGGAGAGGATACAGGGCTGTTCTTTCAAGCAGCGTGGCTACCGAGCAGAGGTTTTCAACCTCCTCCCCACTCTACCCTACACTAGACTAGTACTTCCCACTGTCATCAGTAGCAGCGCTCACCGCAGGGTGACTTTCAACGGTCCTCACCTTCCTCCAGCCCCGTTTTAAGAAACATTGTTATAAAAACAGGACAGAGAGGTGGTGACTAGGAAAGGATGCTGTACCCAGAGAGGATATCATATTACTGATAAATAGAAGAGCTTGGGTTTCTGCCCTGCCCAAAGGTGAATCCAGGGTCAGCATCCTTGCAGAACTTATTGTCTCTAGGGGAAGTGACCTGTGAACACCTTACAGGAGTTCAAGGCAGGGCAACAGGAGGGATGACTACACTCACCTGCTATCTGCAGTGCTGGCATTGAGGAAGGAGCAAGGAGGGGACAGGCTTACAAAGGAGGAAGCATTTAGGGAGTGGGCTGAGCTGGAAAACGGATGGGGAAGGGTGAGTGGGGGTGGGGAAGGGTGAATGGGGGTAGGGCAACACGTGGAGTGTCTAGGAGGGCAGGGTGTGGAGGGAGAAGCCTGCAGATGGGGCTGGAAACGAAGGTTGGGGCTCTGTATGGAGAACATCAAATGCCAGGGGTATTAGGGCTTACACTCTGCAGGCAATGGAGAGCCACCGTGTTTTTTGTTTTTAATATAAATTTATTTATTTATTTATGTATTTATTTATATTTATTTTTGGCTGCATTGGGTCTTCGTTGCTGCATGCGGGCTTCTCATTGCGGTGGCTTCTCTTGTTGCGGAGCACGGGCTCTAGAGCGCAGGCTCAGTAGTTGTGGCTCGCGGGCTCTAGAGCGCAGGCTCAGTAGTTGCGGCGCATGGGCTTAGTTGCTCCACGGCATGTGGGATCTTCCCGGACCAGGGCTAAAACCTGTGTCCCCTGCATTGGTAGGTGGATTCTTAACCACTGTGCCACCAGGGAAGTCCAAGTGAAGTGTTTAGAAGAGTGTGTGGCATACAGAGTGTGCTCAAAAGTATTAGCTATTATGTAGCCCAAAGGTGGAGGCAATCCGTGTGTCTACCATGGGTGAACCAATGAACAAAAGGTGGTCTATGCATACAGTGGAATATTATTCAGCCTTAAAAAGGATGGAGGGCTTCCCTGGTGGCGCAGTGGTTGAGAGTCCGCCTGCCGATGCAGGGGACACGGGTTCGTGCCCCGGTCCGGGAAGATCCCACATGCCGAGGAGCGGCTGGGCCCGTGAGCCATGGCCGCTGAGCCTGCGCGTCCGGAGCCCGTGCTCCGCAACGGGGGAGGCCACAACAGTGAGAGGCCCGTGTACCAACAACAACAAAAAAAAAAGCAGCTGCATGTTGGGACCAGTTTGGGGAGCTTAACCAATATGATGCCCACACCCAAACTCCAGAAGTTCTGGTTTAATTGGAGAGGTGCCACCCAGGCATAGGGATTTAAAAAGCTCTCCAGGTGATTATGAGGGGCAACCAAGGTTGAATACCACTGCTCTAAAGTTCAAACAGGAAGACTATGGCCTCAGTGAGTGAGGTAGGAGCTGCAGCAGATGGAGATTAAAAAGGTCCAGGGAAGCCCAGGTACCACTGAGTGATCGTTTCATGGGGAGGACCATGGACGGGCAGTATCCGCTATTTCTGATGAACAGGAGCCATTAATCTGAAGCTGGTTTGGTCTGTGCACACATAGTGATGTGAAGACCCTGCCTTCTGCATTGAAAATACAGCTTTGGACTTGCCTGGTGGTGCAGCAGTTAAGAATCTGCCTGCTAATGCAGGGGACACAGGTTCGAGCCCTGGTCCGGGAAGATCCCACGTGCCGCGGAGCAACTAAGCCCCTGCACCACAACTATTGAGCCTACTCTCCAGAGCCCGCGAGCCACAACTACTGAAGCCTGCACGCCTAGAGCCTGTGCTCCGCAACAAGAGAAGCCACTGCAATGAGAAGCCTGCGCACCACAATGGAGAATAGCCCCCGCTCTCCACAACTAGAGAAAGCCCGCGCACAGCAACAAAGACCCAACGCAGCCAAAAATAAATAAGTAAATAAATAAATAAATATATTAAAAAAACAAACAAACATAGCTTTGTGAAATATAAACTAGGTCCCCCAAATGGTCACTTTTCTGCCAGTCATGGTGTCTGGGCTTTTCCCTTTGGCTTGTACCGGAACTGCTGAGAATCGTAGTCAAAACACACCCTGTCACATCTGCGGGTGTCTGCTGACTGCTTACTTCAGCTTTCTTGATGTCATAACAAAGCTGTCCAATGTATTTCTTAATGGGGTGAAGTCTGCTGTCTCTTCTGTTTTGAAATCCATGAGTGGCAAGACTCTGACTCATTTCCCTTAGCCTGTGGAGTGCTACTGCTTCCTGGATCACAGACCCTGCGGGCACCAGAATTCATAGCAGGGGTGAAAACTACCATTCCTCAAGGCCACGAGTTCAAATTCAGACTCTCCCACTGTTGGCGGGGGAGTTGTATGGACAACTAGGTGACATTTCTGGGCTTTGAGGGTTTGTAGAAAAGGAGATGTGTAAATACAAAACGTGGTTAACCCTAATTCAGACTTTTGAGGAGAGGACCAGCAGATTTCTCTCAGTGTGTAAGAGACTTGATTGTTCTCCTGGGCGACCCTGACACCGACTAGCTTTTGTTCAAACATTCAAGACATACGCACTGCCCGAAACTGTTCTAGGCTCCTAGAAAACAGGCAGAGGCAAGTTGGACATTATGGACCCGGCCTCTTTAATTTTTTGGAAGACTTTATTTGTTTAGAACAAAAGGTTTACAACAAAATTGAGAGGAAGGTACAGAGATTTCCCATATATCTCGTTCCCTTCAACATGCATAGCTTCCCCTATTGTCAGCATTACTCACCAGAAGAGTACATTTTATTTTTACCGAGGATGAACCTACACTGACACATCAGAATCACCCAAAGTCCATAGTGTACCTTAGGGTTCACTATTGGTGTTGTATATTCTATGGGTTTGGACAAATGTATAATGACATGTACTCACCACTACAGTATCATACAGAGTATTTTCACTGCCCTAAAATTCCTCTGTGCTCTGCCTGTTCATTCCCTCACTCACCCTCCCAACCCCTGGTCTTTTTATTATCTCCATAGTTTTGCCTTTTCCAGAATATCAAAAAGTTGGAACCATACAGTATGGAGCCTTTTCAAATTGGCTTCTTTCACTTAGTAACATGCATTTAAGATTCCTCCATGTCTTATCACGGCTTGATAGCTCGCTCTTTTTTTTTTTTTTTTTTTTTTAGCTCATTCTTTTTTAATCTGAATAATATTCCATTGTCTGGATGGACCACAGTTTATTCATTCACCTACTGAAGGATATCTTTGTTGCTTCCAAGTTCGGGCAATTATGAATAAAGCTGCTCTAAACGTCATGTGCAGGTTTTTATGTGAACATGTTTTCAACCCCTTGGGTAAATATCAAGGAGCTCATTGCTGGATCATAGGGTAAAAGTACGTTAATTTTGTAAGGAACTGTCCAACTATCTTCCAAAATGGCTGCACTGTTCTGCATTCCCATCCGCAATGAGTGAGAGTTCCTGTTGCTCCGCATCCTCCCCAGCATTTGGCGTTGCCAGCGTTCGGGATTTTGGCCATTCTGATAGGTATGTAGTGGTATCTCCGTGTTGTTTTAATTTGCGTTTCCCTGATGACATATGATGTGGAGCTTTTTGTATGCTTCCTTGTCATCTGTATATCTTGGTGAGGTATCTGTTAAGGTCTTTAGCCCATTTTTTTAAATCAGGTTGTTTTCTTATTGTTGAGTTTTAAGTGTTCTTTGTATATTTTGGATAATAGTCCCTTTATCAGATGTATCTTTTGCAAATATTTTCTCCCCATCTGTGGTTTGTCTTTTGATATTGTCTTTTGCAGAGCAGAAGTTTTCAATTTTATCTGGACTCTGCCTTTTCGTGAAGCTTACCAAGATGTGTGCTTGGGAAATAGCATTTACTGTCTTCAGGCTATTCTTTTTTTTTTCCAGTTTTATTGAGACATAATTAACATATGGCATTGTATAAGTTTAAAGTGTACAGCATAGTGATTTTTAAAAAACTTACCATTTTAATTATTTTACCATTTTTATGTGCACAGTTCAGCACCATTAAGAACATTAACATTGGGGACTTCCCTGGTGGTCCAGAGGGTAAGACTCCGTGCTCCCAGTGCAGGGGGCCTGGGTTCGATCACTGGTCGAGGAACTAGATCCCGCATGCATGCCGCAACTAGGAGTCCACAGGCTGCAACTAAGAAAGATCCCGCATGCTGCGGCAAGGATCCCATGTGCTGCAGCTAAGACAGGGTGCAGCCTAAATAAATAAATTAATAATAAATATTTTTTAAAAAAGAACATTAACATTGTTGTGCAATCATCACCACCATCATCTCCAGAACTTTTTCATCTTCCTAAACTGATACTCTACCCATTAAACACTAACTCCCCATTCTCCACTGCCCCCAGCTCCTGGTAACCAGTATTCCACTTTCTGTCTCTATGAATTTGACTGCTAGAGACCTCACATAAGTAGAATCATACAGTATTTGTCCTTTGTGCCCGGCTTATTTCACTTAGCGTAATGTATTCAGAGTTCATCTGTGTTTTCGCATACAACATAGTGATTTGACTTACATGTAACCTTGAACCATTCTTTTTCACTTAATTAATAACAGCGAACGCTTAGGGAGTGCTTACTGCATGCCAGTTCCCGTGCTAAACCCTTGGTTTGCACTCCTTTTAAAAACAGCTATTTCCTTTTATCACAATTCTTACTCCCCTTTTCCTTCAAGCAACCATCCTAACATGTTTTGTGTATGTCCTTGTTTGTGGTCGTGGAATCTTCAGTTGTTGTTTCTATGCATGCATTTTAATTTATATTTATGTCAGATATGCTTATGTAAATTAGGGTGGGTGCACTTTTTCTTCCAGCATATGTTAGTATGATCCATCTGTGTTGCTAGCTGTGCATCTCCCCTCGTCTCATGGCTATAAATGACTCACAGAGTGCAGCCACTGTGTTTCACCCGTCCACCACCCCACGGAAGGGCTGCGAATTGCCCAGTGCCCTGCCTCTGCCAGCAACCCTCTGCTACGACGAGCATCCTCGTGTAGGTGTCCTTAGGCCCCTGTGTGAGACACTTCAGGATATATCTATCTATATCTATATATTCCCAGGAGTGGATTATTGGTTATGTGGTATACATACAGGTGGTCAGGCTAAGGAAGGCAGATTGCCTGTAGAATGGCTACACCACCTACCTACTACCTGCAGTCACGTAGGGAGCTTATAGCCCCACATCCTAACCCACTTGACCTTACTCAGCTTTTTAATTTTTGCCGAATAGGTGGCAAGTAATATCTCGTTGGTCTAATTTGCATTTACCTTATAACCAAAGAACATCTCTCCATATATGTGTTTAGTCCTTTTGGTTTCCTCTTCTCAAAATGACCTGTTCCTAGTCTTGGCCCATTTTTCCACTGGGTTCTTCTCTCTTTCTTGTTGATGTGCAGGACTTCCTGTCTATTCCAGATACGAGTCACTTTGGGGCTTGATATTGCAGTATCTTTGCCCAATCTGTTATCTGGTCATTATCTTTGACCGCTGTGCCCTTTGTTTTACAGAAATCCTGTATTTGGAGGGATCACATTAACCTCGAGTCCTATGATTGTGCTTTTCGACTTTTTTTAAAGAAGTCCTTCTTTGCCTCTAGTCCGTAAAGACACTATTTACGGTTCTTCTATTACCAGCAGAGTTTGTATTTCACAGGTCGGGCTGCAGTTCATCTGCACAGTAGCTCTGTAAATGATGTTTATCAGGGATCCACTTGTGTTTGTTTCTGCTTACCCTACTCACTGGATCTTCATAACAGCTCTCTGAGGTAGAGGAATAAACTGAGGGCAAGGAAGGTTAAAATGCTAGCAAGTGGCAAAATCCAAACCTGATTTTGTTTCTTCAAATGTCGAGGAGCTGGACCGTGTTACAGAGTTCCAGGGCAGGGGAGCAATGAAGCCTGGGACCCAGAACACAATTCACCTAGAATAGGCATTATTCATTACTCGGTGGATGGATGAGGCCCTCAGTTTGGTCTCTTGGACTTAGTTCAATCAGAAATGCCAACAAACCCCCAGGAAGGGGCACACTCAAACCCCCAGCTTCAGTAGGAAGCCCCTTCCCATCCCTCTGACCCCTTCACCACGTAGGCCACACACGCAGCCTACCCCAAAGTAGCTTCTCCTCCCTCAGCTTAGGGTCTCCTTCTACTTCCTGTCCTCATATTTTACGCTTATGAGCTCTAAGAAATCTAAGAAACTCTAAGATGCGGAGAGTATTTTCCAAGTGCCAGGCGCTGTCCTACGCACTTAACGTGTAGACACTCATTTACTGTTCATAACGACCCTATGAGGTGGGTATTACCATTGTACCCATTTTGCAGATCATAAAATCAAGGCCACAGTTCTCACTTTCAGTAAGTAGCAGAGCAGGGATATAAACCCAAGCCACTGAGCATGGAGCCTGCACTCCCAACCACTGCATCATACTGTCTCTTGTAGGATACATTACCATCCTATCCAGATCAAGTACAACTTCAGAAACTATAAAATACAGGTACCTGAATAAGGCTGTGAGTTTTATTTCAAGCATCTTTGTAACAGACGCTGCCATTTGACATTCCAGCATCCAGAATCACCTGGATGAAGGCTTGCAGTCATCGCGGTGGCCTGGTTACCTCACATCCCTGCTGGAGCCAAAGACCTCAAACATCTTGCTCTGCAAGAAAGCCCACCTGATTCATTAGGGCTTGCTGTGCAGCACAACTTTTTATTAAGTGAGCATCCCACTAACTGTAGAGTTGCCGTTCCCAGCCCAGCCACACAGCATGGCGCTTGTCACTGTTTTTGGCAGAATCTCTTAGTCCCCTTTGTGTAACGGAATCAGGGGGGCGGCAGTATGACCACTTCCCAGCCTGTGCTGGCTCTGTCCTGGGCTTTGTTCTCCTCTCCCATGACCCATTGTCCTCAGATCCTTCGCTTTCTGCATTATCATCTTGTTTTTAGCCCATCTTGGTTCTGTTCCTCATCATCATGTTTTCTTCCATCCTTCGCTCTTGCCTCCAGCTTTTATCTCTTCTTTCTACCTCTTTCTGTCTCCTGTTCAAAAAGACATCTTATCTACCTGTCCTTTCTTTGCCCTTCTTTTTTCTCTAACCCTTTCATCCTAAACCCACCTTGGAGCTGGTTCTGCGCAGTCACTTCTTCTCCTTCCCTCCCTGCTGAGCCCCCCATCCTCCGGGCAAGCTCAGCCACTCCGAGGGCAGCCCCCCCCCCCCGACTGTGCGACAGTGGCTCTAAATTGTCCTTTGGTCAGATTTGAATGTAAGCAACGGGATAGATCTGGCTTCTCCTTGCTGTAGTCCTGATTTATTTCTCTCCTGCAGGGAAGGTGACTGGGCATGCCTCCTTGTTGGTATTGCTTTCATTTCCTGGGAACAGTCTCCTTTACTCAGCTTTTCCAGTTAACCCTGTCACTTCAGTCCCTCCTGTCTGACCTCTAATTCGTTCCCCACCGTCCCCGACTATGTCTTTGAGCACGTTTAAGTGTAAGACCGTCCCATCTTATGAGACATGTCCTCCTCATCCTGTTTGTCCAGGGCACCTGCTCTTGCCAGGTGTTCTGGAACACCTGAGGTCCTGCATTGCCCCACGGGACCTGACGCACCCGTGAAGGTCCTTCAGGGGCACTGATATGCTATTAGAGGCACACGTGGGTTGCACATGGGCTTATTCTAATGTACACAGATTATCTCCCAACACAAAACCCGACCTCTGCCAACAGCTAACGCCAGCCAGTCCTGACCCCCTCACAAATGTGAACACCTTTTGCTGTCAGCACTTTCGTCCCTTTGCTCATTCTGTCCTTTTTCCCCTCAGCTCTCCCACTTCATCCCCATGGCTGAGACCGCCTCTAGGCCTTTCCCAGCACAAGTCCTGAGGGTCTTCCAGGACCCGACTTGAGTCCCACCTCCCCTGCAGAGCCCTCCCTGCTCTCTGTCGTCTGAGTCCCCATAGTTGTGCCAGCAGTGTAAGGGCACTCACATCCGTACTGATACCACCTGGTATCGCTAGGACATTTTTTATTTGTCTCTCTAGTAAGATTCTTGGCGCCTCTGAGGCAAAGGAT
The DNA here is from genome assembly GCF_963455315.2 of Globicephala melas. Lineage (NCBI taxonomy): Eukaryota > Metazoa > Chordata > Mammalia > Artiodactyla > Delphinidae > Globicephala > Globicephala melas. The sequence continues at coordinate 9,379,592 of NC_083321.1, forward strand.
CACATTTTCGGTGTTTAGAGTCCAGATGGGCAGATGGGGAACGATTCTGGATCCTTAACAAGTATCTGAATGAACAGATGTGGAATCTCGGACCCCTCCCTCCTGCTATAGTCACAGGCCGCCTTGGTCTACGGCCGTCCAGTTATATGTTATAGTTTCCCCCACTAGACTGTAAGCTCCTAAGGTGATTGGAGCAGGGTGTCTCCAAAAGGACCTCATCCCATCCCCCCCAGAACTCAGCACCACTGCAGACTGAGCACCCACCGAAAGTTGTCAAATTGGCATGGAGGTCAGAAGACACAGTTCTCTGCCCATGACCTCTAGGGCTGCAGGAGAAAAAGGAAGTTAAGGGGACAGGGGAGGGATCAGAAGCACTTGGGTGTCCATCTGCTGGAAAATCAATCTTTTCATTTGCAAGACCCAGAAGAGAAGGCCTAGGCAGTTAAACCCCAGACCAGGAGTATCTTGTACCTTGGCACCGGGAGCCCGGGAGGAATTGGGTACTTGAGGCCATGAGAGTGTTGATGTTGACCACTCAGGTCAGGGCTCTGGGTTCCATGAGCCTTTGGCCTCCTTGCTTTCCTGCCGAAGTGACAGAGAGCTGACTGGACTCTAGGGGAAGCCCAGGACTGGGGATTCAGGACTCAGGAAGGCCAGCTGTGCCACCCTGGGTGGGAAGGGGCCCCTTCCTGGACTTCTTGTTCTTGCGTTGAGAAACCGTATCACCGCCAATTCACGTTATTGCTGACCAGGCCCACATTCATTTCCTTTTGCTGCTGCAACGAATTGCCACAAACTTCGTGGCTTCGAAGAACACAAGTTCATCACCTCACAGCCTTGGAGGTCAGAGGTCTCAAAGGAGTCTTACAGGGGCTAGAAACGATCCTCCTGGAGACTCTAGGGGAGAATCCGTTCCTTGGCTTTCCCAAGGCTGCCCATGTTCATCAGCTCGTCGTGACCACATCACTCCAACTTCTGCCTCCATTTTCATGTCTCCTCTGACTCTGAGGCTCCTGCCTCCCTCTCATAATGGATGACCTTGTGATGCCAGCAGGCCCACTCGGATATCCCTCCATCCCCAAATCTTTAACTCAATCATATCTGCAAGGCCCCTTTTGCCATGTAAGGTCACATATTCACAGGTCCTGGGATAAGGCCTGGAACATCTTTGGGGAAACATTATTCACCCCTCCACAATACCCCACAGAAGGACAGTTTTAATTATAAAATATTTCAAGCTTACTGGAAAGCACAGACCATGTTAAAAGACCCATGTACCCACCAGCCAGCTTTGTCCAATCTCGACATTGTATCATATTTACTTTTTATGTTTTTAAGTAATAAAATGGTAAAATATTGCAGATTCAGTTGAAGCCCCTTGGGTGGCTCTCCCCGACATCTTCCTTGCTTCAAGAGATGACAGCCTGTGGGGATCACCCCCGACAGGGCCCTGTGTGCCCAGCCGCATGGGTTTTACTCCCCAGGTGATGGACGGTCAGCCTGAAGTGCGGGTTAAGGTCAACAAGCCCGAGTGGGAATTGTGACCCTGTCGTTGCTTGGCTGGTGTGACCCCCTGGAGGTCACTCAGCCTCTTTGCTCCTGTTTCCTCATCTATAATACCAACAGAGCACTTCCTAGACTTGTTGAGAGAACTCAATGCGATAAGCTTTGGAAATATTTCCTGGAACCCTAAGAGCGTCCACTGAGCCACAATAATCCTCCTATCTGCTGTATCATAATTGAAGGCATTCACCCAGGTGGGAGAGTCTCCCCGGGTGCAGGGAGGAGAGAGGATTTGCAGCTCCAGGGGCCCACGGGCAGATCCTTTCCTGGCTGACTCTACAGAAGGTTCCGGGAAAGCCGGGAAGCATGGTGGGTGGTCGGGAACTCCCCGGCAGCTCAGCCTCCCAGGGAGCCAGAGGGAAACCCTGAACCACCTCGCCTTTCCAGAGGCCAGGACTCCAGCTTTCCAGCTCACCATCGGCGTTCCCCGCGGTGTAGCCTGGCCCCCGCCGCCCCAGCCCAGCAGCGGGGAAGCAAGCCGGAGAGAGCCGGCAGCGGATCAGGGAGCTTAGGAATGTGGATCCTTCCCTCACTGCGTGGCTCAAGGCAGGCTCTTCCTCTGATTCATCTTTGCCTCCTGCCCTGCCCACTCCCCACACTGCACCTGGCTCTCAGGAAGCCACGTGGCTTTGAGCAGCTCTCAGCCCAACAGGGGCTTGGGTTTCCCTTCCCAAAGACCAGGGACCTGGGGACAGCGGGTTCCCTATGAACACAGTGTCCTATTCACGGATGAGGGCTCCGAGCACTCGCCCTCAGGGAGTTGGTTGAGATACAGGGACACAAAGGCAGTCAGTGGCAGAGCTGGGACCAGAGCCCCGTCTCAAGGGCTAAGGAAGGCCATTAAGCTCTGCAGTGGGGAGAGCACACATCAGCCGTACCCCAAGTCTTCAGCTCCGGGAGACAAAAAAACTCAACATGGGGGACTCCAAAGGGAGAGCCCCTTTATAGGGAAAAATGAGATCTTTTGGTCTCTAAAGTGGACATGACTGATGTCACAGTTAGGAATGCATTCAGCTGCAGAAAAATAAAATCCTGACCAACAACGTTTTAAAGAAAGAGTTGTTTATTTTTCTCATAAAGAAGATGACAGGGCTCTGGGTTCTTAGCTTTCCCCTCATGGTTTCAAGACGTTTGCAGGAGCCCCACACATCACATCACATCCTCACACCATGTTCAGAAGCAGGAAGCAGGTGGTGATATCAGGCAGCTTCTTCCCCCAGCTTCCCCCTTATCAGCAAGCAAAGACTGTTTTCAAGGACCCAACAGCTGACCTCACGTTATTGGCCAAAGAGGGGTTATAAAGTGCTCCCCAGAAAACCCAGACTGTGTATCTGGCTGTCCCAGGCTTTACAGTGAGAGGAGGACAGGAAGAAAGATTTAGGCAATGACTCTGGGTTAGGCAGCAAAAAGTACCTGCCACGGCTGACTAGCTCGAGGACTCCTGGTTTTGAGTAACTAGACTTAGGTGAAAAATTCTTACGGTTTTCTGGTGGGAGGACCAGAGATTGACCTGCAAAGCTAAGGAAAAATCTTCCAGTTCGGACTAGAGAAGAGAGAATTTAAACCCTGTCCCTGAGTGAGACGGAAAACTTCCTAATGAGACATCACTTTCAGGTGGTGTTTCAGTTGCCAATTTCTGTGTAACAAACCACCCCAAAATTTAGAGGTTTAAAAGGATAACTTTTTATTATCTCTCATGATCTGGGAGTTGACTGGGCTCAGCAGGGCAGTTCTTACTCAGGGTCTCTTGACATCACAGTGTGGGCTGGAGCCATCCGAAGTTGTCTTTACTTAAATGTCTGATTCCTGGGCTGGGATAGCTAAAAGAGCTAGAAGAATCATCTATATCCACAATAAGTAGTTAAGGGATACACAAAACAAAAAGGTGTAAAATATGATATCAAAAACATTAGGGACTTCGCTGGTGGCGCAGTGGTTAAGAATCTGCCTGCCAATGCAGGGGACATGGGTTCGATCCCTGGTCCGGGAAGATCCCACATGCTGCGGAGCAACTAAGCCCGTGCGCCACAACTACTGAGCCTGTGCTCTAGAGCCTGTGAGCCACATCTACTGAGCTTGTGTGCCACAACTACTGAAGCCTGCGTGCCTAGAGCACATGCTCCGCAACAAGAGAAGCCACCACAGTGAGAAGGCTGCTCACCGCAATGAGTAGCCCCCACTCACTGCAGCTAAAGAAAGCCCGCATGCAGCAACAAAGACCCAATGCAGCCAAATATAAATACATTAGTTAATTAATTAATTTAAAAACAACAATAACAACCAAAAAAACCCATTAAGGGGTTTTAATGGGTTTAGTGGGAGGTAGTGATAATGCAGGGTTGTTACAACGTGTTCAAACTTAAGAAACTATCAACTTAAAATAATCATGTACATATAGGTTGTTATATATAAACCTCATGGTAACCACAAACCAAAAAAAATCTATAATTATAATAGATATACAAAAAAGAGAAAGGAATCCAAACATAACACTAAAGATAGTTATCAAATCACAAGGGAAGAGAGCAAAAGAAGAAGGGAACAAAAAAGAACTTCAAAAACAACCAGAAGACAATTACCAAAATGGCCATAAGGACACACCAATCAATAATTACTGAAAGTGTAAATGGACTAAATCCTCCAATCAGAAGACACAGACTGGCTGAAGAAACTGAAGTGCCCATCAATAGATGAATGGATAAAGAAGGTATACAATGGAATATTACTCATCCATAAAAATTAATGAAATCTTGGGGGAATTCCCTGGCGGTCCAGTGGTTAGGACTCTGTGCTCTCACTGCCAAGGGCCCAGGTTCCATCCCTGGTTGGGGAACAAAGATCCCACGAGCAGCGTGGCGCGGTGGGAAAAAAAAACAAAACAATGAAATCTTGCCATTCGTGACAACATGGATGGACCTAGAGGGTGTTATGCTAAGTGAAATAAGTCAGACAGAGAAAAACAAAATACCATATGATTTCACTTATGTGTGGAATCCAAAAAAAAAACCAAATGAACAAACATAACAAAACAGAAAGAGTCATAGATACAGAGGACAAACAGGTGGTTGCCAGAAGGGAGGGAGGTGAGGAAAGGTAAGAAATAGGTGAGGGAGAAGAGAGCTGTAAACTTCCAGGTGCAAAATAAATGAGTCACAGGTATGAAATGTACGGTGTGGGGAATAAAGTCAATAATTATGTAATATCTTTGTATGGTGACAGATGGTAACTAGACTTATCGTGGTGATCATTTTGAAATGTATAGAAATAGCAAATCACCGTGTTGTGCTCCTGGAACTAACATAGTGTTGTAGGTCAATTATACTTCAGTAAAAAAAAAAAAAAAAAAAAACTAACTAAAAACACTACATTAAAAAAGATTTGCAGCAACATGGGTGGACCTAGAGATTGTCATACTGAGTGAAGTAAGTTAGACAGAGAAAGGCAAATGTCATATGATATCGCTTATATGTGGAATCTAAAAAAAAGGCTACAAATGAACTTATCTACAAAACAGAAATAGAGTTACAGATGTAGACAATAAACTCATGGTTACCAGGGGGTAAGGAGGGGAGGGATAAATTGAGAGATTGAGATTGACATATACACACTACTTTATATAAAATAGGTAACCAATAAGGACCTACTGTATAGCACAGGGAACTCTACTCAATACTCTGTAATGGCCTACATGGGAAAAGAATCTAAAAAAGAGTGGATACATGTCTATGTATAACAGATTCACTTTGCTGTACACCTGAAACTAACACAACATTGTAAATCAACTATACTCTAATAAAAATTTTTAAAAAATAAAAAAGCTAATACATCAGTATTTTTAAAATGTTGTTTCCACAAATACTATGAGTTATGTATGATTACCAAGGGGAAAAAACAATAGCGACTACCTGGCGATCATTTGTGCTTTTATGACGTTAAATACCATCTGTGCACATTCTTAATATTTTCTCCTCAAACACCTTAATAAGCTGTACCACTGGCATACCATATGCCTCTCCCAGATGGTAATAACCGGATGAAAAGGCAAAACCCAAACAGAGCTGACACGTATGCTAACAAGGCGTACTGAAATTGCATTTGTGCCGCTGCGTGGACGATTCACCTTGACTCGGCAGCGTTCCAGTTTGTCACGTTAAAACTCCATTGTAACCCAGTTTCTTACAAGATGGGTTTAAGTATAACATTTATCACAACATGTGTGCTGAAACCTAACCACCAGAGAGACATTGTGGAGTTGAATACATGGTTATAGTATTAAAATTATATTGATTTTGTCCCCTAACACACATTTCATGAATTTCGGGGGGTATTTTTATATTAAAAAAGTGAGCTATTTTGGAGAAATAAATAAGACAGCTGGAGGATGTCGAGCGTCTCTCTTTCCGTGTGTTCTCTCTGCTTGACTAGCTTGGGCTTCCTCACAGCATGGTGGTCCTGGGATCGTCGAGCTTCTTTCAAGGCAGCTGGCCCCACTCTAAACAAGTGTCCAAAGACAGGTTTCGGGACTTCCCTGGTGGTCCAGCGGGTAAGACTCCACAGTCCCAATGCAGGGGGCCCGGGTTCAATACCTGGTCGAGGAACTAGATCCTGCACGCATGCCGCAACTAAGAGTCCGCATGTCACAATGAAGATCCCGCGAGCCGCAACTAAGACCCGGCGCAGCCAAAAAGAAAAACAAAAGAGAAAATAGGTTCTATCAGAACCTTAAAGGCTTCTTGCAGCCTTGCCCTAGAAGACCTAGAACACCCCTTCCACCTCAGACGGAAGAGCCACTCACACCCAAGGTGGAAGAGGGGTCATTGAACTCCATCTCCTGACATGAGGCAGGGAAGGCTTGACGGCAGCCCTCAGAGATCGGGGGTCATAAGGTGATCTCAATGTGGCTGCTCTTCAGTGGGGAAGGAGGGACAGTGAGGCCTTAGGCCAAGGCACGGAGAGGCCCTGCAGGGAAGGAGTGACATCAGAAGAGGAACTTGTGGGGTCCAGAGGGAGATGTTGGTGCTGAAATGCTGACCCAGCCCAAAGGGCTACCCCAAGGGTATGTCCCTGAACAATGGGTTCTGAGAGTCTCTGACGCTGTGAAACTATCAGCAAAGGAGGTGTGGCCAAATCTCCCCCCTGGAATCATGGGGGATAAGGAATTATGCTGTGGGAGGAGCCTAAAAACAAAGGTGGTGAAGGGCCATTCGTGCCTGGGAAGGGAATGATTATTTGTGCTCAGAAGCTAAGTGCTTAGAGAACTAACTTATGGTTACAGGGGGAAGGGTGGGGGAGGGCACAGACTGGGAGTTTGGAATTGACACGTACACAGTGCTATATTTAAAATAGAAAACCAACAAGGACGTGCTCTACAGCACAGGGAACTCTGCTCAGTAGTCTGTAATAACCTAAATGGGAAAAGAACTTGAAAAAAAACAGATACATGTATATGTATAACTGTATCACTTTGCTGTACACCTGAAACTAACACAACATTGTTAATCAACTATACTCCAACGTAAAATAGAAATTAAAAAGAAAAAGAAGAAGTTGAGCACCAAGGAACCCCTTGGGACATCACAGGCTCCTATCTCTCTTGGGGGTCTGCTCTTCTCTCCTACAGCCTGTGCACCAAATCCAGCCCTGGCCCTCTTTTTATACAACCCAGAACTGAGAATGATTTTAAAGGATTGCAAGAAAAGAGGAAGGAAGGGGTGAGGAATAGGCCACAGGGATGCAAGTGGCCCTCAGAGTCTAAAATATTTCCTCTCCGGTCATTTACAGGAAAAGTTTGAGGACCCCTGCTTTAAACAAAGGGCGTGGCTCCCACTGGTGCCAAGTGCACTGATTGTAGGGGAGATCTGAGCTGATGTTAGGTGTCAGCAGGCACGTCATTCCCTTTTCAGCTCTCTCCCAATCCTGATTCCTTCCAGGGGCAAGTCTCAGTTGTGTGTGTGGGTATGTCTTGCAAGCACGACTAACATTTGAGAATCTCCTTTTCAAACAGAGAAAGGAGGCCACGGTATCCAGCTGGAATTGTTCAAAGTCCTCTGGTCAGCCCAGGAGTCCCGCATGGCCCAGCACCCCACCTCCACCCCCGGCTTGGCTTCCATGCTCAGCCTGACGCTCGGCTCTCCTGAAATAGACTGAACTCTTTAGTTTGCTACATACATGCTGTTCCACTTCAACCTTGGACCTCTGCATCTGTGTCTCCTCTTCTTAGAATACTTCATACCTGGCCTGCGCTGAGTAACTCCCACTCACCCTACAGGGCTCTATAGTACCATTGTTTCCCATAGAACAATTTCAGTAATTTACAGACAGCCTATCTACCCACTGTCCCGCACCCACCTGTGTGGTTCAACAAATGAAACATTCTTTAACAAAATAGGAAAAGAAGTCATTTTAGGGAACATATAAATACAAAGAAAACAAAAAATAACGCTCATCTCCCAATCGCTGCTTCTCCATCCCTGGCCCTGGGCAGAGGGCTCTAACCAGTCCAATCTCATTTTTCCTTCACAGTGGGTGTGGCTTCCAGTGGACAATGGTTCCATTCAGCTTCCCAGCCCCTGACCCTGGGGGAGAACCAGAGAAATGGGGTTGGGTCTGGAAGAGCCATCTGAAGCAGATGGATGTAAATTCAACCCTGTGGCCCCGTCTATAACCAGGGCTAACCCTCCCCACCCCCCAACAGTTTCCCTCCATTAGAAGAGAACCTGGGACTTCCCTGGTGGTCCAGTGGGTAAGACTCCGCCCTCCCCATGCAGGGGGCCTCGGTTCTATCCCTGGTTCAGGAACTAGATCCCGCATGCTCGCCACATCTGAGAAGTCCACATGCCGCAACTAAGACCCAGCGCAGCCAAAAAAACAACTATAAAAAAGTAAGAGAACCTGATTCTTGCTGGTGTTCTCTCCAGACCGGGGTCTCAGACACTGTGTGATCGTTTCCCACTCTTACCCCTCAAAAGAGGCACCACCACACGGTGGTTGGATCACGGGCTCTTGAGTCAGACAAACGTGCGTTCAAGTTTCCACTTACTACAAGACCTTGAGCAAGTTGCATAACCTGATGCCAAATGGGTTTATTGAGAAGAAAAACATGAGACAATGTATATACCGCACTTAGCACAGAATCAGGTACATGGGAAGCAAATGTCAGCCACTATCATCATTAACTTTTTAAGTTTTTATTTTAAAAAGTATCACTACAGTAAAATTGACTTATTTTGGTGTACGATTCTTTGAATTTTTGCACCTGTATAGACTCACATAACCGTCACCATAGTCAGATACACAACAGTTCCATTATCCAACCCTCCCGAAAACAACCAAACCACTCTCCTGCTACCCAGTACCCTGCCCCACTCATAACCCCCCGACAACCACTGACCTGTCCTCCCTCCCTGTAGTTCTATCCTCAACAATGTCCTATAAATGGAATCTCACAGTATATAAACATCTGAGACTGGCTTCTCTCGCTTGGCATAAACACCATTGCGACTCATCCAAGTTGTGTGTATCAGTGGTTTCTTCCTTTTTATTGCCCAGGAGTGTACACTTGCTGAAAATGGCTTTCTCTTTTTTCATCCCAACGAACTGTCCAAGTCAGATAAACACAAATAGACTCTATAGGTCTTGATCTAGGAGTCACTTTCCCTGGGGAAGCTGGTAACCCCATATTTTGTCAGGTCCTCTTCCTATCAACCTCCCATAAGCCCTCTTGAAAGAAAAGCCCTGAGTCCACATTTATGGTTTGAGGGAAAGAAAAATCTTTGGTCCCCTGGATGGTAGCAAATGGAAGACCCCAAAGGGTCTGGGGAATAGCACTCTGAGCCTGGAGCCCCTTGTGCTCTGTGACCTATAATTTGCAGCCAACTGGCCAGGCACTGTCAGGCGGCCAGTTATCCTATTCCCCTCATACACAATTGCAGGGCAGAAAGGCTGGTGTCTGAGGGTGGGAAGAAGAATTCCAGAGACCAACGGGGAGACCGAGCAGAAGAGGCCGTTTGTGGCTCTGAATAACATCCTTCTTTGCACTATTTTGTTTCTCCAGATTGGCTTAGAGGGACACCCCAACTGCTGCCTTCTCTGCTGTTCAAAATTATTATTGAGGGACTTCCCTGGTGGTCCAGTGGTTAAGAATCAGCCTTCCAATACAGGGGACGCAGGTTCCATCCCGGGTCGGGGAACTAATATCCTACATGCCGTGGGCAACTAAGTCCGTGTGCCTCAACTACTGAGCCCACGCACTCTAGAACCCATGCACCACAACTAGACAGAAGCCTGCGCGCCGCAATGAAAGATCCCACATGCCGCAATGAAGCTAATGCGTGCCCCAACTAAGACCCGACGTAGCCAAATAATAAATATTCTTAAAAATTATTATTAAAGGGGGCTTCCCTGGTGGCGCAGTGGTTGAGAGTCCGCCTGCCGATGCAGGGGACACAGGTTCGTGCCCCGGTCCGGGAAGATCCCACATGTTGCAGAGCGGCTGGGCCCGTGAGCCACGGCCGCTGAGCCTGCACGTCCGGAGCCTGTGCTCCGCAACGGGGGAGGCCACAGCAGTGAGAGGCCTGCGTACCGCAAAAAAAAAAAAAAAAAAAAAATTATTATTAAAGGGCACATCCTTTCTTAGAACCATTAGGGAACAGATACAACACTGGCCTCTGAGTTGTCCTAGGAATGTCTTTTTTGTCTTTTGTCTATCCTTCTGTCCATTCCTGGGTGGCCTAGGGCAGGGTCCTAGGGCAACTGCTCATTAGAGGAGGGGGTGAGAGAGAGAGAGTCTTTGATTTCAAAGTGCAAAGTCCATGGCCAGAGCCTTTCCAGCCTCCCAGATCCTTAGGGGACACACCATGGCAGTGCCACTGACAAGTGACCCAGTGCCGTCATCTTCGGGAGGCTCGTGAGCTTTGGCTCAGGGAAAATGAGCTTGTTCTGGGTTCCAGGGCAAAGAGTTAGCTTTGGGGTTGGGCTGTGGCCAGCTGGTCTGCACGTCCCAACTGGTGCTGGAGGCCGGCTTTCACTTCCTTTGGAAATCCCACGTACTTGGCCTCTGAGGTTTCCGCAATATGCATAGACCCTAAATTCCCCTGGGAGTTTTGGTTGACGGGTTTTCTGAGCAATGGATCAACTTCAGTAAGGTGACACACAAAGTTAGAGCTTTCTGACCCAGGAGAGCAAAGGTTACAATCCCGAGAAGCCTAGCACCGAGAAACACAGAACACTGAGAACAGGTGTGTGAGTTAGAAACTACGTCCTCTCACCTGGACTTGGCATCAGAGGAGATTTGAGTGGTGTCATAGGCTCGAATCCCAGCTCTGCAGACAGCCCGGAGACCTTGGACAGACCCTGGACTGCGGCCTCTTGAGCTTAGGGTCCTCTGAGTCCTGTTGTCCATTCTGAGTCACTTCATAGATGCCCAGGTCTGTGTGAGGCCCCGGTAGAGACACGGGAAGATGGGGGTGGTCCTTGCTTCCAAGGGCATGTGGAGATGTGGCCCACACACCAGATAGGACGGGAGCGTAGGAGAAGGAGATGAGGATGTGATTCAGGTCAATAAGCGCTGGAAGAATCAAAGGGTGTGATGTTGGGGCTTGAGGAGGACTTTCAGAGGAGCAGGAAGGGGACCTCGGAGGCAGGGGAGGTGGCAGAGGCCAAGGCACCTGGGGGGAGGGGTGTGGCTCATCCAGGGCAGTAGGAGGCGCGGTTGGAGGCCGTAGGAGACGCTACAGATGCCCCACCCAGGTCCCCATCACCCACTCCCCTGAGCTGTGACCGTCGGGCTGCTGCAGCCCCATAGCTACACCCTTCCCCAGACCAGGAGCCACCTGGTCATTACACCCCCAAGGGGTGGCCGGCAGCCAATGACGGGACAGTTACGAAGGCCCGCCCCCTTGCATCCGGTGGACCGGCTCTGTGGGGCCATTCACACTCCAGAGCCCCCAGGGGGACAGGCTGAAGTCAGACTTGAGCCACAAACAACTCTGCTTGGCTTCTTCACCTGCCCTATCCTGCTTCCCCCACTCCCTCACCAGTTTCCATCCTCTGGGTTCTCCCACAACACATCATCTGCACAAAAGCCCCAACCTCAGATGCTGCCTCTAAGGAACCCGCCAACTAGGATCAGCACAGGCAGGGCTAAGGGGTCCTCGGATGCTGGAAGGTCTGGTATGTGGGCAGAGACCAAATAGAAGGAGACCTGGCTCCTTCAAGCTGTTCGCACCTGTGCCACTTACTTTTCTTTCTTTCTTTTTTTTTTTTTTTTTTTTGCGGTACGCGGGCCTCTCACTGTTGCAGCCTCTCCCGTTGCGGAGCACAGGCTCTGGACGCGCAGGCTCAGCGGCCATGGCTCACGGGCCCAGCTGCTCTGCGGTATGTGGGATCCTCCCGGACCGGGGCACAAACCCGTGTCCCCTGCATCGGCAGGCGGACTCTCAACCACTGCGCCGCCAGGGAAGCCCGCCGCTTACTTTGAAAGTTCAGCACGTCAAAGTGGCCCACCCCACTTTATCCTGGGTGCCCGCCCCACACAGAGAAGAATTTCTAATGGATTTGCTAATGGTACTGGAAGTTCTTCGGTTTAGCTAAAGAACAGGGGCAGGTGTGATTCTGCTGCCCCAGAAACACCTCTGTGGGGGGTGGTCCATCTGCCGACCCCAGCCCAAGGGGGAGTGTCAGCCTCCTTGTCGGTGAAGGCGCTTAAAGGGAGAGACTGGTGAGGTGTTTCTTTCTTCACATGATCCGCCCCTCAGGAGGCATATGAAGAAGAAAGGCAATAGAAAGGAAAGGCCATCTCCCCCCGACATGCCCCCTTCTGTCTCCAAGCCACCTCCTTCCTTTCCCCGTCTCTTCCAAGTACCACCCACCAATTCAACTAAACATCCACCAGGTGCCGGGCACAGTTCTCAGCACTGGGATACGGCAGTGATCGCCACAGTGAGGGCCTGCTCTCAGAGACTTCACATTCTAGTCAGTGGAGGCTGGAAAGGGGAAGTATATTAAACAGAAATAGTGTTCACGACCATCAGGAATATACAGTAATGGCTTAGAGAGAGGCTGGCTCCTAGGGGGATGGGCCACCTTGGGTAGGGGTCAGGGAGGGCCTCTAGGAGCTAAGCCATCAGTGCTGAGAAGGTGTTGGTCCAGCAAAGATCTGGGGGAAGAGCATCCAGGCAGGGGGAGCAGCAAATAAGGAAGTCCTGGTGTGCACTGAATGCGACGAACCTGGGAGATCCAGGGGGATCTCTGCGGAACCTCAGGTTCTCCCTTTCGTCTGGTCCTTGCAAGGATGCTCGTGGAGGGAGGAAATCGAATGTGTCTTCCTGAAGTTTCTACAGCTTTACGCTGATGGCATTCTGACCAAGCAGAGCTCTCTGCTGGGGTATCTTCTCCTCTTCCAGACAGTGAGCTGGGTTTTCAATAGTAACCCAAGGCTTTCAGGTTGGAGCCCAGCCTTGCGTTCTCTTTTTAGTGCCTCGTGGCTTCGGACATCCTGGTCACTCCCTGTACTGGACCGCTGACTCCCACGTGCCAGGGATGATGAAACTTCCTGTCTGGATGCAAAGGCCTCAACTTCCTCCTCTTCGGACACACAAACACATTGCAAACTTACAGACCGAAACTGTCCTATCGGCAAGGTAGGTCCAAAACACCTCTTAGAGCCGAGGGAACAGGGGCCTCCACCTCTTCTCCCAGGAGATGTGGAGCCAGACAACGTACTGATTAACCTTCCACCAGACTCCAGCCAAGTCTTCCCCCCAAGGCATGCTTCCCTAATGAGTCAGCTGGGCCCCAAAGCTGGCTTCCTTCCTCCACTGGCCTCTGGGCTGCCTGGTCACTGGCTTGGCTCATGACAATTTATTTTATTATATGGTCAGGAAGATGCTCAGGGGTCTCAGCAGGTCAGATGATGGGCTTAGGAACTTCGAGACACTTAGGAACTTCCCCAGACCCCACGTCAGGGAGACACCTGTCCCTCTGTTCTCTGCACCTGGCACCCCTCTGGCAGGCAGGGGAGGGGGCTGGTGAGGGGCCAGGACACAGAGGAGGCTGGAAAGCGTGGCATGTGGGACACAGGGAGCAGTGTTCAGGGGAAGGAGATGAAGAGAGTGGGAGTGGCTGGGCGTCAGAGCGGGGCACTCAGATGACGTGGGCGCAACTTCCCGGGGCTCAAGGAGTGGGCAGAAGTCACTTTATTGTAATAAGGAACAGCCTGATTCTGCTGCAGCCTAGCAGAGGAAGGGGCTACCCCAGGTGGCCAGCCCCGCCCCTCAACCACGCTGAGCCTCAGGTTCTCAGGCCCGACGGGGCCATCCAGGAGAGCCGGTGGTCCTGGATCTGGACGAGGCCCATACTCGAGGCAGGCTGGGCTAGAACCACACAACCTGGGCAGCTCCGCCCTCCACACACACATCTGAGGGCGGGACATGCTTCCGTAGCATCCCCCGCTTCCCATGAACGTAAATCTCAACAACAGCTGTGGGGCCGGCAAACAGGGCCACAGCCGCCATTGTTCTTTACTAAACCAAAGTGCTACCAACACTGAGAATCACTGCATACCAGGATTTCTAGGGTCACTTTAACTCTTAAACAATGTCTGATTCTATGAACCTGGGACTTCAAGGTCAACTTGGAGGGCTAAGGGAAGCACAGGAGTCAGAGCTACTAAGCCAGGAATGGCTGTCTGATGGTGGGGAGAGAGGTCGCAAAATCTAGGGCATATGAACAATAATAATATTGTGGGGCACTTGCCTGTAAGTCACTTTATACGGTGTCAACACACACATCAACCCTCCCAGAGACCCTGTGCAGTGAGTGGAGCAGGTATGACGTCATGCAGGTGTCCGGGTGTGGGAGGAAGCGTACCATGGCTCCCACTTCCTGTGGTCCTACCCTGTGCTCTAGAGCCCGCGAGCCACAACTACTGAGCCCACGTGCCGCAACTGCTGAAGCCCACGCGCCTAGAGCCCGTGCTCTGCAACAAGAGAAGCCACCGCAATGAGAAGACCGCGCACCGCAACGAAGAGTAGCCCCCGCTCGCCGCAACTAGAGAAAGCCCGCACGCAGCAACAAAGACCCAACGCAGCCAAAATAAATAAATAAATAAATAAATAATTTTTTTAAAAAAAAGGTGAGAGCTTAACTTATCATTAAAGGCTTGTCCCCTGGTCCTCTCCTCCTCCTAGAACTTGTATTTCTGGCCAGCAGAGTTTTGACAACAGACACTGATTTACTGAAGCAGATGTGTTGACCACTGCTCAGAAAACAAGACCCACTCTTCTTTTCGTGATGTTTTTAGCTCTCAGAACATCTGTTCTTATCTCCCCAAAGAAACAAGAACAGTGTATTGATTCTCTTCCCCCCCCCCAGCACAGAGCATGGTATTTGCTACAAAGTAGAAGTTAAGTAAATATTGATAAGATGAGTGAGTGGATAGGTGATAAATGGTCTCTCTGTCTTTTGTTTAAAGAAATGATCCTTTAAGGGCCACCATTAGCCAAGCACTAGATTCTCTCCGGGGCCCCAGCTCTGTAGTAAGGATAGAATATTTGGTCCCACCCATACCTTCCCCAGGGGCAGAATAGGGACCACCTACTTCCAGAGAGCTCTCCTCTCTGAAGGTCATTCTCCAGAAACAGCTCTTTATCTGCAGAGTCTGGGTTAGTGTGAATTTGGCCCCCATAGACTCCCTCTCAGAGCATTTGCCTCCAAAGCTTGACCTCTGAGCCTGGAGGAAAGGGCTTTGTTGTCAGGTGGGAGCCTTCCCCAAGGATGATCTTGGCAAGGAGGGTCCTAAGCAGTGGTGAATGAGATAAAGTGATTCCCCTTGACAACAAAGTCCAAAATCCAGAAACAGCCCCCGTTGCCTATGGAAAGCTTGTATATGATAAAGGCAGCATCACAAATTGTGGGGAAAGCATGGGTGACTTAACAGTTAGTGTTAGGAGGGACTTCCCTGGCGGTCCAGTGGTTAAGACTCCACGCTCCCAATGCAGGGGGCATGGGTTCCATCCCTGGTCAGGGAACTAAGATCCCGTATTCTGCACTGCGCGGCCTAAAAAACAAACACGCACACACACACACACACACACACAAACAGTTAGTGTTAGGATAACTGGAGAGCCTTGTGGAATCAGAAACAGTTGGTGGCATTCCTCTTGTATTACCAGGACACATTCCAAAAAAACTGGAGAGTTCAGTATAAAAGTGAAACCATCCAAGCACTAAAGGGAAACATGGGTAAATCCTTCTGTAATTTGGGACCAGAGAAATCTTTCCTGATTCTGACTCAACATCCAGAAGCAATAGGGGGAAGATTAGTAAGTTTCATGGAATTGACGTTTTTCTACGCGGCCAAAAAAAATTTTTTTAATTTAAATAAATAAGTAAATAAAAATTTAAAAGACAAATGACAGACTGGTAAAAAAAAAAAGATTCACAACTACAACACAAAAGAGTTAACATTCTTAGAATAAATATAAAGTGTTTCTAATACAAATTAAAAGGCCAACTATCTGTGAGAAAGATGCACTAGAAATATAAACAGTTTACAGAAAAAGAAAAGCAAATAAATATTTCAAAACTATACGAAAAGATGTTCAACCACACTTGTAGTTAAAGAAATGCAAATTGCTCCAAGGAACTATTTCTTGCGGTCAGATTGGCAAAAATCCAAAAGTTGAACAAATACTCTCTTCTCTAGGCTGTGAGAAAACAGACATTCTCACACTTTGCTGGTGGGAATGTAACCGTCCTGATGGAAGGGGCTTTGGCAATACCTACATGTGTATTTGCCCTTTGATCCTGCAATCCCACTTCTAGGAATCTGTCTTAAAGATTCACTGCAAACAGTACAAAAAGACACAGGGACAAGGTTATTTATTGCAGCTCTATTTGTAACAGCTTAAGCCTGGAAAAAAAGCCAAATGCCCATCAATAAGTCCCAGCAGAATAAACAATAGTATATCCACACAATGGAATACTTTGGAGCCATAAAACGAATGAGGAGTGTTCCTCAAAAAATTAAAAATAGAATGACCATATGACCCAGCAATTTCACTTCCGGGTATATACTAAAAAGAATTGAAAGCAGGGTCTCGAAGGGACCCTGTGTTCACAGCAGCATTATTCACAATAGCTAAAACACGGAAGCAACCCAAGTGTCCACTGATGGATGAAGGGATAAGCAAAATGTGGTCTATACATACAGTGGAATATTATTCAACCTTAAAAGCAAAGGAAAATCTGCTACATGGATGAACCTTGAGGACATTATGCTACATGAAATACAGGATCTCAAAGAGATATCTGCGGGATTTCCCTGGTAGTCCAGTGGTTAAGACTCCACGCTCCCAATGCAGGGGGCCCGGGTTCAATCCCTGGTCGAGGAACTAAGATCCCACCGCAACTAAGCCCACGCACCATAACTAGAGAAGTCCACACGCCACAACGAAGACCCAGCTCAGTCTAAATAAATAAATACAATTAAGAATATTAAAAAAAAAAAAGAGATATCTGCACTCCCATGTTCAGTGCAGCATTATTCACAATAGCCCTGAAATAGAAGCACCCTAAATGCCTATGAATAGATGAATGGATAAAGAAAATGTGGCATAGACACACAATAGGATATTATTCAGCCTTAAAAGAAGCAGAAAACTGTCTCATCTGCACAAGGCGGATGAACCTGGAGGAAGCTGTACTAAGTGAAATAAGCCGGTCACAAAAAGACAGTTTCTGCATGTTTCCACTTATGTGGGGCACATAGAGTCATCAAACTCATAGAAACAGGAAGTAGAACGGTGGGTGCCAGGGTCTGGGGGGAAGGGGAAGCAGGGAGCTCTTCAATGTGTGTAAAGTTTCAGTCATTTAAGATGAAAAGCTCATGAGATCTGTTATACAACCATGTGCATTTAGGTGACAGTATTTTCACGTATACTTTAAACAACGATAAATTCATGTCATTTTTTTTTAAATTTTTTAATCTTAATAGATCTTTATTGGAGTATAGTTGCTTCACAATAACATGTTAGTTTCTGTTGCACAACAAAGCGCATCAGCCATATGCGTACACATGTCCCCATGTCCCCTCCCTCTTGAGCCTCCCTCCCACCCTCCCTATCCCACCCCTCTAGGTCATCACAAAGCACCAAGCCCATCTCCCTGTGCTATGCGGCTGCTTCCCAGCACCCAACTATTTTACATTTGGTAGTGTAGGTATGTCGATGCTACTCTCACTTCGCCCCAGCTTCCCCTTCCCACCCCGTGTCCTCAAGTCCATTCTCTATGTCTACCTCTTTATTCCTGCCCTGCAACTAGGTTCATCAGAATCAATTTTTTTTTTTTAGATTCCATATATATGTGTTAACATATGGTATTTGTTTTTCTTTTTCTGAATTACTTCACTCTGTATGACAGACTCTAGGTCCATCCACCTCAGTACAACTAATTCAATTACATTTATTTTTATGGCTGAGTAATATTCCATTGTATATAGATGCCACATCTTCTTTATCCATTCATCTGTCGATGGACACTTAGGTTGCTTCCATGTCCTGGCTATTGTAAATAGAGCTGCAATGAACACTGTGGTACATGTCTCTTTTTGAATTATGGTTTTCTCAGGGTATATGCCCAGTAGTGGGATTGCTGGGTCATATGGTAGTGCTATTTTTAGTTTTTTAAGGAACCTCCATACTGTTTTCCACAGAGATTGTATCAATTACATTCCCACCAACAGTGCAGGAGGGTTCCCTTTTCACCACACCTTTTCCAGCATTTACTGTTTCTAGATTTTTTGATCATGGCCATTCTAACCAGTGTGAGGTGATACCTCACTGTAGTTTGTTGTTGTTGTTGTTGTTGTAGTTTGCGGTACGCGGGCCTCTCACTATTGCGGCCTCTCCCGTTGCGGAGCACAAGCTCCGGACGCGCAGGCCCAGCGGCCATGGCTCACGGGCCCAGCCGCTCCGCGGCATGTGGGATCCTCCCGGACCGGGGCACGAACCCGTGTCCCCTGCATCGGCAGGCGGACTCCCAACCACTGCGCCACCAGGGAAGCCTGGGTTGTTTGTGTTTTTGATACTGAGCTCCATGAGCTGTTTGTATATTTTGGAGATTAATCCTTTGTTGCATTGGCAAATATTTTCTCCCATTCTGAGGGTTGTCTTTTTGTCTTGTTTATGGTTTCCTTTGCTGTGCAAAAGCTTTAAAGTTTAATTAAGTCCCATTTATTTATTTTTGTTTTTCACCATTGAGTATCATGCTTGCTGTGGGTTTGCCATACATGGCCTTTATTATGTTGAGGTAGGTTCCCTCTATACCTATTTTCTGGAGAGTTTTTGTCATTAATCAGTGTTGAATTTTGTCAAAATCTTTTACTGCATCTATTGAGATGATCACATGGTTTTTATTCCTTAATTTGTTAATGTGGTGTGTTACATTGATTGATTTGCATATATTGAAGAATCCTTGCATCCCTGGGATAAATCCCACATGATCACGGTGTTTGATCCTTTTAATGTGCTGCTGGATTCTGTTTGCTAGTATTTTGTTCAGGATTTTTGCATCTACATTCATCAGTGATACTGGTCTATAAGTTTCTTTTTTTGTGATATCTTTTTCTGGTTTGGGTATCAGGGTGATGGTGGCTTTGTAGAATGAATTCGGGAGTGTTTCTCCCTCTGCAATTTTTTGGAAGAATTTGAGAAGGATTGGTGTTAGCTCTTCTCTAAATGTTTGATAGGGCTTCCCTGGTGGTGCAGTGGTTGAGAGTCCACCTGCCGATGCAGAGGACACAGGTTCGTGCCCTGGTCTGGGAAGATCCCACATGCCGTGGAGCGGCTGGGCCCGTGAGCCATGGCTGCTAAGCCTGTGCATCTGGAGCCCATGCTCTGCAACGGGAGAGGCCACAACAGAGGCTCACGTACCGCAAAAAAAAAAAAAAAAGTTTGATAGAATTCGTCTGTGAAGCCATCTGGTCCTGGGCTTTTGTTTGTTGGAAGAGGTTTAATTCCAGTTTCAATTTCATTACTTGTGATAGGTTTGTTTATATTTTCTAATTCTTCCTAGTTCAGTCTTGGAAAATTGTACCTTTCCAAGAATCTTTTCATCTCTTTGCGGTTGTTCATTTTATTGGCATATAGTTGTTTGTAGTAGTCTCTTATAATCCTTTGTATTTCTGCAGTGTTGGTTGATTTCTCCTTTTTCATTTCTAATTTTATTGATTTGCGTCCTCTCCCTTCTTAGCCAGATGAGTCTGGCTAAGGGTTTATCAATTTTGTTTATCTTCTCAAAGAACCAGCCTTTAGTTTTACTGATCTTTGCTATTGTTTTCTTCATTTCTATTTCATTTATTTCTGCTTTGATCTTTATGATTTCTTTCCTTCTACTGACTTTGGGTTTTCTTTGTTCTTCTCTCTCTAGTTGTTTTACGTGTAGGGTTAGATTGTTTATTTGAGATTTTTCTTTTTCTTGAGGTGAGGTTGAATTGCTATAAACTTCCCTCTTAGAACTGCTTTTGCTGTGACCCATAGGTTTTGGGTCGTCGTGTTTATGTTGTCATTTGTTTCTATGTATTTTTTAATTTCTTCTTTGATTTCTTCAGTGATCTCTTGGTTATTAGTAGCACACTGTTTAGCCTCCATGTATTTGTACTTTTTACAGTTTTTTTCCTGTAATTGATTTCCAATCTCATAGCGTTGTGGTCAGAAAAGATGCTTGATATGACTTCAATTTTCTTAAATTTTCTGAGGCTTGATTTGTGACCAAGATGTGATCTATAGAATGTTCTGTGTGCACTTGAGAGGAAAGTGTATTCTGCCACTTTTGGGTGGAATGTTCTATAAATATCAATTAAATCTATCTGGTCTATTGTGTCATTTAAAGCTTGTGTTTCCTTGTTTATTTTCTGTTTGGATGATCTGTCCATTGATGTAAGTGGGGTGTTAAAGTCCCCTACTATTATTGTGTTAGTCGATTTCCCCTTTCATGGTTGTTAGCATTTGCCTTATGTATTGAGGTGCTCCTATGTTGGGTGCATAAACATTTATAATTGTTATATCTTCTTGGATTGATTCTTTGATCATTATGTACTGTCCCTCCTTATCTCTCGTAACAGTCTTTATTTTAAAGTCCATTTTATCTGATATGAGTATTGCTACTCCAGCTTTCTTTTGATTTCCATTTGCATGGAATATCTTTTTCCCACTTCAGACCTAGGGACGCATACAGACTGAAAGTGAAGGGATGGAAAAAGATATTCTATGTCATGTGTTTTTTACCACAATTTTTTTTTAAGTGATTCCTATGGTGAAGAGGCTGACCCTTAGCCTTGGTTAACCCAACCTTCCCCACACCTGAACTCCGGAGGGGCTCCCACCCTGTTCTGCCCCAGGCTACGTATGGTACCCTTGGCAGGGTGCACAGTGAAAGCAGCCAGGGACAAATCCAAGAAAAAAGGGAGTGACTGCCCTGGGGTTAAGATGCTGGTGCAGCCCTGCCCTTTCACCTCTGCAGCCCCAGGCCTTCCCCAGTCACTGCAGAATTAAGTCGGTGTGTATCTAGTACCTTCCTCCACAAGCAAAGGGTACTTCCATTCTTGGGCTCTTACGTGGCTCTCAGGCTCTCAGCCCGCTCTCCTGAATCCCACCATCCTCTTATTTCATGTCCCTGCTGATGCCAAGTCATGTGCCCGGACCACCGTGAACGCAGCGGTGCTACTCAGCGAGCTCACCCCTTCAGAACCTGTTGGGAGCTTGGCTTAGAGAGCGCAGTGAACTTGTGTCTGTTAATCGGATCCCAAAGGAACTGGGTTTACATGGCTCTAAAGTAACTCTCAGTTCATCCCCTCTGCTCTTGCAGCTGAAAGGAATGCTCCTCCAGGAAGCACACAGTGAAGAAATGCAAGCTCCTTATCTCCAATGGACAATTGACCACACAGAGGCCCAGAGAGGTTGGCAACTTGCCCAAGGTCACGTAGCTAGTTAGCCGCAGAGCTGGGACCAACTTCAGCAGGTCTGGCTCCAGGCCTGGTGTCCTTTCCGGCGCATGCACACAAGTCACCATCACTAGACTCCACCCAGCTTCTTCTCCGTAATAAGCACCACAGGCCCTGGGCCTCGTGCTCCTGAGCTTTGCAAAGGCCCAAGACAACGTGTTGGTTCCTAAATTCAAAAAGAAAATAGCAAAATCAGTAAATGTTGGAAATCCCCTGGTGGTCCAGTGGTTAGGACTCCGTGCTTTCACTGCCGAGGGCCCAGGTTCAATCCCTAGTGGGGGAATGAAGATCCCGCAAGCCACATGGCACGGCCAAAAAACTAAAAACTAAAAACATAAAAGTAAACGTTTACAAACTGTGACACGGTCACCTATTCAATTGCAACTGAGCTCAGCTATTTTTTAAGTTACTTTTCCATTAAGTTGAATGAGGCATGTAGGTACGTTTTAATGTATTTGCTGTGGTACGCAGTGGAGCTTCCAAAATCAGAGTGCTGGGCCCCTCATAGGTCTTCAAACAGACACATGGTGGTAGAACTCTGTAGGGCACAGGCCTGGGTGCGCCAGCTCCAATGTCCTGCCTCTAAGATAACTGTATTATTTGGTAAAATGATACCAGCAAGCCAGACAAGAGAGCACTTGGCAGAAACTCCTCCTGTCTCCAGTGAGCCCTGGGGCCAAAATCCCACTTAGAAACACTCATCAACTCCATCTTCTAGGTTTACGTAAGCAGCTATTTAGAATCAGACACTCCAACTGACTCAGGTGAGACCCGATCAGACAATGCTCGTGAAATGGAAGGGCTGGGGGGGTGGGGGCAGTGTGTGTGTGGCATGTCTAGCATTACCTCTGGAAGAAGAAGATCTGCAACACTGGATGCTATTGGAAGATAGCCTGAGGATGAAGCTCCACAGATGCGAGCAGATCCCAGAGAGAATCACAGAGAAAGAGGGGCAGAGGCCTGATGGAACCATGCCTGAAACCCATCTTCTCTTGATCTCTCAGCTACAAGAGCCAACAAATCCCTTTTGTTGCTAAGCTGGTGTGGCTTGGATTTTATTGCCTGAAATCAAAATCATCCTGACTGATACAGACCTCCCAGCTTTTTCATCCATCTGATCTTGGAGAGACAGCAGTGAGCAGTCCGGAAGAGAGATCTCAATTTGCTGCCCAGGAATTGAACCTGGCTAGCCTGGATGAAAACCAGGACTCCTAGCCACTAGACCACCAGGGGCTAGAGGCTAGAAGCAAAGTAGCTCTGGCTCTTTCCTTGGTCTGAAAGAATGTTGCAAGGAGGCAAAAAAATGTAAAAATACAGGTACAGAGTTTGTTAGTAGACACAGCACAACGTACGGGAGAGCACACAGAGAAGCAGTTTATTTATTTAAGTCAGAAGCTAGGCAGAAATACCCACCCAGAGAGGAGTGCAGGAGTCCTGAATGAGGAGGGCAGTCAAGGGGTGATTTATATCACTTGCATAGGACACTCCTCCTGGTGTCTGTTTACCTTTGGCCAATTATCTTGTTTCTTTTTTCACACCTGACCTGTCCTAGGAGTCTCCCCAACATGCATGTGCAACTTTTCGCTAAGATGGATCCCACAGCAGAGGCCTATGGGTGCATGTCCACACTTACTATGGGGTGGTGCCCCACCCCTTTTTGGCCCCCAAGGAGCCTTCCTGTGCATGCGCAGACAGGGAAGTTTTCCTTGACCTCAAGAGTGGCCACTGTATCTCTTTATTCCAGCACAGCTCAGCTTCTGCCACTAGCTTTGTCCTTAGAGTGTCTGGGTGAGAACAAACTTAAGTTTTGCTGCACTTGACAAACACCAGCTGTCCAGCCCAGGGGCCCATCTATATCCTACCTCACGTATAACCTCAGAAGCCTCCAGAGTGTTTTTCCCTGGAGTACTTTCACAGGGGCTGGCCAAGAGGCAACTGTACTCAAGCCCTCTGATCTTACACTAACAGTGACGAGAGCCCATCTGAAATCTGGGAACTTTTCAGAAACATCCGTTTCCCTAGATGTGGCAGAGAGTATCAGGGTGTCCAGGAGGCTGGGCTTGGGGTGGGAGTGTCCGTGCTGCTGGACCCAACATTTTTGTTCTTCCCTCTCATGTCCTCCATACCCTCCTAGGGATAACCTGGATAAGCAGACAGAATTCCCAAACTCCATTCACCTGTTCCAGAAGCACTTACTAAACCCCCAGGTGAGACACCCCATGATGGACCCTGGACATGCAGAGTGGAGTGACGAGCAGAGAACGGGTTGGAGCAGAGGGATGAGTGATCTGGGCAGTGGAAGGGGGATGAAGAGCAGTTAAGAGTGTGGGCTCTGGGAGTTCCCTGGCGGTCCCGTGGTTAAGACTCGGTGCTTTCACTGCTGGGGCCTGAGTTCAATCCCTGGTCGGGGAACTAAGATCCTGCAAGTTGTGTGGCCAAAAAAAGTTTTTAAAAAGAGTGTGGGCTCTGGATCCAAACTGCAGGTGTCCTTGGGCAAGTTACTATGTAGTTCGGTGCCTCAGTTTTCTCATCTGGCAAATGGCATGCCTGGAATATCTAGTAAGGGCTCAAAAGTATTAGCTTTTATTATTATTTGTTTTTATTATTGAGCATTATTTTTTATTATTATTGGATTCATTTTAAGAAAGGGAATTGACTTTAACCCACATGGCTGGGTGGAGCTTGGGCCTGAGGACCCCTTACCTTGGAACACAGGAGTTTTCAGCTAAAGAGCTTCAGAAAGGGACGTCCCTGGTGGTCCAGTGGTTAGGACTCCGCACTTACACTGCAGGGGGGCACGGGTTTGATCCCTGGGGAACTAAGATCTTGCATGCCTCTCGGAGCAGCCAAAATAAAAAGAGGGAGGGTGGGTTCAGGCAAATTCCAGAGACCAATTCCAGTTCCACCTCTGAGGTTCCCATTGTGGGCTCCTAAGGAGAAAATGCAGAAGGGGCCCTCCCTAACCCTTAGTTAAGTGCAAAGAACCATGTCTGAGGGAATGAAGGATGCTCCTGGGGCAAGGATTCCTCCTTTTCACAACGGTTCAACTACATCCAACCAGAGCTTGCACTGAGCACCTGCAGTGTGCCAGAGCACGGGCCAGCGTACCAGGAGCACAGAAGAAACAAAGTTCCTGTGTCCACTGAGCCCTCGGTCTCCCAGTGGCCATGGAGGGATGGTGATGCAATGGCACAAGTGCCTACTGTCACTCAGTAAAAGTTGAAGGGACCAATGTCAGAGGAAGAAAGAGATTAGCTCCAAATCCTGGAAGACTCCTCGGCAGAAGCAGGATTTGGACCGGTGTTTGGAGGAAGCGTAGGTCTTTCATAACTCGAAGGGCACAGCTTTGGGAGGAAAGACGTAAGCAAAGGGACAGAGGTGGGGCCCATACAGGACCTGTGGGGCACTGCAGGGACGGGGGTGGATGAGGCAGAGAGCTGATGGGACCAGCAGGAGGGACGCCAGCAGGGACTGAGACCTCTCACAGCCTCAGCCTGCTCTGCCACCTGTCAGGCAACTGTGTCTGGCACGCAGGGCAGCTGCTGGTAGCAAATGCTATGAAAGGTTAGTAAAGCTCAGAAAGACAAGAGTGAGGGACTTCCCTGGCGGTCCAGTGGTTAAGACTCTACGCTTCCCCTGCAGGGGACACTGGTTCCATCCCTGGTCGGGGAACTAGGATCCCGCATGCCACAAGGCGCGGCCAAAAACAAAAAAGAAGAAACACAAGGGTGAACCAGATTGGGGGGTCGGGGGCAAGGATCCTTGACGGCCCCTCCACAGGTGCCTAATTGGTTTGACAACAGCTCCCCTTTCCCTCTGACTCCTGGATAGAAACACAGGGCATCTGGAATCTGCTCTGATCAGTTCTGGGCAATGTTTCCACAGGCCCCATTCCACAGCTGCTAATTGCTGCTTGCTTGCCCCGGGGCCCCACAGGGAGGTGACATCTGGGCTCAGTGCAGCCCTTGCAGCCAGCAGGTATGGCAGGCAAGGTGGTCATCACAGACATTCACAGGGAACGTTGTCAGACACGGCTGGAGCTCCTGAGGGCAGACACGCAGTCCCACTTGTCACTGTATGGCCACGGCTCAGCCCAGCACTGAAAGCATAAGTGAATTGTTCAGTTGTTTCCTTTAGTCGTTCTCTACCAGGCAAGGGGTGTGTGTGTGTGTATGTGATTTTCGTGTGTGTGTGTAATTTTCATGTACATATGTGTGCTGAATTTTTCATAGATGTAGTTTTGATCATGGACAGCTCTTTATTTTCTCCTTTCTCCTTCTTCTCTGTCCCTTTCTCTGCAGTCTTTACCACCTCTGCTTTGCCCAGAAAGCAGTGACCACTGCTTAGCTTAGAGTCCTCCATCTTTTTCACACTCACGTATCCATGTGCAAACACTGCCACTGGGATTTAATCTCGGGAAGCCGAGGAGCATAATTAGAGAATGCTGGCTTGGGGGTCAGAAGGCCTAGGTTCTGGTCCTTGACTCAGCCGCAAACTTTCTGTGAAACCCTGAGTCAGGCCCCTCCTCCCTCGAGGACTCAGTCTCCTCATCTAGGGCCTGGCCCAAAGCCGGCATTTTAAAATGTTGCTTGAGTGGCTGAATGAAAGTATTCGATAGTCTCAAAATCAACTTCCTGGCTTGAAAATTCTGTGATCCATGAAGGAATTAGTTGCCCTTCAGGTGATTTAAAAGGTAAATTGACTGGAAAATGTGTTGCAAGTGACAGAATATGTGTCTTCCTCTGAATGTGGGGGGCAGAGGCCGTTCTAACCATAGTACAGGGCAGGGGCTGGAGGGGAGGAGATGTCTCCCCAGAGGAAAATCGGGGTGGGGGTGGGGGGGGACTGGATGTGAGGAAGTAGGTGTGACTCTTAGAGAAATCACCAATTCCAGAAAAGGTAACATTTCTGGATTCCTGTCACTACCACCACATACACACCCACAGTACTGAAAGGACAGCTGGACAGATGAGCAAGTTGGGAAAAAATTAGAGCTGCTGAACTCTAGCTAGTGATTCCAAAGTATTACAAAAGGCGGGGATGTTTGAAAGGGGGACACCTCATTGTGGTTTTGATTTGCATTTCCCTAATGATTAATGATGTTGAGCATCCTTTCATGTGTCTGTTGGAAATCTGTATATCTTCTTTGGAGAAATGTCTATTTAGGTCTTCTGCCCATTTTTGGATTGGGTTGTTTGTTTTTTTGTTATTGAGCTGCATGAGCTGCTTGTATATTTTGGAGATTAATCCTTTGTCAGTTGCTTCATTTGCAAATATTTTCTCCCATTTTGAGGGTTGTCTCTGCATCCTGTTTATGGTTTCCTTTGCTGTGCAAAAGCTTTTAAGTTTCATTAGGTCCCATTTGTTTATTTTTGTTTCCATTTCTCTAGGAGGTAGGTCAGAAAGGATCTTGCTGTGATTTATGTCATAGAGTGTTCTGCCTATGTGTTCCTCTAAGAGTTTTATAGTGTCTGGCCTTACATTTAGGTCTTTGATCCATTTTGAGTTTATTTTTGTGTATGGTGTTAGGAAGTGTTCTAGTTTCATCCTTTTATTTATTTATTTATTTTTAATAAATTTATTTTATTTATCTATTTTTGTCTGCATTGGGCCTTTGTTGCTGTGTGCGGGCTTTCTCTAGTTGTGGCGAGCAAGGGCTACTCTTCGTTGCGATGCATAGGCTTCTCTTGTTGCAGAACATGGGCTCTAGGTGTGCAGGCTTCAGTAGTTGTGGCACACAGGCTCAGTAGTTGTGGCTCACAGGCTTAGTTGCTCCGCGGCATGTGGGATCTTCCTGGAGCAGGGCTCGAACCTGTGTCCCCTGCATTGGCAGGCGGATTCTTAACCACTGCGCCACCAGGGAAGCCCCTAATTTCATCCTTTTACATGTAGCTGTCCAGTTTTCCCAGCACCACTTATTGAAGAGGCTGTCTTTTCTCCATTGTATACTCTTGCCTCCTTTATCAAAGATAAGGTAACCATATGTGCGTGGGTTTATCCCTGGGCTTTCTATCCTGTTCCATTGATCTATGTTTCTGTTTTTGTGCCAGTACCATACTGTCTTGATTACTGTAGCTTTGTAGTATAGTCTGAAGCCCAGGAACCTGATTCCTCCAGCTCCGTTTTTCTTTCTCAAGATTGCTTTGGCTTTTCCGGGTCTTCCATACAAAATTGCGTGGCACATTTTTTCGTAGAGAGAATCCATCCTTCTACTCTTCCTCCCTGGCCCCTTGTGACCTCCCACAAGTTCCTCCAGTCAAGGAAACTCTCTGTGGCCACCGACACAGGCAAAGGGAACCGGTCAGCAGAGCAGGGAGCCTGTGACCATGGCGTCACTATTTCCATGGCCCAACTGGTCACAGACCACTCTGCCTTGTAGTGTTCTCAGACCCCAGAGAAGCTCAAGTATTCTCTGTGTCTTCCTTGTGGGGCGTAGGAAGAGCTAGCGATGTAAAGATGGAAAAAGCAAACCTATGAGGCAAGGGGTGGGGAGGCCTATCCATCAGTAACAGGAAAGGTGAGTAAGAGTTGGGCTCTTAAATTAATCCAACACACAGTTCTCGGTAGTCTGGGAGCCTGGCGCTTTGTGGGTACCGAGGTGGGGAAGGGGAGGCACTGCCAAGGTGAATAGGGCAGGAGCTCCCCTTCCGGTGTGGGCGGTGGGTACAAAACAAGACACTGCAGTACTTGTGGCCACAGAGAAATGTTCAGAGCACTGGAGGGCACAACGAATGGAAATTCTCACCTCTGCAGGGGGAGGTGAGGGAAGCCTCACAGAGGATACGTGAGCTGGGTGTCGAAGGCTGGGTTGTTTTCAGGCAGAAAAGTCAGGGCAGGGCAGTCCGTGCAGAGGGACCAGATATACCAAGTCCAAGGGGACCGCCACTGGGCTGAGGGGAATAGCTGAAGAGGAGGCCCAGGAGGAGAGTGGCTGGCGGATGAGCAGGGCCTCTCACTGCACGGTAGACTGGACTTTTATCCCAAGGGCAGAGGAGAGCCTGGGAGGAGTTTTAAGCACAGGAGTGAAGTGCTTACCTTTGCATTTCATAAAGCTGGGACAGGCAGAAAAGAGACTACAATCTTCCCTCCATATCTGTGGGTTCCATGTCCACAGATTCAACCAACTGGATTGAAAATACTAAAAAAAAAAAAAAAATCTAGAAAGTTCTGAAAAGCAAAATGAATTTGTCGTGTGCCTGGCATGTTTACATAGCATTTACATTGTATTAGGTATTATAAGTAAGCTAGAGACAATTTAAAGAATACAGGAGGATGTGCATAGGTTATATGCAAATACTACACTGTTTTATACAAGGGACTGGAGCATCCTCGGATTTTGGTACCCACAGGGGTCCTGGAACGATGGTAGTTAGGGAAGGGCCAGGCTGCAACTGGTAGTGCAGGCAGGAAATACAGGGCCAGGGACACTGGTAACAGCCAAAGGCTGACTAGGGCCTCTTCCACGATAACGGTGAGGTCTTTTGGGTCCTGACCCTCTCCTGGAACACTCAGGACTCCCCTCTGCTGGCCACTGGGCCCCATCTGCTTGCTTAGCCAGAAACACTAGCTTGCCTGGAGCACACGCACCTACGGACCTTCCTGGGAAAGTCAGAGAGTCGCTCACTCCCGCTACATTCTACTGCCTCCCAGCTTGGTTAGCCCCCAGCTGCCCTTCACTTCAGCCTCCCCTCTGCCCCGGGCCGCTGGCCTCTCAGATTCCTAACAAGCTTCTGTGCCCTGCCCCCCACCCCCCACCCCCGGCTCAGGGCAGCCTGAAGCTCAGGGTTCTGCCTCCATCCTCAACTTCTCCCAGCAGACGTGGGACTGTGCTCATGCAGCCTCCCCTGGGTGTGGGTGAAATGCACATCCACGGGGCGAGAGCAGAGGCAGACGCCAGTCCCTACTTCCTGGCTGCCCACCTCGGCCAAAGCGAGCACGCCACGCTACTCATTCCCTTCTCCGAGGCTGCCCTTTGCTGAGCCAGGCCTCTCCTGATTTGGCCACGGTGGGCATGGCTGAGCCTGGACTGGGTGACATGGGCATGCTATGCGGCTGGGTACCAGCTCATGGGGTGAAACATGAATCGTGGTGACGAGGGCACCCAAAGTGTGTGTGTGTGGGGGACACCCAGGGTAGCACGGGGGAGGACTAGCTCCAGAGACCGTAAATAAATATAAGAATCAAAGTTTGGAAAGGCCAGGTGACCTCATTCAAGCTTCCAGAATGTGGGCGCATACCCAGGGACTCCTTCGGAAGGATATAGCAAGAGACCATCAAAGGCCAGACGCTTACTTCCAGAGGCCTACAGTCTGAAGGCAGAGACTAGGTATTATTGCACTGGGCCCGATGATTCCAGAGGAGGGCCCTAGGGCTGCAAACTGCTAGAACCGGAAGGGCCCCGGATTGTGCTAGGGTCTGGTGACACAGGTTAAAATGGAGCTCAAAGTCCAGTGGGAAGGCAGACAAGCAAACAACAGCCAGGGTCCATGAGATAAAGTCTCTGGCAGAGGTGAGGTGTGCTGGGCTCTCCCAGAGGGAGCTCCCATGGATGTGGTAAGGCCTGAGTTGCCTTAAAAAGTGGGCCTTCCGGGCTTCCCTGGTGGCACGGTGGTCAGGAGTCCGCCTGCCAGTGCAGGGGACACGGGTTCAAGCCCTGGTCCGGGAAGATCCCACATGCCACGGAGCAACTAAGCCCGTGCGCCACAACTACTGAGCCTGCGTGCCACAACTACTGAAGCCTGTGTGCCTAGAGCCCGTGCTCCGCAACAAGAGAAGCCACCGCAATGAGAAGCCCGCGCGCTGCAACGAAGAGTAGCCCCTGCTCACCGCAACTAGAGAAAGCCTGAGCGCAGCAACGAAGACCCAATGCAGCCAAAAGATAGATAAATAAATAAATAAATAAATAAATAAATAAATAAATTTAAAAAGTGGGCGTTCCTTTCTCACTTATCCCCAAACATCCCAGGTCATGGCTCTTGACCTTAACCTCCTGGAAAAGGGGAAACCTGAGTACCTAGACTGCTGGGTTTTCAAGAAATGCCTTAAGGACAAGCTCTCTGAATCACGGCTGCATCGTCCAGAAACGCACCCAAATCTGATTCAGTATTATTTTTTCCAATTTCTGAACTCTGATTTCCTGCACACTTCACTTTACTTAACTTCAGGGAAAATCCCAGACACTGAAAACACCAGCTCTTCAGTGAAAACATCACTGAACCCGTTCTCTCCCAGTCCTCCTCTGTGCTTCCAGCCTGGGGATTCTTCACTGTCATCAGCTGTGAAGGAACTATTCTGGGCTCTGCTTTTTCATATAACATCATTTCATATACACTTTCCAGCAACAAATGTATCCATTTTAACGACCCCACACCGTAGGCCCTCATGCGTCTTGTCCTTCATTTTCAGCTTGTGTTTCTGCCAGTGATGATGGCCTTAGGCAAGCCCTGGCCTTCTATGGGCCTCTCACCTCTGTATCTGTAAAATACAGTGATTCGGAAACTCTAAAGTTCTTTCTGAGCCTTAACATTCCAAGGCCTATGATTTTCCAGCTGTGGAATCATAACCCCATAGCAACAATCCCTAGAAAGGAAAAAGAGACCCAGCATCTGTTGAGAACTCACTGTGAGGCAGGAAAGCACTGAGGAAGAAACAGGCACAGAAAAAAAGAAAAGGGAATTCCCTGGTGGTCCAGTGGTTAGCACCCTGCGCTTTCACTGCCGATGGCATGGGTTCAGTCCCTGGGCGGGCAACTAAGATCCTGCAAGCCGAGCAGCGAGGCCAAGAAAAGAAAAGAAAAGAAAAAAAATATTTAAAAAAAGAAAAACAAATAAACAAAAAAGAAATGGGTGTGAAAAGTGACACCTTCCCTTTCCTGCAAAAACACTATCTGAGGCCTGGGTGGGTGAACTAGATCCCTTTGTTCCAGGTCCAGCCTGGACACCCGGACACACTACCAAATGTGGCTCACCCTATAGTAAAGCCCTCCAACGTTCCCCTCCCCCGGATGACAGAGCACTTTTGGAGCCCAAGCCCAACCCCTCCAGCCCAGCAGAGTGCTGAGTCACGGTGGGGCAGCAGTTCTCCATCCCATCCCCCACCTCTTCCCCCTCCCGGGTGAGCTGGAGTCCTCCAGAAACCACAGGCCTGGCTCTTCCCTAGCCTGAGGCTCCTCCCGCAGAGGCCCCAGGGAGGCCAGCCGAACTCCCCACCTTCTCAGAGGAGCCGGGGCTGGAGGGGAGGGAGGCAGAATCCTGGTCAACAAAGGTCCAAAGACCAGGCCAGGGCTTCGAAAGGATCTAGAGGCTTGGAGATGGCAGTTCGGACACCCCAGGGGTTCCCAGAAGGTGTGGAACAGGCCCAAGCAAACACCCCCCCACTCCCCAGCACAAGACTGCCCTTTCATTTTTCCCAGCCGGCCTCCCCCAGTGACCTTCTACATCCCAAGCTGACCCTCAGTTTTGCCGTGATGGTCACTGCAGCTGCACGTGTTTTAACCAAGCACGGAGCCAAGAAACCTCCTTTCTGCACCAGAACAACTTCCTTCCGGTGGATCCAACTTCATGTTGGCTCTGTCCACCTGGATGTCCTGGAGGCCCTGAAACTCAGCAAATCCTGTGCAAAACCAAGCTGGCCTCCTTCAACAACCTTCCCCCCAAACTGCATTTCCTTCTGTGTCCCCATCCTCAGTGAATGGCAGCAGCAACTCAGCTGCCCAGGCCAGAAAGCTGGGGGCTCTCTTGCCCACCGGCCCCCCCTTACCACCCCCCTCCACAGCTATCCAATCAGCTACCTCATGCTGTCTGTTCTGTCTTCTCCGTATCTCTCAAATCTGCTTTCTGTCTCTTCTACTCACTGAGAACTAGGGCTGTTACCTCCCAACAGGTACCCAGCCCTCTTGTCTGACTTTAAACTATCCTCCACACTCAATCATGCATACATCCGTTCATTCAACAAATACTGAGGACCAAGTTACAAGCATCTTGCCAAATGCTTGAAATGCAGGATGGAGAAGACAGAACTAATGCCTGCCCACCAGGAGCTTACAGTATACAGCAGCAGGGAAGACGATCCAAAAGTGATCTATATGTCTACAATATACGGTTATACATACGAATATATATTGTATAGTATGGTTATTAATCTTCACTACTTAGCAAGCTACAAACACTAACTTAATTGTCATTTGTATTTTAACTTTGTTTACGGCATCTTTTGTCTTACAGCTTTTCATTTTTGTTGTATGATTCCATCCATATGAAATTCTAGAACATGCCAAGTTAGTTAATCAATATCAGAAGAGAGCTCTTCTTGAGGGGTATGGGGGAAATCTACTGGAAAGGGGTACAGAGAAACTTTCTGGGATAATGGAAATGTTCTGCATCTTGTTTCAGCTGTATTCAAGTGTCAAAACACATTTAATAAAACACCTAAG
The DNA here is from genome assembly GCF_963455315.2 of Globicephala melas. NCBI lineage: Eukaryota > Metazoa > Chordata > Mammalia > Artiodactyla > Delphinidae > Globicephala > Globicephala melas. The sequence goes on from NC_083321.1 coordinate 9,412,585, forward strand.
ATTCTGCATTTTATTTAGTTAATTATAGCTTTATTTCAAAAACTTAAATCACTCATCTTTGCAAAGAAAGGAACAATTTTGTTGGCTTTTTACCTACTTGATACCAGTTAGCTTCATATTCCAATAACTATTCACAGTATGTTTCTAGATATGCCTCTCAAAGATTTAACTCCATGTATTTTGAATTCATCAAGATTTGGTGGGACCACACCCTTTGCTCTCCCTGCGGGCCCCCCCCCCTCGGCCCCCCAGGCGCTTGGTCCAAGGGAAAGGACTTCCTTGAAACTACCTTAATCCATTCAAAAATTTTAACAAACTGTGTGACGGCCATGCCCTTGATTTGGTCATTACCCTGAGGATTCATCTTAATCAGCCTGTGTTACTCAAAGTATTTCTTGGTTTTATTTTTTACTGGTTGAAAAAGACAAAGAGTTCTAACTTCAATACTACACGTCCCAGAAATTCTGGATTCATTTTCCTCTTCCCTCCCACTGCCAAAGGGGCCAGCTCTGTTCTAAATTTATCTCTTTCCTGTAATCAAATGCACCTGATAACCAAGGCACTCTAGTAACATTCTGTTTTGCAATCTTGCTTCATTTTGGAGCTCTTTCAGGAATTGTAGTGTCATCGATTTTCTCTGCTTTGGCATATTCTTTGTTTTCTGAAGACTTGGACTTTACTTTTTCTTTGGTGTAGTTCAATAGTTGGTCCTTCTTGCTCTGCCATCGTCCAGATTTTCAAGTAGTCATATCTGCCAACTGGCTTCTTTTTTTAAGGCAGCCTCAGAAGAACACTCCCTGCCCCCTAATTCTAAAAGATAATTTTCTATACATTCTTCTAATGACTTCATAGGTTGTTTTTTTGTTTTTTAAGGCAGCCTCAGAAGAACACTCCCTACCCCCAAATTCTAAAAGATAATTTTCTATATATTCTTCTAATGACTTTATAGGGGTTTTTTTGTTTTGTTTTTTGTTTTTTAAGGCTTGGATCTTTAATCCATCTGGAAGGTATTTTTGAAATGCTGAGTCATTTTTCACCACATGACTATCTATTGTTTCAACATCATTTGTTGAACCCATTCTCTCTCTCTCCTAATTGAAATGCCACTTTAGCATGTACCAAGTTCCCATTCATATGGGGGTAGGACTGTTTAGTTGCATTGATCTACTCACCTTTTCCTGTGCCAGTACCAACTGCTTTATAATATTATATTTATACTACTGGTTTTTTTTATATCAGGGAGGACAAATCTAACCTCGTAACATTTTTCCCCCCAAATGCTTATCAGCTTTTCTACACACTCTTCCAAATGAACTTTAGAAGCATTTTGTCAAGGTTCCAAAAGACCACTGAGTTTTACAGAAATTGCACTGAATTTATAAGTTAATTTGGGGAGAATTGACATCTTTGCAAAACTGAGGTTGGCTATGTAGAAACATGGTGTCTCTTCATTTATGCAAGTTCTTTTCTGTCCAGCAGTAAACATTTATAGTTTTCTTCACACACTTGGTAACTTTATTCCTAGGTACTTTAAGCTTTTGTTGCCATTGTAAATGAAGAAAATTTTTCTCTCATTTCATTGTCTAACTGGTTACTGACACATAGGAAAACTTTGCATCTGGTAACTTTGTCATACTCTTACCCTAATAGTTTTTCTGTTGATTCGGTGTAAGATTTCTAGAAACAAAACTAACGTGGTTATTTCTCTGGCTAGAAATCCTTTAGGGTCTCCATGTCCTCCAGGATAAGACTTAACCCCTTTTTACGACACACAACCCTTCCTGACCTTGCCCCTATACTACCCTCCCAGGCTTCACCAACAGGGGCTCTACTTTCAGGCCAACACATTCTCTTAAGGTGCCTTGGATAGGCCATGCATTATCCACACCTTATACTTTACATATGCTGCTCTCTCTGCTTGGAATTCCCTCCTCATCTCCCTCCTCCCTTTCACCTTTCTTTTACTTTTCCTTCTTTTACTTTTCCTTGAACTAAGTGACAGTTCAAGTGTCACTTTCTTTTCTTTTTCAACATTTATTTTCCTTTTGTGTGTGTGTGGCTGCATCGTGTCTTAGTTGCGGCACACGGGATCTTTGTTGAGGCATACGGAATCTTTTCATTATGGCCCTCAGTCTGCTAGGGTTTCTCTCTAGTTGCGGCTGTCGGGCTTCTCTCTCGTTTTGGCAAGCGGGTTTTCTCTTCTCTAGTTGTGCTGTGCGGGCTCCAAAGACAGTGTGCTCTGTAGTTTGTGCCATGCGAGCTCAACAGTTGTGGCACGTGGGCTTAGTTGCCCTGCAGCATGTGGGATCTTAGTTCCCTGAACAGGGACGGAACCTACATCCCCCGCATTGGAAGGTGTATTCCTTAACACTGGACCACCAGGGAAGTCCCCCTCAAGTGTCACTTTGTTAGGGAAACTTTCCCTGACCTCCTATCCCAGACTGGGTAAGGCACTCCTTGTCTGTATTCTCCCACCACCCTTCTGCTTATTTTATCGTATGTAGCTCTAGCCCCACTAAAAATTTTTTTCCTTAAACGAACACATGTTCGTTTTGAAATGAATAACAGATGCAAGAGAGCAAGTGCCATTAATTCCATCAGCAACTTAATATTTTAGTAAAGTTCCTTTTTTAAAGTTTTTAAAATTGAAATATAGTTGATTTACAATGTTGTGTTAATTTCTGCTGTACAGCAAAGTGATTCAGTTATAGAGACATACATTCTTTTTTTTTCATTCTTTCTTTTAATTGAAATTTTTAAAAAAACGTTTTTTAAAGGTTTGTAAGTCCAGCTTCCAGTTGCATGTTTGTGAACATCCTGAAAAGGTTCTTGGGTAGGTCTCCCACCCATGCGTTGAAGAACCCGGCTAAGAATAGTGACCCTGAGGAGAGCAGACTGGGGCGCAGGCGCTCGGCCTAGCTCCGTCCAGTTCTGCCATCCATGAATTCACACCCATTCAGTGCTGGGGACACTGCTGCAAGCCACACGCAGTGCCCCTGTGTTCCCCCCCCCCCAGGGTCCCTGGCATCTGTCGCGCACATTCGTTCAGTGCCATTAGCTTCTCTCCAAGGACAACCTGGGGGTGGCTCCCTGTAGGGCCTGCTCAGCCCGAGGCTCCTGGGACTGGGGCCAATAAAAGAGGCCTTTTCAAAATGGCCTCGCAGCATCCTTTCCAGACCCAAGCGGCTTCTTCTCTATTTTCTAATCCCTGGTCTCTGAGCTTTAAGCTACCGGCGATTTCCTCAGAATTCAACGGCTCATCCCCACGTTTCCCTCGGGAAGGCGATCACCGCAGTCTCTCGGGAAACACGACCCGCCCAGCCTTTGTTGTATCAAATGCTGCACGAGGAGCCATATTTGCTTTCAGCAAACGGCGGACCAGGTCGCCGGAGCCGGAAGAGGGGCCGACCCGCGACGGGCCGTGGGCCCCACCCGGCCTGCATTCGGTCTCTTTCTAAGCTTTGAGGAAGAGAAATTGAGCCCTTTCCCAGCCCGACCTCTGACTCACTCGGCCTCCTCGGGCCCACGTTCACCCTCCAGGTTCCCTATTTGCATCACGAAGTAATCACCTCGGGGTGTGGCAACTGCGGCTCTACCGCTCTGATTTTTAACATGCCCTTGGCCAAGAGTCTCAGGGTGCCTTCTGGGACCTCGCAATCGCCCTGACGCCCCCGGCGCCAGGGGCAGTTTCCTGTCGGTTTCAAGACCCAGGACGCCACCGGGGTCAGGGCTCCGAACTGGGCTTCCTGCCCCCGCTCAGGTTTTCTCTCCAACCCCACGAAACGAGCCCCACGTTCCACGGAACAAGCTGCACCCTCCAGGCCACCCAGACCCCGCACCGCCACCCCCACCCCTCCTTCCCCACCCACCCCCAGCGGGGCGGAGCCGCGCCTCCACAGGAAGAGGCGGGGCTCAGCTAGGCGGGCGGGCGGCGTGATTGGACGCGGCGGGCCTGACGCCCATTCCCGCTATAAGAGCCGGGCAAGAGTCACCTGCGCCACAGTCCTCGCGGAGAGTCGCCGCGGTTTCTTGCTTCAACAGTGCTTGGACGGAACCCGGCGCTCGTCCCCCGCTCCGGCCGGCCGCTCAGAGCCAGCCCTCGCTACCACCTCACGGCGCCCTCCGATCGCCCCAAGGTCCCCGCCGCCGTTACCGCGCCGCGCAGCCACCGCCACCGTTTCACCTCAGCCGACCGCCATGACGACCGCGTCCCCCTCGCAGGTGCGCCAGAACTACCACCAGGACTCGGAGGCCGCCATCAACCGCCAGATCAACCTGGAGCTCTACGCCTCCTACGTCTACCTGTCCATGGTGAGCGCGGGCGGGCCCACGGGGCACGGGCGCGGCCTCCCTGGCTGCAGGGCGGGGGTGTGGCTACCGGGAGGTCCCTCCCGCCTCCCGCCTCCCGCCTCCGTGCGCCCTTCTGCAAAATGAAGGGTGCTCGGGGTCCTCTAGGACTCCTGCGCAGAAATTCTGAGCAGTTGTCCCCTGGGAGTGTTCCCTCGCGGGCCAGGGCCGCCTCTGCGCACCCCAGTTTATTTAAAGAGAGCTGAGTTTTCTCCCGGGGTTGCCACACTTGCCACCAGTACGACCCTGCAGTTAGGAAGGTGGATTTTCGCATTTCCATCCCTTCTGCATTCGATCACGTGATGGGGGCGGTGCTGAGGAGGTCCGGCTCCCATCCCCCTGAGTCCGGCGGAGCCTGCTGGGTAATGGTGTCCAACTGTGGGGGCTGGTGCGAAGTGGTTTATCTCTCGTGGGCCGAACAGCCGCCTCCACCTCTCCGCTCTGTTTATCTCGAAGCCCCGCTTGAATTGAAGCATATCTCTAGAAATCTCCCTTTCAGCCGACACCGAGTTGTCTGCCACCCGTATTCTTTATCTTTTTTGTGTCTAAGGGTTGTGGCGTAATTGAATCTTTAGTTCTTGGATATAGTCCACCAACAGTTACGGGGCCTGAAAATTTTCCATGCAGTAATCGGTGGAATCAGTTTTCCAAAATCCTGGTTTTAATCGGTGTGGTAGGAGTTTTAGTTATAATTGTCTTATTACGTTTTGCAAATCATCCAAGAATAAACGTGTTCCGGATGGGTTTGGAATACGCCTGGATTTCTATGACTCACTCCATTTCAGGAACAACTGAATACAGCAGGGGTGTTAAAGGGACTAAAATTTTTGCTTTCTACTGATAACATGTTTACGTGGTAAACAAGGTAACAACTGTTACCTTGCCTAGTGGGTTAATTTTACACATCCATCAGCCTGCTGCAAGCTGGCAGCTCATGTTTTTTGTTTTTGTTTTGTTTTTTTTTGCGGTACGCGGGCCTCTCACTGTTGTGGCCTCTCCCGCTGCGGAGCACAGGCTCCGGACGCGCAGGCTCAGCGGCCATAGCTCACGGGCCCAGCCGCTCCGCGGCATGTGGGATCTTCCCGGACCGGGGCACGAACCCCTGTCCCCTGCATCGGCAGGCGGACTCTCAACCACTGCGCCACCAGGGAAGCCCGCAGCTCATGTTTTAACATGGATTACCCAGGGAGGAGGGGGAGAAGGCACTACTAACAGTGCAGGGTAAATACTCCAACATCTCTTCAACCAGATTTCACAGGGGCTGTAACAACTTTACTCTGCACTTAAACAGATGCTTAAGATGTTCCATGGTGGAGGCAATTCCCATGATATTCTAACGGTTCCTTGTAGCAAACTTTCAGTTTCAAGGACCAAGTTTCATCTTTGTGTTTCAGAGTAAAAACTAATTACTGTCGTGTTCAATCCGGGAACATACCTTGCTCTAGTCTTCCTGTGCTCAGACCCTTTCTTGCTGGGCTTTGAGAAGGAAGCCTAGACTAGCAGACTGCCTTTCTTTGGGAATCCCTAACATGTTCATGTACTGTTTTCAGTCGTACTATTTTGACCGCGATGATGTGGCTTTGAAGAACTTTGCCAAATACTTTCTTCACCAATCTTCTGAGGAGAGGGAACATGCTGAGAAACTGATGAAGCTGCAGAACCAACGGGGTGGCCGAATCTTCCTTCAGGATATCAAGGTGAACTGAAGATCCTAGGGTTGGCATGCCTCATCGGTCTAGCAGTCCTCTGACGTCAGAAATCACTGAGCTCAGCAGTTGCCCTTATCAGATGAGGATACTTTGGGTTTTTGTCTTTTGCGCTTTTTGGGGCCTACCGTCTAAGCTAAAGTTGGCAGACGGTAATGGGCAAGGATATTAAATTGGAAGCGGTTGTCAGGGGGAAGTTGGCTGTTCCTTTTGCCAAGCGCGGTTGTTACACATTGGATGCTTGCTGATTTGTGGTTTAAGTGGTAGAGGTTGCAGATGCACTGACTTAACCTCCTCTCATTCAGAAACCAGACCGTGATGACTGGGAGAATGGGCTGAATGCAATGGAATGTGCGCTACACTTGGAAAAAAGTGTGAATCAGTCACTACTGGAACTGCACAAACTGGCCACTGAGAAAAATGACCCCCATGTGAGTATTGGCACCCTGGGAGTAAATGGAGGAAATCATTTGTCTTAGGGGCTGGGGAAGCTTCCCAATAACTTTTTTCCTTGTTCTCTTTTCTAGTTGTGTGACTTCCTTGAGACTCATTATCTGAATGAGCAGGTGAAATCCATTAAAGAATTGGGTGACCACGTGACCAACTTGCGCACGATGGGGGCCCCCGAATCTGGCATGGCACAGTATCTCTTTGACAAGCACACCCTGGGAAACAGTGATAATGAGAGCTAAGCCTTAGGCTGGCTTCCCGTAGCCACAGGGGTGACCTCCCTGGTCACCAAGGCAGTGCATGCATGTTTGGGTTACCTTACCTTTTCTGTAAGTTGTACCAAAATATCTACAAGTCCTTTCCTTAGTACCGTTCCTTCAAATAAAGTAATTTGGTACCCAGCTGTTGTCTTTGAATTCTCGGGGTGGGCTAGGAATGTATCCAGGCCATCTTTATTAAACTTGTAAGTGCCACCATGGCTCAGTCACACTCACCAAAGTGAACCGCTTAGGAGGATCTGTATTTACGTACGAAATTCCTTAGTTTGCGAAAGATACCAAGGCTTGGGTGTTTAGAATTCAGACAGGACTTAAGGATTCCTGATTCTGAATTAGGTGTTTTATACGTTTCCAGCAGTTCTGGCTTTCACAATTTATATGTACGGAAAGCATTTTGAGGCTTAAAGTAGACTTGAAGCTACTGATTCTTGTTCTTCATTAAGGTAACCATTTAATTCAGGCTGTCGTAGGGACATGTTCTTCAGTGTGGACAGCTATATGGCTATGACTGGATCAGTGTCCTGCTGGTGTACACGCAGGTAGGACCAGGCCGGTGAAGCATCCCCCTTGGGAAGCAGGCTAGGAATGTGCTTCATCCCTAGTGAGAATTTGAGGAAAGTTTACATGAGTATGGAAAGAGACCTTCGTTTCAATAGGAAAATAGCTGCAGTAGGAGGGAAGAGGTTGAGACATCTTGAATGTTAACCAGTGGGGAGCCGTCTGGGTCCTTGCTAACCAACTACATTAACATTGTTTCCTAAACCAGCCACAGTGATTTGTAAGTTTCCAGCTAGCCCTGAGAAGTATGACAGGTGGTAGGCCTTTTCAGCCTTTTCAGTTTTCAATACAAAGCTAGGTATTCTGACCTCAGAATAACTGCTTGAGAATAATAAGAAATGAGAAGTTACACTTCCCTTTCACATCGTGGTGGGGGGCTGGGTCTAATTGGGTGAGTGAGCATCTGGGGAGTCTGGAATAAAGGCAAACATCTGGTGGTACTGTGACAACTTTAGGTTGACCTCAAAAATGCATGAAGAGCTCATTTCAGAAGTCTTGGTGAGGTCCCCACAGCAGTAAGATGCCCCAAGGGACCTGGATTGTCCCCACCTTATCATCTGCCAGTTCCCAGGAGTGTGGCACCCTTCCCAGGAGGGCTTCAGAGCCACCACTGGTTATGGGGGAGGGCTCATGCGACCTCCCAGCTAAGCCTGGCCAGTAAGTCGAGTTCTTGGGCTACAGTCTAGAGCCCCGAGTTCTGCCTGTGTTTCTGTGTCTGCCACCCCTGCTTAAGGTGAGCTGGGCCCACTGGTATCGTCAGCCCATGTAAGCCTGGCCTAGTGGCCCTTCGGCGTTACTCTTGTCGGTGCAAACCTCGTCTTCCTATCCCTGGGCCCCAGAGAAGTCTTGGTGAGTCAGGCTCTCGGGTGAAATAAGCAAAAGTCGCCAACACTTCCCTAGAGCCCCTGCTGTGGCGGCCAGGTGTGCGCCCCAAGCCAGTGCTGGGCATGCCCTGGCAGCCATAGAACCATAGGAAAACTGGGAGTAGGGTGGGCTTCAGAGCAGGGGAAGCTGGTGGGGACCACCCCTGGTGGGCTGGGGGGTTCAGTGACCCTGGTGTGGGTAGAAGACAGACCTGTTGTTTTCCAAGGCCCAATAGGGATCGCCACGATCTTTGAGTATAGTGTGTATGTTGCTTGTCGACTGTCCCAAATGCGGTTCTCTGAGATGTTCAGGGGCCTCTGACATGTCTGTTAGGTTAAACTCAACAGTTTTCCTCCTCATGTGACTCACTTCCGGGTGCTCCGTTGAGGCCCCAGCACTCTCTGGGAGCAATTCAAAGCTCTTCTTGGACCTGGGAGTTGGAGGCTGAAGGCTTTGGTCTTTGGCGGTGTCATCCATGCCTGAGACTTTGCGAAGACTTGAGGGTGCTGACTGTCCAGGTGGGAAGACCATAGGGGTGTGGCTGAGGGGTGTCTGGGGGGCACTGTGGTAGCCTGACCTCCCGTATAGCACGGCGGACTTGAAGGCATCCTCCCCTTTCCAGGCCTTGACGTCTTCCTGGTCACTGGTGTCCTGGCCGTCTCCCCCGAGGTTCTTGGGCTGGCCCTCGTGGGAAAGGACTTCTGTCTTCGGCCACAGTAGTTTGGTCTTTGAGTTTGTCCTGGGGGGCTGGCGGTCATGGGATTGCAGCCCTCGGAAGCGGCCAGCGATGCCAGTGTGCGCACTTTCCTCCTCCTCCGGATCTGGCTGGAACTCCAAATCCTCCTTATCCAGACTGGAAAGAAACAGGAGACTCGAGGGTCAGTGGGCGGACAACGGCCTGAAGCCTGACTTGACTTCTCCCTTACCCTCTCTTCTCCCTCTGGCCCAAGGCCCAGGACACACAGTCTTCCTCACCTCAGCTTTGACTCACCTCTCTGCTGATCCATCTTGTACCTCTCAGTGAATCCCTCCTGGCCGAGCTCGCCTCACTGTTCTGTGGCTCCCTCTTGCCCGTGTCAACATCCAAACTCCCTAGCCTGGTATTTAAGGGCTTCCTCTTCAGCGCCCACATTTTCCCTTTGAAACCCCTCACTCCAGGCTGTCTGAACGGCTCTTCCCCAGGTATGCATGGTCACGTGAGGCCCAGGAGTGACTGAGTAAGCCAGGGGTTTGTGGTTCCTGCTGGGGAGCAGTATCCCCCCAGAAAGAAGTCTGGCTTCCTGGGAGCCTAAAGCCTTTACTCTGCAAGAGAAAGCCTACCCACCCATGAATGTGGCCACCTTTGCCCATGTCCAAATTCTCCCCATGCTTCAAGGCCCAGCTCCAGGTCCAGCTGGAGGCCAGCTCTCAGGCAGCCAAAGGTGATCTCTGTTCTATACTCTGTCCCTTGCCCAGGCATCCAGTACCTTGTATCTTGTATCCAGAGTCTGGGCCCTGAGTTTGAACTCCCTCACTAAATGGTGTGTTTCTTGGAGGCAAGGTCGATGTGTTATTATTCTCTGTTATCCTCCTTCCCCAGCAGCTGGGCTACCAACCATGGAAAACTCAGAGGCGACCTCCAGCAATGTTTCTGACCTAAGCAAGCCTCCTTCCTTGATCATTTGATCTCTTATCCAAACCTTCCTCACACCAACGAGAGACTCTAGCTAATTCTAATTACAGCTTAATAGGATATTCGGTTCTTAAAAAGAGAACAGCGCTTTTAATACTGTGGAAGAACACCTTGATGGGATAGACCCCGAGATGCAGCAAACACTCTCCGAAGTCCTCTCCACTCTGTCATCCTAGGGGGAGAGAGCTGTCTGGGGCGCCTCTTCAGCCGGCCATGGCCCAGCTACAGCTCAAAAGGGATTCTAACCAAATCAGGGAAAGAGGACCCATGTGGGGGAAAATGTGGCTGCTGTGGGCTGACCTGAGGCCCGTACTCTGTAGCAAGAAGTCTGCTCCGAAGGTCCCTGTGATGACCCAGCCTCTTGCTCGCTCCCTTGCCCAGGGAACCCCACTCCCACTCCCCATGCCAACACCCTGGCTTATCAGGAAACATAGCTCTGAACCAGAGTCAGGAACCAGGCCCTGACATCCCAGCTGCATCACTAATCACTGACTGCCCTTGAGTAAGTCCCTTCTCTCTCTAAGCCTCAGTTTTCAACTCTGGATAAGGGGTGGGGCTTAGATTGGAGACTACCTAAGAGCCCTTATAGCTTTAAGAGTCCTTACACAGCACAAGGTAAGGGTTAAGGGTGTGGAGTTGGACCCAGACATACCTGGCCCACCTGTGCTGCTTGCTAGCTATGTGACCTTGGGTTGGGCAACTGACTTAACCTCTCTGAACCTGGACTTAATCATCTGAAAACTGGAGAAAACAAACCAAGTTTATTGGGGGGGGGGGAAATAGCTAATATATGTAAAGAGCTTAGTACAACGCCCAGCACTTAATAGGAACCCAATATGCATTAACTAATATATTCTAAGCTCTCAGGCCCTTGCACTTGGGGTTTTCTACCCACCGAAGTGGTTCCCTGGCACTTCCCACCTGATGCTGAAGGTGGAGCCGAAAAAGGAGGGCCGACGAGACTGGGCAGAAGCGGCTGTGTAGGGGGGATGTGGTTCTGGCTCATTCCAGTACATATCTCGCTCCATCGGTGGCAGGTCCTGGTGCATCTCATCTACAGCCAACAGGGACACCTGGTCGTCGGGGACAGAAGGAGAAGTCCAACAGGTCAGCCCAAGCAGGACCATGAATTTGCCAGGTGACTTGGAGAGGTCACTGCTCTCTCTCTGGGCCTCAAGTTTCCCTTCCTGTGAAATGGAGAGACTGATGCAGCCTGGAGCCTCAAAAGTTAGGCGGAGAATCCTGTGAGTAAATGGTTGGGCAATTCACTGTGAGGCCTCCCTACAGAACTGTGGGCCCCCCTCCCTGGGTCCAGTTTGGGGAGGGGCCATGGGGCAGGCTCTCTTCCTCCCGTCATACCTGCAAACTCCTGTCGACAATCCAGTTGGTCTCAAAGTCATCATCATCCTCTCCGAACGGGTTGATGAGCTGCTCTGCCACCTTGAGGGTAGGTGAGGCTCTGGAAATCCTCAGGTGGAACCCCTTGCAGCCTTGCTCCCACCCTTAAACCTTGGCTCCTGCCATGTCCACCTCTCCACCCCCCTCAGTGATGCCCTTCTCGCCTGACCACTGTCTCCAAAGCCACTATGTAGGGCCCCTCCTCTCCTAACTGGCCATGACTCCCTGGGCCACAGCTGACCTTGTCCCGGGGAGGCCTACCTTCAGCCAGCCAGCATAGAAGAAGAACTGCAGGAATGTGAAGAGGGGTACAACGAGGTCCATCTCGTGGCCGGGGTAGGCCTTGGCTGGGTTCAGAAACTGCCGTCCCACCAGGCAAGCCAGGAAGAAGCTGTACACCGCCACGGTCACCACCTGGGAGGCAGAGGCGGCGTCGGCAGAGATGGGCTGCGTGGGGACCACGCGATCAGGAAGCTCCCCAGGCTCTGTGGTCTCCCCTTTAGAATGGGGATGATCACACTGCCTCCACCACCTGGACCAGGCAGGGACCTGGACTCTTTGAACTTGGCACTAGAGACAACCTGCAAAGTCCAGACCTGACTCCCCAGGGTGAGCCTCTTCTTCAGCCTCTGAGTGAGCCCTTCCCATCATAGGCTGCTTCCCGGGTCCTCCTCAGTTTCCCAAAGGGGCAGCTTCACCAGCCTAGTCCTCACCTGAGTGTACACCAGTGGGATACTGATCCAGTCGTAGGCATACAGCTGTCCACACTGAGTACGCAAGGTGTTCATTTCCTAGGGGGGCAGGAGGGAAGGTTGGGCCTTTGACCATCACCTGCTCTCCCAGGCTCACCCCCCAGCTCTTCCGCAGATACCAGGGTCTCGTGCTCATGGTCCAGCCCTGGCTGTGTGGTCATGGACAGCTCACTTAACCTCTCTGTGCCTCAGCCTCCTCAATATCAAAAAGGAACCAGGATCTCAGAGGTTCACTTTAGAGAGGGGAGGGGAGGGGAAATTGGAAAGGGGCCACCTTGGGCTACGGAATCCTGTTGTAAAAGATCCTCTACAGTCCCAAGGTAGGCTCTGGGAAGACCCTCAGAGGCTCAAACTTCCTCTTTGCAGAAAACCTGTTCCACGTGGGGCGTGACCCTCCCCGCGCTGCAGCAGCCCCATGTGTGTAGCGGGCTCACGTTGAGCAGGCTCTGGAGCAGGACAGGGTCCCGGATTCGACCTCCCATCCAGGCCTTCGTTGACAGGTTGGCAAACCACACCCAGGGCATCCAGAATGAGTTGTGTGGCAAGCTCAGTTTTTGTAAGTGCTTGTGTTCCGAGGGGGTCATAAAGCCTGCGGGGTAGAGTGGAGAAGACAGTGGGTAGGGGAACCTGCAGAAAGGGTGGCTGGCCAGGCCCTGCTGGGTGGAACCCAGAGTTCAAACCAAGTCCCTGCTGAGCCCATAGGGACCTCAGAGCTCCTTTGCGATCCTCTTTCTTTCAACAAATTATCACTGCGTCGTATCTACTATGTGCTGCTCTGGGCTGAGTACGTGAGAGGGATCTGTCTTATTAACCAGGATCAGGTCAGGCAAGGCCAGAGAGTGAGACTGCTGACGTACAGACTGGAAACCGGAAAACAGGAAGGGGAAGGGCAGTTCCCAGTTCCCAAAGCCCCACTCTGGCCCTCAACCCTCACTCTTCCCTCATCCCTCAAGAGGCCTTAGCCCTATCTCAAAGCCCTATCCTCCTAGAGTCGGTTCCTGGCCTCTCCCCACCTTTAGACCCCTGACTTCGCCCCACCCAATTCAGGTTCCCGCCCCCCGCCCCCCCACCCCCACCTCGGCATCCCAGGTCTCGACCCCACTCCGCTCCTGGTCCCACCCAATCCTCAGCCCTGGGGCCTCTGACTCCACCCATCTGCAGCTCCGGCCCCGCCCTTGTCAGCCTCTGGCTCCGCCCACTGCTTCGCCAGGCCCCGCCCACCTGCTTTCACCAGGTGTTGGGGACTGGGAAAGCGCTTGTAGACCGCAGCACTGACGCTACGCAGGATGAGCACGTTGCCCAGGTTGGCGTAGCGCATGAGCGTGCGCCGCAGCAGCCGGCCCTGCTCGTCCTTGCCCTCGACGAAGCACGACACCAGGTTCATGAGGCGGTCGGGCCATGGCAGGTTCTCATATTGGTTCCACCAGCGGGTAACGACCAGTGTCACGTAGAAGCCTGGGCGGGAGGGGGGCGGGGGCGCGAGGGGCGAAGGCCCACGCTGCGGCTAGAGCCCAGCGAGGGCGACGCCTCGGTTTCTCCATCTTTCTAATGGGGCTGGGCCCAGCACCAACCCTCCTGGAGGGCGCTCGGGAAGGGGAGACCATCAGAGCTTCGCGTGAAGGCACGAGAGACTTGAGTTCTCTCTCTGGCCCCGCTTGCTTTCCCAGAAATCCGCCAGATACCTCCCCTCCTGCGCAAGGCTCCAGAGACTACTGTAATGTCGGCGCTGCCCTCAGAAAGTGGGGTCTTAGCAGAAACTAACACAGCAATGTAAAGCAGTTATACTTCAATAAAGATGTTTAAAATAATAATAATAATAAAATTTAAAAAAAGAAAGTGGGGTCTTGAGTGCTAACAGCAGGACAGCCTTCCTAATGTCTAACTTCAGTCCCTCTGGCTGCAGGCTCCCCGTTTCCCTGAACCACCGAGAGGCGCTGACATGCCACTGGCCTTCCCCAGCTAGCTCTTCATGATCTGCCTGTCTGGAGCCTGGAGCAGCCACTGGGACCCCAACACGTGGAAAGGGGAGCTCACCCAGCACGAAGGAAATGGGGATGAGCTGGATGTAGCTGTCGCAATATAGAGTCAGCTTCTCAAAAATCACCTGCTGATCGTCCGTGAGGGCCATCCTGGGGGAGGCGGGGGGCGGGGGGGAAGATGTGTAGATACTGGGAGGGGATGGCTGAGACCGGTCCCAGGTCCAGCCAGGCCCGGGGTAGGAGAGTGGCAGCCTCACCTCCCTATCCCTTTCACTGGCCTGCCTGGGGCCCCTCCTCTGGCCTGAGCCAGGTCCCCCTCTTTCTCCCACCGCCCTGAAACCCCAATGGGGCCCTCTGCTCCATGCCTGGAGGAGAAACCCTCAGGAGGTTTTCTATAAGGTGGAGGAAGGAAGGTCCTGCTGAAGGGGTCAGCTTTAGGCACCACTGACCTTTTTAAAGGATCCAAAAGACAGTTGTTTGAAAGCAGGTTGAAATGAGTGTTTGGTCTTTAAAAAAAAATATCTGGTAGGGAGGGATGAATCGGCAGAGCACAGAGCAATGAAATTGTTCTGTACGACACTGTAACGGTGGATACAAGTCATTATACATTTGTCCAACCACGTAGAATGTACAACACCAAGGGTGAACCCTAAGGTGAACTATGGACTTTGGGTGACAATGATGTGTCCGTGTGTGTGGGTTCATCTGTCATCACAAATGTCCCACACTGGGGTGGGATGCTGATAATGGGGGAGGGCTGAATGGGTGGGGCAGGAGGGGTGGGGTATATGGGAACTCTCTGTACCTTCTGCCCAGTTAAGCTACGAACCTAAAACTGCTCTAAAAAATAAAGTCTTAATTTTTTTAAGTATATTGACACCCTAGTAACAACCAAAGAAAATGAACATGCTTTGTTATTAGGATTATCATTATGAACTCAAGAGGTTTATGTGTTTGATATTTGTCAATGCATTGCCATCATTAATGCTTTTTCCATTAAAAAT